>NC_136059.1:1250013414-1250613414 GCF_964261635.1 Lissotriton helveticus | reverse complement strand
AGATAACACCCCCCCATTACGTCATGCTTCAGAAAGGTGAAAAATGGTCCGTTTTCAAATGTTTTATTTTCGAAAGTCAGTTCACATTTGTAGGTAGATCATCAGTTTAAGAGCTAAAATTAGCATGTTTAAAGTGATTTTCATGCTTCCAGGGGCCCGGGAAGTGAATTAAATATTTATTTGGAGGCATTTAATGTTCAAGAAAAAACAGGTGATTTTTGACAAAAGAGATAACACCCCCCCATTACGTCATTCTTCAGAAAGGTGAAAAATGGTCCGTTTTCAAATGTTTTATTTTTGAACGTCAGTTCACATTTGAAGGTAGATCATCAGTTTAAGAGCTAAAATAGCATGTTTAAAGTGATTTTCATGCTTCCAGGGGCCCGGGAAGTGAATTAAATACCATTTGGAGGAATTTAATGTTCAAGCAAAAACAGGTGATTTTTGACAAAAGAGATAACACCCCCCCATTACGTCATGCTTCAGAAAGGTGAAAAATGGTCCGTTTTCAAATGTTTTATTTTTGAACGTCAGTTCACATTTGTAGGTAGATCATCAGTTTTAGAGCTAAAATTAGCATATTTAAAGTGATTTTCATGCTTCCAGGGGCCCGGGAAGTGAATTAAATACCATTTGGAGGCATTTCATGTTCAAGCAAAAAAAAGTGATTTTTGACAAAAGAGATAACACCCCCCATTACGTCATGCTTCAGAAAGGTGAAAAATGGTCCGTTTTCAAATGTTTTATTTTTGAACGTCAGTTCACATTTGTAGGTAGATCATCAGTTTAAGAGCTAAAATTAGCATGTTTAAAGTGATTTTCATGCTTCCAGGGGGCCGGAAAGTGAATTAAATACCATTTGGAGGCATTTAATGTTCAAGCAAAAACAGGTGATTTTTGACAAAAGAGAGACCACCCCCCCATTACGTCATGCTTCAGAAAGGTGAAAAATGGTCCGTTTTCAAATGTTTTATTTTTGAACGTCAGTTCACATTTGTAGGTAGATCATCAGTTTTAGAGCTAAAATTAGCATGTTTAAAGTGATTTTCATGCTTCCAGGGGCCCGGGAAGTGAATTAAATACCATTTGGAGGCATTTAATGTTCAAGCAAAAACAGGTGATTTTTGACAAAAGAGATAACACCCCCCCATTACGTCATGATTCAGAAAGGTGAAAAATGGTCCGTTTTCAAATGTTTTATTTTTGAACGTCAGTTCACATTTGTAGGTAGATCATCAGTTTAAGAGCTAAAATTAGCATGTTTAAAGTGATTTTCATGCTTCCAGGGGCCCTAAACACAAGATTTGTGGAATGGTTAAAAGTGCATGAAAATGGCCAATTTACTCACTCTGAGGTGTCAAAAAGTGTTTCTACATCCCGGGAAGTGAATTAAATACCATTTGGAGGCATTTAATGTTCAAGCAAAAATAGGTGATTTTTGACAAAAGAGATAACACCCCCCATTACGTCATGCTTCAGAAAGGTGAAAAATGGTCCGTTTTCAAATGTTTTATTTTTGAACGTCAGTTCACATTTGTAGGTAGATCATCAGTTTTAGAGCTAAAATTAGCATGCTTAAAGTGATTTTCATGCTTCCAGGGGCCCGAGAAGTGAATTAAATACCATTTGGAGGCATTTAATGTTCAAGCAAAAACAGGTGATTTTTGACAAAAGAGATAACACCCCCCCATTACGTCATGCTTCAGAAAGGTGAAAAATGGTCCGTTTTCAAATGTTTTATTTTTGAACGTCAGTTCACATTTGTAGGTAGATCATCAGTTTTAGAGCTAAAATTAGCATGTTTAAAGTGATTTTCATGCTTCCAGGGGCCCGGGAAGTGAATTAAATACCATTTGGAGGCATTTAATGTTCAAGCAAAAACAGGTGATTTTTGACAAAAGAGATAACACCCCCCCATTACGTCATGCTTCAGAAAGGTGAAAAATGGTCCGTTTTCAAATGTTTTATTTTTGAACGTCAGTTCACATTTGTAGGTAGATCATCAGTTTAAGAGCTAAAATTAGCATGTTTAAAGTGATTTTCATGCTTCCAGAGGCCCTAAACACAAGATTTGTGGAATGGTTAAAAGTGGATGAAAATGGCCAATTTACTCACTCTGAGGTGTCAAAAAGTGTTTCTACATCCCGGGAAGTGAATTAAATACCATTTGGAGGCATTTAATGTTCAAGCAAAAACAGGTGATTTTTGACAAAAGAGATAACACCCCCCATTACGTCATGCTTCAGAAAGGTGAAAAATGGTCCGTTTTCAAATGTTTTATTTTTGAACGTCAGTTCACATTTGTAGGTAGATCATCAGTTTTAGAGCTAAAATTAGCATGCTTAAAGTGATTTTCATGCTTCCAGGGGCCCGAGAAGTGAATTAAATACCATTTGGAGGCATTTAATGTTCAAGCAAAAACAGGTGATTTTTGACAAAAGAGATAACACCCCCCCATTACGTCATGCTTCAGAAAGGTGAAAAATGGTCTGTTTTCAAATGTTTTATTTTTGAACGTCAGTTCACATTTGTAGGTAGATCATCAGTTTAAGAGCTAAAATTAGCATGTTTAAAGTGATTTTCATGCTTCCAGGGGCCCGGGAAGTGAATTAAATACCATTTGGAGGAATTTAATGTTCAAGCAAAAACAGGTGATTTTTGACAAAAGAGATAACACCCCCCCATTACGTCATGCTTCAGAAAGGTGAAAAATGGTCCGTTTTCAAATGTTTTATTTTCGAAAGTCAGTTCACATTTGTAGGTAGATCATCAGTTTAAGAGCTAAAATTAGCATGTTTAAAGTGATTTTCATGCTTCCAGGGGCCCGGGAAGTGAATTAAATATTTATTTGGAGGCATTTAATGTTCAAGAAAAAACAGGTGATTTTTGACAAAAGAGAGACCACCCCCCCATTACGTCATGCTTCAGAAAGGTGAAAAATGGTCCGTTTTCAAATGTTTTATTTTTGAACGTCAGTTCACATTTGTAGGTAGATCATCAGTTTTAGAGCTAAAATTAGCATGTTTAAAGTGATTTTCATGCTTCCAGGGGCCCGGGAAGTGAATTAAATACCATTTGGAGGCATTTAATGTTCAAGCAAAAACAGGTGATTTTTGACAAAAGAGATAACACCCCCCCATTACGTCATGCTTCAGAAAGGTGAAAAATGGTCAGTTTTCAAATGTTTTATTTTTGAACGTCAGTTCACATTTGTAGGTAGATCATCAGTTTAAGAGCTAAAATTAGCATGTTTAAAGTGATTTTCATGCTTCCAGGGGCCCTAAACACAAGATTTGTGGAATGGTTAAAAGTGCATGAAAATGGCCAATTTACTCACTCTGAGGTCTCAAAAAGTGTTTCTACATCCCGGGAAGTGAATTAAATACCATTTGGAGGCATTTAATGTTCAAGCAAAAACAGGTGATTTTTGACAAAAGAGATAACACCCCCCATTACGTCATGCTTCAGAAAGGTGAAAAATGGTCCGTTTTCAAATGTTTTATTTTTGAACGTCAGTTCACATTTGTAGGTAGATCATCAGTTTTAGAGCTAAAATTAGCATGCTTAAAGTGATTTTCATGCTTCCAGGGGCCCGAGAAGTGAATTAAATGCCATTTGGAGGCATTTAATGTTCAAGCAAAAACAGGTGATTTTTGACAAAAGAGATAACACCCCCCCATTACGTCATGCTTCAGAAAGGTGAAAAATGGTCTGTTTTCAAATGTTTTATTTTTGAACGTCAGTTCACATTTGTAGGTAGATCATCAGTTTAAGAGCTAAAATTAGCATGTTTAAAGTGATTTTCATGCTTCCAGGGGCCCGGGAAGTGAATTAAATACCATTTGGAGGAATTTAATGTTCAAGCAAAAACAGGTGATTTTTGACAAAAGAGATAACACCCCCCCATTACGTCATGCTTCAGAAAGGTGAAAAATGGTCCGTTTTCAAATGTTTTATTTTCGAAAGTCAGTTCACATTTGTAGGTAGATCATCAGTTTAAGAGCTAAAATTAGCATGTTTAAAGTGATTTTCATGCTTCCAGGGGCCCGGGAAGTGAATTAAATACCATTTGGAGGAATTTAATGTTCAAGCAAAAACAGGTGATTTTTGACAAAAGAGATAACACCCCCCCATTACGTCATGCTTCAGAAAGGTGAAAAATGGTCCGTTTTCAAATGTTTTATTTTCGAAAGTCAGTTCACATTTGTAGGTAGATCATCAGTTTAAGAGCTAAAATTAGCATGTTTAAAGTGATTTTCATGCTTCCAGGGGCCCGGGAAGTGAATTAAATATTTATTTGGAGGCATTTAATGTTCAAGAAAAAACAGGTGATTTTTGACAAAAGAGAGACCACCCCCCCATTACGTCATGCTTCAGAAAGGTGAAAAATGGTCCGTTTTCAAATGTTTTATTTTTGAACGTCAGTTCACATTTGTAGGTAGATCATCAGTTTTAGAGCTAAAATTAGCATGTTTAAAGTGATTTTCATGCTTCCAGGGGCCCGGGAAGTGAATTAAATACCATTTGGAGGCATTTAATGTTCAAGCAAAAACAGGTGATTTTTGACAAAAGAGATAACACCCCCCCATTACGTCATGCTTCAGAAAGGTGAAAAATGGTCCGTTTTCAAATGTTTTATTTTTGAACGTCAGTTCACATTTGTAGGTAGATCATCAGTTTAAGAGCTAAAATTAGCATGTTTAAAGTGATTTTCATGCTTCCAGGGGCCCGGGAAGTGAATTAAATACCATTTGGAGGAATTTAATGTTCAAGCAAAAACAGGTGATTTTTGACAAAAGAGATAACACCCCCCCATTACGTCATGCTTCAGAAAGGTGAAAAATGGTCCGTTTTCAAATGTTTTATTTTCGAAAGTCAGTTCACATTTGTAGGTAGATCATCAGTTTAAGAGCTAAAATTAGCATGTTTAAAGTGATTTTCATGCTTCCAGGGGCCCGGGAAGTGAATTAAATATTTATTTGGAGGCATTTAATGTTCAAGAAAAAACAGGTGATTTTTGACAAAAGAGATAACACCCCCCCATTACGTCATTCTTCAGAAAGGTGAAAAATGGTCCGTTTTCAAATGTTTTATTTTTGAACGTCAGTTCACATTTGAAGGTAGATCATCAGTTTAAGAGCTAAAATAGCATGTTTAAAGTGATTTTCATGCTTCCAGGGGCCCGGGAAGTGAATTAAATACCATTTGGAGGAATTTAATGTTCAAGCAAAAACAGGTGATTTTTGACAAAAGAGATAACACCCCCCCATTACGTCATGCTTCAGAAAGGTGAAAAATGGTCCGTTTTCAAATGTTTTATTTTTGAACGTCAGTTCACATTTGTAGGTAGATCATCAGTTTTAGAGCTAAAATTAGCATATTTAAAGTGATTTTCATGCTTCCAGGGGCCCGGGAAGTGAATTAAATACCATTTGGAGGCATTTCATGTTCAAGCAAAAAAAAGTGATTTTTGACAAAAGAGATAACACCCCCCATTACGTCATGCTTCAGAAAGGTGAAAAATGGTCCGTTTTCAAATGTTTTATTTTTGAACGTCAGTTCACATTTGTAGGTAGATCATCAGTTTAAGAGCTAAAATTAGCATGTTTAAAGTGATTTTCATGCTTCCAGGGGGCCGGAAAGTGAATTAAATACCATTTGGAGGCATTTAATGTTCAAGCAAAAACAGGTGATTTTTGACAAAAGAGAGACCACCCCCCCATTACGTCATGCTTCAGAAAGGTGAAAAATGGTCCGTTTTCAAATGTTTTATTTTTGAACGTCAGTTCACATTTGTAGGTAGATCATCAGTTTTAGAGCTAAAATTAGCATGTTTAAAGTGATTTTCATGCTTCCAGGGGCCCGGGAAGTGAATTAAATACCATTTGGAGGCATTTAATGTTCAAGCAAAAACAGGTGATTTTTGACAAAAGAGATAACACCCCCCCATTACGTCATGATTCAGAAAGGTGAAAAATGGTCCGTTTTCAAATGTTTTATTTTTGAACGTCAGTTCACATTTGTAGGTAGATCATCAGTTTAAGAGCTAAAATTAGCATGTTTAAAGTGATTTTCATGCTTCCAGGGGCCCTAAACACAAGATTTGTGGAATGGTTAAAAGTGCATGAAAATGGCCAATTTACTCACTCTGAGGTGTCAAAAAGTGTTTCTACATCCCGGGAAGTGAATTAAATACCATTTGGAGGCATTTAATGTTCAAGCAAAAATAGGTGATTTTTGACAAAAGAGATAACACCCCCCATTACGTCATGCTTCAGAAAGGTGAAAAATGGTCCGTTTTCAAATGTTTTATTTTTGAACGTCAGTTCACATTTGTAGGTAGATCATCAGTTTTAGAGCTAAAATTAGCATGCTTAAAGTGATTTTCATGCTTCCAGGGGCCCGAGAAGTGAATTAAATACCATTTGGAGGCATTTAATGTTCAAGCAAAAACAGGTGATTTTTGACAAAAGAGATAACACCCCCCCATTACGTCATGCTTCAGAAAGGTGAAAAATGGTCCGTTTTCAAATGTTTTATTTTTGAACGTCAGTTCACATTTGTAGGTAGATCATCAGTTTTAGAGCTAAAATTAGCATGTTTATAGTGATTTTCATGCTTCCAGGGGCCCGGGAAGTGAATTAAATACCATTTGGAGGCATTTAATGTTCAAGCAAAAACAGGTGATTTTTGACAAAAGAGATAACACCCCCCCATTACGTCATGCTTCAGAAAGGTGAAAAATGGTCCGTTTTCAAATGTTTTATTTTTGAACGTCAGTTCACATTTGTAGGTAGATCATCAGTTTAAGAGCTAAAATTAGCATGTTTAAAGTGATTTTCATGCTTCCAGAGGCCCTAAACACAAGATTTGTGGAATGGTTAAAAGTGGATGAAAATGGCCAATTTACTCACTCTGAGGTGTCAAAAAGTGTTTCTACATCCCGGGAAGTGAATTAAATACCATTTGGAGGCATTTAATGTTCAAGCAAAAACAGGTGATTTTTGACAAAAGAGATAACACCCCCCATTACGTCATGCTTCAGAAAGGTGAAAAATGGTCCGTTTTCAAATGTTTTATTTTTGAACGTCAGTTCACATTTGTAGGTAGATCATCAGTTTTAGAGCTAAAATTAGCATGCTTAAAGTGATTTTCATGCTTCCAGGGGCCCGAGAAGTGAATTAAATACCATTTGGAGGCATTTAATGTTCAAGCAAAAACAGGTGATTTTTGACAAAAGAGATAACACCCCCCCATTACGTCATGCTTCAGAAAGGTGAAAAATGGTCTGTTTTCAAATGTTTTATTTTTGAACGTCAGTTCACATTTGTAGGTAGATCATCAGTTTAAGAGCTAAAATTAGCATGTTTAAAGTGATTTTCATGCTTCCAGGGGCCCGGGAAGTGAATTAAATACCATTTGGAGGAATTTAATGTTCAAGCAAAAACAGGTGATTTTTGACAAAAGAGATAACACCCCCCCATTACGTCATGCTTCAGAAAGGTGAAAAATGGTCCGTTTTCAAATGTTTTATTTTCGAAAGTCAGTTCACATTTGTAGGTAGATCATCAGTTTAAGAGCTAAAATTAGCATGTTTAAAGTGATTTTCATGCTTCCAGGGGCCCGGGAAGTGAATTAAATATTTATTTGGAGGCATTTAATGTTCAAGAAAAAACAGGTGATTTTTGACAAAAGAGAGACCACCCCCCCATTACGTCATGCTTCAGAAAGGTGAAAAATGGTCCGTTTTCAAATGTTTTATTTTTGAACGTCAGTTCACATTTGTAGGTAGATCATCAGTTTTAGAGCTAAAATTAGCATGTTTAAAGTGATTTTCATGCTTCCAGGGGCCCGGGAAGTGAATTAAATACCATTTGGAGGCATTTAATGTTCAAGCAAAAACAGGTGATTTTTGACAAAAGAGATAACACCCCCCCATTACGTCATGCTTCAGAAAGGTGAAAAATGGTCCGTTTTCAAATGTTTTATTTTTGAACGTCAGTTCACATTTGTAGGTAGATCATCAGTTTAAGAGCTAAAATTAGCATGTTTAAAGTGATTTTCATGCTTCCAGGGGCCCTAAACACAAGATTTGTGGAATGGTTAAAAGTGCATGAAAATGGCCAATTTACTCACTCTGAGGTCTCAAAAAGTGTTTCTACATCCCGGGAAGTGAATTAAATACCATTTGGAGGCATTTAATGTTCAAGCAAAAACAGGTGATTTTTGACAAAAGAGATAACACCCCCCATTACGTCATGCTTCAGAAAGGTGAAAAATGGTCCATTTTCAAATGTTTTATTTTTGAACGTCAGTTCACATTTGTAGGTAGATCATCAGTTTTAGAGCTAAAATTAGCATGCTTAAAGTGATTTTCATGCTTCCAGGGGCCTGAGAAGTGAATTAAATACCATTTGGAGGCATTTAATGTTCAAGCAAAAACAGGTGATTTTTGACAAAAGAGATAACACCCCCCCATTACGTCATGCTTCAGAAAGGTGAAAAATGGTCTGTTTTCAAATGTTTTATTTTTGAACGTCAGTTCACATTTGTAGGTAGATCATCAGTTTAAGAGCTAAAATTAGCATGTTTAAAGTGATTTTCATGCTTCCAGGGGCCCGGGAAGTGAATTAAATACCATTTGGAGGAATTTAATGTTCAAGCAAAAACAGGTGATTTTTGACAAAAGAGATAACACCCCCCCATTACGTCATGCTTCAGAAAGGTGAAAAATGGTCCGTTTTCAAATGTTTTATTTTCGAAAGTCAGTTCACATTTGTAGGTAGATCATCAGTTTAAGAGCTAAAATTAGCATGTTTAAAGTGATTTTCATGCTTCCAGGGGCCCGGGAAGTGAATTAAATATTTATTTGGAGGCATTTAATGTTCAAGAAAAAACAGGTGATTTTTGACAAAAGAGATAACACCCCCCCCCATTACGTCATGCTTCAGAAAGGTGAAAAATGGTCCGTTTTAAAATGTTTTATTTTTGAACGTCAGTTCACATTTGAAGGTAGATCATCAGTTTAAGAGCTAAAATTAGCATGTTTAAAGTGATTTTCATGCTTCCAGGGGCCCGGGAAGTGAATTAAATACCATTTGGAGGAATTTAATGTTCAAGCAAAAACAGGTGATTTTTGACAAAAGAGATAACACCCCCCCATTACGTCATGCTTCAGAAAGGTGAAAAATGGTCCGTTTTCAAATGTTTTATTTTTGAATGTCAGTTCACATTTGTAGGTAGATCATCAGTTTTAGAGCTACAATTAGCATATTTAAAGTGATTTTCATGCTTCCAGGGGCCCTCGAAGTGAATTAAATACCATTTGGAGGCATTTCATGTTCAAGCAAAAACAGGTGATTTTTGACAAAAGAGATAACACCCCCCCATTACGTCATGCTTCAGAAAGGCAGAAAAATGGTCCGTTTTCAAATGTTTTATTTTTGAACGTCAGTTCACATTTGTAGGTAGATCATCAGTTTTAGAGCTAAAATTAGCATGTTTAAAGTGATTTTCATGCTTCCAGGGGCCCTAAACACAAGATTTGTTGAATGGTTAAAAGTGCATGAAAATGGCCAATTTATTCACTCTGAGGTCTCAAAAAGTGTTTCTTCACCCCGGGAAGTGAATTAAATACCATTTGGAGGCATTTAATGTTCAAGCAAAAACAGGTGATTTTTGACAAAAGAGATAACACCCCCCCCCATTATCTCATGCTTCAGAAAGGTGAAAAATGGTCAGTTTTCAAATGTTTTATTTTTGAACGTCAGTTCACATTTGTAGGTAGATCATCAGTTTTAGAGCTAAAATTAGCATGTTTAAAGTGATTTTCATGCTTCCAGGGGCCCGGGAAGTGAATTAAATACCATTTGGAGGCATTTAATGTTCAAGCAATAACAGGTGATTTTTGACAAAAGAGATAACACCCCCCCATTACGTCATGCTTCAGAAAGGTGAAAAATGGTCCGTTTTCAAATGTTTTATTTTTGAACGTCAGTTCACATTTGTAGGTAGATCATCAGTTTTAGAGCTAAAGTGAGCATGCTTAAAGTGATTTTCATGCTTCCAGGGGCCCGAGAAGTGAATTAAATACCATTTGGAGGCATTTAATGTTCAAGCAAAAAAAAGTGATTTTTGACAAAAGAGATAACACCCCCCATTACGTCATGCTTCAGAAAGGTGAAAAATGGTCCGTTTTCAAATGTTTTATTTTTGAACGTCAGTTCACATTTGTAGGTAGATCATCAGTTTTAGAGCTAAAATTAGCATGTTTAAAGTGATTTTCATGCTTCCAGGGGCCCGGGAAGTGAATTAAATACCATTTGGAGGCATTTCATGTTCAAGCAAAAACAGGTGATTTTTGACAAAAGAGATAACACCCCCCATTACGTCATTCTTCAGAAAGGTGAAAAATGGTCCGTTTTCAAATGTTTTATTTTTGAACGTCAGTTCACATTTGTAGGTAGATCATCAGTTTAAGAGCTAAAATTAGCATGTTTAAAGTGATTTTCATGCTTCCAGGGGCCCTAAACACAAGATTTGTGGAATGGTTAAAAGTGCATGAAAATGGCCAATTTACTCACTCTGAGGTCTCAAAAAGTGTTTCTACATCCCGGGAAGTGAATTAAATACCATTTGGAGGCATTTAATGTTCAAGCAAAAACAGGTGATTTTTGACAAAAGAGATAAACCCCCCCCATTACGTCATGCTTCAGAAAGGTGAAAAATGGTCCGTTTTCAAATGTTTTATTTTTGAACGTCAGTTCACATTTGTAGGTAGATCATCAGTTTTAGAGCTAAAATTAGCATGCTTAAAGTGATTTTCATGCTTCCAGGGGCCCGAGAAGTGAATTAAATACCATTTGGAGGCATTTAATGTTCAAGCAAAAACAGGTGATTTTTCACAAAAGAGATAACACCCCCCCATTACGTCATGCTTCAGAAAGGTGAAAAATGGTCTGTTTTCAAATGTTTTATTTTTGAACGTCAGTTCACATTTGTAGGTAGATCATCAGTTTAAGAGCTAAAATTAGCATGTTTAAAGTGATTTTCATGCTTCCAGGGGCCCGGGAAGTGAATTAAATACCATTTGTAGGAATTTAATGTTCAAGCAAAAACAGGTGATTTTTGACAAAAGAGATAACACCCCCCCATTACGTCATGCTTCAGAAAGGTGAAAAATGGTCCGTTTTCAAATGTTTTATTTTCGAAAGTCAGTTCACATTTGTAGGTAGATCATCAGTTTAAGAGCTAAAATTAGCATGTTTAAAGTGATTTTCATGCTTCCAGGGGCCCGGGAAGTGAATTAAATATTTATTTGGAGGCATTTAATGTTCAAGAAAAAACAGGTGATTTTTGACAAAAGAGATAACACCCCCCCATTACGTCATTCTTCAGAAAGGTGAAAAATGGTCCGTTTTCAAATGTTTTATTTTTGAATGTCAGTTCACATTTGAAGGTAGATCATCAGTTTAAGAGCTAAAATAGCATGTTTAAAGTGATTTTCATGCTTCCAGGGGCCCGGGAAGTGAATTAAATACCATTTGGAGGAATTTAATGTTCAAGCAAAAACAGGTGATTTTTGACAAAAGAGATAACACCCCCCCATTACGTCATGCTTCAGAAAGGTGAAAAATGGTCCGTTTTCAAATGTTTTATTTTTGAACGTCAGTTCACATTTGTAGGTAGATCATCAGTTTTAGAGCTAAAATTAGCATATTTAAAGTGATTTTCATGCTTCCAGGGGCCCGGGAAGTGAATTAAATACCATTTGGAGGCATTTCATGTTCAAGCAAAAAAAAGTGATTTTTGACAAAAGAGATAACACCCCCCATTACGTCATGCTTCAGAAAGGTGAAAAATGGTCCGTTTTCAAATGTTTTATTTTTGAACGTCAGTTCACATTTGTAGGTAGATCATCAGTTTAAGAGCTAAAATTAGCATGTTTAAAGTGATTTTCATGCTTCCAGGGGGCCGGAAAGTGAATTAAATACCATTTGGAGGCATTTAATGTTCAAGCAAAAACAGGTGATTTTTGACAAAAGAGATAACACCCCCCCATTACGTCATGCTTCAGAAAGGTGAAAAATGGTCAGTTTTCAAATGTTTTATTTTTGAACGTCAGTTCACATTTGTAGGTAGATCATCAGTTTAAGAGCTAAAATTAGCATGTTTAAAGTGATTTTCATGCTTCCAGGGGCCCTAAACACAAGATTTGTGGAATGGTTAAAAGTGCATGAAAATGGCCAATTTACTCACTCTGAGGTCTCAAAAAGTGTTTCTACATCCCGGGAAGTGAATTAAATACCATTTGGAGGCATTTAATGTTCAAGCAAAAACAGGTGATTTTTGACAAAAGAGATAACACCCCCCATTACGTCATGCTTCAGAAAGGTGAAAAATGGTCCGTTTTCAAATGTTTTATTTTTGAACGTCAGTTCACATTTGTAGGTAGATCATCAGTTTTAGAGCTAAAATTAGCATGCTTAAAGTGATTTTCATGCTTCCAGGGGCCCGAGAAGTGAATTAAATACCATTTGGAGGCATTTAATGTTCAAGCAAAAACAGGTGATTTTTGACAAAAGAGATAACACCCCCCCATTACGTCATGCTTCAGAAAGGTGAAAAATGGTCTGTTTTCAAATGTTTTATTTTTGAACGTCAGTTCACATTTGTAGGTAGATCATCAGTTTAAGAGCTAAAATTAGCATGTTTAAAGTGATTTTCATGCTTCCAGGGGCCCGGGAAGTGAATTAAATACCATTTGGAGGAATTTAATGTTCAAGCAAAAACAGGTGATTTTTGACAAAAGAGATAACACCCCCCCATTACGTCATGCTTCAGAAAGGTGAAAAATGGTCCGTTTTCAAATGTTTTATTTTCGAAAGTCAGTTCACATTTGTAGGTAGATCATCAGTTTAAGAGCTAAAATTAGCATGTTTAAAGTGATTTTCATGCTTCCAGGGGCCCGGGAAGTGAATTAAATATTTATTTGGAGGCATTTAATGTTCAAGAAAAAACAGGTGATTTTTGACAAAAGAGATAACACCCCCCCCCCATTACGTCATGCTTCAGAAAGGTGAAAAATGGTCCGTTTTCAAATGTTTTATTTTTGAACGTCAGTTCACATTTGAAGGTAGATCATCAGTTTAAGAGCTAAAATTAGCATGTTTAAAGTGATTTTCATGCTTCCAGGGGCCCGGGAAGTGAATTAAATACCATTTGGAGGAATTTAATGTTCAAGCAAAAACAGGTGATTTTTGACAAAAGAGATAACACCCCCCCATTACGTCATGCTTCAGAAAGGTGAAAAATGGTCCGTTTTCAAATGTTTTATTTTTGAACGTCAGTTCACATTTGTAGGTAGATCATCAGTTTTAGAGCTAAAATTAGCATATTTAAAGTGATTTTCATGCTTCCAGGGGCCCGGGAAGTGAATTAAATACCATTTGGAGGCATTTCATGTTCAAGCAAAAACAGGTGATTTTTGACAAAAGAGATAACACCCCCCCCATTACGTCATGCTTCAGAAAGGTGAAAAATGGTCCGTTTTCAAATGTTTTATTTTTGAACGTCAGTTCACATTTGTAGGTAGATCATCAGTTTTAGAGCTAAAATTAGCATGCTTAAAGTGATTTTCATGCTTCCAGGGGCCCGAGAAGTGAATTAAATACCATTTGGAGGCATTTAATGTTCAAGCAAAAACAGGTGATTTTTCACAAAAGAGATAACACCCCCCCATTACGTCATGCTTCAGAAAGGTGAAAAATGGTCTGTTTTCAAATGTTTTATTTTTGAACGTCAGTTCACATTTGTAGGTAGATCATCAGTTTAAGAGCTAAAATTAGCATGTTTAAAGTGATTTTCATGCTTCCAGGGGCCCGGGAAGTGAATTAAATACCATTTGGAGGAATTTAATGTTCAAGCAAAAACAGGTGATTTTTGACAAAAGAGATAACACCCCCCATTACGTCATGCTTCAGAAAGGTGAAAAATGGTCCGTTTTCAAATGTTTTATTTTCGAAAGTCAGTTCACATTTGTAGGTAGATCATCAGTTTAAGAGCTAAAATTAGCATGTTTAAAGTGATTTTCATGCTTCCAGGGGCCCGGGAAGTGAATTAAATATTTATTTGGAGGCATTTAATGTTCAAGAAAAAACAGGTGATTTTTGACAAAAGAGATAACACCCCCCCATTACGTCATTCTTCAGAAAGGTGAAAAATGGTCCGTTTTCAAATGTTTTATTTTTGAACGTCAGTTCACATTTGAAGGTAGATCATCAGTTTAAGAGCTAAAATAGCATGTTTAAAGTGATTTTCATGCTTCCAGGGGCCCGGGAAGTGAATTAAATACCATTTGGAGGAATTTAATGTTCAAGCAAAAACAGGTGATTTTTGACAAAAGAGATAACACCCCCCCATTACGTCATGCTTCAGAAAGGTGAAAAATGGTCCGTTTTCAAATGTTTTATTTTTGAACGTCAGTTCACATTTGTAGGTAGATCATCAGTTTTAGAGCTAAAATTAGCATATTTAAAGTGATTTTCATGCTTCCAGGGGCCCGGGAAGTGAATTAAATACCATTTGGAGGCATTTCATGTTCAAGCAAAAAAAAGTGATTTTTGACAAAAGAGATAACACCCCCCATTACGTCATGCTTCAGAAAGGTGAAAAATGGTCCGTTTTCAAATGTTTTATTTTTGAACGTCAGTTCACATTTGTAGGTAGATCATCAGTTTAAGAGCTAAAATTAGCATGTTTAAAGTGATTTTCATGCTTCCAGGGGGCCGGAAAGTGAATTAAATACCATTTGGAGGCATTTAATGTTCAAGCAAAAACAGGTGATTTTTGACAAAAGAGAGACCACCCCCCCATTACGTCATGCTTCAGAAAGGTGAAAAATGGTCCGTTTTCAAATGTTTTATTTTTGAACGTCAGTTCACATTTGTAGGTAGATCATCAGTTTTAGAGCTAAAATTAGCATGTTTAAAGTGATTTTCATGCTTCCAGGGGCCCGGGAAGTGAATTAAATACCATTTGGAGGCATTTAATGTTCAAGCAAAAACAGGTGATTTTTGACAAAAGAGATAACACCCCCCCATTACGTCATGCTTCAGAAAGGTGAAAAATGGTCCGTTTTCAAATGTTTTATTTTTGAACGTCAGTTCACATTTGTAGGTAGATCATCAGTTTAAGAGCTAAAATTAGCATGTTTAAAGTGATTTTCATGCTTCCAGGGGCCCTAAACACAAGATTTGTGGAATGGTTAAAAGTGCATGAAAATGGCCAATTTACTCACTCTGAGGTCTCAAAAAGTGTTTCTACATCCCGGGAAGTGAATTAAATACCATTTGGAGGCATTTAATGTTCAAGCAAAAACAGGTGATTTTTGACAAAAGAGATAACACCCCCCATTACGTCATGCTTCAGAAAGGTGAAAAATGGTCCGTTTTCAAATGTTTTATTTTTGAACGTCAGTTCACATTTGTAGGTAGATCATCAGTTTTAGAGCTAAAATTAGCATGCTTAAAGTGATTTTCATGCTTCCAGGGGCCCGAGAAGTGAATTAAATACCATTTGGAGGCATTTAATGTTCAAGCAAAAACAGGTGATTTTTGACAAAAGAGATAACACCCCCCCATTACGTCATGCTTCAGAAAGGTGAAAAATGGTCTGTTTTCAAATGTTTTATTTTTGAACGTCAGTTCACATTTGTAGGTAGATCATCAGTTTAAGAGCTAAAATTAGCATGTTTAAAGTGATTTTCATGCTTCCAGGGGCCCGGGAAGTGAATTAAATACCATTTGGAGGAATTTAATGTTCAAGCAAAAACAGGTGATTTTTGACAAAAGAGATAACACCCCCCCATTACGTCATGCTTCAGAAAGGTGAAAAATGGTCCGTTTTCAAATGTTTTATTTTCGAAAGTCAGTTCACATTTGTAGGTAGATCATCAGTTTAAGAGCTAAAATTAGCATGTTTAAAGTGATTTTCATGCTTCCAGGGGCCCGGGAAGTGAATTAAATATTTATTTGGAGGCATTTAATGTTCAAGAAAAAACAGGTGATTTTTGACAAAAGAGAGACCACCCCCCCATTACGTCATGCTTCAGAAAGGTGAAAAATGGTCCGTTTTCAAATGTTTTATTTTTGAACGTCAGTTCACATTTGTAGGTAGATCATCAGTTTTAGAGCTAAAATTAGCATGTTTAAAGTGATTTTCATGCTTCCAGGGGCCCGGGAAGTGAATTAAATACCATTTGGAGGCATTTAATGTTCAAGCAAAAACAGGTGATTTTTGACAAAAGAGATAACACCCCCCCATTACGTCATGCTTCAGAAAGGTGAAAAATGGTCCGTTTTCAAATGTTTTATTTTTGAACGTCAGTTCACATTTGTAGGTAGATCATCAGTTTAAGAGCTAAAATTAGCATGTTTAAAGTGATTTTCATGCTTCCAGGGGCCCGGGAAGTGAATTAAATACCATTTGGAGGAATTTAATGTTCAAGCAAAAACAGGTGATTTTTGACAAAAGAGATAACACCCCCCCATTACGTCATGCTTCAGAAAGGTGAAAAATGGTCCGTTTTCAAATGTTTTATTTTCGAAAGTCAGTTCACATTTGTAGGTAGATCATCAGTTTAAGAGCTAAAATTAGCATGTTTAAAGTGATTTTCATGCTTCCAGGGGCCCGGGAAGTGAATTAAATATTTATTTGGAGGCATTTAATGTTCAAGAAAAAACAGGTGATTTTTGACAAAAGAGATAACACCCCCCCATTACGTCATTCTTCAGAAAGGTGAAAAATGGTCCGTTTTCAAATGTTTTATTTTTGAATGTCAGTTCACATTTGAAGGTAGATCATCAGTTTAAGAGCTAAAATAGCATGTTTAAAGTGATTTTCATGCTTCCAGGGGCCCGGGAAGTGAATTAAATACCATTTGGAGGAATTTAATGTTCAAGCAAAAACAGGTGATTTTTGACAAAAGAGATAACACCCCCCCATTACGTCATGCTTCAGAAAGGTGAAAAATGGTCCGTTTTCAAATGTTTTATTTTTGAACGTCAGTTCACATTTGTAGGTAGATCATCAGTTTTAGAGCTAAAATTAGCATATTTAAAGTGATTTTCATGCTTCCAGGGGCCCGGGAAGTGAATTAAATACCATTTGGAGGCATTTCATGTTCAAGCAAAAAAAAGTGATTTTTGACAAAAGAGATAACACCCCCCATTACGTCATGCTTCAGAAAGGTGAAAAATGGTCCGTTTTCAAATGTTTTATTTTTGAACGTCAGTTCACATTTGTAGGTAGATCATCAGTTTAAGAGCTAAAATTAGCATGTTTAAAGTGATTTTCATGCTTCCAGGGGG
The DNA here is from genome assembly GCF_964261635.1 of Lissotriton helveticus. Lineage (NCBI taxonomy): Eukaryota > Metazoa > Chordata > Amphibia > Caudata > Salamandridae > Lissotriton > Lissotriton helveticus. The sequence goes on along the minus strand of NC_136059.1, from coordinate 1,250,596,045 downwards.
CCGGAAAGTGAATTAAATACCATTTGGAGGCATTTAATGTTCAAGCAAAAACAGGTGATTTTTGACAAAAGAGATAACACCCCCCCATTACGTCATGCTTCAGAAAGGTGAAAAATGGTCAGTTTTCAAATGTTTTATTTTTGAACGTCAGTTCACATTTGTAGGTAGATCATCAGTTTAAGAGCTAAAATTAGCATGTTTAAAGTGATTTTCATGCTTCCAGGGGCCCTAAACACAAGATTTGTGGAATGGTTAAAAGTGCATGAAAATGGCCAATTTACTCACTCTGAGGTCTCAAAAAGTGTTTCTACATCCCGGGAAGTGAATTAAATACCATTTGGAGGCATTTAATGTTCAAGCAAAAACAGGTGATTTTTGACAAAAGAGATAACACCCCCCATTACGTCATGCTTCAGAAAGGTGAAAAATGGTCCGTTTTCAAATGTTTTATTTTTGAACGTCAGTTCACATTTGTAGGTAGATCATCAGTTTTAGAGCTAAAATTAGCATGCTTAAAGTGATTTTCATGCTTCCAGGGGCCCGAGAAGTGAATTAAATACCATTTGGAGGCATTTAATGTTCAAGCAAAAACAGGTGATTTTTGACAAAAGAGATAACACCCCCCCATTACGTCATGCTTCAGAAAGGTGAAAAATGGTCTGTTTTCAAATGTTTTATTTTTTAACGTCAGTTCACATTTGTAGGTAGATCATCAGTTTAAGAGCTAAAATTAGCATGTTTAAAGTGATTTTCATGCTTCCAGGGGCCCGGGAAGTGAATTAAATACCATTTGGAGGAATTTAATGTTCAAGCAAAAACAGGTGATTTTTGACAAAAGAGATAACACCCCCCCATTACGTCATGCTTCAGAAAGGTGAAAAATGGTCCGTTTTCAAATGTTTTATTTTCGAAAGTCAGTTCACATTTGTAGGTAGATCATCAGTTTAAGAGCTAAAATTAGCATGTTTAAAGTGATTTTCATGCTTCCAGGGGCCCGGGAAGTGAATTAAATATTTATTTGGAGGCATTTAATGTTCAAGAAAAAACAGGTGATTTTTGACAAAAGAGATAACACCCCCCCCATTACGTCATGCTTCAGAAAGGTGAAAAATGGTCCGTTTTCAAATGTTTTATTTTTGAACGTCAGTTCACATTTGTAGGTAGATCATCAGTTTTAGAGCTAAAATTAGCATGCTTAAAGTGATTTTCATGCTTCCAGGGGCCCGAGAAGTGAATTAAATACCATTTGGAGGCATTTAATGTTCAAGCAAAAACAGGTGATTTTTCACAAAAGAGATAACACCCCCCCATTACGTCATGCTTCAGAAAGGTGAAAAATGGTCTGTTTTCAAATGTTTTATTTTTGAACGTCAGTTCACATTTGTAGGTAGATCATCAGTTTAAGAGCTAAAATTAGCATGTTTAAAGTGATTTTCATGCTTCCAGGGGCCCGGGAAGTGAATTAAATACCATTTGGAGGAATTTAATGTTCAAGCAAAAACAGGTGATTTTTGACAAAAGAGATAACACCCCCCCATTACGTCATGCTTCAGAAAGGTGAAAAATGGTCCGTTTTCAAATGTTTTATTTTCGAAAGTCAGTTCACATTTGTAGGTAGATCATCAGTTTAAGAGCTAAAATTAGCATGTTTAAAGTGATTTTCATGCTTCCAGGGGCCCGGGAAGTGAATTAAATATTTATTTGGAGGCATTTAATGTTCAAGAAAAAACAGGTGATTTTTGACAAAAGAGATAACACCCCCCCATTACGTCATTCTTCAGAAAGGTGAAAAATGGTCCGTTTTCAAATGTTTTATTTTTTAACGTCAGTTCACATTTGAAGGTAGATCATCAGTTTAAGAGCTAAAATAGCATGTTTAAAGTGATTTTCATGCTTCCAGGGGCCCGGGAAGTGAATTAAATACCATTTGGAGGAATTTAATGTTCAAGCAAAAACAGGTGATTTTTGACAAAAGAGATAACACCCCCCCATTACGTCATGCTTCAGAAAGGTGAAAAATGGTCCGTTTTCAAATGTTTTATTTTTGAACGTCAGTTCACATTTGTAGGTAGATCATCAGTTTTAGAGCTAAAATTAGCATATTTAAAGTGATTTTCATGCTTCCAGGGGCCCGGGAAGTGAATTAAATACCATTTGGAGGCATTTCATGTTCAAGCAAAAAAAAGTGATTTTTGACAAAAGAGATAACACCCCCCATTACGTCATGCTTCAGAAAGGTGAAAAATGGTCCGTTTTCAAATGTTTTATTTTTGAACGTCAGTTCACATTTGTAGGTAGATCATCAGTTTAAGAGCTAAAATTAGCATGTTTAAAGTGATTTTCATGCTTCCAGGGGGCCGGAAAGTGAATTAAATACCATTTGGAGGCATTTAATGTTCAAGCAAAAACAGGTGATTTTTGACAAAAGAGAGACCACCCCCCCATTACGTCATGCTTCAGAAAGGTGAAAAATGGTCCATTTTCAAATGTTTTATTTTTGAACGTCAGTTCACATTTGTAGGTAGATCATCAGTTTTAGAGCTAAAATTAGCATGTTTAAAGTGATTTTCATGCTTCCAGGGGCCCGGGAAGTGAATTAAATACCATTTGGAGGCATTTAATGTTCAAGCAAAAACAGGTGATTTTTGACAAAAGAGATAACACCCCCCCATTACGTCATGCTTCAGAAAGGTGAAAAATGGTCCGTTTTCAAATGTTTTATTTTTGAACGTCAGTTCACATTTGTAGGTAGATCATCAGTTTAAGAGCTAAAATTAGCATGTTTAAAGTGATTTTCATGCTTCCAGGGGCCCTAAACACAAGATTTGTGGAATGGTTAAAAGTGCATGAAAATGGCCAATTTACTCACTCTGAGGTCTCAAAAAGTGTTTCTACATCCCGGGAAGTGAATTAAATACCATTTGGAGGCATTTAATGTTCAAGCAAAAACAGGTGATTTTTGACAAAAGAGATAACACCCCCCATTACGTCATGCTTCAGAAAGGTGAAAAATGGTCCGTTTTCAAATGTTTTATTTTTGAACGTCAGTTCACATTTGTAGGTAGATCATCAGTTTTAGAGCTAAAATTAGCATGCTTAAAGTGATTTTCATGCTTCCAGGGGCCCGAGAAGTGAATTAAATACCATTTGGAGGCATTTAATGTTCAAGCAAAAACAGGTGATTTTTGACAAAAGAGATAACACCCCCCCATTACGTCATGCTTCAGAAAGGTGAAAAATGGTCTGTTTTCAAATGTTTTATTTTTGAACGTCAGTTCACATTTGTAGGTAGATCATCAGTTTAAGAGCTAAAATTAGCATGTTTAAAGTGATTTTCATGCTTCCAGGGGCCCGGGAAGTGAATTAAATACCATTTGGAGGAATTTAATGTTCAAGCAAAAACAGGTGATTTTTGACAAAAGAGATAACACCCCCCCATTACGTCATGCTTCAGAAAGGTGAAAAATGGTCCGTTTTCAAATGTTTTATTTTCGAAAGTCAGTTCACATTTGTAGGTAGATCATCAGTTTAAGAGCTAAAATTAGCATGTTTAAAGTGATTTTCATGCTTCCAGGGGCCCGGGAAGTGAATTAAATACCATTTGGAGGAATTTAATGTTCAAGCAAAAACAGGTGATTTTTGACAAAAGAGATAACACCCCCCCATTACGTCATGCTTCAGAAAGGTGAAAAATGGTCCGTTTTCAAATGTTTTATTTTTGAATGACAGTTCACATTTGTAGGTAGATCATCAGTTTTAGAGCTACAATTAGCATATTTAAAGTGATTTTCATGCTTCCAGGGGCCCTCGAAGTGAATTAAATACCATTTGGAGGCATTTCATGTTCAAGCAAAAACAGGTGATTTTTGACAAAAGAGATAACACCCCCCCATTACGTCATGCTTCAGAAAGGTGAAAAATGGTCCGTTTTCAAATGTTTTATTTTTGAACGTCAGTTCACATTTGTAGGTAGATCATCAGTTTTAGAGCTAAAATTAGCATGTTTAAAGTGATTTTCATGCTTCCAGGGGCCCTAAACACAAGATTTGTTGAATGGTTAAAAGTGCATGAAAATGGCCAATTTATTCACTCTGAGGTCTCAAAAAGTGTTTCTTCACCCCGGGAAGTGAATTAAATACCATTTGGAGGCATTTAATGTTCAAGCAAAAACAGGTGATTTTTGACAAAAGAGATAACACCCCCCCCCATTATCTCATGCTTCAGAAAGGTGAAAAATGGTCAGTTTTCAAATGTTTTATTTTTGAACGTCAGTTCACATTTGTAGGTAGATCATCAGTTTTAGAGCTAAAATTAGCATGTTTAAAGTGATTTTCATGCTTCCAGGGGCCCGGGAAGTGAATTAAATACCATTTGGAGGCATTTAATGTTCAAGCAATAACAGGTGATTTTTGACAAAAGAGATAACACCCCCCCATTACGTCATGCTTCAGAAAGGTGAAAAATGGTCCGTTTTCAAATGTTTTATTTTTGAACGTCAGTTCACATTTGTAGGTAGATCATCAGTTTTAGAGCTAAAGTGAGCATGCTTAAAGTGATTTTCATGCTTCCAGGGGCCCGAGAAGTGAATTAAATACCATTTGGAGGCATTTAATGTTCAAGCAAAAAAAAGTGATTTTTGACAAAAGAGATAACACCCCCCATTACGTCATGCTTCAGAAAGGTGAAAAATGGTCCGTTTTCAAATGTTTTATTTTTGAACGTCAGTTCACATTTGTAGGTAGATCATCAGTTTTAGAGCTAAAATTAGCATGTTTAAAGTGATTTTCATGCTTCCAGGGGCCCGGGAAGTGAATTAAATACCATTTGGAGGCATTTAATGTTCAAGCAAAAACAGGTGATTTTTGACAAAAGAGATAACACCCCCCATTACGTCATGCTTCAGAAAGGTGAAAAATGGTCCGTTTTCAAATGTTTTATTTTTGAACGTCAGTTCACATTTGTAGGTAGATCATCAGTTTAAGAGCTAAAATTAGCATGTTTAAAGTGATTTTCATGCTTCCAGGGGCCCTAAACACAAGATTTGTGGAATGGTTAAAAGTGCATGAAAATGGCCAATTTACTCACTCTGAGGTCTCAAAAAGTGTTTCTACATCCCGGGAAGTGAATTAAATACCATTTGGAGGCATTTAATGTTCAAGCAAAAACAGGTGATTTTTGACAAAAGAGATAAACCCCCCCCCATTACGTCATGCTTCAGAAAGGTGAAAAATGGTCCGTTTTCAAATGTTTTATTTTTGAACGTCAGTTCACATTTGTAGGTAGATCATCAGTTTTAGAGCTAAAATTAGCATGCTTAAAGTGATTTTCATGCTTCCAGGGGCCCGAGAAGTGAATTAAATACCATTTGGAGGCATTTAATGTTCAAGCAAAAACAGGTGATTTTTCACAAAAGAGATAACACCCCCCCATTACGTCATGCTTCAGAAAGGTGAAAAATGGTCTGTTTTCAAATGTTTTATTTTTGAACGTCAGTTCACATTTGTAGGTAGATCATCAGTTTAAGAGCTAAAATTAGCATGTTTAAAGTGATTTTCATGCTTCCAGGGGCCCGGGAAGTGAATTAAATACCATTTGGAGGAATTTAATGTTCAAGCAAAAACAGGTGATTTTTGACAAAAGAGATAACACCCCCCCATTACGTCATGCTTCAGAAAGGTGAAAAATGGTCCGTTTTCAAATGTTTTATTTTCGAAAGTCAGTTCACATTTGTAGGTAGATCATCAGTTTAAGAGCTAAAATTAGCATGTTTAAAGTGATTTTCATGCTTCCAGGGGCCCGGGAAGTGAATTAAATATTTATTTGGAGGCATTTAATGTTCAAGAAAAAACAGGTGATTTTTGACAAAAGAGATAACACCCCCCCCCCATTACGTCATGCTTCAGAAAGGTGAAAAATGGTCCGTTTTCAAATGTTTTATTTTTGAACGTCAGTTCACATTTGAAGGTAGATCATCAGTTTAAGAGCTAAAATTAGCATGTTTAAAGTGATTTTCATGCTTCCAGGGGCCCGGGAAGTGAATTAAATACCATTTGGAGGAATTTAATGTTCAAGCAAAAACAGGTGATTTTTGACAAAAGAGATAACACCCCCCCATTACGTCATGCTTCAGAAAGGTGAAAAATGGTCCGTTTTCAAATGTTTTATTTTTGAACGTCAGTTCACATTTGTAGGTAGATCATCAGTTTTAGAGCTAAAATTAGCATATTTAAAGTGATTTTCATGCTTCCAGGGGCCCGGGAAGTGAATTAAATACCATTTGGAGGCATTTCATGTTCAAGCAAAAACAGGTGATTTTTGACAAAAGAGATAACACCCCCCCCATTACGTCATGCTTCAGAAAGGTGAAAAATGGTCCGTTTTCAAATGTTTTATTTTTGAACGTCAGTTCACATTTGTAGGTAGATCATCAGTTTTAGAGCTAAAATTAGCATGCTTAAAGTGATTTTCATGCTTCCAGGGGCCCGAGAAGTGAATTAAATACCATTTGGAGGCATTTAATGTTCAAGCAAAAACAGGTGATTTTTCACAAAAGAGATAACACCCCCCCATTACGTCATGCTTCAGAAAGGTGAAAAATGGTCTGTTTTCAAATGTTTTATTTTTGAACGTCAGTTCACATTTGTAGGTAGATCATCAGTTTAAGAGCTAAAATTAGCATGTTTAAAGTGATTTTCATGCTTCCAGGGGCCCGGGAAGTGAATTAAATACCATTTGGAGGAATTTAATGTTCAAGCAAAAACAGGTGATTTTTGACAAAAGAGATAACACCCCCCCATTACGTCATGCTTCAGAAAGGTGAAAAATGGTCCGTTTTCAAATGTTTTATTTTCGAAAGTCAGTTCACATTTGTAGGTAGATCATCAGTTTAAGAGCTAAAATTAGCATGTTTAAAGTGATTTTCATGCTTCCAGGGGCCCGGGAAGTGAATTAAATATTTATTTGGAGGCATTTAATGTTCAAGAAAAAACAGGTGATTTTTGACAAAAGAGATAACACCCCCCCATTACGTCATTCTTCAGAAAGGTGAAAAATGGTCCGTTTTCAAATGTTTTATTTTTGAACGTCAGTTCACATTTGAAGGTAGATCATCAGTTTAAGAGCTAAAATAGCATGTTTAAAGTGATTTTCATGCTTCCAGGGGCCCGGGAAGTGAATTAAATACCATTTGGAGGAATTTAATGTTCAAGCAAAAACAGGTGATTTTTGACAAAAGAGATAACACCCCCCCATTACGTCATGCTTCAGAAAGGTGAAAAATGGTCCGTTTTCAAATGTTTTATTTTTGAACGTCAGTTCACATTTGTAGGTAGATCATCAGTTTTAGAGCTAAAATTAGCATATTTAAAGTGATTTTCATGCTTCCAGGGGCCCGGGAAGTGAATTAAATACCATTTGGAGGCATTTCATGTTCAAGCAAAAACAGGTGATTTTTGACAAAAGAGAGACCACCCCCCCATTACGTCATGCTTCAGAAAGGTGAAAAATGGTCCGTTTTCAAATGTTTTATTTTTGAACGTCAGTTCACATTTGTAGGTAGATCATCAGTTTTAGAGCTAAAATTAGCATGTTTAAAGTGATTTTCATGCTTCCAGGGGCCCGGGAAGTGAATTAAATACCATTTGGAGGCATTTAATGTTCAAGCAAAAACAGGTGATTTTTGACAAAAGAGATAACACCCCCCCATTACGTCATGCTTCAGAAAGGTGAAAAATGGTCCGTTTTCAAATGTTTTATTTTTGAACGTCAGTTCACATTTGTAGGTAGATCATCAGTTTAAGAGCTAAAATTAGCATGTTTAAAGTGATTTTCATGCTTCCAGGGGCCCTAAACACAAGATTTGTGGAATGGTTAAAAGTGCATGAAAATGGCCAATTTACTCACTCTGAGGTCTCAAAAAGTGTTTCTACATCCCGGGAAGTGAATTAAATACCATTTGGAGGCATTTAATGTTCAAGCAAAAACAGGTGATTTTTGACAAAAGAGATAACACCCCCCATTACGTCATGCTTCAGAAAGGTGAAAAATGGTCCGTTTTCAAATGTTTTATTTTTGAACGTCAGTTCACATTTGTAGGTAGATCATCAGTTTTAGAGCTAAAATTAGCATGCTTAAAGTGATTTTCATGCTTCGAGGGGCCCGAGAAGTGAATTAAATACCATTTGGAGGCATTTAATGTTCAAGCAAAAACAGGTGATTTTTGACAAAAGAGATAACACCCCCCCATTACGTCATGCTTCAGAAAGGTGAAAAATGGTCCGTTTTCAAATGTTTTATTTTCGAAAGTCAGTTCACATTTGTAGGTAGATCATCAGTTTAAGAGCTAAAATTAGCATGTTTAAAGTGATTTTCATGCTTCCAGGGGCCCGGGAAGTGAATTAAATATTTATTTGGAGGCATTTAATGTTCAAGAAAAAACAGGTGATTTTTGACAAAAGAGAGACCACCCCCCCATTACGTCATGCTTCAGAAAGGTGAAAAATGGTCCGTTTTCAAATGTTTTATTTTTGAACGTCAGTTCACATTTGTAGGTAGATCATCAGTTTTAGAGCTAAAATTAGCATGTTTAAAGTGATTTTCATGCTTCCAGGGGCCCGGGAAGTGAATTAAATACCATTTGGAGGCATTTAATGTTCAAGCAAAAACAGGTGATTTTTGACAAAAGAGATAACACCCCCCCATAACGTCATGCTTCAGAAAGGTGAAAAATGATCCGTTTTCAAATGTTTTATTTTTGAACGTCAGTTCACATTTGTAGGTAGATCATCAGTTTAAGAGCTAAAATTAGCATGTTTAAAGTGATTTTCATGCTTCCAGGGGCCCTAAACACAAGATTTGTGGAATGGTTAAAAGTGCATGAAAATGGCCAATTTACTCACTCTGAGGTCTCAAAAAGTGTTTCTACATCCCGGGAAGTGAATTAAATACCATTTGGAGGCATTTAATGTTCAAGCAAAAACAGGTGATTTTTGACAAAAGAGATAACACCCCCCATTACGTCATGCTTCAGAAAGGTGAAAAATGGTCCATTTTCAAATGTTTTATTTTTGAACGTCAGTTCACATTTGTAGGTAGATCATCAGTTTTAGAGCTAAAATTAGCATGCTTAAAGTGATTTTCATGCTTCCAGGGGCCCGAGAAGTGAATTAAATACCATTTGGAGGCATTTAATGTTCAAGCAAAAACAGGTGATTTTTGACAAAAGAGATAACACCCCCCCATTACGTCATGCTTCAGAAAGGTGAAAAATGGTCTGTTTTCAAATGTTTTATTTTTGAACGTCAGTTCACATTTGTAGGTAGATCATCAGTTTAAGAGCTAAAATTAGCATGTTTAAAGTGATTTTCATGCTTCCAGGGGCCCGGGAAGTGAATTAAATACCATTTGGAGGAATTTAATGTTCAAGCAAAAACAGGTGATTTTTGACAAAAGAGATAACACCCCCCCATTACGTCATGCTTCAGAAAGGTGAAAAATGGTCCGTTTTCAAATGTTTTATTTTCGAAAGTCAGTTCACATTTGTAGGTAGATCATCAGTTTAAGAGCTAAAATTAGCATGTTTAAAGTGATTTTCATGCTTCCAGGGGCCCGGGAAGTGAATTAAATATTTATTTGGAGGCATTTAATGTTCAAGAAAAAACAGGTGATTTTTGACAAAAGAGATAACACCCCCCCCCATTACGTCATGCTTCAGAAAGGTGAAAAATGGTCCGTTTTCAAATGTTTTATTTTTGAACGTCAGTTCACATTTGAAGGTAGATCATCAGTTTAAGAGCTAAAATTAGCATGTTTAAAGTGATTTTCATGCTTCCAGGGGCCCGGGAAGTGAATTAAATACCATTTGGAGGAATTTAATGTTCAAGCAAAAACAGGTGATTTTTGACAAAAGAGATAACACCCCCCCATTACGTCATGCTTCAGAAAGGTGAAAAATGGTCCGTTTTCAAATGTTTTATTTTTGAATGTCAGTTCACATTTGTAGGTAGATCATCAGTTTTAGAGCTACAATTAGCATATTTAAAGTGATTTTCATGCTTCCAGGGGCCCTCGAAGTGAATTAAATACCATTTGGAGGCATTTCATGTTCAAGCAAAAACAGGTGATTTTTGACAAAAGAGATAACACCCCCCCATTACGTCATGCTTCAGAAAGGTGAAAAATGGTCCGTTTTCAAATGTTTTATTTTTGAACGTCAGTTCACATATGTAGGTAGATCATCAGTTTTAGAGCTAAAATTAGCATGTTTAAAGTGATTTTCATGCTTCCAGGGGCCCTAAACACAAGATTTGTTGAATGGTTAAAAGTGCATGAAAATGGCCAATTTATTCACTCTGAGGTCTCAAAAAGTGTTTCTTCACCCCGGGAAGTGAATTAAATACCATTTGGAGGCATTTAATGTTCAAGCAAAAACAGGTGATTTTTGACAAAAGAGATAACACCCCCCCCCCCATTATCTCATGCTTCAGAAAGGTGAAAAATGGTCAGTTTTCAAATGTTTTATTTTTGAACGTCAGTTCACATTTGTAGGTAGATCATCAGTTTTAGAGCTAAAATTAGCATGTTTAAAGTGATTTTCATGCTTCCAGGGGCCCGGGAAGTGAATTAAATACCATTTGGAGGCATTTAATGTTCAAGCAATAACAGGTGATTTTTGACAAAAGAGATAACACCCCCCCATTACGTCATGCTTCAGAAAGGTGAAAAATGGTCCGTTTTCAAATGTTTTATTTTTGAACGTCAGTTCACATTTGTAGGTAGATCATCAGTTTTAGAGCTAAAGTGAGCATGCTTAAAGTGATTTTCATGCTTCCAGGGGCCCGAGAAGTGAATTAAATACCATTTGGAGGCATTTAATGTTCAAGCAAAAAAAAGTGATTTTTGACAAAAGAGATAACACCCCCCATTACGTCATGCTTCAGAAAGGTGAAAAATGGTCCGTTTTCAAATGTTTTATTTTTGAACGTCAGTTCACATTTGTAGGTAGATCATCAGTTTTAGAGCTAAAATTAGCATGTTTAAAGTGATTTTCATGCTTCCAGGGGCCCGGGAAGTGAATTAAATACCATTTGGAGGCATTTAATGTTCAAGCAAAAACAGGTGATTTTTGACAAAAGAGATAACACCCCCCATTACGTCATGCTTCAGAAAGGTGAAAAATGGTCCGTTTTCAAATGTTTTATTTTTGAACGTCAGTTCACATTTGTAGGTAGATCATCAGTTTAAGAGCTAAAATTAGCATGTTTAAAGTGATTTTCATGCTTCCAGGGGCCCTAAACACAAGATTTGTGGAATGGTTAAAAGTGCATGAAAATGGCCAATTTACTCACTCTGAGGTCTCAAAAAGTGTTTCTACATCCCGGGAAGTGAATTAAATACCATTTGGAGGCATTTAATGTTCAAGCAAAAACAGGTGATTTTAGACAAAAGAGATAAACCCCCCCCATTACGTCATGCTTCAGAAAGGTGAAAAATGGTCCGTTTTCAAATGTTTTATTTTTGAACGTCAGTTCACATTTGTAGGTAGATCATCAGTTTTAGAGCTAAAATTAGCATGCTTAAAGTGATTTTCATGCTTCCAGGGGCCCGAGAAGTGAATTAAATACCATTTGGAGGCATTTAATGTTCAAGCAAAAACAGGTGATTTTTCACAAAAGAGATAACACCCCCCCATTACGTCATGCTTCAGAAAGGTGAAAAATGGTCTGTTTTCAAATGTTTTATTTTTGAACGTCAGTTCACATTTGTAGGTAGATCATCAGTTTAAGAGCTAAAATTAGCATGTTTAAAGTGATTTTCATGCTTCCAGGGGCCCGGGAAGTGAATTAAATACCATTTGGAGGAATTTAATGTTCAAGCAAAAACAGGTGATTTTTGACAAAAGAGATAACACCCCCCCATTACGTCATGCTTCAGAAAGGTGAAAAATGGTCCGTTTTCAAATGTTTTATTTTCGAAAGTCAGTTCACATTTGTAGGTAGATCATCAGTTTAAGAGCTAAAATTAGCATGTTTAAAGTGATTTTCATTCTTCCAGGGGCCCGGGAAGTGAATTAAATATTTATTTGGAGGCATTTAATGTTCAAGAAAAAACAGGTGATTTTTGACAAAAGAGATAACACCCCCCCATTACGTCATTCTTCAGAAAGGTGAAAAATGGTCCGTTTTCAAATGTTTTATTTTTGAATGTCAGTTCACATTTGAAGGTAGATCATCAGTTTAAGAGCTAAAATAGCATGTTTAAAGTGATTTTCATGCTTCCAGGGGCCCGGGAAGTGAATTAAATACCATTTGGAGGAATTTAATGTTCAAGCAAAAACAGGTGATTTTTGACAAAAGAGATAACACCCCCCCATTACGTCATGCTTCAGAAAGGTGAAAAATGGTCCGTTTTCAAATGTTTTATTTTTGAACGTCAGTTCACATTTGTAGGTAGATCATCAGTTTTAGAGCTAAAATTAGCATATTTAAAGTGATTTTCATGCTTCCAGGGGCCCGGGAAGTGAATTAAATACCATTTGGAGGCATTTCATGTTCAAGCAAAAAAAAGTGATTTTTGACAAAAGAGATAACACCCCCCATTACGTCATGCTTCAGAAAGGTGAAAAATGGTCCGTTTTCAAATGTTTTATTTTTGAACGTCAGTTCACATTTGTAGGTAGATCATCAGTTTAAGAGCTAAAATTAGCATGTTTAAAGTGATTTTCATGCTTCCAGGGGGCCGGAAAGTGAATTAAATACCATTTGGAGGCATTTAATGTTCAAGCAAAAACAGGTGATTTTTGACAAAAGAGATAACACCCCCCCATTACGTCATGCTTCAGAAAGGTGAAAAATGGTCAGTTTTCAAATGTTTTATTTTTGAACGTCAGTTCACATTTGTAGGTAGATCATCAGTTTAAGAGCTAAAATTAGCATGTTTAAAGTGATTTTCATGCTTCCAGGGGCCCTAAACACAAGATTTGTGGAATGGTTAAAAGTGCATGAAAATGGCCAATTTACTCACTCTGAGGTCTCAAAAAGTGTTTCTACATCCCGGGAAGTGAATTAAATACCATTTGGAGGCATTTAATGTTCAAGCAAAAACAGGTGATTTTTGACAAAAGAGATAAACCCCCCCCATTACGTCATGCTTCAGAAAGGTGAAAAATGGTCCGTTTTCAAATGTTTTATTTTTGAACGTCAGTTCACATTTGTAGGTAGATCATCAGTTTTAGAGCTAAAATTAGCATGCTTAAAGTGATTTTCATGCTTCCAGGGGCCCGAGAAGTGAATTAAATACCATTTGGAGGCATTTAATGTTCAAGCAAAAACAGGTGATTTTTCACAAAAGAGATAACACCCCCCCCATTACGTCATGCTTCAGAAAGGTGAAAAATGGTCTGTTTTCAAATGTTTTATTTTTGAACGTCAGTTCACATTTGTAGGTAGATCATCAGTTTAAGAGCTAAAATTAGCATGTTTAAAGTGATTTTCATGCTTCCAGGGGCCCGGGAAGTGAATTAAATACCATTTGGAGGAATTTAATGTTCAAGCAAAAACAGGTGATTTTTGACAAAAGAGATAACACCCCCCCATTACGTCATGCTTCAGAAAGGTGAAAAATGGTCCGTTTTCAAATGTTTTATTTTCGAAAGTCAGTTCACATTTGTAGGTAGATCATCAGTTTAAGAGCTAAAATTAGCATGTTTAAAGTGATTTTCATGCTTCCAGGGGCCCGGGAAGTGAATTAAATATTTATTTGGAGGCATTTAATGTTCAAGAAAAAACAGGTGATTTTTGACAAAAGAGATAACACCCCCCCATTACGTCATTCTTCAGAAAGGTGAAAAATGGTCCGTTTTCAAATGTTTTATTTTTGAATGTCAGTTCACATTTGAAGGTAGATCATCAGTTTAAGAGCTAAAATAGCATGTTTAAAGTGATTTTCATGCTTCCAGGGGCCCGGGAAGTGAATTAAATACCATTTGGAGGAATTTAATGTTCAAGCAAAAACAGGTGATTTTTGACAAAAGAGATAACACCCCCCCATTACGTCATGCTTCAGAAAGGTGAAAAATGGTCCGTTTTCAAATGTTTTATTTTTGAACGTCAGTTCACATTTGTAGGTAGATCATCAGTTTTAGAGCTAAAATTAGCATATTTAAAGTGATTTTCATGCTTCCAGGGGCCCGGGAAGTGAATTAAATATTTATTTGGAGGCATTTAATGTTCAAGAAAAAACAGGTGATTTTTGACAAAAGAGATAACACCCCCCCCCCCATTACGTCATGCTTCAGAAAGGTGAAAAATGGTCCGTTTTCAAATGTTTTATTTTTGAACGTCAGTTCACATTTGAAGGTAGATCATCAGTTTAAGAGCTAAAATTAGCATGTTTAAAGTGATTTTCATGCTTCCAGGGGCCCGGGAAGTGAATTAAATACCATTTGGAGGAATTTAATGTTCAAGCAAAAACAGGTGATTTTTGACAAAAGAGATAACACCCCCCCATTACGTCATGCTTCAGAAAGGTGAAAAATGGTCCGTTTTCAAATGTTTTATTTTTGAACGTCAGTTCACATTTGTAGGTAGATCATCAGTTTTAGAGCTAAAATTAGCATATTTAAAGTGATTTTCATGCTTCCAGGGGCCCGGGAAGTGAATTAAATACCATTTGGAGGCATTTCATGTTCAAGCAAAAACAGGTGATTTTTGACAAAAGAGATAACACCCCCCCCATTACGTCATGCTTCAGAAAGGTGAAAAATGGTCCGTTTTCAAATGTTTTATTTTTGAACGTCAGTTCACATTTGTAGGTAGATCATCAGTTTTAGAGCTAAAATTAGCATGCTTAAAGTGATTTTCATGCTTCCAGGGGCCCGAGAAGTGAATTAAATACCATTTGGAGGCATTTAATGTTCAAGCAAAAACAGGTGATTTTTCACAAAAGAGATAACACCCCCCCATTACGTCATGCTTCAGAAAGGTGAAAAATGGTCTGTTTTCAAATGTTTTATTTTTGAACGTCAGTTCACATTTGTAGGTAGATCATCAGTTTAAGAGCTAAAATTAGCATGTTTAAAGTGATTTTCATGCTTCCAGGGGCCCGGGAAGTGAATTAAATACCATTTGGAGGAATTTAATGTTCAAGCAAAAACAGGTGATTTTTGACAAAAGAGATAACACCCCCCCATTACGTCATGCTTCAGAAAGGTGAAAAATGGTCCGTTTTCAAATGTTTTATTTTCGAAAGTCAGTTCACATTTGTAGGTAGATCATCAGTTTAAGAGCTAAAATTAGCATGTTTAAAGTGATTTTCATTCTTCCAGGGGCCCGGGAAGTGAATTAAATATTTATTTGGAGGCATTTAATGTTCAAGAAAAAACAGGTGATTTTTGACAAAAGAGATAACACCCCCCCATTACGTCATTCTTCAGAAAGGTGAAAAATGGTCCGTTTTCAAATGTTTTATTTTTGAATGTCAGTTCACATTTGAAGGTAGATCATCAGTTTAAGAGCTAAAATAGCATGTTTAAAGTGATTTTCATGCTTCCAGGGGCCCGGGAAGTGAATTAAATACCATTTGGAGGAATTTAATGTTCAAGCAAAAACAGGTGATTTTTGACAAAAGAGATAACACCCCCCCATTACGTCATGCTTCAGAAAGGTGAAAAATGGTCCGTTTTCAAATGTTTTATTTTTGAACGTCAGTTCACATTTGTAGGTAGATCATCAGTTTTAGAGCTAAAATTAGCATATTTAAAGTGATTTTCATGCTTCCAGGGGCCCGGGAAGTGAATTAAATACCATTTGGAGGCATTTCATGTTCAAGCAAAAAAAAGTGATTTTTGACAAAAGAGATAACACCCCCCATTACGTCATGCTTCAGAAAGGTGAAAAATGGTCCGTTTTCAAATGTTTTATTTTTGAACGTCAGTTCACATTTGTAGGTAGATCATCAGTTTAAGAGCTAAAATTAGCATGTTTAAAGTGATTTTCATGCTTCCAGGGGGCCGGAAAGTGAATTAAATACCATTTGGAGGCATTTAATGTTCAAGCAAAAACAGGTGATTTTTGACAAAAGAGATAACACCCCCCCATTACGTCATGCTTCAGAAAGGTGAAAAATGGTCAGTTTTCAAATGTTTTATTTTTGAACGTCAGTTCACATTTGTAGGTAGATCATCAGTTTAAGAGCTAAAATTAGCATGTTTAAAGTGATTTTCATGCTTCCAGGGGCCCTAAACACAAGATTTGTGGAATGGTTAAAAGTGCATGAAAATGGCCAATTTACTCACTCTGAGGTCTCAAAAAGTGTTTCTACATCCCGGGAAGTGAATTAAATACCATTTGGAGGCATTTAATGTTCAAGCAAAAACAGGTGATTTTTGACAAATGAGATAAACCCCCCCCATTACGTCATGCTTCAGAAAGGTGAAAAATGGTCCGTTTTCAAATGTGTTATTTTTGAACGTCAGTTCACATTTGTAGGTAGATCATCAGTTTTAGAGCTAAAATTAGCATGCTTAAAGTGATTTTCATGCTTCCAGGGGCCCGAGAAGTGAATTAAATACCATTTGGAGGCATTTAATGTTCAAGCAAAAACAGGTGATTTTTCACAAAAGAGATAACACCCCCCCATTACGTCATGCTTCAGAAAGGTGAAAAATGGTCTGTTTTCAAATGTTTTATTTTTGAACGTCAGTTCACATTTGTAGGTAGATCATCAGTTTAAGAGCTAAAATTAGCATGTTTAAAGTGATTTTCATGCTTCCAGGGGCCCGGGAAGTGAATTAAATACCATTTGGAGGAATTTAATGTTCAAGCAAAAACAGGTGATTTTTGACAAAAGAGATAACACCCCCCCATTACGTCATGCTTCAGAAAGGTGAAAAATGGTCCGTTTTCAAATGTTTTATTTTCGAAAGTCAGTTCACATTTGTAGGTAGATCATCAGTTTAAGAGCTAAAATTAGCATGTTTAAAGTGATTTTCATGCTTCCAGGGGCCCGGGAAGTGAATTAAATATTTATTTGGAGGCATTTAATGTTCAAGAAAAAACAGGTGATTTTTGACAAAAGAG
This sequence comes from Lissotriton helveticus, assembly GCF_964261635.1. NCBI lineage: Eukaryota > Metazoa > Chordata > Amphibia > Caudata > Salamandridae > Lissotriton > Lissotriton helveticus. The sequence continues at coordinate 1,250,578,970 of NC_136059.1, read as the reverse complement.
ATAACACCCCCCCATTACGTCATTCTTCAGAAAGGTGAAAAATGGTCCGTTTTCAAATGTTTTATTTTTGAATGTCAGTTCACATTTGAAGGTAGATCATCAGTTTAAGAGCTAAAATAGCATGTTTAAAGTGATTTTCATGCTTCCAGGGGCCCGGGAAGTGAATTAAATACCATTTGGAGGAATTTAATGTTCAAGCAAAAACAGGTGATTTTTGACAAAAGAGATAACACCCCCCCATTACGTCATGCTTCAGAAAGGTGAAAAATGGTCCGTTTTCAAATGTTTTATTTTTGAACGTCAGTTCACATTTGTAGGTAGATCATCAGTTTTAGAGCTAAAATTAGCATATTTAAAGTGATTTTCATGCTTCCAGGGGCCCGGGAAGTGAATTAAATATTTATTTGGAGGCATTTAATGTTCAAGAAAAAACAGGTGATTTTTGACAAAAGAGATAACACCCCCCCCCCCATTACGTCATGCTTCAGAAAGGTGAAAAATGGTCCGTTTTCAAATGTTTTATTTTTGAACGTCAGTTCACATTTGAAGGTAGATCATCAGTTTAAGAGCTAAAATTAGCATGTTTAAAGTGATTTTCATGCTTCCAGGGGCCCGGGAAGTGAATTAAATACCATTTGGAGGAATTTAATGTTCAAGCAAAAACAGGTGATTTTTGACAAAAGAGATAACACCCCCCCATTACGTCATGCTTCAGAAAGGTGAAAAATGGTCCGTTTTCAAATGTTTTATTTTTGAACGTCAGTTCACATTTGTAGGTAGATCATCAGTTTTAGAGCTAAAATTAGCATATTTAAAGTGATTTTCATGCTTCCAGGGGCCCGGGAAGTGAATTAAATACCATTTGGAGGCATTTCATGTTCAAGCAAAAACAGGTGATTTTTGACAAAAGAGATAACACCCCCCCCATTACGTCATGCTTCAGAAAGGTGAAAAATGGTCCGTTTTCAAATGTTTTATTTTTGAACGTCAGTTCACATTTGTAGGTAGATCATCAGTTTTAGAGCTAAAATTAGCATGCTTAAAGTGATTTTCATGCTTCCAGGGGCCCGAGAAGTGAATTAAATACCATTTGGAGGCATTTAATGTTCAAGCAAAAACAGGTGATTTTTCACAAAAGAGATAACACCCCCCCATTACGTCATGCTTCAGAAAGGTGAAAAATGGTCTGTTTTCAAATGTTTTATTTTTGAACGTCAGTTCACATTTGTAGGTAGATCATCAGTTTAAGAGCTAAAATTAGCATGTTTAAAGTGATTTTCATGCTTCCAGGGGCCCGGGAAGTGAATTAAATACCATTTGGAGGAATTTAATGTTCAAGCAAAAACAGGTGATTTTTGACAAAAGAGATAACACCCCCCCATTACGTCATGCTTCAGAAAGGTGAAAAATGGTCCGTTTTCAAATGTTTTATTTTCGAAAGTCAGTTCACATTTGTAGGTAGATCATCAGTTTAAGAGCTAAAATTAGCATGTTTAAAGTGATTTTCATGCTTCCAGGGGCCCGGGAAGTGAATTAAATATTTATTTGGAGGCATTTAATGTTCAAGAAAAAACAGGTGATTTTTGACAAAAGAGATAACACCCCCCCATTACGTCATTCTTCAGAAAGGTGAAAAATGGTCCGTTTTCAAATGTTTTATTTTTGAACGTCAGTTCACATTTGAAGGTAGATCATCAGTTTAAGAGCTAAAATAGCATGTTTAAAGTGATTTTCATGCTTCCAGGGGCCCGGGAAGTGAATTAAATACCATTTGGAGGAATTTAATGTTCAAGCAAAAACAGGTGATTTTTGACAAAAGAGATAACACCCCCCATTACGTCATGCTTCAGAAAGGTGAAAAATGGTCCGTTTTCAAATGTTTTATTTTTGAACGTCAGTTCACATTTGTAGGTAGATCATCAGTTTTAGAGCTAAAATTAGCATATTTAAAGTGATTTTCATGCTTCCAGGGGCCCGGGAAGTGAATTAAATACCATTTGGAGGCATTTCATGTTCAAGCAAAAAAAAGTGATTTTTGACAAAAGAGATAACACCCCCCATTACGTCATGCTTCAGAAAGGTGAAAAATGGTCCGTTTTCAAATGTTTTATTTTTGAACGTCAGTTCACATTTGTAGGTAGATTATCAGTTTTAGAGCTAAAATTAGCATGCTTAAAGTGATTTTCATGCTTCCAGGGGCCCGAGAAGTGAATTAAATACCATTTGGAGGCATTTAATGTTCAAGCAAAAACAGGTGATTTTTGACAAAAGAGATAACACCCCCCCATTACGTCATGCTTCAGAAAGGTGAAAAATGGTCTGTTTTCAAATGTTTTATTTTTGAACGTCAGTTCACATTTGTAGGTAGATCATCAGTTTAAGAGCTAAAATTAGCATGTTTAAAGTGATTTTCATGCTTCCAGGGGCCCGGGAAGTGAATTAAATACCATTTGGAGGAATTTAATGTTCAAGCAAAAACAGGTGATTTTTGACAAAAGAGATAACACCCCCCCATTACGTCATGCTTCAGAAAGGTGAAAAATGGTCCGTTTTCAAATGTTTTATTTTCGAAAGTCAGTTCACATTTGTAGGTAGATCATCAGTTTAAGAGCTAAAATTAGCATGTTTAAAGTGATTTTCATGCTTCCAGGGGCCCGGGAAGTGAATTAAATATTTATTTGGAGGCATTTAATGTTCAAGAAAAAACAGGTGATTTTTGACAAAAGAGAGACCACCCCCCCATTACGTCATGCTTCAGAAAGGTGAAAAATGGTCCGTTTTCAAATGTTTTATTTTTGAACGTCAGTTCACATTTGTAGGTAGATCATCAGTTTTAGAGCTAAAATTAGCATGTTTAAAGTGATTTTCATGCTTCCAGGGGCCCGGGAAGTGAATTAAATACCATTTGGAGGCATTTAATGTTCAAGCAAAAACAGGTGATTTTTGACAAAAGAGATAACACCCCCCCATTACGTCATGCTTCAGAAAGGTGAAAAATGGTCAGTTTTCAAATGTTTTATTTTTGAACGTCAGTTCACATTTGTAGGTAGATCATCAGTTTAAGAGCTAAAATTAGCATGTTTAAAGTGATTTTCATGCTTCCAGGGGCCCTAAACACAAGATTTGTGGAATGGTTAAAAGTGCATGAAAATGGCCAATTTACTCACTCTGAGGTCTCAAAAAGTGTTTCTACATCCCGGGAAGTGAATTAAATACCATTTGGAGGCATTTAATGTTCAAGCAAAAACAGGTGATTTTTGACAAAAGAGATAACACCCCCCATTACGTCATGCTTCAGAAAGGTGAAAAATGGTCCATTTTCAAATGTTTTATTTTTGAACGTCAGTTCACATTTGTAGGTAGATCATCAGTTTTAGAGCTAAAATTAGCATGCTTAAAGTGATTTTCATGCTTCCAGGGGCCCGAGAAGTGAATTAAATACCATTTGGAGGCATTTAATGTTCAAGCAAAAACAGGTGATTTTTGACAAAAGAGATAACACCCCCCCATTACGTCATGCTTCAGAAAGGTGAAAAATGGTCTGTTTTCAAATGTTTTATTTTTGAACGTCAGTTCACATTTGTAGGTAGATCATCAGTTTAAGAGCTAAAATTAGCATGTTTAAAGTGATTTTCATGCTTCCAGGGGCCCGGGAAGTGAATTAAATACCATTTGGAGGAATTTAATGTTCAAGCAAAAACAGGTGATTTTTGACAAAAGAGATAACACCCCCCCATTACGTCATGCTTCAGAAAGGTGAAAAATGGTCCGTTTTCAAATGTTTTATTTTCGAAAGTCAGTTCACATTTGTAGGTAGATCATCAGTTTAAGAGCTAAAATTAGCATGTTTAAAGTGATTTTCATGCTTCCAGGGGCCCGGGAAGTGAATTAAATATTTATTTGGAGGCATTTAATGTTCAAGAAAAAACAGGTGATTTTTGACAAAAGAGATAACACCCCCCCCCATTACGTCATGCTTCAGAAAGGTGAAAAATGGTCCGTTTTCAAATGTTTTATTTTTGAACGTCAGTTCACATTTGAAGGTAGATCATCAGTTTAAGAGCTAAAATTAGCATGTTTAAAGTGATTTTCATGCTTCCAGGGGCCCGGGAAGTGAATGAAATACCATTTGGAGGCATTTAATGTTCAAGCAAAAACAGGTGATTTTTGACAAAAGAGATAACACCCCCCCATTACGTCATGCTTCAGAAAGGTGAAAAATGGTCCGTTTTCAAATGTTTTATTTTTGAACGTCAGTTCACATTTGTAGGTAGATCATCAGTTTAAGAGCTAAAATTAGCATGTTTAAAGTGATTTTCATGCTTCCAGGGGCCCTAAACACAAGATTTGTGGAATGGTTAAAAGTGCATGAAAATGGCCAATTTACTCACTCTGAGGTCTCAAAAAGTGTTTCTACATCCCGGGAAGTGAATTAAATACCATTTGGAGGCATTTAATGTTCAAGCAAAAACAGGTGATTTTTGACAAAAGAGATAACACCCCCCATTACGTCATGCTTCAGAAAGGCGAAAAATGGTCCATTTTCAAATGTTTTATTTTTGAACGTCAGTTCACATTTGTAGGTAGATCATCAGTTTTAGAGCTAAAATTAGCATGCTTAAAGTGATTTTCATGCTTCCAGGGGCCCGAGAAGTGAATTAAATACCATTTGGAGGCATTTAATGTTCAAGCAAAAACAGGTGATTTTTGACAAAAGAGATAACACCCCCCCATTACGTCATGCTTCAGAAAGGTGAAAAATGGTCTGTTTTCAAATGTTTTATTTTTGAACGTCAGTTCACATTTGTAGGTAGATCATCAGTTTAAGAGCTAAAATTAGCATGTTTAAAGTGATTTTCATGCTTCCAGGGGCCCGGGAAGTGAATTAAATACCATTTGGAGGAATTTAATGTTCAAGCAAAAACAGGTGATTTTTGACAAAAGAGATAACACCCCCCCATTACGTCATGCTTCAGAAAGGTGAAAAATGGTCCGTTTTCAAATGTTTTATTTTCGAAAGTCAGTTCACATTTGTAGGTAGATCATCAGTTTAAGAGCTAAAATTAGCATGTTTAAAGTGATTTTCATGCTTCCAGGGGCCCGGGAAGTGAATTAAATATTTATTTGGAGGCATTTAATGTTCAAGAAAAAACAGGTGATTTTTGACAAAAGAGATAACACCCCCCCCCATTACGTCATGCTTCAGAAAGGTGAAAAATGGTCCGTTTTCAAATGTTTTATTTTTGAACGTCAGTTCACATTTGAAGGTAGATCATCAGTTTAAGAGCTAAAATTAGCATGTTTAAAGTGATTTTCATGCTTCCAGGGGCCCGGGAAGTGAATTAAATACCATTTGGAGGAATTTAATGTTCAAGCAAAAACAGGTGATTTTTGACAAAAGAGATAACACCCCCCCATTACGTCATGCTTCAGAAAGGTGAAAAATGGTCCATTTTCAAATGTTTTATTTTTGAATGTCAGTTCACATTTGTAGGTAGATCATCAGTTTTAGAGCTACAATTAGCATATTTAAAGTGATTTTCATGCTTCCAGGGGCCCTCGAAGTGAATTAAATACCATTTGGAGGCATTTCATGTTCAAGCAAAAACAGGTGATTTTTGACAAAAGAGATAACACCCCCCCATTACGTCATGCTTCAGAAAGGTGAAAAATGGTCCGTTTTCAAATGTTTTATTTTTGAACGTCAGTTCACATTTGTAGGTAGATCATCAGTTTTAGAGCTAAAATTAGCATGTTTAAAGTGATTTTCATGCTTCCAGGGGCCCTAAACACAAGATTTGTTGAATGGTTAAAAGTGCATGAAAATGGCCAATTTATTCACTCTGAGGTCTCAAAAAGTGTTTCTTCACCCCGGGAAGTGAATTAAATACCATTTGGAGGCATTTAATGTTCAAGCAAAAACAGGTGATTTTTGACAAAAGAGATAACACCCCCCCCCCATTATCTCATGCTTCAGAAAGGTGAAAAATGGTCAGTTTTCAAATGTTTTATTTTTGAACGTCAGTTCACATTTGTAGGTAGATCATCAGTTTTAGAGCTAAAATTAGCATGTTTAAAGTGATTTTCATGCTTCCAGGGGCCCGGGAAGTGAATTAAATACCATTTGGAGGCATTTAATGTTCAAGCAATAACAGGTGATTTTTGACAAAAGAGATAACACCCCCCCATTACGTCATGCTTCAGAAAGGTGAAAAATGGTCCGTTTTCAAATGTTTTATTTTTGAACGTCAGTTCACATTTGTAGGTAGATCATCAGTTTTAGAGCTAAAATTAGCATGTTTAAAGTGATTTTCATGCTTCCAGGGGCCCGGGAAGTGAATTAAATACCATTTGGAGGCATTTAATGTTCAAGCAAAAACAGGTGATTTTTGACAAAAGAGATAACACCCCCCATTACGTCATGCTTCAGAAAGGTGAAAAATGGTCCGTTTTCAAATGTTTTATTTTTGAACGTCAGTTCACATTTGTAGGTAGATCATCAGTTTAAGAGCTAAAATTAGCATGTTTAAAGTGATTTTCATGCTTCCAGGGGCCCTAAACACAAGATTTGTGGAATGGTTAAAAGTGCATGAAAATGGCCAATTTACTCACTCTGAGGTCTCAAAAAGTGTTTCTACATCCCGGGAAGTGAATTAAATACCATTTGGAGGCATTTAATGTTCAAGCAAAAACAGGTGATTTTTGACAAAAGAGATAAACCCCCCCCCATTACGTCATGCTTCAGAAAGGTGAAAAATGGTCCGTTTTCAAATGTTTTATTTTTGAACGTCAGTTCACATTTGTAGGTAGATCATCAGTTTTAGAGCTAAAATTAGCATGCTTAAAGTGATTTTCATGCTTCCAGGGGCCCGAGAAGTGAATTAAATACCATTTGGAGGCATTTAATGTTCAAGCAAAAACAGGTGATTTTTCACAAAAGAGATAACACCCCCCCATTACGTCATGCTTCAGAAAGGTGAAAAATGGTCTGTTTTCAAATGTTTTATTTTTGAACGTCAGTTCACATTTGTAGGTAGATCATCAGTTTAAGAGCTAAAATTAGCATGTTTAAAGTGATTTTCATGCTTCCAGGGGCCCGGGAAGTGAATTAAATACCATTTGGAGGAATTTAATGTTCAAGCAAAAACAGGTGATTTTTGACAAAAGAGATAACACCCCCCCATTACGTCATGCTTCAGAAAGGTGAAAAATGGTCCGTTTTCAAATGTTTTATTTTCGAAAGTCAGTTCACATTTGTAGGTAGATCATCAGTTTAAGAGCTAAAATTAGCATGTTTAAAGTGATTTTCATGCTTCCAGGGGCCCGGGAAGTGAATTAAATATTTATTTGGAGGCATTTAATGTTGAAGAAAAAACAGGTGATTTTTGACAAAAGAGATAACACCCCCCCATTACGTCATTCTTCAGAAAGGTGAAAAATGGTCCGTTTTCAAATGTTTTATTTTTGAATGTCAGTTCACATTTGAAGGTAGATCATCAGTTTAAGAGCTAAAATAGCATGTTTAAAGTGATTTTCATGCTTCCAGGGGCCCGGGAAGTGAATTAAATACCATTTGGAGGAATTTAATGTTCAAGCAAAAACAGGTGATTTTTGACAAAAGAGATAACACCCCCCCATTACGTCATGCTTCAGAAAGGTGAAAAATGGTCCGTTTTCAAATGTTTTATTTTTGAACGTCAGTTCACATTTGTAGGTAGATCATCAGTTTTAGAGCTAAAATTAGCATATTTAAAGTGATTTTCATGCTTCCAGGGGCCCGGGAAGTGAATTAAATACCATTTGGAGGCATTTCATGTTCAAGCACAAAAAAAGTGATTTTTGACAAAAGAGATAACACCCCCCATTACGTCATGCTTCAGAAAGGTGAAAAATGGTCCGTTTTCAAATGTTTTATTTTTGAACGTCAGTTCACATTTGTAGGTAGATCATCAGTTTTAGAGCTAGAATTAGCATGCTTAAAGTGATTTTCATGCTTCCAGGGGCCCGAGAAGTGAATTAAATACCATTTGGAGGCATTTACTGTTCAAGCAAAAACAGGTGATTTTTCACAAAAGAGATAACACCCCCCCATTACGTCATGCTTCAGAAAGGTGAAAAATGGTCTGTTTTCAAATGTTTTATTTTTGAACGTCAGTTCACATTTGTAGGTAGATCATCAGTTTAAGAGCTAAAATTAGCATGTTTAAAGTGATTTTCATGCTTCCAGGGGCCCGGGAAGTGAATTAAATACCATTTGGAGGAATTTAATGTTCAAGCAAAAACAGGTGATTTTTGACAAAAGAGATAACACCCCCCCATTACGTCATGCTTCAGAAAGGTGAAAAATGGTCCGTTTTCAAATGTTTTATTTTCGAAAGTCAGTTCACATTTGTAGGTAGATCATCAGTTTAAGAGCTAAAATTAGCATGTTTAAAGTGATTTTCATGCTTCCAGGGGCCCGGGAAGTGAATTAAATATTTATTTGGAGGCATTTAATGTTCAAGAAAAAACAGGTGATTTTTGACAAAAGAGATAACACCCCCCCATTACGTCATTCTTCAGAAAGGTGAAAAATGGTCCGTTTTCAAATGTTTTATTTTTGAACGTCAGTTCACATTTGTAGGTAGATCATCAGTTTAAGAGCTAAAATTAGCATGTTTAAAGTGATTTTCATGCTTCCAGGGGGCCGGAAAGTGAATTAAATACCATTTGGAGGCATTTAATGTTCAAGCAAAAACAGGTGATTTTTGACAAAAGAGATAACACCCCCCCATTACGTCATGCTTCAGAAAGGTGAAAAATGGTCAGTTTTCAAATGTTTTATTTTTGAACGTCAGTTCACATTTGTAGGTAGATCATCAGTTTAAGAGCTAAAATTAGCATGTTTAAAGTGATTTTCATGCTTCCAGGGGCCCTAAACACAAGATTTGTGGAATGGTTAAAAGTGCATGAAAATGGCCAATTTACTCACTCTGAGGTCTCAAAAAGTGTTTCTACATCCCGGGAAGTGAATTAAATACCATTTGGAGGCATTTAATGTTCAAGCAAAAACAGGTGATTTTTGACAAAAGAGATAACACCCCCCATTACGTCATGCTTCAGAAAGGTGAAAAATGGTCCGTTTTCAAATGTTTTATTTTTGAACGTCAGTTCACATTTGTAGGTAGATCATCAGTTTTAGAGCTAAAATTAGCATGCTTAAAGTGATTTTCATGCTTCCAGGGGCCCGAGAAGTGAATTAAATACCATTTGGAGGCATTTAATGTTCAAGCAAAAACAGGTGATTTTTGACAAAAGAGATAACACCCCCCCATTACGTCATGCTTCAGAAAGGTGAAAAATGGTCTGTTTTCAAATGTTTTATTTTTGAACGTCAGTTCACATTTGTAGGTAGATCATCAGTTTAAGAGCTAAAATTAGCATGTTTAAAGTGATTTTCATGCTTCCAGGGGCCCGGGAAGTGAATTAAATACCATTTGGAGGAATTTAATGTTCAAGCAAAAACAGGTGATTTTTGACAAAAGAGATAACACCCCCCCATTACGTCATGCTTCAGAAAGGTGAAAAATGGTCCGTTTTCAAATGTTTTATTTTCGAAAGTCAGTTCACATTTGTAGGTAGATCATCAGTTTAAGAGCTAAAATTAGCATGTTTAAAGTGATTTTCATGCTTCCAGGGGCCCGGGAAGTGAATTAAATATTTATTTGGAGGCATTTAATGTTCAAGAAAAAACAGGTGATTTTTGACAAAAGAGATAACACCCCCCCCCCCCATTACGTCATGCTTCAGAAAGGTGAAAAATGGTCCGTTTTCAAATGTTTTATTTTTGAACGTCAGTTCACATTTGAAGGTAGATCATCAGTTTAAGAGCTAAAATTAGCATGTTTAAAGTGATTTTCATGCTTCCAGGGGCCCGGGAAGTGAATTAAATACCATTTGGAGGAATTTAATGTTCAAGCAAAAACAGGTGATTTTTGACAAAAGAGATAACACCCCCCCATTACGTCATGCTTCAGAAAGGTGAAAAATGGTCTGTTTTCAAATGTTTTATTTTTGAACGTCAGTTCACATTTGAAGGTAGATCATCAGTTTAAGAGCTAAAATTAGCATGTTTAAAGTGATTTTCATGCTTCCAGGGGCCCGGGAAGTGAATTAAATACCATTTGGAGGAATTTAATGTTCAAGCAAAAACAGGTGATTTTTGACAAAAGAGATAACACCCCCCCATTACGTCATGCTTCAGAAAGGTGAAAAATGGTCTGTTTTCAAATGTTTTATTTTTGAACGTCAGTTCACATTTGTAGGTAGATCATCAGTTTAAGAGCTAAAATTAGCATGTTGAAAGTGATTTTCATGCTTCCAGGGGCCCGGGAAGTGAATTAAATACCATTTGGAGGAATTTAATGTTCAAGCAAAAACAGGTGATTTTTGACAAAAGAGATAACACCCCCCCATTACGTCATGCTTCAGAAAGGTGAAAAATGGTCCGTTTTCAAATGTTTTATTTTCGAAAGTCAGTTCACATTTGTAGGTAGATCATCAGTTTAAGAGCTAAAATTAGCATGTTTAAAGTGATTTTCATGCTTCCAGGGGCCCGGGAAGTGAATTAAATATTTATTTGGAGGCATTTAATGTTCAAGAAAAAACAGGTGATTTTTGACAAAAGAGATAACACCCCCCCCCATTACGTCATGCTTCAGAAAGGTGAAAAATGGTCCGTTTTCAAATGTTTTATTTTTGAACGTCAGTTCACATTTGAAGGTAGATCATCAGTTTAAGAGCTAAAATTAGCATGTTTAAAGTGATTTTCATGCTTCCAGGGGCCCGGGAAGTGAATTAAATACCATTTGGAGGAATTTAATGTTCAAGCAAAAACAGGTGATTTTTGACAAAAGAGATAACACCCCCCCATTACGTCATGCTTCAGAAAGGTGAAAAATGGTCCGTTTTCAAATGTTTTATTTTTGAATGTCAGTTCACATTTGTAGGTAGATCATCAGTTTTAGAGCTACAATTAGCATATTTAAAGTGATTTTCATGCTTCCAGGGGCCCTCGAAGTGAATTAAATACCATTTGGAGGCATTTCATGTTCAAGCAAAAACAGGTGATTTTTGACAAAAGAGATAACACCCCCCCATTACGTCATGCTTCAGAAAGGTGAAAAATGGTCAGTTTTCAAATGTTTTATTTTTGAACGTCAGTTCACATTTGTAGGTAGATCATCAGTTTTAGAGCTAAAATTAGCATGTTTAAAGTGATTTTCATGCTTCCAGGGGCCCTAAACACAAGATTTGTTGAATGGTTAAAAGTGCATGAAAATGGCCAATTTATTCACTCTGAGGTCTCAAAAAGTGTTTCTTCACCCCGGGAAGTGAATTAAATACCATTTGGAGGCATTTAATGTTCAAGCAAAAACAGGTGATTTTTGACAAAAGAGATAACACCCCCCCCATTATCTCATGCTTCAGAAAGGTGAAAAATGGTCAGTTTTCAAATGTTTTATTTTTGAACGTCAGTTCACATTTGTAGGTAGATCATCAGTTTTAGAGCTAAAATTAGCATGTTTAAAGTGATTTTCATGCTTCCAGGGGCCCGGGAAGTGAATTAAATACCATTTGGAGGCATTTAATGTTCAAGCAATAACAGGTGATTTTTGACAAAAGAGATAACACCCCCCCATTACGTCATGCTTCAGAAAGGTGAAAAATGGTCCGTTTTCAAATGTTTTATTTTTGAACGTCAGTTCACATTTGTAGGTAGATCATCAGTTTTAGAGCTAAAGTGAGCATGCTTAAAGTGATTTTCATGCTTCCAGGGGCCCGAGAAGTGAATTAAATACCATTTGGAGGCATTTAATGTTCAAGCAAAAAAAAGTGATTTTTGACAAAAGAGATAACACCCCCCATTACGTCATGCTTCAGAAAGGTGAAAAATGGTCCGTTTTCAAATGTTTTATTTTTGAACGTCAGTTCACATTTGTAGGTAGATCATCAGTTTTAGAGCTAAAATTAGCATGTTTAAAGTGATTTTCATGCTTCCAGGGGCCCGGGAAGTGAATTAAATACCATTTGGAGGCATTTAATGTTCAAGCAAAAACAGGTGATTTTTGACAAAAGAGATAACACCCCCCATTACGTCATGCTTCAGAAAGGTGAAAAATGGTCCGTTTTCAAATGTTTTATTTTTGAACGTCAGTTCACATTTGTAGGTAGATCATCAGTTTAAGAGCTAAAATTAGCATGTTTAAAGTGATTTTCATGCTTCCAGGGGCCCTAAACACAAGATTTGTGGAATGGTTAAAAGTGCATGAAAATGGCCAATTTACTCACTCTGAGGTCTCAAAAAGTGTTTCTACATCCCGGGAAGTGAATTAAATACCATTTGGAGGCATTTAATGTTCAAGCAAAAACAGGTGATTTTTGACAAAAGAGATAAACCCCCCCCATTACGTCATGCTTCAGAAAGGTGAAAAATGGTCCGTTTTCAAATGTTTTATTTTTGAACGTCAGTTCACATTTGTAGGTAGATCATCAGTTTTAGAGCTAAAATTAGCATGCTTAAAGTGATTTTCATGCTTCCAGGGGCCCGAGAAGTGAATTAAATACCATTTGGAGGCATTTAATGTTCAAGCAAAAACAGGTGATTTTTCACAAAAGAGATAACACCCCCCCATTACGTCATGCTTCAGAAAGGTGAAAAATGGTCTGTTTTCAAATGTTTTATTTTTGAACGTCAGTTCACATTTGTAGGTAGATCATCAGTTTAAGAGCTAAAATTAGCATGTTTAAAGTGATTTTCATGCTTCCAGGGGCCCGGGAAGTGAATTAAATACCATTTGGAGGAATTTAATGTTCAAGCAAAAACAGGTGATTTTTGACAAAAGAGATAACACCCCCCCATTACGTCATGCTTCAGAAAGGTGAAAAATGGTCCGTTTTCAAATGTTTTATTTTCGAAAGTCAGTTCACATTTGTAGGTAGATCATCAGTTTAAGAGCTAAAATTAGCATGTTTAAAGTGATTTTCATGCTTCCAGGGGCCCGGGAAGTGAATTAAATATTTATTTGGAGGCATTTAATGTTCAAGAAATAACAGGTGATTTTTGACAAAAGAGATAACACCCCCCCATTACGTCATTCTTCAGAAAGGTGAAAAATGGTCCGTTTTCAAATGTTTTATTTTTGAATGTCAGTTCACATTTGAAGGTAGATCATCAGTTTAAGAGCTAAAATAGCATGTTTAAAGTGATTTTCATGCTTCCAGGGGCCCGGGAAGTGAATTAAATACCATTTGGAGGAATTTAATGTTCAAGCAAAAACAGGTGATTTTTGACAAAAGAGATAACACCCCCCCATTACGTCATGCTTCAGAAAGGTGAAAAATGGTCCGTTTTCAAATGTTTTATTTTTGAACGTCAGTTCACATTTGTAGGTAGATCATCAGTTTTAGAGCTAAAATTAGCATATTTAAAGTGATTTTCATGCTTCCAGGGGCCCGGGAAGTGAATTAAATACCATTTGGAGGCATTTCATGTTCAAGCAAAAAAAAGTGATTTTTGACAAAAGAGATAACACCCCCCATTACGTCATGCTTCAGAAAGGTGAAAAATGGTCCGTTTTCAAATGTTTTATTTTTGAACGTCAGTTCACATTTGTAGGTAGATCATCAGTTTAAGAGCTAAAATTAGCATGTTTAAAGTGATTTTCATGCTTCCAGGGGGCCGGAAAGTGAATTAAATACCATTTGGAGGCATTTAATGTTCAAGCAAAAACAGGTGATTTTTGACAAAAGAGAGACCACCCCCCCATTACGTCATGTTTCAGAAAGGTGAAAAATGGTCCGTTTTCAAATGTTTTATTTTTGAACGTCAGTTCACATTTGTAGGTAGATCATCAGTTTTAGAGCTAAAATTAGCATGTTTAAAGTGATTTTCATGCTTCCAGGGGCCCGGGAAGTGAATTAAATACCATTTGGAGGCATTTAATGTTCAAGCAAAAACAGGTGATTTTTGACAAAAGAGATAACACCCCCCCATTACGTCATGCTTCAGAAAGGTGAAAAATGGTCCGTTTTCAAATGTTTTATTTTTGAACGTCAGTTCACATTTGTAGGTAGATCATCAGTTTAAGAGCTAAAATTAGCATGTTTAAAGTGATTTTCATGCTTCCAGGGGCCCTAAACACAAGATTTGTGGAATGGTTAAAAGTGCATGAAAATGGCCAATTTACTCACTCTGAGGTCTCAAAAAGTGTTTCTACATCCCGGGAAGTGAATTAAATACCATTTGGAGGCATTTAATGTTCAAGCAAAAACAGGTGATTTTTGACAAAAGAGATAACACCCCCCATTACGTCATGCTTCAGAAAGGTGAAAAATGGTCCGTTTTCAAATGTTTTATTTTTGAACGTCAGTTCACATTTGTAGGTAGATCATCAGTTTTAGAGCTAAAATTAGCATGCTTAAAGTGATTTTCATGCTTCCAGGGGCCCGAGAAGTGAATTAAATACCATTTGGAGGCATTTAATGTTCAAGCAAAAACAGGTGATTTTTGACAAAAGAGATAACACCCCCCCATTACGTCATGCTTCAGAAAGGTGAAAAATGGTCTGTTTTCAAATGTTTTATTTTTGAACGTCAGTTCACATTTGTAGGTAGATCATCAGTTTAAGAGCTAAAATTAGCATGTTTAAAGTGATTTTCATGCTTCCAGGGGCCCGGGAAGTGAATTAAATACCATTTGGAGGAATTTAATGTTCAAGCAAAAACAGGTGATTTTTGACAAAAGAGATAACACCCCCCCATTACGTCATGCTTCAGAAAGGTGAAAAATGGTCCGTTTTCAAATGTTTTATTTTCGAAAGTCAGTTCACATTTGTAGGTAGATCATCAGTTTAAGAGCTAAAATTAGCATGTTTAAAGTGATTTTCATGCTTCCAGGGGCCCGGGAAATGAATTAAATATTTATTTGGAGGCATTTAATGTTCAAGAAAAAACAGGTGATTTTTGACAAAAGAGAGACCACCCCCCCATTACGTCATGCTTCAGAAAGGTGAAAAATGGTCCGTTTTCAAATGTTTTATTTTTGAACGTCAGTTCACATTTGTAGGTAGATCATCAGTTTTAGAGCTAAAATTAGCATGTTTAAAGTGATTTTCATGCTTCCAGGGGCCCGGGAAGTGAATTAAATACCATTTGGAGGAATTTAATGTTCAAGCAAAAACAGGTGATTTTTGACAAAAGAGATAACACCCCCCCATTACGTCATGCTTCAGAAAGGTGAAAAATGGTCCGTTTTCAAATGTTTTATTTTCGAAAGTCAGTTCACATTTGTAGGTAGATCATCAGTTTAAGAGCTAAAATTAGCATGTTTAAAGTGATTTTCATGCTTCCAGGGGCCCGGGAAGTGAATTAAATATTTATTTGGAGGCATTTAATGTTCAAGAAATAACAGGTGATTTTTGACAAAAGAGATAACACCCCCCCATTACGTCATTCTTCAGAAAGGTGAAAAATGGTCCGTTTTCAAATGTTTTATTTTTGAATGTCAGTTCCCATTTGAAGGTAGATCATCAGTTTAAGAGCTAAAATAGCATGTTTAAAGTGATTTTCATGCTTCCAGGGGCCCGGGAAGTGAATTAAATACCATTTGGAGGAATTTAATGTTCAAGCAAAAACAGGTGATTTTTGACAAAAGAGATAACACCCCCCCATTACGTCATGCTTCAGAAAGGTGAAAAATGGTCCGTTTTCAAATGTTTTATTTTTGAACGTCAGTTCACATTTGTAGGTAGATCATCAGTTTTAGAGCTAAAATTAGCATATTTAAAGTGATTTTCATGCTTCCAGGGGCCCGGGAAGTGAATTAAATACCATTTGGAGGCATTTCATGTTCAAGCAAAAAAAAGTGATTTTTGACAAAAGAGATAACACCCCCCATTACGTCATGCTTCAGAAAGGTGAAAAATGGTCCGTTTTCAAATGTTTTATTTTTGAACGTCAGTTCACATTTGTAGGTAGATCATCAGTTTAAGAGCTAAAATTAGCATGTTTAAAGTGATTTTCATGCTTCCAGGGGGCCGGAAAGTGAATTAAATACCATTTGGAGGCATTTAATGTTCAAGCAAAAACAGGTGATTTTTGACAAAAGAGAGACCACCCCCCCATTACGTCATGTTTCAGAAAGGTGAAAAATGGTCCGTTTTCAAATGTTTTATTTTTGAACGTCAGTTCACATTTGTAGGTAGATCATCAGTTTTAGAGCTAAAATTAGCATGTTTAAAGTGATTTTCATGCTTCCAGGGGCCCGGGAAGTGAATTAAATACCATTTGGAGGCATTTAATGTTCAAGCAAAAACAGGTGATTTTTGACAAAAGAGATAACACCCCCCCATTACGTCATGCTTCAGAAAGGTGAAAAATGGTCCGTTTTCAAATGTTTTATTTTTGAACGTCAGTTCACATTTGTAGGTAGATCATCAGTTTAAGAGCTAAAATTAGCATGTTTAAAGTGATTTTCATGCTTCCAGGGGCCCTAAACACAAGATTTGTGGAATGGTTAAAAGTGCATGAAAATGGCCAATTTACTCACTCTGAGGTCTCAAAAAGTGTTTCTACATCCCGGGAAGTGAATTAAATACCATTTGGAGGCATTTAATGTTCAAGCAAAAACAGGTGATTTTTGACAAAAGAGATAACACCCCCCATTACGTCATGCTTCAGAAAGGTGAAAAATGGTCCGTTTTCAAATGTTTTATTTTTGAACGTCAGTTCACATTTGTAGGTAGATCATCAGTTTTAGAGCTAAAATTAGCATGCTTAAAGTGATTTTCATGCTTCCAGGGGCCCGAGAAGTGAATTAAATACCATTTGGAGGCATTTAATGTTCAAGCAAAAACAGGTGATTTTTGACAAAAGAGATAACACCCCCCCATTACGTCATGCTTCAGAAAGGTGAAAAATGGTCTGTTTTCAAATGTTTTATTTTTGAACGTCAGTTCACATTTGTAGGTAGATCATCAGTTTAAGAGCTAAAATTAGCATGTTTAAAGTGATTTTCATGCTTCCAGGGGCCCGGGAAGTGAATTAAATACCATTTGGAGGAATTTAATGTTCAAGCAAAAACAGGTGATTTTTGACAAAAGAGATAACACCCCCCCATTACGTCATGCTTCAGAAAGGTGAAAAATGGTCCGTTTTCAAATGTTTTATTTTCGAAAGTCAGTTCACATTTGTAGGTAGATCATCAGTTTAAGAGCTAAAATTAGCATGTTTAAAGTGATTTTCATGCTTCCAGGGGCCCGGGAAATGAATTAAATATTTATTTGGAGGCATTTAATGTTCAAGAAAAAACAGGTGATTTTTGACAAAAGAGAGACCACCCCCCCATTACGTCATGCTTCAGAAAGGTGAAAAATGGTCCGTTTTCAAATGTTTTATTTTTGAACGTCAGTTCACATTTGTAGGTAGATCATCAGTTTTAGAGCTAAAATTAGCATGTTTAAAGTGATTTTCATGCTTCCAGGGGCCCGGGAAGTGAATTAAATACCATTTGGAGGCATTTAATGTTCAAGCAAAAACAGGTGATTTTTGACAAAAGAGATAACACCCCCCCATTACGTCATGCTTCAGAAAGGTGAAAAATGGTCCGTTTTCAAATGTTTTATTTTTGAACGTCAGTTCACATTTGTAGGTAGATCATCAGTTTAAGAGCTAAAATTAGCATGTTTAAAGTGATTTTCATGCTTCCAGGGGCCCTAAACACAAGATTTGTGGAATGGTTAAAAGTGCATGAAAATGGCCAATTTACTCACTCTGAGGTCTCAAAAAGTGTTTCTACATCCCGGGAAGTGAATTAAATACCATTTGGAGGCATTTAATGTTCAAGCAAAAACAGGTGATTTTTGACAAAAGAGATAACACCCCCCATTACGTCATGCTTCAGAAAGGTGAAAAATGGTCCATTTTCAAATGTTTTATTTTTGAACGTCAGTTCACATTTGTAGGTAGATCATCAGTTTTAGAGCTAAAATTAGCATGCTTAAAGTGATTTTCATGCTTCCAGGGGCCCGAGAAGTGAATTAAATACCATTTGGAGGCATTTAATGTTCAAGCAAAAACAGGTGATTTTTGACAAAAGAGATAACACCCCCCCATTACGTCATGCTTCAGAAAGGTGAAAAATGGTCTGTTTTCAAATGTTTTATTTTTGAACGTCAGTTCACATTTGTAGGTAGATCATCAGTTTAAGAGCTAAAATTAGCATGTTTAAAGTGATTTTCATGCTTCCAGGGGCCCGGGAAGTGAATTAAATACCATTTGGAGGAATTTAATGTTCAAGCAAAAACAGGTGATTTTTGACAAAAGAGATAACACCCCCCCATTACGTCATGCTTCAGAAAGGTGAAAAATGGTCCGTTTTCAAATGTTTTATTTTCGAAAGTCAGTTCACATTTGTAGGTAGATCATCAGTTTAAGAGCTAAAATTAGCATGTTTAAAGTGATTTTCATGCTTCCAGGGGCCCGGGAAGTGAATTAAATATTTATTTGGAGGCATTTAATGTTCAAGAAAAAACAGGTGATTTTTGACAAAAGAGATAACACCCCCCCCCATTACGTCATGCTTCAGAAAGGTGAAAAATGGTCCGTTTTCAAATGTTTTATTTTTGAACGTCAGTTCACATTTGAAGGTAGATCATCAGTTTAAGAGCTAAAATTAGCATGTTTAAAGTGATTTTCATGCTTCCAGGGGCCCGGGAAGTGAATTAAATACCATTTGGAGGAATTTAATGTTCAAGCAAAAACAGGTGATTTTTGACAAAAGAGATAACACCCCCCCATTACGTCATGCTTCAGAAAGGTGAAAAATGGTCCGTTTTCAAATGTTTTATTTTTGAATGTCAGTTCACATTTGTAGGTAGATCATCAGTTTTAGAGCTACAATTAGCATATTTAAAGTGATTTTCATGCTTCCAGGGGCCCTCGAAGTGAATTAAATACCATTTGGAGGCATTTCATGTTCAAGCAAAAACAGGTGATTTTTGACAAAAGAGATAACACCCCCCCATTACGTCATGCTTCAGAAAGGTGAAAAATGGTCCGTTTTCAAATGTTTTATTTTTGAACGTCAGTTCACATTTGTAGGTAGATCATCAGTTTTAGAGCTAAAATTAGCATGTTTAAAGTGATTTTCATGCTTCCAGGGGCCCTAAACACAAGATTTGTTGAATGGTTAAAAGTGCATGAAAATGGCCAATTTATTCACTCTGAGGTCTCAAAAAGTGTTTCTTCACCCCGGGAAGTGAATTAAATACCATTTGGAGGCATTTAATGTTCAAGCAAAAACAGGTGATTTTTGACAAAAGAGATAACACCCCCCCCCATTATCTCATGCTTCAGAAAGGTGAAAAATGGTCAGTTTTCAAATGTTTTATTTTTGAACGTCAGTTCACATTTGTAGGTAGATCATCAGTTTTAGAGCTAAAATTAGCATGTTTAAAGTGATTTTCATGCTTCCAGGGGCCCGGGAAGTGAATTAAATACCATTTGGAGGCATTTAATGTTCAAGCAATAACAGGTGATTTTTGACAAAAGAGATAACACCCCCCCATTACGTCATGCTTCAGAAAGGTGAAAAATGGTCCGTTTTCAAATGTTTTATTTTTGAACGTCAGTTCACATTTGTAGGTAGATCATCAGTTTTAGAGCTAAAGTGAGCATGCTTAAAGTGATTTTCATGCTTCCAGGGGCCCGAGAAGTTAATTAAATACCATTTGGAGGCATTTAATGTTCAAGCAAAAAAAAGTGATTTTTGACAAAAGAGATAACACCCCCCATTACGTCATGCTTCAGAAAGGTGAAAAATGGTCCGTTTTCAAATGTTTTATTTTTGAACGTCAGTTCACATTTGTAGGTAGATCATCAGTTTTAGAGCTAAAATTAGCATGTTTAAAGTGATTTTCATGCTTCCAGGGGCCCGGGAAGTGAATTAAATACCATTTGGAGGCATTTAATGTTCAAGCAAAAACAGGTGATTTTTGACAAAAGAGATAACACCCCCATTACGTCATGCTTCAGAAAGGTGAAAAATGGTCCGTTTTCAAATGTTTTATTTTTGAACGTCAGTTCACATTTGTAGGTAGATCATCAGTTTAAGAGCTAAAATTAGCATGTTTAAAGTGATTTTCATGCTTCCAGGGGCCCTAAACACAAGATTTGTGGAATGGTTAAAAGTGCATGAAAATGGCCAATTTACTCACTCTGAGGTCTCAAAAAGTGTTTCTACATCCCGGGAAGTGAATTAAATACCATTTGGAGGCATTTAATGTTCAAGCAAAAACAGGTGATTTTTGACAAAAGAGATAACCCCCCCCCATTACGTCATGCTTCAGAAAGGTGAAAAATGGTCCGTTTTCAAATGTTTTATTTTTGAACGTCAGTTCACATTTGTAGGTAGATCATCAGTTTTAGAGCTAAAATTAGCATGCTTAAAGTGATTTTCATGCTTCCAGGGGCCCGAGAAGTGAATTAAATACCATTTGGAGGCATTTAATGTTCAAGCAAAAACAGGTGATTTTTCACAAAAGAGATAACACCCCCCCATTACGTCATGCTTCAGAAAGGTGAAAAATGGTCTGTTTTCAAATGTTTTATTTTTGAACGTCAGTTCACATTTGTAGGTAGATCATCAGTTTAAGAGCTAACATTAGCATGTTTAAAGTGATTTTCATGCTTCCAGGGGCCCGGGAAGTGAATTAAATACCATTTGGAGGAATTTAATGTTCAAGCAAAAACAGGTGATTTTTGACAAAAGAGATAACACCCCCCCATTACGTCATGCTTCAGAAAGGTGAAAAATGGTCCGTTTTCAAATGTTTTATTTTCGAAAGTCAGTTCACATTTGTAGGTAGATCATCAGTTTAAGAGCTAAAATTAGCATGTTTAAAGTGATTTTCATGCTTCCAGGGGCCCGGGAAGTGAATTAAATATTTATTTGGAGGCATTTAATGTTCAAGAAAAAACAGGTGATTTTTGACAAAAGAGATAACACCCCCCCATTACGTCATTCTTCAGAAAGGTGAAAAATGGTCCGTTTTCAAATGTTTTATTTTTGAATGTCAGTTCACATTTGAAGGTAGATCATCAGTTTAAGAGCTAAAATAGCATGTTTAAAGTGATTTTCATGCTTCCAGGGGCCCGGGAAGTGAATTAAATACCATTTGGAGGAATTTAATGTTCAAGCAAAAACAGGTGATTTTTGACAAAAGAGATAACACCCCCCCATTACGTCATGCTTCAGAAAGGTGAAAAATGGTCCGTTTTCAAATGTTTTATTTTTGAACGTCAGTTCACATTTGTAGGTAGATCATCAGTTTTAGAGCTAAAATTAGCATATTTAAAGTGATTTTCATGCTTCCAGGGGCCCGGGAAGTGAATTAAATACCATTTGGAGGCATTTCATGTTCAAGCAAAAAAAAGTGATTTTTGACAAAAGAGATAACACCCCCCATTACGTCATGCTTCAGAAAGGTGAAAAATGGTCCGTTTTCAAATGTTTTATTTTTGAACGTCAGTTCACATTTGTAGGTAGATCATCAGTTTAAGAGCTAAAATTAGCATGTTTAAAGTGATTTTCATGCTTCCAGGGGGCCGGAAAGTGAATTAAATACCATTTGGAGGCATTTAATGTTCAAGCAAAAACAGGTGATTTTTGACAAAAGAGATAACACCCCCCCATTACGTCATGCTTCAGAAAGGTGAAAAATGGTCAGTTTTCAAATGTTTTATTTTTGAACGTCAGTTCACATTTGTAGGTAGATCATCAGTTTAAGAGCTAAAATTAGCATGTTTAAAGTGATTTTCATGCTTCCAGGGGCCCTAAACACAAGATTTGTGGAATGGTTAAAAGTGCATGAAAATGGCCAATTTACTCACTCTGAGGTCTCAAAAAGTGTTTCTACATCCCGGGAAGTGAATTAAATACCATTTGGAGGCATTTAATGTTCAAGCAAAAACAGGTGATTTTTGACAAAAGAGATAACACCCCCCATTACGTCATGCTTCAGAAAGGTGAAAAATGGTCCGTTTTCAAATGTTTTATTTTTGAACGTCAGTTCACATTTGTAGGTAGATCATCAGTTTTAGAGCTAAAATTAGCATGCTTAAAGTGATTTTCATGCTTCCAGGGGCCCGAGAAGTGAATTAAATGCCATTTGGAGGCATTTAATGTTCAAGCAAAAACAGGTGATTTTTGACAAAAGAGATAACACCCCCCCATTACGTCATGCTTCAGAAAGGTGAAAAATGGTCTGTTTTCAAATGTTTTATTTTTGAACGTCAGTTCACATTTGTAGGTAGATCATCAGTTTAAGAGCTAAAATTAGCATGTTTAAAGTGATTTTCATGCTTCCAGGGGCCCGGGAAGTGAATTAAATACCATTTGGAGGAATTTAATGTTCAAGCAAAAACAGGTGATTTTTGACAAAAGAGATAACACCCCCCCATTACGTCATGCTTCAGAAAGGTGAAAAATGGTCCGTTTTCAAATGTTTTATTTTCGAAAGTCAGTTCACATTTGTAGGTAGATCATCAGTTTAAGAGCTAAAATTAGCATGTTTAAAGTGATTTTCATGCTTCCAGGGGCCCGGGAAGTGAATTAAATACCATTTGGAGGAATTTAATGTTCAAGCAAAAACAGGTGATTTTTGACAAAAGAGATAACACCCCCCCATTACGTCATGCTTCAGAAAGGTGAAAAATGGTCCGTTTTCAAATGTTTTATTTTCGAAAGTCAGTTCACATTTGTAGGTAGATCATCAGTTTAAGAGCTAAAATTAGCATGTTTAAAGTGATTTTCATGCTTCCAGGGGCCCGGGAAGTGAATTAAATATTTATTTGGAGGCATTTAATGTTCAAGAAAAAACAGGTGATTTTTGACAAAAGAGAGACCACCCCCCCATTACGTCATGCTTCAGAAAGGTGAAAAATGGTCCGTTTTCAAATGTTTTATTTTTGAACGTCAGTTCACATTTGTAGGTAGATCATCAGTTTTAGAGCTAAAATTAGCATGTTTAAAGTGATTTTCATGCTTCCAGGGGCCCGGGAAGTGAATTAAATACCATTTGGAGGCATTTAATGTTCAAGCAAAAACAGGTGATTTTTGACAAAAGAGATAACACCCCCCCATTACGTCATGCTTCAGAAAGGTGAAAAATGGTCCGTTTTCAAATGTTTTATTTTTGAACGTCAGTTCACATTTGTAGGTAGATCATCAGTTTAAGAGCTAAAATTAGCATGTTTAAAGTGATTTTCATGCTTCCAGGGGCCCGGGAAGTGAATTAAATACCATTTGGAGGAATTTAATGTTCAAGCAAAAACAGGTGATTTTTGACAAAAGAGATAACACCCCCCCATTACGTCATGCTTCAGAAAGGTGAAAAATGGTCCGTTTTCAAATGTTTTATTTTCGAAAGTCAGTTCACATTTGTAGGTAGATCATCAGTTTAAGAGCTAAAATTAGCATGTTTAAAGTGATTTTCATGCTTCCAGGGGCCCGGGAAGTGAATTAAATATTTATTTGGAGGCATTTAATGTTCAAGAAAAAACAGGTGATTTTTGACAAAAGAGATAACACCCCCCCATTACGTCATTCTTCAGAAAGGTGAAAAATGGTCCGTTTTCAAATGTTTTATTTTTGAACGTCAGTTCACATTTGAAGGTAGATCATCAGTTTAAGAGCTAAAATAGCATGTTTAAAGTGATTTTCATGCTTCCAGGGGCCCGGGAAGTGAATTAAATACCATTTGGAGGAATTTAATGTTCAAGCAAAAACAGGTGATTTTTGACAAAAGAGATAACACCCCCCCATTACGTCATGCTTCAGAAAGGTGAAAAATGGTCCGTTTTCAAATGTTTTATTTTTGAACGTCAGTTCACATTTGTAGGTAGATCATCAGTTTTAGAGCTAAAATTAGCATATTTAAAGTGATTTTCATGCTTCCAGGGGCCCGGGAAGTGAATTAAATACCATTTGGAGGCATTTCATGTTCAAGCAAAAAAAAGTGATTTTTGACAAAAGAGATAACACCCCCCATTACGTCATGCTTCAGAAAGGTGAAAAATGGTCCGTTTTCAAATGTTTTATTTTTGAACGTCAGTTCACATTTGTAGGTAGATCATCAGTTTAAGAGCTAAAATTAGCATGTTTAAAGTGATTTTCATGCTTCCAGGGGGCCGGAAAGTGAATTAAATACCATTTGGAGGCATTTAATGTTCAAGCAAAAACAGGTGATTTTTGACAAAAGAGAGACCACCCCCCCATTACGTCATGCTTCAGAAAGGTGAAAAATGGTCCGTTTTCAAATGTTTTATTTTTGAACGTCAGTTCACATTTGTAGGTAGATCATCAGTTTTAGAGCTAAAATTAGCATGTTTAAAGTGATTTTCATGCTTCCAGGGGCCCGGGAAGTGAATTAAATACCATTTGGAGGCATTTAATGTTCAAGCAAAAACAGGTGATTTTTGACAAAAGAGATAACACCCCCCCATTACGTCATGATTCAGAAAGGTGAAAAATGGTCCGTTTTCAAATGTTTTATTTTTGAACGTCAGTTCACATTTGTAGGTAGATCATCAGTTTTAGAGCTAAAATTAGCATATTTAAAGTGATTTTCATGCTTCCAGGGGCCCGGGAAGTGAATTAAATACCATTTGGAGGCATTTCATGTTCAAGCAAAAAAAAGTGATTTTTGACAAAAGAGATAACACCCCCCATTACGTCATGCTTCAGAAAGGTGAAAAATGGTCCGTTTTCAAATGTTTTATTTTTGAACGTCAGTTCACATTTGTAGGTAGATCATCAGTTTAAGAGCTAAAATTAGCATGTTTAAAGTGATTTTCATGCTTCCAGGGGGCCGGAAAGTGAATTAAATACCATTTGGAGGCATTTAATGTTCAAGCAAAAACAGGTGATTTTTGACAAAAGAGAGACCACCCCCCCATTACGTCATGCTTCAGAAAGGTGAAAAATGGTCCGTTTTCAAATGTTTTATTTTTGAACGTCAGTTCACATTTGTAGGTAGATCATCAGTTTTAGAGCTAAAATTAGCATGTTTAAAGTGATTTTCATGCTTCCAGGGGCCCGGGAAGTGAATTAAATACCATTTGGAGGCATTTAATGTTCAAGCAAAAACAGGTGATTTTTGACAAAAGAGATAACACCCCCCCATTACGTCATGCTTCAGAAAGGTGAAAAATGGTCCGTTTTCAAATGTTTTATTTTTGAACGTCAGTTCACATTTGTAGGTAGATCATCAGTTTAAGAGCTAAAATTAGCATGTTTAAAGTGATTTTCATGCTTCCAGGGGCCCTAAACACAAGATTTGTGGAATGGTTAAAAGTGCATGAAAATGGCCAATTTACTCACTCTGAGGTCTCAAAAAGTGTTTCTACATCCCGGGAAGTGAATTAAATACCATTTGGAGGCATTTAATGTTCAAGCAAAAACAGGTGATTTTTGACAAAAGAGATAACACCCCCCATTACGTCATGCTTCAGAAAGGTGAAAAATGGTCCGTTTTCAAATGTTTTATTTTTGAACGTCAGTTCACATTTGTAGGTAGATCATCAGTTTTAGAGCTAAAATTAGCATGCTTAAAGTGATTTTCATGCTTCCAGGGGCCCGAGAAGTGAATTAAATACCATTTGGAGGCATTTAATGTTCAAGCAAAAACAGGTGATTTTTGACAAAAGAGATAACACCCCCCCATTACGTCATGCTTCAGAAAGGTGAAAAATGGTCTGTTTTCAAATGTTTTATTTTTGAACGTCAGTTCACATTTGTAGGTAGATCATCAGTTTAAGAGCTAAAATTAGCATGTTGAAAGTGATTTTCATGCTTCCAGGGGCCCGGGAAGTGAATTAAATACCATTTGGAGGAATTTAATGTTCAAGCAAAAACAGGTGATTTTTGACAAAAGAGATAACACCCCCCCATTACGTCATGCTTCAGAAAGGTGAAAAATGGTCCGTTTTCAAATGTTTTATTTTCGAAAGTCAGTTCACATTTGTAGGTAGATCATCAGTTTAAGAGCTAAAATTAGCATGTTTAAAGTGATTTTCATGCTTCCAGGGGCCCGGGAAGTGAATTAAATATTTATTTGGAGGCATTTAATGTTCAAGAAAAAACAGGTGATTTTTGACAAAAGAGATAACACCCCCCCCCATTACGTCATGCTTCAGAAAGGTGAAAAATGGTCCGTTTTCAAATGTTTTATTTTTGAACGTCAGTTCACATTTGAAGGTAGATCATCAGTTTAAGAGCTAAAATTAGCATGTTTAAAGTGATTTTCATGCTTCCAGGGGCCCGGGAAGTGAATTAAATACCATTTGGAGGAATTTAATGTTCAAGCAAAAACAGGTGATTTTTGACAAAAGAGATAACACCCCCCCATTACGTCATGCTTCAGAAAGGTGAAAAATGGTCCGTTTTCAAATGTTTTATTTTTGAATGTCAGTTCACATTTGTAGGTAGATCATCAGTTTTAGAGCTACAATTAGCATATTTAAAGTGATTTTCATGCTTCCAGGGGCCCTCGAAGTGAATTAAATACCATTTGGAGGCATTTCATGTTCAAGCAAAAACAGGTGATTTTTGACAAAAGAGATAACACCCCCCCATTACGTCATGCTTCAGAAAGGTGAAAAATGGTCCGTTTTCAAATGTTTTATTTTTGAACGTCAGTTCACATTTGTAGGTAGATCATCAGTTTTAGAGCTAAAATTAGCATGTTTAAAGTGATTTTCATGCTTCCAGGGGCCCTAAACACAAGATTTGTTGAATGGTTAAAAGTGCATGAAAATGGCCAATTTATTCACTCTGAGGTCTCAAAAAGTGTTTCTTCACCCCGGGAAGTGAATTAAATACCATTTGGAGGCATTTAATGTTCAAGCAAAAACAGGTGATTTTTGACAAAAGAGATAACACCCCCCCCATTATCTCATGCTTCAGAAAGGTGAAAAATGGTCAGTTTTCAAATGTTTTATTTTTGAACGTCAGTTCACATTTGTAGGTAGATCATCAGTTTTAGAGCTAAAATTAGCATGTTTAAAGTGATTTTCATGCTTCCAGGGGCCCGGGAAGTGAATTAAATACCATTTGGAGGCATTTAATGTTCAAGCAATAACAGGTGATTTTTGACAAAAGAGATAACACCCCCCCATTACGTCATGCTTCAGAAAGGTGAAAAATGGTCCGTTTTCAAATGTTTTATTTTTGAACGTCAGTTCACATTTGTAGGTAGATCATCAGTTTTAGAGCTAAAGTGAGCATGCTTAAAGTGATTTTCATGCTTCCAGGGGCCCGAGAAGTGAATTAAATACCATTTGGAGGCATTTAATGTTCAAGCAAAAAAAAGTGATTTTTGACAAAAGAGATAACACCCCCCATTACGTCATGCTTCAGAAAGGTGAAAAATGGTCCGTTTTCAAATGTTTTATTTTTGAACGTCAGTTCACATTTGTAGGTAGATCATCAGTTTTAGAGCTAAAATTAGCATGTTTAAAGTGATTTTCATGCTTCCAGGGGCCCGGGAAGTGAATTAAATACCATTTGGAGGCATTTAATGTTCAAGCAAAAACAGGTGATTTTTGACAAAAGAGATAACACCCCCCATTACGTCATGCTTCAGAAAGGTGAAAAATGGTCCGTTTTCAAATGTTTTATTTTTGAACGTCAGTTCACATTTGTAGGTAGATCATCAGTTTAAGAGCTAAAATTAGCATGTTTAAAGTGATTTTCATGCTTCCAGGGGCCCTAAACACAAGATTTGTGGAATGGTTAAAAGTGCATGAAAATGGCCAATTTACTCACTCTGAGGTCTCAAAAAGTGTTTCTACATCCCGGGAAGTGAATTAAATACCATTTGGAGGCATTTAATGTTCAAGCAAAAACAGGTGATTTTTGACAAAAGAGATAAACCCCCCCCATTACGTCATGCTTCAGAAAGGTGAAAAATGGTCCGTTTTCAAATGTTTTATTTTTGAACGTCAGTTCACATTTGTAGGTAGATCATCAGTTTTAGAGCTAAAATTAGCATGCTTAAAGTGATTTTCATGCTTCCAGGGGCCCGAGAAGTGAATTAAATACCATTTGGAGGCATTTAATGTTCAAGCAAAAACAGGTGATTTTTCACAAAAGAGATAACACCCCCCCATTACGTCATGCTTCAGAAAGGTGAAAAATGGTCTGTTTTCAAATGTTTTATTTTTGAACGTCAGTTCACATTTGTAGGTAGATCATCAGTTTAAGAGCTAAAATTAGCATGTTTAAAGTGATTTTCATGCTTCCAGGGGCCCGGGAAGTGAATTAAATACCATTTGGAGGAATTTAATGTTCAAGCAAAAACAGGTGATTTTTGACAAAAGAGATAACACCCCCCCATTACGTCATGCTTCAGAAAGGTGAAAAATGGTCCGTTTTCAAATGTTTTATTTTCGAAAGTCAGTTCACATTTGTAGGTAGATCATCAGTTTAAGAGCTAAAATTAGCATGTTTAAAGTGATTTTCATGCTTCCAGGGGCCCGGGAAGTGAATTAAATATTTATTTGGAGGCATTTAATGTTCAAGAAATAACAGGTGATTTTTGACAAAAGAGATAACACCCCCCCATTACGTCATTCTTCAGAAAGGTGAAAAATGGTCCGTTTTCAAATGTTTTATTTTTGAATGTCAGTTCACATTTGAAGGTAGATCATCAGTTTAAGAGCTAAAATAGCATGTTTAAAGTGATTTTCATGCGTCCAGGGGCCCGGGAAGTGAATTAAATACCATTTGGAGGAATTTAATGTTCAAGCAAAAACAGGTGATTTTTGACAAAAGAGATAACACCCCCCCATTACGTCATGCTTCAGAAAGGTGAAAAATGGTCCGTTTTCAAATGTTTTATTTTTGAACGTCAGTTCACATTTGTAGGTAGATCATCAGTTTTAGAGCTAAAATTAGCATATTTAAAGTGATTTTCATGCTTCCAGGGGCCCGGGAAGTGAATTAAATACCATTTGGAGGCATTTAATGTTCAAGCAAAAACAGGTGATTTTTGACAAAAGAGAGACCACCCCCCCATTACGTCATGCTTCAGAAAGGTGAAAAATGGTCCGTTTTCAAATGTTTTATTTTTGAACGTCAGTTCACATTTGTAGGTAGATCATCAGTTTTAGAGCTAAAATTAGCATGTTTAAAGTGATTTTCATGCTTCCAGGGGCCCGGGAAGTGAATTAAATACCATTTGGAGGCATTTAATGTTCAAGCAAAAACAGGTGATTTTTGACAAAAGAGATAACACCCCCCCATTACGTCATGCTTCAGAAAGGTGAAAAATGGTCCGTTTTCAAATGTTTTATTTTTGAACGTCAGTTCACATTTGTAGGTAGATCATCAGTTTAAGAGCTAAAATTAGCATGTTTAAAGTGATTTTCATGCTTCCAGGGGCCCTAAACACAAGATTTGTGGAATGGTTAAAAGTGCATGAAAATGGCCAATTTACTCACTCTGAGGTCTCAAAAAGTGTTTCTACATCCCGGGAAGTGAATTAAATACCATTTGGAGGCATTTAATGTTCAAGCAAAAACAGGTGATTTTTGACAAAAGAGATAACACCCCCCATTACGTCATGCTTCAGAAAGGTGAAAAATGGTCCGTTTTCAAATGTTTTATTTTTGAACGTCAGTTCACATTTGTAGGTAGATCATCAGTTTTAGAGCTAAAATTAGCATGCTTAAAGTGATTTTCATGCTTCCAGGGGCCCGAGAAGTGAATTAAATACCATTTGGAGGCATTTAATGTTCAAGCAAAAACAGGTGATTTTTGACAAAAGAGATAACACCCCCCCATTACGTCATGCTTCAGAAAGGTGAAAAATGGTCTGTTTTCAAATGTTTTATTTTTGAACGTCAGTTCACATTTGTAGGTAGATCATCAGTTTAAGAGCTAAAATTAGCATGTTGAAAGTGATTTTCATGCTTCCAGGGGCCCGGGAAGTGAATTAAATACCATTTGGAGGAATTTAATGTTCAAGCAAAAACAGGTGATTTTTGACAAAAGAGATAACACCCCCCCATTACGTCATGCTTCAGAAAGGTGAAAAATGGTCCGTTTTCAAATGTTTTATTTTCGAAAGTCAGTTCACATTTGTAGGTAGATCATCAGTTTAAGAGCTAAAATTAGCATGTTTAAAGTGATTTTCATGCTTCCAGGGGCCCGGGAAGTGAATTAAATATTTATTTGGAGGCATTTAATGTTCAAGAAAAAACAGGTGATTTTTGACAAAAGAGATAACACCCCCCCCCATTACGTCATGCTTCAGAAAGGTGAAAAATGGTCCGTTTTCAAATGTTTTATTTTTGAACGTCAGTTCACATTTGAAGGTAGATCATCAGTTTAAGAGCTAAAATTAGCATGTTTAAAGTGATTTTCATGCTTCCAGGGGCCCGGGAAGTGAATTAAATACCATTTGGAGGAATTTAATGTTCAAGCAAAAACAGGTGATTTTTGACAAAAGAGATAACACCCCCCCATTACGTCATGCTTCAGAAAGGTGAAAAATGGTCCGTTTTCAAATGTTTTATTTTTGAATGTCAGTTCACATTTGTAGGTAGATCATCAGTTTTAGAGCTACAATTAGCATATTTAAAGTGATTTTCATGCTTCCAGGGGCCCTCGAAGTGAATTAAATACCATTTGGAGGCATTTCATGTTCAAGCAAAAACAGGTGATTTTTGACAAAAGAGATAACACCCCCCCATTACGTCATGCTTCAGAAAGGTGAAAAATGGTCCGTTTTCAAATGTTTTATTTTTGAACGTCAGTTCACATTTGTAGGTAGATCATCAGTTTTAGAGCTAAAATTAGCATGTTTAAAGTGATTTTCATGCTTCCAGGGGCCCTAAACACAAGATTTGTTGAATGGTTAAAAGTGCATGAAAATGGCCAATTTATTCACTCTGAGGTCTCAAAAAGTGTTTCTTCACCCCGGGAAGTGAATTAAATACCATTTGGAGGCATTTAATGTTCAAGCAAAAACAGGTGATTTTTGACAAAAGAGATAACACCCCCCCCATTATCTCATGCTTCAGAAAGGTGAAAAATGGTCAGTTTTCAAATGTTTTATTTTTGAACGTCAGTTCACATTTGTAGGTAGATCATCAGTTTTAGAGCTAAAATTAGCATGTTTAAAGTGATTTTCATGCTTCCAGGGGCCCGGGAAGTGAATTAAATACCATTTGGAGGCATTTAATGTTCAAGCAATAACAGGTGATTTTTGACAAAAGAGATAACACCCCCCCATTACGTCATGCTTCAGAAAGGTGAAAAATGGTCCGTTTTCAAATGTTTTATTTTTGAACGTCAGTTCACATTTGTAGGTAGATCATCAGTTTTAGAGCTAAAGTGAGCATGCTTAAAGTGATTTTCATGCTTCCAGGGGCCCGAGAAGTGAATTAAATACCATTTGGAGGCATTTAATGTTCAAGCAAAAAAAAGTGATTTTTGACAAAAGAGATAACACCCCCCATTACGTCATGCTTCAGAAAGGTGAAAAATGGTCCGTTTTCAAATGTTTTATTTTTGAACGTCAGTTCACATTTGTAGGTAGATCATCAGTTTTAGAGCTAAAATTAGCATGTTTAAAGTGATTTTCATGCTTCCAGGGGCCCGGGAAGTGAATTAAATACCATTTGGAGGCATTTAATGTTCAAGCAAAAACAGGTGATTTTTGACAAAAGAGATAACACCCCCCATTACGTCATGCTTCAGAAAGGTGAAAAATGGTCCGTTTTCAAATGTTTTATTTTTGAACGTCAGTTCACATTTGTAGGTAGATCATCAGTTTAAGAGCTAAAATTAGCATGTTTAAAGTGATTTTCATGCTTCCAGGGGCCCTAAACACAAGATTTGTGGAATGGTTAAAAGTGCATGAAAATGGCCAATTTACTCACTCTGAGGTCTCAAAAAGTGTTTCTACATCCCGGGAAGTGAATTAAATACCATTTGGAGGCATTTAATGTTCAAGCAAAAACAGGTGATTTTTGACAAAAGAGATAAACCCCCCCCATTACGTCATGCTTCAGAAAGGTGAAAAATGGTCCGTTTTCAAATGTTTTATTTTTGAACGTCAGTTCACATTTGTAGGTAGATCATCAGTTTTAGAGCTAAAATTAGCATGCTTAAAGTGATTTTCATGCTTCCAGGGGCCCGAGAAGTGAATTAAATACCATTTGGAGGCATTTAATGTTCAAGCAAAAACAGGTGATTTTTCACAAAAGAGATAACACCCCCCCATTACGTCATGCTTCAGAAAGGTGAAAAATGGTCTGTTTTCAAATGTTTTATTTTTGAACGTCAGTTCACATTTGTAGGTAGATCATCAGTTTAAGAGCTAAAATTAGCATGTTTAAAGTGATTTTCATGCTTCCAGGGGCCCGGGAAGTGAATTAAATACCATTTGGAGGAATTTAATGTTCAAGCAAAAACAGGTGATTTTTGACAAAAGAGATAACACCCCCCCATTACGTCATGCTTCAGAAAGGTGAAAAATGGTCCGTTTTCAAATGTTTTATTTTCGAAAGTCAGTTCACATTTGTAGGTAGATCATCAGTTTAAGAGCTAAAATTAGCATGTTTAAAGTGATTTTCATGCTTCCAGGGGCCCGGGAAGTGAATTAAATATTTATTTGGAGGCATTTAATGTTCAAGAAATAACAGGTGATTTTTGACAAAAGAGATAACACCCCCCCATTACGTCATTCTTCAGAAAGGTGAAAAATGGTCCGTTTTCAAATGTTTTATTTTTGAATGTCAGTTCACATTTGAAGGTAGATCATCAGTTTAAGAGCTAAAATAGCATGTTTAAAGTGATTTTCATGCTTCCAGGGGCCCGGGAAGTGAATTAAATACCATTTGGAGGAATTTAATGTTCAAGCAAAAACAGGTGATTTTTGACAAAAGAGATAACACCCCCCCATTACGTCATGCTTCAGAAAGGTGAAAAATGGTCCGTTTTCAAATGTTTTATTTTTGAACGTCAGTTCACATTTGTAGGTAGATCATCAGTTTTAGAGCTAAAATTAGCATATTTAAAGTGATTTTCATGCTTCCAGGGGCCCGGGAAGTGAATTAAATACCATTTGGAGGCATTTCATGTTCAAGCAAAAAAAAGTGATTTTTGACAAAAGAGATAACACCCCCCATTACGTCATGCTTCAGAAAGGTGAAAAATGGTCCGTTTTCAAATGTTTTATTTTTGAACGTCAGTTCACATTTGTAGGTAGATCATCAGTTTAAGAGCTAAAATTAGCATGTTTAAAGTGATTTTCATGCTTCCAGGGGGCCGGAAAGTGAATTAAATACCATTTGGAGGCATTTAATGTTCAAGCAAAAACAGGTGATTTTTGACAAAAGAGAGACCACCCCCCCATTACGTCATGTTTCAGAAAGGTGAAAAATGGTCCGTTTTCAAATGTTTTATTTTTGAACGTCAGTTCACATTTGTAGGTAGATCATCAGTTTTAGAGCTAAAATTAGCATGTTTAAAGTGATTTTCATGCTTCCAGGGGCCCGGGAAGTGAATTAAATACCATTTGGAGGCATTTAATGTTCAAGCAAAAACAGGTGATTTTTGACAAAAGAGATAACACCCCCCCATTACGTCATGCTTCAGAAAGGTGAAAAATGGTCCGTTTTCAAATGTTTTATTTTTGAACGTCAGTTCACATTTGTAGGTAGATCATCAGTTTAAGAGCTAAAATTAGCATGTTTAAAGTGATTTTCATGCTTCCAGGGGCCCTAAACACAAGATTTGTGGAATGGTTAAAAGTGCATGAAAATGGCCAATTTACTCACTCTGAGGTCTCAAAAAGTGTTTCTACATCCCGGGAAGTGAATTAAATACCATTTGGAGGCATTTAATGTTCAAGCAAAAACAGGTGATTTTTGACAAAAGAGATAACACCCCCCATTACGTCATGCTTCAGAAAGGTGAAAAATGGTCCGTTTTCAAATGTTTTATTTTTGAACGTCAGTTCACATTTGTAGGTAGATCATCAGTTTTAGAGCTAAAATTAGCATGCTTAAAGTGATTTTCATGCTTCCAGGGGCCCGAGAAGTGAATTAAATACCATTTGGAGGCATTTAATGTTCAAGCAAAAACAGGTGATTTTTGACAAAAGAGATAACACCCCCCCATTACGTCATGCTTCAGAAAGGTGAAAAATGGTCTGTTTTCAAATGTTTTATTTTTGAACGTCAGTTCACATTTGTAGGTAGATCATCAGTTTAAGAGCTAAAATTAGCATGTTTAAAGTGATTTTCATGCTTCCAGGGGCCCGGGAAGTGAATTAAATACCATTTGGAGGAATTTAATGTTCAAGCAAAAACAGGTGATTTTTGACAAAAGAGATAACACCCCCCCATTACGTCATGCTTCAGAAAGGTGAAAAATGGTCCGTTTTCAAATGTTTTATTTTCGAAAGTCAGTTCACATTTGTAGGTAGATCATCAGTTTAAGAGCTAAAATTAGCATGTTTAAAGTGATTTTCATGCTTCCAGGGGCCCGGGAAATGAATTAAATATTTATTTGGAGGCATTTAATGTTCAAGAAAAAACAGGTGATTTTTGACAAAAGAGAGACCACCCCCCCATTACGTCATGCTTCAGAAAGGTGAAAAATGGTCCGTTTTCAAATGTTTTATTTTTGAACGTCAGTTCACATTTGTAGGTAGATCATCAGTTTTAGAGCTAAAATTAGCATGTTTAAAGTGATTTTCATGCTTCCAGGGGCCCGGGAAGTGAATTAAATACCATTTGGAGGCATTTAATGTTCAAGCAAAAACAGGTGATTTTTGACAAAAGAGATAACACCCCCCCATTACGTCATGCTTCAGAAAGGTGAAAAATGGTCCGTTTTCAAATGTTTTATTTTTGAACGTCAGTTCACATTTGTAGGTAGATCATCAGTTTAAGAGCTAAAATTAGCATGTTTAAAGTGATTTTCATGCTTCCAGGGGCCCTAAACACAAGATTTGTGGAATGGTTAAAAGTGCATGAAAATGGCCAATTTACTCACTCTGAGGTCTCAAAAAGTGTTTCTACATCCCGGGAAGTGAATTAAATACCATTTGGAGGCATTTAATGTTCAAGCAAAAACAGGTGATTTTTGACAAAAGAGATAACACCCCCCATTACGTCATGCTTCAGAAAGGTGAAAAATGGTCCATTTTCAAATGTTTTATTTTTGAACGTCAGTTCACATTTGTAGGTAGATCATCAGTTTTAGAGCTAAAATTAGCATGCTTAAAGTGATTTTCATGCTTCCAGGGGCCCGAGAAGTGAATTAAATACCATTTGGAGGCATTTAATGTTCAAGCAAAAACAGGTGATTTTTGACAAAAGAGATAACACCCCCCCATTACGTCATGCTTCAGAAAGGTGAAAAATGGTCTGTTTTCAAATGTTTTATTTTTGAACGTCAGTTCACATTTGTAGGTAGATCATCAGTTTAAGAGCTAAAATTAGCATGTTTAAAGTGATTTTCATGCTTCCAGGGGCCCGGGAAGTGAATTAAATACCATTTGGAGGAATTTAATGTTCAAGCAAAAACAGGTGATTTTTGACAAAAGAGATAACACCCCCCCATTACGTCATGCTTCAGAAAGGTGAAAAATGGTCCGTTTTCAAATGTTTTATTTTCGAAAGTCAGTTCACATTTGTAGGTAGATCATCAGTTTAAGAGCTAAAATTAGCATGTTTAAAGTGATTTTCATGCTTCCAGGGGCCCGGGAAGTGAATTAAATATTTATTTGGAGGCATTTAATGTTCAAGAAAAAACAGGTGATTTTTGACAAAAGAGATAACACCCCCCCCCATTACGTCATGCTTCAGAAAGGTGAAAAATGGTCCGTTTTCAAATGTTTTATTTTTGAACGTCAGTTCACATTTGAAGGTAGATCATCAGTTTAAGAGCTAAAATTAGCATGTTTAAAGTGATTTTCATGCTTCCAGGGGCCCGGGAAGTGAATTAAATACCATTTGGAGGAATTTAATGTTCAAGCAAAAACAGGTGATTTTTGACAAAAGAGATAACACCCCCCCATTACGTCATGCTTCAGAAAGGTGAAAAATGGTCCGTTTTCAAATGTTTTATTTTTGAATGTCAGTTCACATTTGTAGGTAGATCATCAGTTTTAGAGCTACAATTAGCATATTTAAAGTGATTTTCATGCTTCCAGGGGCCCTCGAAGTGAATTAAATACCATTTGGAGGCATTTCATGTTCAAGCAAAAACAGGTGATTTTTGACAAAAGAGATAACACCCCCCCATTACGTCATGCTTCAGAAAGGTGAAAAATGGTCCGTTTTCAAATGTTTTATTTTTGAACGTCAGTTCACATTTGTAGGTAGATCATCAGTTTTAGAGCTAAAATTAGCATGTTTAAAGTGATTTTCATGCTTCCAGGGGCCCTAAACACAAGATTTGTTGAATGGTTAAAAGTGCATGAAAATGGCCAATTTATTCACTCTGAGGTCTCAAAAAGTGTTTCTTCACCCCGGGAAGTGAATTAAATACCATTTGGAGGCATTTAATGTTCAAGCAAAAACAGGTGATTTTTGACAAAAGAGATAACACCCCCCCCCATTATCTCATGCTTCAGAAAGGTGAAAAATGGTCAGTTTTCAAATGTTTTATTTTTGAACGTCAGTTCACATTTGTAGGTAGATCATCAGTTTTAGAGCTAAAATTAGCATGTTTAAAGTGATTTTCATGCTTCCAGGGGCCCGGGAAGTGAATTAAATACCATTTGGAGGCATTTAATGTTCAAGCAATAACAGGTGATTTTTGACAAAAGAGATAACACCCCCCCATTACGTCATGCTTCAGAAAGGTGAAAAATGGTCCGTTTTCAAATGTTTTATTTTTGAACGTCAGTTCACATTTGTAGGTAGATCATCAGTTTTAGAGCTAAAGTGAGCATGCTTAAAGTGATTTTCATGCTTCCAGGGGCCCGAGAAGTTAATTAAATACCATTTGGAGGCATTTAATGTTCAAGCAAAAAAAAGTGATTTTTGACAAAAGAGATAACACCCCCCATTACGTCATGCTTCAGAAAGGTGAAAAATGGTCCGTTTTCAAATGTTTTATTTTTGAACGTCAGTTCACATTTGTAGGTAGATCATCAGTTTTAGAGCTAAAATTAGCATGTTTAAAGTGATTTTCATGCTTCCAGGGGCCCGGGAAGTGAATTAAATACCATTTGGAGGCATTTAATGTTCAAGCAAAAACAGGTGATTTTTGACAAAAGAGATAACACCCCCATTACGTCATGCTTCAGAAAGGTGAAAAATGGTCCGTTTTCAAATGTTTTATTTTTGAACGTCAGTTCACATTTGTAGGTAGATCATCAGTTTAAGAGCTAAAATTAGCATGTTTAAAGTGATTTTCATGCTTCCAGGGGCCCTAAACACAAGATTTGTGGAATGGTTAAAAGTGCATGAAAATGGCCAATTTACTCACTCTGAGGTCTCAAAAAGTGTTTCTACATCCCGGGAAGTGAATTAAATACCATTTGGAGGCATTTAATGTTCAAGCAAAAACAGGTGATTTTTGACAAAAGAGATAACCCCCCCCCATTACGTCATGCTTCAGAAAGGTGAAAAATGGTCCGTTTTCAAATGTTTTATTTTTGAACGTCAGTTCACATTTGTAGGTAGATCATCAGTTTTAGAGCTAAAATTAGCATGCTTAAAGTGATTTTCATGCTTCCAGGGGCCCGAGAAGTGAATTAAATACCATTTGGAGGCATTTAATGTTCAAGCAAAAACAGGTGATTTTTCACAAAAGAGATAACACCCCCCCATTACGTCATGCTTCAGAAAGGTGAAAAATGGTCTGTTTTCAAATGTTTTATTTTTGAACGTCAGTTCACATTTGTAGGTAGATCATCAGTTTAAGAGCTAACATTAGCATGTTTAAAGTGATTTTCATGCTTCCAGGGGCCCGGGAAGTGAATTAAATACCATTTGGAGGAATTTAATGTTCAAGCAAAAACAGGTGATTTTTGACAAAAGAGATAACACCCCCCCATTACGTCATGCTTCAGAAAGGTGAAAAATGGTCCGTTTTCAAATGTTTTATTTTCGAAAGTCAGTTCACATTTGTAGGTAGATCATCAGTTTAAGAGCTAAAATTAGCATGTTTAAAGTGATTTTCATGCTTCCAGGGGCCCGGGAAGTGAATTAAATATTTATTTGGAGGCATTTAATGTTCAAGAAAAAACAGGTGATTTTTGACAAAAGAGATAACACCCCCCCATTACGTCATTCTTCAGAAAGGTGAAAAATGGTCCGTTTTCAAATGTTTTATTTTTGAATGTCAGTTCACATTTGAAGGTAGATCATCAGTTTAAGAGCTAAAATAGCATGTTTAAAGTGATTTTCATGCTTCCAGGGGCCCGGGAAGTGAATTAAATACCATTTGGAGGAATTTAATGTTCAAGCAAAAACAGGTGATTTTTGACAAAAGAGATAACACCCCCCCATTACGTCATGCTTCAGAAAGGTGAAAAATGGTCCGTTTTCAAATGTTTTATTTTTGAACGTCAGTTCACATTTGTAGGTAGATCATCAGTTTTAGAGCTAAAATTAGCATATTTAAAGTGATTTTCATGCTTCCAGGGGCCCGGGAAGTGAATTAAATACCATTTGGAGGCATTTCATGTTCAAGCAAAAAAAAGTGATTTTTGACAAAAGAGATAACACCCCCCATTACGTCATGCTTCAGAAAGGTGAAAAATGGTCCGTTTTCAAATGTTTTATTTTTGAACGTCAGTTCACATTTGTAGGTAGATCATCAGTTTAAGAGCTAAAATTAGCATGTTTAAAGTGATTTTCATGCTTCCAGGGGGCCGGAAAGTGAATTAAATACCATTTGGAGGCATTTAATGTTCAAGCAAAAACAGGTGATTTTTGACAAAAGAGATAACACCCCCCCATTACGTCATGCTTCAGAAAGGTGAAAAATGGTCAGTTTTCAAATGTTTTATTTTTGAACGTCAGTTCACATTTGTAGGTAGATCATCAGTTTAAGAGCTAAAATTAGCATGTTTAAAGTGATTTTCATGCTTCCAGGGGCCCTAAACACAAGATTTGTGGAATGGTTAAAAGTGCATGAAAATGGCCAATTTACTCACTCTGAGGTCTCAAAAAGTGTTTCTACATCCCGGGAAGTGAATTAAATACCATTTGGAGGCATTTAATGTTCAAGCAAAAACAGGTGATTTTTGACAAAAGAGATAACACCCCCCATTACGTCATGCTTCAGAAAGGTGAAAAATGGTCCGTTTTCAAATGTTTTATTTTTGAACGTCAGTTCACATTTGTAGGTAGATCATCAGTTTTAGAGCTAAAATTAGCATGCTTAAAGTGATTTTCATGCTTCCAGGGGCCCGAGAAGTGAATTAAATGCCATTTGGAGGCATTTAATGTTCAAGCAAAAACAGGTGATTTTTGACAAAAGAGATAACACCCCCCCATTACGTCATGCTTCAGAAAGGTGAAAAATGGTCTGTTTTCAAATGTTTTATTTTTGAACGTCAGTTCACATTTGTAGGTAGATCATCAGTTTAAGAGCTAAAATTAGCATGTTTAAAGTGATTTTCATGCTTCCAGGGGCCCGGGAAGTGAATTAAATACCATTTGGAGGAATTTAATGTTCAAGCAAAAACAGGTGATTTTTGACAAAAGAGATAACACCCCCCCATTACGTCATGCTTCAGAAAGGTGAAAAATGGTCCGTTTTCAAATGTTTTATTTTCGAAAGTCAGTTCACATTTGTAGGTAGATCATCAGTTTAAGAGCTAAAATTAGCATGTTTAAAGTGATTTTCATGCTTCCAGGGGCCCGGGAAGTGAATTAAATACCATTTGGAGGAATTTAATGTTCAAGCAAAAACAGGTGATTTTTGACAAAAGAGATAACACCCCCCCATTACGTCATGCTTCAGAAAGGTGAAAAATGGTCCGTTTTCAAATGTTTTATTTTCGAAAGTCAGTTCACATTTGTAGGTAGATCATCAGTTTAAGAGCTAAAATTAGCATGTTTAAAGTGATTTTCATGCTTCCAGGGGCCCGGGAAGTGAATTAAATATTTATTTGGAGGCATTTAATGTTCAAGAAAAAACAGGTGATTTTTGACAAAAGAGAGACCACCCCCCCATTACGTCATGCTTCAGAAAGGTGAAAAATGGTCCGTTTTCAAATGTTTTATTTTTGAACGTCAGTTCACATTTGTAGGTAGATCATCAGTTTTAGAGCTAAAATTAGCATGTTTAAAGTGATTTTCATGCTTCCAGGGGCCCGGGAAGTGAATTAAATACCATTTGGAGGCATTTAATGTTCAAGCAAAAACAGGTGATTTTTGACAAAAGAGATAACACCCCCCCATTACGTCATGCTTCAGAAAGGTGAAAAATGGTCCGTTTTCAAATGTTTTATTTTTGAACGTCAGTTCACATTTGTAGGTAGATCATCAGTTTAAGAGCTAAAATTAGCATGTTTAAAGTGATTTTCATGCTTCCAGGGGCCCGGGAAGTGAATTAAATACCATTTGGAGGAATTTAATGTTCAAGCAAAAACAGGTGATTTTTGACAAAAGAGATAACACCCCCCCATTACGTCATGCTTCAGAAAGGTGAAAAATGGTCCGTTTTCAAATGTTTTATTTTCGAAAGTCAGTTCACATTTGTAGGTAGATCATCAGTTTAAGAGCTAAAATTAGCATGTTTAAAGTGATTTTCATGCTTCCAGGGGCCCGGGAAGTGAATTAAATATTTATTTGGAGGCATTTAATGTTCAAGAAAAAACAGGTGATTTTTGACAAAAGAGATAACACCCCCCCATTACGTCATTCTTCAGAAAGGTGAAAAATGGTCCGTTTTCAAATGTTTTATTTTTGAACGTCAGTTCACATTTGAAGGTAGATCATCAGTTTAAGAGCTAAAATAGCATGTTTAAAGTGATTTTCATGCTTCCAGGGGCCCGGGAAGTGAATTAAATACCATTTGGAGGAATTTAATGTTCAAGCAAAAACAGGTGATTTTTGACAAAAGAGATAACACCCCCCCATTACGTCATGCTTCAGAAAGGTGAAAAATGGTCCGTTTTCAAATGTTTTATTTTTGAACGTCAGTTCACATTTGTAGGTAGATCATCAGTTTTAGAGCTAAAATTAGCATATTTAAAGTGATTTTCATGCTTCCAGGGGCCCGGGAAGTGAATTAAATACCATTTGGAGGCATTTCATGTTCAAGCAAAAAAAAGTGATTTTTGACAAAAGAGATAACACCCCCCATTACGTCATGCTTCAGAAAGGTGAAAAATGGTCCGTTTTCAAATGTTTTATTTTTGAACGTCAGTTCACATTTGTAGGTAGATCATCAGTTTAAGAGCTAAAATTAGCATGTTTAAAGTGATTTTCATGCTTCCAGGGGGCCGGAAAGTGAATTAAATACCATTTGGAGGCATTTAATGTTCAAGCAAAAACAGGTGATTTTTGACAAAAGAGAGACCACCCCCCCATTACGTCATGCTTCAGAAAGGTGAAAAATGGTCCGTTTTCAAATGTTTTATTTTTGAACGTCAGTTCACATTTGTAGGTAGATCATCAGTTTTAGAGCTAAAATTAGCATGTTTAAAGTGATTTTCATGCTTCCAGGGGCCCGGGAAGTGAATTAAATACCATTTGGAGGCATTTAATGTTCAAGCAAAAACAGGTGATTTTTGACAAAAGAGATAACACCCCCCCATTACGTCATGATTCAGAAAGGTGAAAAATGGTCCGTTTTCAAATGTTTTATTTTTGAACGTCAGTTCACATTTGTAGGTAGATCATCAGTTTAAGAGCTAAAATTAGCATGTTTAAAGTGATTTTCATGCTTCCAGGGGCCCTAAACACAAGATTTGTGGAATGGTTAAAAGTGCATGAAAATGGCCAATTTACTCACTCTGAGGTGTCAAAAAGTGTTTCTACATCCCGGGAAGTGAATTAAATACCATTTGGAGGCATTTAATGTTCAAGCAAAAATAGGTGATTTTTGACAAAAGAGATAACACCCCCCATTACGTCATGCTTCAGAAAGGTGAAAAATGGTCCGTTTTCAAATGTTTTATTTTTGAACGTCAGTTCACATTTGTAGGTAGATCATCAGTTTTAGAGCTAAAATTAGCATGCTTAAAGTGATTTTCATGCTTCCAGGGGCCCGAGAAGTGAATTAAATACCATTTGGAGGCATTTAATGTTCAAGCAAAAACAGGTGATTTTTGACAAAAGAGATAACACCCCCCCATTACGTCATGCTTCAGAAAGGTGAAAAATGGTCCGTTTTCAAATGTTTTATTTTTGAACGTCAGTTCACATTTGTAGGTAGATCATCAGTTTTAGAGCTAAAATTAGCATGTTTAAAGTGATTTTCATGCTTCCAGGGGCCCGGGAAGTGAATTAAATACCATTTGGAGGCATTTAATGTTCAAGCAAAAACAGGTGATTTTTGACAAAAGAGATAACACCCCCCCATTACGTCATGCTTCAGAAAGGTGAAAAATGGTCCGTTTTCAAATGTTTTATTTTTGAACGTCAGTTCACATTTGTAGGTAGATCATCAGTTTAAGAGCTAAAATTAGCATGTTTAAAGTGATTTTCATGCTTCCAGAGGCCCTAAACACAAGATTTGTGGAATGGTTAAAAGTGGATGAAAATGGCCAATTTACTCACTCTGAGGTGTCAAAAAGTGTTTCTACATCCCGGGAAGTGAATTAAATACCATTTGGAGGCATTTAATGTTCAAGCAAAAACAGGTGATTTTTGACAAAAGAGATAACACCCCCCATTACGTCATGCTTCAGAAAGGTGAAAAATGGTCCGTTTTCAAATGTTTTATTTTTGAACGTCAGTTCACATTTGTAGGTAGATCATCAGTTTTAGAGCTAAAATTAGCATGCTTAAAGTGATTTTCATGCTTCCAGGGGCCCGAGAAGTGAATTAAATACCATTTGGAGGCATTTAATGTTCAAGCAAAAACAGGTGATTTTTGACAAAAGAGATAACACCCCCCCATTACGTCATGCTTCAGAAAGGTGAAAAATGGTCTGTTTTCAAATGTTTTATTTTTGAACGTCAGTTCACATTTGTAGGTAGATCATCAGTTTAAGAGCTAAAATTAGCATGTTTAAAGTGATTTTCATGCTTCCAGGGGCCCGGGAAGTGAATTAAATACCATTTGGAGGAATTTAATGTTCAAGCAAAAACAGGTGATTTTTGACAAAAGAGATAACA
The DNA here is from genome assembly GCF_964261635.1 of Lissotriton helveticus. Classification (NCBI taxonomy): domain Eukaryota; kingdom Metazoa; phylum Chordata; class Amphibia; order Caudata; family Salamandridae; genus Lissotriton; species Lissotriton helveticus. Next base: position 1,250,535,602 of record NC_136059.1, on the reverse strand, counting down.
CCCCCCCATTACGTCATGCTTCAGAAAGGTGAAAAATGGTCCGTTTTCAAATGTTTTATTTTCGAAAGTCAGTTCACATTTGTAGGTAGATCATCAGTTTAAGAGCTAAAATTAGCATGTTTAAAGTGATTTTCATGCTTCCAGGGGCCCGGGAAGTGAATTAAATATTTATTTGGAGGCATTTAATGTTCAAGAAAAAACAGGTGATTTTTGACAAAAGAGAGACCACCCCCCCATTACGTCATGCTTCAGAAAGGTGAAAAATGGTCCGTTTTCAAATGTTTTATTTTTGAACGTCAGTTCACATTTGTAGGTAGATCATCAGTTTTAGAGCTAAAATTAGCATGTTTAAAGTGATTTTCATGCTTCCAGGGGCCCGGGAAGTGAATTAAATACCATTTGGAGGCATTTAATGTTCAAGCAAAAACAGGTGATTTTTGACAAAAGAGATAACACCCCCCCATTACGTCATGCTTCAGAAAGGTGAAAAATGGTCAGTTTTCAAATGTTTTATTTTTGAACGTCAGTTCACATTTGTAGGTAGATCATCAGTTTAAGAGCTAAAATTAGCATGTTTAAAGTGATTTTCATGCTTCCAGGGGCCCTAAACACAAGATTTGTGGAATGGTTAAAAGTGCATGAAAATGGCCAATTTACTCACTCTGAGGTCTCAAAAAGTGTTTCTACATCCCGGGAAGTGAATTAAATACCATTTGGAGGCATTTAATGTTCAAGCAAAAACAGGTGATTTTTGACAAAAGAGATAACACCCCCCATTACGTCATGCTTCAGAAAGGTGAAAAATGGTCCGTTTTCAAATGTTTTATTTTTGAACGTCAGTTCACATTTGTAGGTAGATCATCAGTTTTAGAGCTAAAATTAGCATGCTTAAAGTGATTTTCATGCTTCCAGGGGCCCGAGAAGTGAATTAAATGCCATTTGGAGGCATTTAATGTTCAAGCAAAAACAGGTGATTTTTGACAAAAGAGATAACACCCCCCCATTACGTCATGCTTCAGAAAGGTGAAAAATGGTCTGTTTTCAAATGTTTTATTTTTGAACGTCAGTTCACATTTGTAGGTAGATCATCAGTTTAAGAGCTAAAATTAGCATGTTTAAAGTGATTTTCATGCTTCCAGGGGCCCGGGAAGTGAATTAAATACCATTTGGAGGAATTTAATGTTCAAGCAAAAACAGGTGATTTTTGACAAAAGAGATAACACCCCCCCATTACGTCATGCTTCAGAAAGGTGAAAAATGGTCCGTTTTCAAATGTTTTATTTTCGAAAGTCAGTTCACATTTGTAGGTAGATCATCAGTTTAAGAGCTAAAATTAGCATGTTTAAAGTGATTTTCATGCTTCCAGGGGCCCGGGAAGTGAATTAAATACCATTTGGAGGAATTTAATGTTCAAGCAAAAACAGGTGATTTTTGACAAAAGAGATAACACCCCCCCATTACGTCATGCTTCAGAAAGGTGAAAAATGGTCCGTTTTCAAATGTTTTATTTTCGAAAGTCAGTTCACATTTGTAGGTAGATCATCAGTTTAAGAGCTAAAATTAGCATGTTTAAAGTGATTTTCATGCTTCCAGGGGCCCGGGAAGTGAATTAAATATTTATTTGGAGGCATTTAATGTTCAAGAAAAAACAGGTGATTTTTGACAAAAGAGAGACCACCCCCCCATTACGTCATGCTTCAGAAAGGTGAAAAATGGTCCGTTTTCAAATGTTTTATTTTTGAACGTCAGTTCACATTTGTAGGTAGATCATCAGTTTTAGAGCTAAAATTAGCATGTTTAAAGTGATTTTCATGCTTCCAGGGGCCCGGGAAGTGAATTAAATACCATTTGGAGGCATTTAATGTTCAAGCAAAAACAGGTGATTTTTGACAAAAGAGATAACACCCCCCCATTACGTCATGCTTCAGAAAGGTGAAAAATGGTCCGTTTTCAAATGTTTTATTTTTGAACGTCAGTTCACATTTGTAGGTAGATCATCAGTTTAAGAGCTAAAATTAGCATGTTTAAAGTGATTTTCATGCTTCCAGGGGCCCGGGAAGTGAATTAAATACCATTTGGAGGAATTTAATGTTCAAGCAAAAACAGGTGATTTTTGACAAAAGAGATAACACCCCCCCATTACGTCATGCTTCAGAAAGGTGAAAAATGGTCCGTTTTCAAATGTTTTATTTTCGAAAGTCAGTTCACATTTGTAGGTAGATCATCAGTTTAAGAGCTAAAATTAGCATGTTTAAAGTGATTTTCATGCTTCCAGGGGCCCGGGAAGTGAATTAAATATTTATTTGGAGGCATTTAATGTTCAAGAAAAAACAGGTGATTTTTGACAAAAGAGATAACACCCCCCCATTACGTCATTCTTCAGAAAGGTGAAAAATGGTCCGTTTTCAAATGTTTTATTTTTGAACGTCAGTTCACATTTGAAGGTAGATCATCAGTTTAAGAGCTAAAATAGCATGTTTAAAGTGATTTTCATGCTTCCAGGGGCCCGGGAAGTGAATTAAATACCATTTGGAGGAATTTAATGTTCAAGCAAAAACAGGTGATTTTTGACAAAAGAGATAACACCCCCCCATTACGTCATGCTTCAGAAAGGTGAAAAATGGTCCGTTTTCAAATGTTTTATTTTTGAACGTCAGTTCACATTTGTAGGTAGATCATCAGTTTTAGAGCTAAAATTAGCATATTTAAAGTGATTTTCATGCTTCCAGGGGCCCGGGAAGTGAATTAAATACCATTTGGAGGCATTTCATGTTCAAGCAAAAAAAAGTGATTTTTGACAAAAGAGATAACACCCCCCATTACGTCATGCTTCAGAAAGGTGAAAAATGGTCCGTTTTCAAATGTTTTATTTTTGAACGTCAGTTCACATTTGTAGGTAGATCATCAGTTTAAGAGCTAAAATTAGCATGTTTAAAGTGATTTTCATGCTTCCAGGGGGCCGGAAAGTGAATTAAATACCATTTGGAGGCATTTAATGTTCAAGCAAAAACAGGTGATTTTTGACAAAAGAGAGACCACCCCCCCATTACGTCATGCTTCAGAAAGGTGAAAAATGGTCCGTTTTCAAATGTTTTATTTTTGAACGTCAGTTCACATTTGTAGGTAGATCATCAGTTTTAGAGCTAAAATTAGCATGTTTAAAGTGATTTTCATGCTTCCAGGGGCCCGGGAAGTGAATTAAATACCATTTGGAGGCATTTAATGTTCAAGCAAAAACAGGTGATTTTTGACAAAAGAGATAACACCCCCCCATTACGTCATGATTCAGAAAGGTGAAAAATGGTCCGTTTTCAAATGTTTTATTTTTGAACGTCAGTTCACATTTGTAGGTAGATCATCAGTTTAAGAGCTAAAATTAGCATGTTTAAAGTGATTTTCATGCTTCCAGGGGCCCTAAACACAAGATTTGTGGAATGGTTAAAAGTGCATGAAAATGGCCAATTTACTCACTCTGAGGTGTCAAAAAGTGTTTCTACATCCCGGGAAGTGAATTAAATACCATTTGGAGGCATTTAATGTTCAAGCAAAAATAGGTGATTTTTGACAAAAGAGATAACACCCCCCATTACGTCATGCTTCAGAAAGGTGAAAAATGGTCCGTTTTCAAATGTTTTATTTTTGAACGTCAGTTCACATTTGTAGGTAGATCATCAGTTTTAGAGCTAAAATTAGCATGCTTAAAGTGATTTTCATGCTTCCAGGGGCCCGAGAAGTGAATTAAATACCATTTGGAGGCATTTAATGTTCAAGCAAAAACAGGTGATTTTTGACAAAAGAGATAACACCCCCCCATTACGTCATGCTTCAGAAAGGTGAAAAATGGTCCGTTTTCAAATGTTTTATTTTTGAACGTCAGTTCACATTTGTAGGTAGATCATCAGTTTTAGAGCTAAAATTAGCATGTTTATAGTGATTTTCATGCTTCCAGGGGCCCGGGAAGTGAATTAAATACCATTTGGAGGCATTTAATGTTCAAGCAAAAACAGGTGATTTTTGACAAAAGAGATAACACCCCCCCATTACGTCATGCTTCAGAAAGGTGAAAAATGGTCCGTTTTCAAATGTTTTATTTTTGAACGTCAGTTCACATTTGTAGGTAGATCATCAGTTTAAGAGCTAAAATTAGCATGTTTAAAGTGATTTTCATGCTTCCAGAGGCCCTAAACACAAGATTTGTGGAATGGTTAAAAGTGGATGAAAATGGCCAATTTACTCACTCTGAGGTGTCAAAAAGTGTTTCTACATCCCGGGAAGTGAATTAAATACCATTTGGAGGCATTTAATGTTCAAGCAAAAACAGGTGATTTTTGACAAAAGAGATAACACCCCCCATTACGTCATGCTTCAGAAAGGTGAAAAATGGTCCGTTTTCAAATGTTTTATTTTTGAACGTCAGTTCACATTTGTAGGTAGATCATCAGTTTTAGAGCTAAAATTAGCATGCTTAAAGTGATTTTCATGCTTCCAGGGGCCCGAGAAGTGAATTAAATACCATTTGGAGGCATTTAATGTTCAAGCAAAAACAGGTGATTTTTGACAAAAGAGATAACACCCCCCCATTACGTCATGCTTCAGAAAGGTGAAAAATGGTCTGTTTTCAAATGTTTTATTTTTGAACGTCAGTTCACATTTGTAGGTAGATCATCAGTTTAAGAGCTAAAATTAGCATGTTTAAAGTGATTTTCATGCTTCCAGGGGCCCGGGAAGTGAATTAAATACCATTTGGAGGAATTTAATGTTCAAGCAAAAACAGGTGATTTTTGACAAAAGAGATAACACCCCCCCATTACGTCATGCTTCAGAAAGGTGAAAAATGGTCCGTTTTCAAATGTTTTATTTTCGAAAGTCAGTTCACATTTGTAGGTAGATCATCAGTTTAAGAGCTAAAATTAGCATGTTTAAAGTGATTTTCATGCTTCCAGGGGCCCGGGAAGTGAATTAAATATTTATTTGGAGGCATTTAATGTTCAAGAAAAAACAGGTGATTTTTGACAAAAGAGAGACCACCCCCCCATTACGTCATGCTTCAGAAAGGTGAAAAATGGTCCGTTTTCAAATGTTTTATTTTTGAACGTCAGTTCACATTTGTAGGTAGATCATCAGTTTTAGAGCTAAAATTAGCATGTTTAAAGTGATTTTCATGCTTCCAGGGGCCCGGGAAGTGAATTAAATACCATTTGGAGGCATTTAATGTTCAAGCAAAAACAGGTGATTTTTGACAAAAGAGATAACACCCCCCCATTACGTCATGCTTCAGAAAGGTGAAAAATGGTCCGTTTTCAAATGTTTTATTTTTGAACGTCAGTTCACATTTGTAGGTAGATCATCAGTTTAAGAGCTAAAATTAGCATGTTTAAAGTGATTTTCATGCTTCCAGGGGCCCTAAACACAAGATTTGTGGAATGGTTAAAAGTGCATGAAAATGGCCAATTTACTCACTCTGAGGTCTCAAAAAGTGTTTCTACATCCCGGGAAGTGAATTAAATACCATTTGGAGGCATTTAATGTTCAAGCAAAAACAGGTGATTTTTGACAAAAGAGATAACACCCCCCATTACGTCATGCTTCAGAAAGGTGAAAAATGGTCCATTTTCAAATGTTTTATTTTTGAACGTCAGTTCACATTTGTAGGTAGATCATCAGTTTTAGAGCTAAAATTAGCATGCTTAAAGTGATTTTCATGCTTCCAGGGGCCTGAGAAGTGAATTAAATACCATTTGGAGGCATTTAATGTTCAAGCAAAAACAGGTGATTTTTGACAAAAGAGATAACACCCCCCCATTACGTCATGCTTCAGAAAGGTGAAAAATGGTCTGTTTTCAAATGTTTTATTTTTGAACGTCAGTTCACATTTGTAGGTAGATCATCAGTTTAAGAGCTAAAATTAGCATGTTTAAAGTGATTTTCATGCTTCCAGGGGCCCGGGAAGTGAATTAAATACCATTTGGAGGAATTTAATGTTCAAGCAAAAACAGGTGATTTTTGACAAAAGAGATAACACCCCCCCATTACGTCATGCTTCAGAAAGGTGAAAAATGGTCCGTTTTCAAATGTTTTATTTTCGAAAGTCAGTTCACATTTGTAGGTAGATCATCAGTTTAAGAGCTAAAATTAGCATGTTTAAAGTGATTTTCATGCTTCCAGGGGCCCGGGAAGTGAATTAAATATTTATTTGGAGGCATTTAATGTTCAAGAAAAAACAGGTGATTTTTGACAAAAGAGATAACACCCCCCCCCATTACGTCATGCTTCAGAAAGGTGAAAAATGGTCCGTTTTAAAATGTTTTATTTTTGAACGTCAGTTCACATTTGAAGGTAGATCATCAGTTTAAGAGCTAAAATTAGCATGTTTAAAGTGATTTTCATGCTTCCAGGGGCCCGGGAAGTGAATTAAATACCATTTGGAGGAATTTAATGTTCAAGCAAAAACAGGTGATTTTTGACAAAAGAGATAACACCCCCCCATTACGTCATGCTTCAGAAAGGTGAAAAATGGTCCGTTTTCAAATGTTTTATTTTTGAATGTCAGTTCACATTTGTAGGTAGATCATCAGTTTTAGAGCTACAATTAGCATATTTAAAGTGATTTTCATGCTTCCAGGGGCCCTCGAAGTGAATTAAATACCATTTGGAGGCATTTCATGTTCAAGCAAAAACAGGTGATTTTTGACAAAAGAGATAACACCCCCCCATTACGTCATGCTTCAGAAAGGCAGAAAAATGGTCCGTTTTCAAATGTTTTATTTTTGAACGTCAGTTCACATTTGTAGGTAGATCATCAGTTTTAGAGCTAAAATTAGCATGTTTAAAGTGATTTTCATGCTTCCAGGGGCCCTAAACACAAGATTTGTTGAATGGTTAAAAGTGCATGAAAATGGCCAATTTATTCACTCTGAGGTCTCAAAAAGTGTTTCTTCACCCCGGGAAGTGAATTAAATACCATTTGGAGGCATTTAATGTTCAAGCAAAAACAGGTGATTTTTGACAAAAGAGATAACACCCCCCCCCATTATCTCATGCTTCAGAAAGGTGAAAAATGGTCAGTTTTCAAATGTTTTATTTTTGAACGTCAGTTCACATTTGTAGGTAGATCATCAGTTTTAGAGCTAAAATTAGCATGTTTAAAGTGATTTTCATGCTTCCAGGGGCCCGGGAAGTGAATTAAATACCATTTGGAGGCATTTAATGTTCAAGCAATAACAGGTGATTTTTGACAAAAGAGATAACACCCCCCCATTACGTCATGCTTCAGAAAGGTGAAAAATGGTCCGTTTTCAAATGTTTTATTTTTGAACGTCAGTTCACATTTGTAGGTAGATCATCAGTTTTAGAGCTAAAGTGAGCATGCTTAAAGTGATTTTCATGCTTCCAGGGGCCCGAGAAGTGAATTAAATACCATTTGGAGGCATTTAATGTTCAAGCAAAAAAAAGTGATTTTTGACAAAAGAGATAACACCCCCCATTACGTCATGCTTCAGAAAGGTGAAAAATGGTCCGTTTTCAAATGTTTTATTTTTGAACGTCAGTTCACATTTGTAGGTAGATCATCAGTTTTAGAGCTAAAATTAGCATGTTTAAAGTGATTTTCATGCTTCCAGGGGCCCGGGAAGTGAATTAAATACCATTTGGAGGCATTTCATGTTCAAGCAAAAACAGGTGATTTTTGACAAAAGAGATAACACCCCCCATTACGTCATTCTTCAGAAAGGTGAAAAATGGTCCGTTTTCAAATGTTTTATTTTTGAACGTCAGTTCACATTTGTAGGTAGATCATCAGTTTAAGAGCTAAAATTAGCATGTTTAAAGTGATTTTCATGCTTCCAGGGGCCCTAAACACAAGATTTGTGGAATGGTTAAAAGTGCATGAAAATGGCCAATTTACTCACTCTGAGGTCTCAAAAAGTGTTTCTACATCCCGGGAAGTGAATTAAATACCATTTGGAGGCATTTAATGTTCAAGCAAAAACAGGTGATTTTTGACAAAAGAGATAAACCCCCCCCATTACGTCATGCTTCAGAAAGGTGAAAAATGGTCCGTTTTCAAATGTTTTATTTTTGAACGTCAGTTCACATTTGTAGGTAGATCATCAGTTTTAGAGCTAAAATTAGCATGCTTAAAGTGATTTTCATGCTTCCAGGGGCCCGAGAAGTGAATTAAATACCATTTGGAGGCATTTAATGTTCAAGCAAAAACAGGTGATTTTTCACAAAAGAGATAACACCCCCCCATTACGTCATGCTTCAGAAAGGTGAAAAATGGTCTGTTTTCAAATGTTTTATTTTTGAACGTCAGTTCACATTTGTAGGTAGATCATCAGTTTAAGAGCTAAAATTAGCATGTTTAAAGTGATTTTCATGCTTCCAGGGGCCCGGGAAGTGAATTAAATACCATTTGTAGGAATTTAATGTTCAAGCAAAAACAGGTGATTTTTGACAAAAGAGATAACACCCCCCCATTACGTCATGCTTCAGAAAGGTGAAAAATGGTCCGTTTTCAAATGTTTTATTTTCGAAAGTCAGTTCACATTTGTAGGTAGATCATCAGTTTAAGAGCTAAAATTAGCATGTTTAAAGTGATTTTCATGCTTCCAGGGGCCCGGGAAGTGAATTAAATATTTATTTGGAGGCATTTAATGTTCAAGAAAAAACAGGTGATTTTTGACAAAAGAGATAACACCCCCCCATTACGTCATTCTTCAGAAAGGTGAAAAATGGTCCGTTTTCAAATGTTTTATTTTTGAATGTCAGTTCACATTTGAAGGTAGATCATCAGTTTAAGAGCTAAAATAGCATGTTTAAAGTGATTTTCATGCTTCCAGGGGCCCGGGAAGTGAATTAAATACCATTTGGAGGAATTTAATGTTCAAGCAAAAACAGGTGATTTTTGACAAAAGAGATAACACCCCCCCATTACGTCATGCTTCAGAAAGGTGAAAAATGGTCCGTTTTCAAATGTTTTATTTTTGAACGTCAGTTCACATTTGTAGGTAGATCATCAGTTTTAGAGCTAAAATTAGCATATTTAAAGTGATTTTCATGCTTCCAGGGGCCCGGGAAGTGAATTAAATACCATTTGGAGGCATTTCATGTTCAAGCAAAAAAAAGTGATTTTTGACAAAAGAGATAACACCCCCCATTACGTCATGCTTCAGAAAGGTGAAAAATGGTCCGTTTTCAAATGTTTTATTTTTGAACGTCAGTTCACATTTGTAGGTAGATCATCAGTTTAAGAGCTAAAATTAGCATGTTTAAAGTGATTTTCATGCTTCCAGGGGGCCGGAAAGTGAATTAAATACCATTTGGAGGCATTTAATGTTCAAGCAAAAACAGGTGATTTTTGACAAAAGAGATAACACCCCCCCATTACGTCATGCTTCAGAAAGGTGAAAAATGGTCAGTTTTCAAATGTTTTATTTTTGAACGTCAGTTCACATTTGTAGGTAGATCATCAGTTTAAGAGCTAAAATTAGCATGTTTAAAGTGATTTTCATGCTTCCAGGGGCCCTAAACACAAGATTTGTGGAATGGTTAAAAGTGCATGAAAATGGCCAATTTACTCACTCTGAGGTCTCAAAAAGTGTTTCTACATCCCGGGAAGTGAATTAAATACCATTTGGAGGCATTTAATGTTCAAGCAAAAACAGGTGATTTTTGACAAAAGAGATAACACCCCCCATTACGTCATGCTTCAGAAAGGTGAAAAATGGTCCGTTTTCAAATGTTTTATTTTTGAACGTCAGTTCACATTTGTAGGTAGATCATCAGTTTTAGAGCTAAAATTAGCATGCTTAAAGTGATTTTCATGCTTCCAGGGGCCCGAGAAGTGAATTAAATACCATTTGGAGGCATTTAATGTTCAAGCAAAAACAGGTGATTTTTGACAAAAGAGATAACACCCCCCCATTACGTCATGCTTCAGAAAGGTGAAAAATGGTCTGTTTTCAAATGTTTTATTTTTGAACGTCAGTTCACATTTGTAGGTAGATCATCAGTTTAAGAGCTAAAATTAGCATGTTTAAAGTGATTTTCATGCTTCCAGGGGCCCGGGAAGTGAATTAAATACCATTTGGAGGAATTTAATGTTCAAGCAAAAACAGGTGATTTTTGACAAAAGAGATAACACCCCCCCATTACGTCATGCTTCAGAAAGGTGAAAAATGGTCCGTTTTCAAATGTTTTATTTTCGAAAGTCAGTTCACATTTGTAGGTAGATCATCAGTTTAAGAGCTAAAATTAGCATGTTTAAAGTGATTTTCATGCTTCCAGGGGCCCGGGAAGTGAATTAAATATTTATTTGGAGGCATTTAATGTTCAAGAAAAAACAGGTGATTTTTGACAAAAGAGATAACACCCCCCCCCCATTACGTCATGCTTCAGAAAGGTGAAAAATGGTCCGTTTTCAAATGTTTTATTTTTGAACGTCAGTTCACATTTGAAGGTAGATCATCAGTTTAAGAGCTAAAATTAGCATGTTTAAAGTGATTTTCATGCTTCCAGGGGCCCGGGAAGTGAATTAAATACCATTTGGAGGAATTTAATGTTCAAGCAAAAACAGGTGATTTTTGACAAAAGAGATAACACCCCCCCATTACGTCATGCTTCAGAAAGGTGAAAAATGGTCCGTTTTCAAATGTTTTATTTTTGAACGTCAGTTCACATTTGTAGGTAGATCATCAGTTTTAGAGCTAAAATTAGCATATTTAAAGTGATTTTCATGCTTCCAGGGGCCCGGGAAGTGAATTAAATACCATTTGGAGGCATTTCATGTTCAAGCAAAAACAGGTGATTTTTGACAAAAGAGATAACACCCCCCCCATTACGTCATGCTTCAGAAAGGTGAAAAATGGTCCGTTTTCAAATGTTTTATTTTTGAACGTCAGTTCACATTTGTAGGTAGATCATCAGTTTTAGAGCTAAAATTAGCATGCTTAAAGTGATTTTCATGCTTCCAGGGGCCCGAGAAGTGAATTAAATACCATTTGGAGGCATTTAATGTTCAAGCAAAAACAGGTGATTTTTCACAAAAGAGATAACACCCCCCCATTACGTCATGCTTCAGAAAGGTGAAAAATGGTCTGTTTTCAAATGTTTTATTTTTGAACGTCAGTTCACATTTGTAGGTAGATCATCAGTTTAAGAGCTAAAATTAGCATGTTTAAAGTGATTTTCATGCTTCCAGGGGCCCGGGAAGTGAATTAAATACCATTTGGAGGAATTTAATGTTCAAGCAAAAACAGGTGATTTTTGACAAAAGAGATAACACCCCCCATTACGTCATGCTTCAGAAAGGTGAAAAATGGTCCGTTTTCAAATGTTTTATTTTCGAAAGTCAGTTCACATTTGTAGGTAGATCATCAGTTTAAGAGCTAAAATTAGCATGTTTAAAGTGATTTTCATGCTTCCAGGGGCCCGGGAAGTGAATTAAATATTTATTTGGAGGCATTTAATGTTCAAGAAAAAACAGGTGATTTTTGACAAAAGAGATAACACCCCCCCATTACGTCATTCTTCAGAAAGGTGAAAAATGGTCCGTTTTCAAATGTTTTATTTTTGAACGTCAGTTCACATTTGAAGGTAGATCATCAGTTTAAGAGCTAAAATAGCATGTTTAAAGTGATTTTCATGCTTCCAGGGGCCCGGGAAGTGAATTAAATACCATTTGGAGGAATTTAATGTTCAAGCAAAAACAGGTGATTTTTGACAAAAGAGATAACACCCCCCCATTACGTCATGCTTCAGAAAGGTGAAAAATGGTCCGTTTTCAAATGTTTTATTTTTGAACGTCAGTTCACATTTGTAGGTAGATCATCAGTTTTAGAGCTAAAATTAGCATATTTAAAGTGATTTTCATGCTTCCAGGGGCCCGGGAAGTGAATTAAATACCATTTGGAGGCATTTCATGTTCAAGCAAAAAAAAGTGATTTTTGACAAAAGAGATAACACCCCCCATTACGTCATGCTTCAGAAAGGTGAAAAATGGTCCGTTTTCAAATGTTTTATTTTTGAACGTCAGTTCACATTTGTAGGTAGATCATCAGTTTAAGAGCTAAAATTAGCATGTTTAAAGTGATTTTCATGCTTCCAGGGGGCCGGAAAGTGAATTAAATACCATTTGGAGGCATTTAATGTTCAAGCAAAAACAGGTGATTTTTGACAAAAGAGAGACCACCCCCCCATTACGTCATGCTTCAGAAAGGTGAAAAATGGTCCGTTTTCAAATGTTTTATTTTTGAACGTCAGTTCACATTTGTAGGTAGATCATCAGTTTTAGAGCTAAAATTAGCATGTTTAAAGTGATTTTCATGCTTCCAGGGGCCCGGGAAGTGAATTAAATACCATTTGGAGGCATTTAATGTTCAAGCAAAAACAGGTGATTTTTGACAAAAGAGATAACACCCCCCCATTACGTCATGCTTCAGAAAGGTGAAAAATGGTCCGTTTTCAAATGTTTTATTTTTGAACGTCAGTTCACATTTGTAGGTAGATCATCAGTTTAAGAGCTAAAATTAGCATGTTTAAAGTGATTTTCATGCTTCCAGGGGCCCTAAACACAAGATTTGTGGAATGGTTAAAAGTGCATGAAAATGGCCAATTTACTCACTCTGAGGTCTCAAAAAGTGTTTCTACATCCCGGGAAGTGAATTAAATACCATTTGGAGGCATTTAATGTTCAAGCAAAAACAGGTGATTTTTGACAAAAGAGATAACACCCCCCATTACGTCATGCTTCAGAAAGGTGAAAAATGGTCCGTTTTCAAATGTTTTATTTTTGAACGTCAGTTCACATTTGTAGGTAGATCATCAGTTTTAGAGCTAAAATTAGCATGCTTAAAGTGATTTTCATGCTTCCAGGGGCCCGAGAAGTGAATTAAATACCATTTGGAGGCATTTAATGTTCAAGCAAAAACAGGTGATTTTTGACAAAAGAGATAACACCCCCCCATTACGTCATGCTTCAGAAAGGTGAAAAATGGTCTGTTTTCAAATGTTTTATTTTTGAACGTCAGTTCACATTTGTAGGTAGATCATCAGTTTAAGAGCTAAAATTAGCATGTTTAAAGTGATTTTCATGCTTCCAGGGGCCCGGGAAGTGAATTAAATACCATTTGGAGGAATTTAATGTTCAAGCAAAAACAGGTGATTTTTGACAAAAGAGATAACACCCCCCCATTACGTCATGCTTCAGAAAGGTGAAAAATGGTCCGTTTTCAAATGTTTTATTTTCGAAAGTCAGTTCACATTTGTAGGTAGATCATCAGTTTAAGAGCTAAAATTAGCATGTTTAAAGTGATTTTCATGCTTCCAGGGGCCCGGGAAGTGAATTAAATATTTATTTGGAGGCATTTAATGTTCAAGAAAAAACAGGTGATTTTTGACAAAAGAGAGACCACCCCCCCATTACGTCATGCTTCAGAAAGGTGAAAAATGGTCCGTTTTCAAATGTTTTATTTTTGAACGTCAGTTCACATTTGTAGGTAGATCATCAGTTTTAGAGCTAAAATTAGCATGTTTAAAGTGATTTTCATGCTTCCAGGGGCCCGGGAAGTGAATTAAATACCATTTGGAGGCATTTAATGTTCAAGCAAAAACAGGTGATTTTTGACAAAAGAGATAACACCCCCCCATTACGTCATGCTTCAGAAAGGTGAAAAATGGTCCGTTTTCAAATGTTTTATTTTTGAACGTCAGTTCACATTTGTAGGTAGATCATCAGTTTAAGAGCTAAAATTAGCATGTTTAAAGTGATTTTCATGCTTCCAGGGGCCCGGGAAGTGAATTAAATACCATTTGGAGGAATTTAATGTTCAAGCAAAAACAGGTGATTTTTGACAAAAGAGATAACACCCCCCCATTACGTCATGCTTCAGAAAGGTGAAAAATGGTCCGTTTTCAAATGTTTTATTTTCGAAAGTCAGTTCACATTTGTAGGTAGATCATCAGTTTAAGAGCTAAAATTAGCATGTTTAAAGTGATTTTCATGCTTCCAGGGGCCCGGGAAGTGAATTAAATATTTATTTGGAGGCATTTAATGTTCAAGAAAAAACAGGTGATTTTTGACAAAAGAGATAACACCCCCCCATTACGTCATTCTTCAGAAAGGTGAAAAATGGTCCGTTTTCAAATGTTTTATTTTTGAATGTCAGTTCACATTTGAAGGTAGATCATCAGTTTAAGAGCTAAAATAGCATGTTTAAAGTGATTTTCATGCTTCCAGGGGCCCGGGAAGTGAATTAAATACCATTTGGAGGAATTTAATGTTCAAGCAAAAACAGGTGATTTTTGACAAAAGAGATAACACCCCCCCATTACGTCATGCTTCAGAAAGGTGAAAAATGGTCCGTTTTCAAATGTTTTATTTTTGAACGTCAGTTCACATTTGTAGGTAGATCATCAGTTTTAGAGCTAAAATTAGCATATTTAAAGTGATTTTCATGCTTCCAGGGGCCCGGGAAGTGAATTAAATACCATTTGGAGGCATTTCATGTTCAAGCAAAAAAAAGTGATTTTTGACAAAAGAGATAACACCCCCCATTACGTCATGCTTCAGAAAGGTGAAAAATGGTCCGTTTTCAAATGTTTTATTTTTGAACGTCAGTTCACATTTGTAGGTAGATCATCAGTTTAAGAGCTAAAATTAGCATGTTTAAAGTGATTTTCATGCTTCCAGGGGGCCGGAAAGTGAATTAAATACCATTTGGAGGCATTTAATGTTCAAGCAAAAACAGGTGATTTTTGACAAAAGAGATAACACCCCCCCATTACGTCATGCTTCAGAAAGGTGAAAAATGGTCAGTTTTCAAATGTTTTATTTTTGAACGTCAGTTCACATTTGTAGGTAGATCATCAGTTTAAGAGCTAAAATTAGCATGTTTAAAGTGATTTTCATGCTTCCAGGGGCCCTAAACACAAGATTTGTGGAATGGTTAAAAGTGCATGAAAATGGCCAATTTACTCACTCTGAGGTCTCAAAAAGTGTTTCTACATCCCGGGAAGTGAATTAAATACCATTTGGAGGCATTTAATGTTCAAGCAAAAACAGGTGATTTTTGACAAAAGAGATAACACCCCCCATTACGTCATGCTTCAGAAAGGTGAAAAATGGTCCGTTTTCAAATGTTTTATTTTTGAACGTCAGTTCACATTTGTAGGTAGATCATCAGTTTTAGAGCTAAAATTAGCATGCTTAAAGTGATTTTCATGCTTCCAGGGGCCCGAGAAGTGAATTAAATACCATTTGGAGGCATTTAATGTTCAAGCAAAAACAGGTGATTTTTGACAAAAGAGATAACACCCCCCCATTACGTCATGCTTCAGAAAGGTGAAAAATGGTCTGTTTTCAAATGTTTTATTTTTTAACGTCAGTTCACATTTGTAGGTAGATCATCAGTTTAAGAGCTAAAATTAGCATGTTTAAAGTGATTTTCATGCTTCCAGGGGCCCGGGAAGTGAATTAAATACCATTTGGAGGAATTTAATGTTCAAGCAAAAACAGGTGATTTTTGACAAAAGAGATAACACCCCCCCATTACGTCATGCTTCAGAAAGGTGAAAAATGGTCCGTTTTCAAATGTTTTATTTTCGAAAGTCAGTTCACATTTGTAGGTAGATCATCAGTTTAAGAGCTAAAATTAGCATGTTTAAAGTGATTTTCATGCTTCCAGGGGCCCGGGAAGTGAATTAAATATTTATTTGGAGGCATTTAATGTTCAAGAAAAAACAGGTGATTTTTGACAAAAGAGATAACACCCCCCCCATTACGTCATGCTTCAGAAAGGTGAAAAATGGTCCGTTTTCAAATGTTTTATTTTTGAACGTCAGTTCACATTTGTAGGTAGATCATCAGTTTTAGAGCTAAAATTAGCATGCTTAAAGTGATTTTCATGCTTCCAGGGGCCCGAGAAGTGAATTAAATACCATTTGGAGGCATTTAATGTTCAAGCAAAAACAGGTGATTTTTCACAAAAGAGATAACACCCCCCCATTACGTCATGCTTCAGAAAGGTGAAAAATGGTCTGTTTTCAAATGTTTTATTTTTGAACGTCAGTTCACATTTGTAGGTAGATCATCAGTTTAAGAGCTAAAATTAGCATGTTTAAAGTGATTTTCATGCTTCCAGGGGCCCGGGAAGTGAATTAAATACCATTTGGAGGAATTTAATGTTCAAGCAAAAACAGGTGATTTTTGACAAAAGAGATAACACCCCCCCATTACGTCATGCTTCAGAAAGGTGAAAAATGGTCCGTTTTCAAATGTTTTATTTTCGAAAGTCAGTTCACATTTGTAGGTAGATCATCAGTTTAAGAGCTAAAATTAGCATGTTTAAAGTGATTTTCATGCTTCCAGGGGCCCGGGAAGTGAATTAAATATTTATTTGGAGGCATTTAATGTTCAAGAAAAAACAGGTGATTTTTGACAAAAGAGATAACACCCCCCCATTACGTCATTCTTCAGAAAGGTGAAAAATGGTCCGTTTTCAAATGTTTTATTTTTTAACGTCAGTTCACATTTGAAGGTAGATCATCAGTTTAAGAGCTAAAATAGCATGTTTAAAGTGATTTTCATGCTTCCAGGGGCCCGGGAAGTGAATTAAATACCATTTGGAGGAATTTAATGTTCAAGCAAAAACAGGTGATTTTTGACAAAAGAGATAACACCCCCCCATTACGTCATGCTTCAGAAAGGTGAAAAATGGTCCGTTTTCAAATGTTTTATTTTTGAACGTCAGTTCACATTTGTAGGTAGATCATCAGTTTTAGAGCTAAAATTAGCATATTTAAAGTGATTTTCATGCTTCCAGGGGCCCGGGAAGTGAATTAAATACCATTTGGAGGCATTTCATGTTCAAGCAAAAAAAAGTGATTTTTGACAAAAGAGATAACACCCCCCATTACGTCATGCTTCAGAAAGGTGAAAAATGGTCCGTTTTCAAATGTTTTATTTTTGAACGTCAGTTCACATTTGTAGGTAGATCATCAGTTTAAGAGCTAAAATTAGCATGTTTAAAGTGATTTTCATGCTTCCAGGGGGCCGGAAAGTGAATTAAATACCATTTGGAGGCATTTAATGTTCAAGCAAAAACAGGTGATTTTTGACAAAAGAGAGACCACCCCCCCATTACGTCATGCTTCAGAAAGGTGAAAAATGGTCCATTTTCAAATGTTTTATTTTTGAACGTCAGTTCACATTTGTAGGTAGATCATCAGTTTTAGAGCTAAAATTAGCATGTTTAAAGTGATTTTCATGCTTCCAGGGGCCCGGGAAGTGAATTAAATACCATTTGGAGGCATTTAATGTTCAAGCAAAAACAGGTGATTTTTGACAAAAGAGATAACACCCCCCCATTACGTCATGCTTCAGAAAGGTGAAAAATGGTCCGTTTTCAAATGTTTTATTTTTGAACGTCAGTTCACATTTGTAGGTAGATCATCAGTTTAAGAGCTAAAATTAGCATGTTTAAAGTGATTTTCATGCTTCCAGGGGCCCTAAACACAAGATTTGTGGAATGGTTAAAAGTGCATGAAAATGGCCAATTTACTCACTCTGAGGTCTCAAAAAGTGTTTCTACATCCCGGGAAGTGAATTAAATACCATTTGGAGGCATTTAATGTTCAAGCAAAAACAGGTGATTTTTGACAAAAGAGATAACACCCCCCATTACGTCATGCTTCAGAAAGGTGAAAAATGGTCCGTTTTCAAATGTTTTATTTTTGAACGTCAGTTCACATTTGTAGGTAGATCATCAGTTTTAGAGCTAAAATTAGCATGCTTAAAGTGATTTTCATGCTTCCAGGGGCCCGAGAAGTGAATTAAATACCATTTGGAGGCATTTAATGTTCAAGCAAAAACAGGTGATTTTTGACAAAAGAGATAACACCCCCCCATTACGTCATGCTTCAGAAAGGTGAAAAATGGTCTGTTTTCAAATGTTTTATTTTTGAACGTCAGTTCACATTTGTAGGTAGATCATCAGTTTAAGAGCTAAAATTAGCATGTTTAAAGTGATTTTCATGCTTCCAGGGGCCCGGGAAGTGAATTAAATACCATTTGGAGGAATTTAATGTTCAAGCAAAAACAGGTGATTTTTGACAAAAGAGATAACACCCCCCCATTACGTCATGCTTCAGAAAGGTGAAAAATGGTCCGTTTTCAAATGTTTTATTTTCGAAAGTCAGTTCACATTTGTAGGTAGATCATCAGTTTAAGAGCTAAAATTAGCATGTTTAAAGTGATTTTCATGCTTCCAGGGGCCCGGGAAGTGAATTAAATACCATTTGGAGGAATTTAATGTTCAAGCAAAAACAGGTGATTTTTGACAAAAGAGATAACACCCCCCCATTACGTCATGCTTCAGAAAGGTGAAAAATGGTCCGTTTTCAAATGTTTTATTTTTGAATGACAGTTCACATTTGTAGGTAGATCATCAGTTTTAGAGCTACAATTAGCATATTTAAAGTGATTTTCATGCTTCCAGGGGCCCTCGAAGTGAATTAAATACCATTTGGAGGCATTTCATGTTCAAGCAAAAACAGGTGATTTTTGACAAAAGAGATAACACCCCCCCATTACGTCATGCTTCAGAAAGGTGAAAAATGGTCCGTTTTCAAATGTTTTATTTTTGAACGTCAGTTCACATTTGTAGGTAGATCATCAGTTTTAGAGCTAAAATTAGCATGTTTAAAGTGATTTTCATGCTTCCAGGGGCCCTAAACACAAGATTTGTTGAATGGTTAAAAGTGCATGAAAATGGCCAATTTATTCACTCTGAGGTCTCAAAAAGTGTTTCTTCACCCCGGGAAGTGAATTAAATACCATTTGGAGGCATTTAATGTTCAAGCAAAAACAGGTGATTTTTGACAAAAGAGATAACACCCCCCCCCATTATCTCATGCTTCAGAAAGGTGAAAAATGGTCAGTTTTCAAATGTTTTATTTTTGAACGTCAGTTCACATTTGTAGGTAGATCATCAGTTTTAGAGCTAAAATTAGCATGTTTAAAGTGATTTTCATGCTTCCAGGGGCCCGGGAAGTGAATTAAATACCATTTGGAGGCATTTAATGTTCAAGCAATAACAGGTGATTTTTGACAAAAGAGATAACACCCCCCCATTACGTCATGCTTCAGAAAGGTGAAAAATGGTCCGTTTTCAAATGTTTTATTTTTGAACGTCAGTTCACATTTGTAGGTAGATCATCAGTTTTAGAGCTAAAGTGAGCATGCTTAAAGTGATTTTCATGCTTCCAGGGGCCCGAGAAGTGAATTAAATACCATTTGGAGGCATTTAATGTTCAAGCAAAAAAAAGTGATTTTTGACAAAAGAGATAACACCCCCCATTACGTCATGCTTCAGAAAGGTGAAAAATGGTCCGTTTTCAAATGTTTTATTTTTGAACGTCAGTTCACATTTGTAGGTAGATCATCAGTTTTAGAGCTAAAATTAGCATGTTTAAAGTGATTTTCATGCTTCCAGGGGCCCGGGAAGTGAATTAAATACCATTTGGAGGCATTTAATGTTCAAGCAAAAACAGGTGATTTTTGACAAAAGAGATAACACCCCCCATTACGTCATGCTTCAGAAAGGTGAAAAATGGTCCGTTTTCAAATGTTTTATTTTTGAACGTCAGTTCACATTTGTAGGTAGATCATCAGTTTAAGAGCTAAAATTAGCATGTTTAAAGTGATTTTCATGCTTCCAGGGGCCCTAAACACAAGATTTGTGGAATGGTTAAAAGTGCATGAAAATGGCCAATTTACTCACTCTGAGGTCTCAAAAAGTGTTTCTACATCCCGGGAAGTGAATTAAATACCATTTGGAGGCATTTAATGTTCAAGCAAAAACAGGTGATTTTTGACAAAAGAGATAAACCCCCCCCCATTACGTCATGCTTCAGAAAGGTGAAAAATGGTCCGTTTTCAAATGTTTTATTTTTGAACGTCAGTTCACATTTGTAGGTAGATCATCAGTTTTAGAGCTAAAATTAGCATGCTTAAAGTGATTTTCATGCTTCCAGGGGCCCGAGAAGTGAATTAAATACCATTTGGAGGCATTTAATGTTCAAGCAAAAACAGGTGATTTTTCACAAAAGAGATAACACCCCCCCATTACGTCATGCTTCAGAAAGGTGAAAAATGGTCTGTTTTCAAATGTTTTATTTTTGAACGTCAGTTCACATTTGTAGGTAGATCATCAGTTTAAGAGCTAAAATTAGCATGTTTAAAGTGATTTTCATGCTTCCAGGGGCCCGGGAAGTGAATTAAATACCATTTGGAGGAATTTAATGTTCAAGCAAAAACAGGTGATTTTTGACAAAAGAGATAACACCCCCCCATTACGTCATGCTTCAGAAAGGTGAAAAATGGTCCGTTTTCAAATGTTTTATTTTCGAAAGTCAGTTCACATTTGTAGGTAGATCATCAGTTTAAGAGCTAAAATTAGCATGTTTAAAGTGATTTTCATGCTTCCAGGGGCCCGGGAAGTGAATTAAATATTTATTTGGAGGCATTTAATGTTCAAGAAAAAACAGGTGATTTTTGACAAAAGAGATAACACCCCCCCCCCATTACGTCATGCTTCAGAAAGGTGAAAAATGGTCCGTTTTCAAATGTTTTATTTTTGAACGTCAGTTCACATTTGAAGGTAGATCATCAGTTTAAGAGCTAAAATTAGCATGTTTAAAGTGATTTTCATGCTTCCAGGGGCCCGGGAAGTGAATTAAATACCATTTGGAGGAATTTAATGTTCAAGCAAAAACAGGTGATTTTTGACAAAAGAGATAACACCCCCCCATTACGTCATGCTTCAGAAAGGTGAAAAATGGTCCGTTTTCAAATGTTTTATTTTTGAACGTCAGTTCACATTTGTAGGTAGATCATCAGTTTTAGAGCTAAAATTAGCATATTTAAAGTGATTTTCATGCTTCCAGGGGCCCGGGAAGTGAATTAAATACCATTTGGAGGCATTTCATGTTCAAGCAAAAACAGGTGATTTTTGACAAAAGAGATAACACCCCCCCCATTACGTCATGCTTCAGAAAGGTGAAAAATGGTCCGTTTTCAAATGTTTTATTTTTGAACGTCAGTTCACATTTGTAGGTAGATCATCAGTTTTAGAGCTAAAATTAGCATGCTTAAAGTGATTTTCATGCTTCCAGGGGCCCGAGAAGTGAATTAAATACCATTTGGAGGCATTTAATGTTCAAGCAAAAACAGGTGATTTTTCACAAAAGAGATAACACCCCCCCATTACGTCATGCTTCAGAAAGGTGAAAAATGGTCTGTTTTCAAATGTTTTATTTTTGAACGTCAGTTCACATTTGTAGGTAGATCATCAGTTTAAGAGCTAAAATTAGCATGTTTAAAGTGATTTTCATGCTTCCAGGGGCCCGGGAAGTGAATTAAATACCATTTGGAGGAATTTAATGTTCAAGCAAAAACAGGTGATTTTTGACAAAAGAGATAACACCCCCCCATTACGTCATGCTTCAGAAAGGTGAAAAATGGTCCGTTTTCAAATGTTTTATTTTCGAAAGTCAGTTCACATTTGTAGGTAGATCATCAGTTTAAGAGCTAAAATTAGCATGTTTAAAGTGATTTTCATGCTTCCAGGGGCCCGGGAAGTGAATTAAATATTTATTTGGAGGCATTTAATGTTCAAGAAAAAACAGGTGATTTTTGACAAAAGAGATAACACCCCCCCATTACGTCATTCTTCAGAAAGGTGAAAAATGGTCCGTTTTCAAATGTTTTATTTTTGAACGTCAGTTCACATTTGAAGGTAGATCATCAGTTTAAGAGCTAAAATAGCATGTTTAAAGTGATTTTCATGCTTCCAGGGGCCCGGGAAGTGAATTAAATACCATTTGGAGGAATTTAATGTTCAAGCAAAAACAGGTGATTTTTGACAAAAGAGATAACACCCCCCCATTACGTCATGCTTCAGAAAGGTGAAAAATGGTCCGTTTTCAAATGTTTTATTTTTGAACGTCAGTTCACATTTGTAGGTAGATCATCAGTTTTAGAGCTAAAATTAGCATATTTAAAGTGATTTTCATGCTTCCAGGGGCCCGGGAAGTGAATTAAATACCATTTGGAGGCATTTCATGTTCAAGCAAAAAAAAGTGATTTTTGACAAAAGAGATAACACCCCCCATTAAGTCATGCTTCAGAAAGGTGAAAAATGGTCCGTTTTCAAATGTTTTATTTTTGAACGTCAGTTCACATTTGTAGGTAGATCATCAGTTTAAGAGCTAAAATTAGCATGTTTAAAGTGATTTTCATGCTTCCAGGGGGCCGGAAAGTGAATTAAATACCATTTGGAGGCATTTAATGTTCAAGCAAAAACAGGTGATTTTTGACAAAAGAGAGACCACCCCCCCATTACGTCATGCTTCAGAAAGGTGAAAAATGGTCCGTTTTCAAATGTTTTATTTTTGAACGTCAGTTCACATTTGTAGGTAGATCATCAGTTTTAGAGCTAAAATTAGCATGTTTAAAGTGATTTTCATGCTTCCAGGGGCCCGGGAAGTGAATTAAATACCATTTGGAGGCATTTAATGTTCAAGCAAAAACAGGTGATTTTTGACAAAAGAGATAACACCCCCCCATTACGTCATGCTTCAGAAAGGTGAAAAATGGTCCGTTTTCAAATGTTTTATTTTTGAACGTCAGTTCACATTTGTAGGTAGATCATCAGTTTAAGAGCTAAAATTAGCATGTTTAAAGTGATTTTCATGCTTCCAGGGGCCCTAAACACAAGATTTGTGGAATGGTTAAAAGTGCATGAAAATGGCCAATTTACTCACTCTGAGGTCTCAAAAAGTGTTTCTACATCCCGGGAAGTGAATTAAATACCATTTGGAGGCATTTAATGTTCAAGCAAAAACAGGTGATTTTTGACAAAAGAGATAACACCCCCCATTACGTCATGCTTCAGAAAGGTGAAAAATGGTCCGTTTTCAAATGTTTTATTTTTGAACGTCAGTTCACATTTGTAGGTAGATCATCAGTTTTAGAGCTAAAATTAGCATGCTTAAAGTGATTTTCATGCTTCGAGGGGCCCGAGAAGTGAATTAAATACCATTTGGAGGCATTTAATGTTCAAGCAAAAACAGGTGATTTTTGACAAAAGAGATAACACCCCCCCATTACGTCATGCTTCAGAAAGGTGAAAAATGGTCCGTTTTCAAATGTTTTATTTTCGAAAGTCAGTTCACATTTGTAGGTAGATCATCAGTTTAAGAGCTAAAATTAGCATGTTTAAAGTGATTTTCATGCTTCCAGGGGCCCGGGAAGTGAATTAAATATTTATTTGGAGGCATTTAATGTTCAAGAAAAAACAGGTGATTTTTGACAAAAGAGAGACCACCCCCCCATTACGTCATGCTTCAGAAAGGTGAAAAATGGTCCGTTTTCAAATGTTTTATTTTTGAACGTCAGTTCACATTTGTAGGTAGATCATCAGTTTTAGAGCTAAAATTAGCATGTTTAAAGTGATTTTCATGCTTCCAGGGGCCCGGGAAGTGAATTAAATACCATTTGGAGGCATTTAATGTTCAAGCAAAAACAGGTGATTTTTGACAAAAGAGATAACACCCCCCCATAACGTCATGCTTCAGAAAGGTGAAAAATGATCCGTTTTCAAATGTTTTATTTTTGAACGTCAGTTCACATTTGTAGGTAGATCATCAGTTTAAGAGCTAAAATTAGCATGTTTAAAGTGATTTTCATGCTTCCAGGGGCCCTAAACACAAGATTTGTGGAATGGTTAAAAGTGCATGAAAATGGCCAATTTACTCACTCTGAGGTCTCAAAAAGTGTTTCTACATCCCGGGAAGTGAATTAAATACCATTTGGAGGCATTTAATGTTCAAGCAAAAACAGGTGATTTTTGACAAAAGAGATAACACCCCCCATTACGTCATGCTTCAGAAAGGTGAAAAATGGTCCATTTTCAAATGTTTTATTTTTGAACGTCAGTTCACATTTGTAGGTAGATCATCAGTTTTAGAGCTAAAATTAGCATGCTTAAAGTGATTTTCATGCTTCCAGGGGCCCGAGAAGTGAATTAAATACCATTTGGAGGCATTTAATGTTCAAGCAAAAACAGGTGATTTTTGACAAAAGAGATAACACCCCCCCATTACGTCATGCTTCAGAAAGGTGAAAAATGGTCTGTTTTCAAATGTTTTATTTTTGAACGTCAGTTCACATTTGTAGGTAGATCATCAGTTTAAGAGCTAAAATTAGCATGTTTAAAGTGATTTTCATGCTTCCAGGGGCCCGGGAAGTGAATTAAATACCATTTGGAGGAATTTAATGTTCAATCAAAAACAGGTGATTTTTGACAACAGAGATAACACCCCCCCATTACGTCATGCTTCAGAAAGGTGAAAAATGGTCCGTTTTCAAATGTTTTATTTTCGAAAGTCAGTTCACATTTGTAGGTAGATCATCAGTTTAAGAGCTAAAATTAGCATGTTTAAAGTGATTTTCATGCTTCCAGGGGCCCGGGAAGTGAATTAAATATTTATTTGGAGGCATTTAATGTTCAAGAAAAAACAGGTGATTTTTGACAAAAGAGATAACACCCCCCCCCATTACGTCATGCTTCAGAAAGGTGAAAAATGGTCCGTTTTCAAATGTTTTATTTTTGAACGTCAGTTCACATTTGAAGGTAGATCATCAGTTTAAGAGCTAAAATTAGCATGTTTAAAGTGATTTTCATGCTTCCAGGGGCCCGGGAAGTGAATTAAATACCATTTGGAGGAATTTAATGTTCAAGCAAAAACAGGTGATTTTTGACAAAAGAGATAACACCCCCCCATTACGTCATGCTTCAGAAAGGTGAAAAATGGTCCGTTTTCAAATGTTTTATTTTTGAATGTCAGTTCACATTTGTAGGTAGATCATCAGTTTTAGAGCTACAATTAGCATATTTAAAGTGATTTTCATGCTTCCAGGGGCCCTCGAAGTGAATTAAATACCATTTGGAGGCATTTCATGTTCAAGCAAAAACAGGTGATTTTTGACAAAAGAGATAACACCCCCCCATTACGTCATGCTTCAGAAAGGTGAAAAATGGTCCGTTTTCAAATGTTTTATTTTTGAACGTCAGTTCACATATGTAGGTAGATCATCAGTTTTAGAGCTAAAATTAGCATGTTTAAAGTGATTTTCATGCTTCCAGGGGCCCTAAACACAAGATTTGTTGAATGGTTAAAAGTGCATGAAAATGGCCAATTTATTCACTCTGAGGTCTCAAAAAGTGTTTCTTCACCCCGGGAAGTGAATTAAATACCATTTGGAGGCATTTAATGTTCAAGCAAAAACAGGTGATTTTTGACAAAAGAGATAACACCCCCCCCCCCATTATCTCATGCTTCAGAAAGGTGAAAAATGGTCAGTTTTCAAATGTTTTATTTTTGAACGTCAGTTCACATTTGTAGGTAGATCATCAGTTTTAGAGCTAAAATTAGCATGTTTAAAGTGATTTTCATGCTTCCAGGGGCCCGGGAAGTGAATTAAATACCATTTGGAGGCATTTAATGTTCAAGCAATAACAGGTGATTTTTGACAAAAGAGATAACACCCCCCCATTACGTCATGCTTCAGAAAGGTGAAAAATGGTCCGTTTTCAAATGTTTTATTTTTGAACGTCAGTTCACATTTGTAGGTAGATCATCAGTTTTAGAGCTAAAGTGAGCATGCTTAAAGTGATTTTCATGCTTCCAGGGGCCCGAGAAGTGAATTAAATACCATTTGGAGGCATTTAATGTTCAAGCAAAAAAAAGTGATTTTTGACAAAAGAGATAACACCCCCCATTACGTCATGCTTCAGAAAGGTGAAAAATGGTCCGTTTTCAAATGTTTTATTTTTGAACGTCAGTTCACATTTGTAGGTAGATCATCAGTTTTAGAGCTAAAATTAGCATGTTTAAAGTGATTTTCATGCTTCCAGGGGCCCGGGAAGTGAATTAAATACCATTTGGAGGCATTTAATGTTCAAGCAAAAACAGGTGATTTTTGACAAAAGAGATAACACCCCCCATTACGTCATGCTTCAGAAAGGTGAAAAATGGTCCGTTTTCAAATGTTTTATTTTTGAACGTCAGTTCACATTTGTAGGTAGATCATCAGTTTAAGAGCTAAAATTAGCATGTTTAAAGTGATTTTCATGCTTCCAGGGGCCCTAAACACAAGATTTGTGGAATGGTTAAAAGTGCATGAAAATGGCCAATTTACTCACTCTGAGGTCTCAAAAAGTGTTTCTACATCCCGGGAAGTGAATTAAATACCATTTGGAGGCATTTAATGTTCAAGCAAAAACAGGTGATTTTAGACAAAAGAGATAAACCCCCCCCATTACGTCATGCTTCAGAAAGGTGAAAAATGGTCCGTTTTCAAATGTTTTATTTTTGAACGTCAGTTCACATTTGTAGGTAGATCATCAGTTTTAGAGCTAAAATTAGCATGCTTAAAGTGATTTTCATGCTTCCAGGGGCCCGAGAAGTGAATTAAATACCATTTGGAGGCATTTAATGTTCAAGCAAAAACAGGTGATTTTTCACAAAAGAGATAACACCCCCCCATTACGTCATGCTTCAGAAAGGTGAAAAATGGTCTGTTTTCAAATGTTTTATTTTTGAACGTCAGTTCACATTTGTAGGTAGATCATCAGTTTAAGAGCTAAAATTAGCATGTTTAAAGTGATTTTCATGCTTCCAGGGGCCCGGGAAGTGAATTAAATACCATTTGGAGGAATTTAATGTTCAAGCAAAAACAGGTGATTTTTGACAAAAGAGATAACACCCCCCCATTACGTCATGCTTCAGAAAGGTGAAAAATGGTCCGTTTTCAAATGTTTTATTTTCGAAAGTCAGTTCACATTTGTAGGTAGATCATCAGTTTAAGAGCTAAAATTAGCATGTTTAAAGTGATTTTCATTCTTCCAGGGGCCCGGGAAGTGAATTAAATATTTATTTGGAGGCATTTAATGTTCAAGAAAAAACAGGTGATTTTTGACAAAAGAGATAACACCCCCCCATTACGTCATTCTTCAGAAAGGTGAAAAATGGTCCGTTTTCAAATGTTTTATTTTTGAATGTCAGTTCACATTTGAAGGTAGATCATCAGTTTAAGAGCTAAAATAGCATGTTTAAAGTGATTTTCATGCTTCCAGGGGCCCGGGAAGTGAATTAAATACCATTTGGAGGAATTTAATGTTCAAGCAAAAACAGGTGATTTTTGACAAAAGAGATAACACCCCCCCATTACGTCATGCTTCAGAAAGGTGAAAAATGGTCCGTTTTCAAATGTTTTATTTTTGAACGTCAGTTCACATTTGTAGGTAGATCATCAGTTTTAGAGCTAAAATTAGCATATTTAAAGTGATTTTCATGCTTCCAGGGGCCCGGGAAGTGAATTAAATACCATTTGGAGGCATTTCATGTTCAAGCAAAAAAAAGTGATTTTTGACAAAAGAGATAACACCCCCCATTACGTCATGCTTCAGAAAGGTGAAAAATGGTCCGTTTTCAAATGTTTTATTTTTGAACGTCAGTTCACATTTGTAGGTAGATCATCAGTTTAAGAGCTAAAATTAGCATGTTTAAAGTGATTTTCATGCTTCCAGGGGGCCGGAAAGTGAATTAAATACCATTTGGAGGCATTTAATGTTCAAGCAAAAACAGGTGATTTTTGACAAAAGAGATAACACCCCCCCATTACGTCATGCTTCAGAAAGGTGAAAAATGGTCAGTTTTCAAATGTTTTATTTTTGAACGTCAGTTCACATTTGTAGGTAGATCATCAGTTTAAGAGCTAAAATTAGCATGTTTAAAGTGATTTTCATGCTTCCAGGGGCCCTAAACACAAGATTTGTGGAATGGTTAAAAGTGCATGAAAATGGCCAATTTACTCACTCTGAGGTCTCAAAAAGTGTTTCTACATCCCGGGAAGTGAATTAAATACCATTTGGAGGCATTTAATGTTCAAGCAAAAACAGGTGATTTTTGACAAAAGAGATAAACCCCCCCCATTACGTCATGCTTCAGAAAGGTGAAAAATGGTCCGTTTTCAAATGTTTTATTTTTGAACGTCAGTTCACATTTGTAGGTAGATCATCAGTTTTAGAGCTAAAATTAGCATGCTTAAAGTGATTTTCATGCTTCCAGGGGCCCGAGAAGTGAATTAAATACCATTTGGAGGCATTTAATGTTCAAGCAAAAACAGGTGATTTTTCACAAAAGAGATAACACCCCCCCCATTACGTCATGCTTCAGAAAGGTGAAAAATGGTCTGTTTTCAAATGTTTTATTTTTGAACGTCAGTTCACATTTGTAGGTAGATCATCAGTTTAAGAGCTAAAATTAGCATGTTTAAAGTGATTTTCATGCTTCCAGGGGCCCGGGAAGTGAATTAAATACCATTTGGAGGAATTTAATGTTCAAGCAAAAACAGGTGATTTTTGACAAAAGAGATAACACCCCCCCATTACGTCATGCTTCAGAAAGGTGAAAAATGGTCCGTTTTCAAATGTTTTATTTTCGAAAGTCAGTTCACATTTGTAGGTAGATCATCAGTTTAAGAGCTAAAATTAGCATGTTTAAAGTGATTTTCATGCTTCCAGGGGCCCGGGAAGTGAATTAAATATTTATTTGGAGGCATTTAATGTTCAAGAAAAAACAGGTGATTTTTGACAAAAGAGATAACACCCCCCCATTACGTCATTCTTCAGAAAGGTGAAAAATGGTCCGTTTTCAAATGTTTTATTTTTGAATGTCAGTTCACATTTGAAGGTAGATCATCAGTTTAAGAGCTAAAATAGCATGTTTAAAGTGATTTTCATGCTTCCAGGGGCCCGGGAAGTGAATTAAATACCATTTGGAGGAATTTAATGTTCAAGCAAAAACAGGTGATTTTTGACAAAAGAGATAACACCCCCCCATTACGTCATGCTTCAGAAAGGTGAAAAATGGTCCGTTTTCAAATGTTTTATTTTTGAACGTCAGTTCACATTTGTAGGTAGATCATCAGTTTTAGAGCTAAAATTAGCATATTTAAAGTGATTTTCATGCTTCCAGGGGCCCGGGAAGTGAATTAAATATTTATTTGGAGGCATTTAATGTTCAAGAAAAAACAGGTGATTTTTGACAAAAGAGATAACACCCCCCCCCCCATTACGTCATGCTTCAGAAAGGTGAAAAATGGTCCGTTTTCAAATGTTTTATTTTTGAACGTCAGTTCACATTTGAAGGTAGATCATCAGTTTAAGAGCTAAAATTAGCATGTTTAAAGTGATTTTCATGCTTCCAGGGGCCCGGGAAGTGAATTAAATACCATTTGGAGGAATTTAATGTTCAAGCAAAAACAGGTGATTTTTGACAAAAGAGATAACACCCCCCCATTACGTCATGCTTCAGAAAGGTGAAAAATGGTCCGTTTTCAAATGTTTTATTTTTGAACGTCAGTTCACATTTGTAGGTAGATCATCAGTTTTAGAGCTAAAATTAGCATATTTAAAGTGATTTTCATGCTTCCAGGGGCCCGGGAAGTGAATTAAATACCATTTGGAGGCATTTCATGTTCAAGCAAAAACAGGTGATTTTTGACAAAAGAGATAACACCCCCCCCATTACGTCATGCTTCAGAAAGGTGAAAAATGGTCCGTTTTCAAATGTTTTATTTTTGAACGTCAGTTCACATTTGTAGGTAGATCATCAGTTTTAGAGCTAAAATTAGCATGCTTAAAGTGATTTTCATGCTTCCAGGGGCCCGAGAAGTGAATTAAATACCATTTGGAGGCATTTAATGTTCAAGCAAAAACAGGTGATTTTTCACAAAAGAGATAACACCCCCCCATTACGTCATGCTTCAGAAAGGTGAAAAATGGTCTGTTTTCAAATGTTTTATTTTTGAACGTCAGTTCACATTTGTAGGTAGATCATCAGTTTAAGAGCTAAAATTAGCATGTTTAAAGTGATTTTCATGCTTCCAGGGGCCCGGGAAGTGAATTAAATACCATTTGGAGGAATTTAATGTTCAAGCAAAAACAGGTGATTTTTGACAAAAGAGATAACACCCCCCCATTACGTCATGCTTCAGAAAGGTGAAAAATGGTCCGTTTTCAAATGTTTTATTTTCGAAAGTCAGTTCACATTTGTAGGTAGATCATCAGTTTAAGAGCTAAAATTAGCATGTTTAAAGTGATTTTCATTCTTCCAGGGGCCCGGGAAGTGAATTAAATATTTATTTGGAGGCATTTAATGTTCAAGAAAAAACAGGTGATTTTTGACAAAAGAGATAACACCCCCCCATTACGTCATTCTTCAGAAAGGTGAAAAATGGTCCGTTTTCAAATGTTTTATTTTTGAATGTCAGTTCACATTTGAAGGTAGATCATCAGTTTAAGAGCTAAAATAGCATGTTTAAAGTGATTTTCATGCTTCCAGGGGCCCGGGAAGTGAATTAAATACCATTTGGAGGAATTTAATGTTCAAGCAAAAACAGGTGATTTTTGACAAAAGAGATAACACCCCCCCATTACGTCATGCTTCAGAAAGGTGAAAAATGGTCCGTTTTCAAATGTTTTATTTTTGAACGTCAGTTCACATTTGTAGGTAGATCATCAGTTTTAGAGCTAAAATTAGCATATTTAAAGTGATTTTCATGCTTCCAGGGGCCCGGGAAGTGAATTAAATACCATTTGGAGGCATTTCATGTTCAAGCAAAAAAAAGTGATTTTTGACAAAAGAGATAACACCCCCCATTACGTCATGCTTCAGAAAGGTGAAAAATGGTCCGTTTTCAAATGTTTTATTTTTGAACGTCAGTTCACATTTGTAGGTAGATCATCAGTTTAAGAGCTAAAATTAGCATGTTTAAAGTGATTTTCATGCTTCCAGGGGGCCGGAAAGTGAATTAAATACCATTTGGAGGCATTTAATGTTCAAGCAAAAACAGGTGATTTTTGACAAAAGAGATAACACCCCCCCATTACGTCATGCTTCAGAAAGGTGAAAAATGGTCAGTTTTCAAATGTTTTATTTTTGAACGTCAGTTCACATTTGTAGGTAGATCATCAGTTTAAGAGCTAAAATTAGCATGTTTAAAGTGATTTTCATGCTTCCAGGGGCCCTAAACACAAGATTTGTGGAATGGTTAAAAGTGCATGAAAATGGCCAATTTACTCACTCTGAGGTCTCAAAAAGTGTTTCTACATCCCGGGAAGTGAATTAAATACCATTTGGAGGCATTTAATGTTCAAGCAAAAACAGGTGATTTTTGACAAATGAGATAAACCCCCCCCATTACGTCATGCTTCAGAAAGGTGAAAAATGGTCCGTTTTCAAATGTTTTATTTTTGAACGTCAGTTCACATTTGTAGGTAGATCATCAGTTTTAGAGCTAAAATTAGCATGCTTAAAGTGATTTTCATGCTTCCAGGGGCCCGAGAAGTGAATTAAATACCATTTGGAGGCATTTAATGTTCAAGCAAAAACAGGTGATTTTTCACAAAAGAGATAACACCCCCCCATTACGTCATGCTTCAGAAAGGTGAAAAATGGTCTGTTTTCAAATGTTTTATTTTTGAACGTCAGTTCACATTTGTAGGTAGATCATCAGTTTAAGAGCTAAAATTAGCATGTTTAAAGTGATTTTCATGCTTCCAGGGGCCCGGGAAGTGAATTAAATACCATTTGGAGGAATTTAATGTTCAAGCAAAAACAGGTGATTTTTGACAAAAGAGATAACACCCCCCCATTACGTCATGCTTCAGAAAGGTGAAAAATGGTCCGTTTTCAAATGTTTTATTTTCGAAAGTCAGTTCACATTTGTAGGTAGATCATCAGTTTAAGAGCTAAAATTAGCATGTTTAAAGTGATTTTCATGCTTCCAGGGGCCCGGGAAGTGAATTAAATATTTATTTGGAGGCATTTAATGTTCAAGAAAAAACAGGTGATTTTTGACAAAAGAGATAACACCCCCCCATTACGTCATTCTTCAGAAAGGTGAAAAATGGTCCGTTTTCAAATGTTTTATTTTTGAATGTCAGTTCACATTTGAAGGTAGATCATCAGTTTAAGAGCTAAAATAGCATGTTTAAAGTGATTTTCATGCTTCCAGGGGCCCGGGAAGTGAATTAAATACCATTTGGAGGAATTTAATGTTCAAGCAAAAACAGGTGATTTTTGACAAAAGAGATAACACCCCCCCATTACGTCATGCTTCAGAAAGGTGAAAAATGGTCCGTTTTCAAATGTTTTATTTTTGAACGTCAGTTCACATTTGTAGGTAGATCATCAGTTTTAGAGCTAAAATTAGCATATTTAAAGTGATTTTCATGCTTCCAGGGGCCCGGGAAGTGAATTAAATATTTATTTGGAGGCATTTAATGTTCAAGAAAAAACAGGTGATTTTTGACAAAAGAGATAACACCCCCCCCCCATTACGTCATGCTTCAGAAAGGTGAAAAATGGTCCGTTTTCAAATGTTTTATTTTTGAACGTCAGTTCACATTTGAAGGTAGATCATCAGTTTAAGAGCTAAAATTAGCATGTTTAAAGTGATTTTCATGCTTCCAGGGGCCCGGGAAGTGAATTAAATACCATTTGGAGGAATTTAATGTTCAAGCAAAAACAGGTGATTTTTGACAAAAGAGATAACACCCCCCCATTACGTCATGCTTCAGAAAGGTGAAAAATGGTCCGTTTTCAAATGTTTTATTTTTGAACGTCAGTTCACATTTGTAGGTAGATCATCAGTTTTAGAGCTAAAATTAGCATATTTAAAGTGATTTTCATGCTTCCAGGGGCCCGGGAAGTGAATTAAATACCATTTGGAGGCATTTCATGTTCAAGCAAAAACAGGTGATTTTTGACAAAAGAGATAACACCCCCCCCATTACGTCATGCTTCAGAAAGGTGAAAAATGGTCCGTTTTCAAATGTTTTATTTTTGAACGTCAGTTCACATTTGTAGGTAGATCATCAGTTTTAGAGCTAAAATTAGCATGCTTAAAGTGATTTTCATGCTTCCAGGGGCCCGAGAAGTGAATTAAATACCATTTGGAGGCATTTAATGTTCAAGCAAAAACAGGTGATTTTTCACAAAAGAGATAACACCCCCCCATTACGTCATGCTTCAGAAAGGTGAAAAATGGTCTGTTTTCAAATGTTTTATTTTTGAACGTCAGTTCACATTTGTAGGTAGATCATCAGTTTAAGAGCTAAAATTAGCATGTTTAAAGTGATTTTCATGCTTCCAGGGGCCCGGGAAGTGAATTAAATACCATTTGGAGGAATTTAATGTTCAAGCAAAAACAGGTGATTTTTGACAAAAGAGATAACACCCCCCCATTACGTCATGCTTCAGAAAGGTGAAAAATGGTCCGTTTTCAAATGTTTTATTTTCGAAAGTCAGTTCACATTTGTAGGTAGATCATCAGTTTAAGAGCTAAAATTAGCATGTTTAAAGTGATTTTCATGCTTCCAGGGGCCCGGGAAGTGAATTAAATATTTATTTGGAGGCATTTAATGTTCAAGAAAAAACAGGTGATTTTTGACAAAAGAGATAACACCCCCCCATTACGTCATTCTTCAGAAAGGTGAAAAATGGTCCGTTTTCAAATGTTTTATTTTTGAACGTCAGTTCACATTTGAAGGTAGATCATCAGTTTAAGAG
This sequence comes from Lissotriton helveticus, assembly GCF_964261635.1. NCBI lineage: Eukaryota > Metazoa > Chordata > Amphibia > Caudata > Salamandridae > Lissotriton > Lissotriton helveticus. Next base: position 1,250,501,903 of record NC_136059.1, on the reverse strand, counting down.
CTAAAATAGCATGTTTAAAGTGATTTTCATGCTTCCAGGGGCCCGGGAAGTGAATTAAATACCATTTGGAGGAATTTAATGTTCAAGCAAAAACAGGTGATTTTTGACAAAAGAGATAACACCCCCCATTACGTCATGCTTCAGAAAGGTGAAAAATGGTCCGTTTTCAAATGTTTTATTTTTGAACGTCAGTTCACATTTGTAGGTAGATCATCAGTTTTAGAGCTAAAATTAGCATATTTAAAGTGATTTTCATGCTTCCAGGGGCCCGGGAAGTGAATTAAATACCATTTGGAGGCATTTCATGTTCAAGCAAAAAAAAGTGATTTTTGACAAAAGAGATAACACCCCCCATTACGTCATGCTTCAGAAAGGTGAAAAATGGTCCGTTTTCAAATGTTTTATTTTTGAACGTCAGTTCACATTTGTAGGTAGATTATCAGTTTTAGAGCTAAAATTAGCATGCTTAAAGTGATTTTCATGCTTCCAGGGGCCCGAGAAGTGAATTAAATACCATTTGGAGGCATTTAATGTTCAAGCAAAAACAGGTGATTTTTGACAAAAGAGATAACACCCCCCCATTACGTCATGCTTCAGAAAGGTGAAAAATGGTCTGTTTTCAAATGTTTTATTTTTGAACGTCAGTTCACATTTGTAGGTAGATCATCAGTTTAAGAGCTAAAATTAGCATGTTTAAAGTGATTTTCATGCTTCCAGGGGCCCGGGAAGTGAATTAAATACCATTTGGAGGAATTTAATGTTCAAGCAAAAACAGGTGATTTTTGACAAAAGAGATAACACCCCCCCATTACGTCATGCTTCAGAAAGGTGAAAAATGGTCCGTTTTCAAATGTTTTATTTTCGAAAGTCAGTTCACATTTGTAGGTAGATCATCAGTTTAAGAGCTAAAATTAGCATGTTTAAAGTGATTTTCATGCTTCCAGGGGCCCGGGAAGTGAATTAAATATTTATTTGGAGGCATTTAATGTTCAAGAAAAAACAGGTGATTTTTGACAAAAGAGAGACCACCCCCCCATTACGTCATGCTTCAGAAAGGTGAAAAATGGTCCGTTTTCAAATGTTTTATTTTTGAACGTCAGTTCACATTTGTAGGTAGATCATCAGTTTTAGAGCTAAAATTAGCATGTTTAAAGTGATTTTCATGCTTCCAGGGGCCCGGGAAGTGAATTAAATACCATTTGGAGGCATTTAATGTTCAAGCAAAAACAGGTGATTTTTGACAAAAGAGATAACACCCCCCCATTACGTCATGCTTCAGAAAGGTGAAAAATGGTCAGTTTTCAAATGTTTTATTTTTGAACGTCAGTTCACATTTGTAGGTAGATCATCAGTTTAAGAGCTAAAATTAGCATGTTTAAAGTGATTTTCATGCTTCCAGGGGCCCTAAACACAAGATTTGTGGAATGGTTAAAAGTGCATGAAAATGGCCAATTTACTCACTCTGAGGTCTCAAAAAGTGTTTCTACATCCCGGGAAGTGAATTAAATACCATTTGGAGGCATTTAATGTTCAAGCAAAAACAGGTGATTTTTGACAAAAGAGATAACACCCCCCATTACGTCATGCTTCAGAAAGGTGAAAAATGGTCCATTTTCAAATGTTTTATTTTTGAACGTCAGTTCACATTTGTAGGTAGATCATCAGTTTTAGAGCTAAAATTAGCATGCTTAAAGTGATTTTCATGCTTCCAGGGGCCCGAGAAGTGAATTAAATACCATTTGGAGGCATTTAATGTTCAAGCAAAAACAGGTGATTTTTGACAAAAGAGATAACACCCCCCCATTACGTCATGCTTCAGAAAGGTGAAAAATGGTCTGTTTTCAAATGTTTTATTTTTGAACGTCAGTTCACATTTGTAGGTAGATCATCAGTTTAAGAGCTAAAATTAGCATGTTTAAAGTGATTTTCATGCTTCCAGGGGCCCGGGAAGTGAATTAAATACCATTTGGAGGAATTTAATGTTCAAGCAAAAACAGGTGATTTTTGACAAAAGAGATAACACCCCCCCATTACGTCATGCTTCAGAAAGGTGAAAAATGGTCCGTTTTCAAATGTTTTATTTTCGAAAGTCAGTTCACATTTGTAGGTAGATCATCAGTTTAAGAGCTAAAATTAGCATGTTTAAAGTGATTTTCATGCTTCCAGGGGCCCGGGAAGTGAATTAAATATTTATTTGGAGGCATTTAATGTTCAAGAAAAAACAGGTGATTTTTGACAAAAGAGATAACACCCCCCCCCATTACGTCATGCTTCAGAAAGGTGAAAAATGGTCCGTTTTCAAATGTTTTATTTTTGAACGTCAGTTCACATTTGAAGGTAGATCATCAGTTTAAGAGCTAAAATTAGCATGTTTAAAGTGATTTTCATGCTTCCAGGGGCCCGGGAAGTGAATGAAATACCATTTGGAGGCATTTAATGTTCAAGCAAAAACAGGTGATTTTTGACAAAAGAGATAACACCCCCCCATTACGTCATGCTTCAGAAAGGTGAAAAATGGTCCGTTTTCAAATGTTTTATTTTTGAACGTCAGTTCACATTTGTAGGTAGATCATCAGTTTAAGAGCTAAAATTAGCATGTTTAAAGTGATTTTCATGCTTCCAGGGGCCCTAAACACAAGATTTGTGGAATGGTTAAAAGTGCATGAAAATGGCCAATTTACTCACTCTGAGGTCTCAAAAAGTGTTTCTACATCCCGGGAAGTGAATTAAATACCATTTGGAGGCATTTAATGTTCAAGCAAAAACAGGTGATTTTTGACAAAAGAGATAACACCCCCCATTACGTCATGCTTCAGAAAGGCGAAAAATGGTCCATTTTCAAATGTTTTATTTTTGAACGTCAGTTCACATTTGTAGGTAGATCATCAGTTTTAGAGCTAAAATTAGCATGCTTAAAGTGATTTTCATGCTTCCAGGGGCCCGAGAAGTGAATTAAATACCATTTGGAGGCATTTAATGTTCAAGCAAAAACAGGTGATTTTTGACAAAAGAGATAACACCCCCCCATTACGTCATGCTTCAGAAAGGTGAAAAATGGTCTGTTTTCAAATGTTTTATTTTTGAACGTCAGTTCACATTTGTAGGTAGATCATCAGTTTAAGAGCTAAAATTAGCATGTTTAAAGTGATTTTCATGCTTCCAGGGGCCCGGGAAGTGAATTAAATACCATTTGGAGGAATTTAATGTTCAAGCAAAAACAGGTGATTTTTGACAAAAGAGATAACACCCCCCCATTACGTCATGCTTCAGAAAGGTGAAAAATGGTCCGTTTTCAAATGTTTTATTTTCGAAAGTCAGTTCACATTTGTAGGTAGATCATCAGTTTAAGAGCTAAAATTAGCATGTTTAAAGTGATTTTCATGCTTCCAGGGGCCCGGGAAGTGAATTAAATATTTATTTGGAGGCATTTAATGTTCAAGAAAAAACAGGTGATTTTTGACAAAAGAGATAACACCCCCCCCCATTACGTCATGCTTCAGAAAGGTGAAAAATGGTCCGTTTTCAAATGTTTTATTTTTGAACGTCAGTTCACATTTGAAGGTAGATCATCAGTTTAAGAGCTAAAATTAGCATGTTTAAAGTGATTTTCATGCTTCCAGGGGCCCGGGAAGTGAATTAAATACCATTTGGAGGAATTTAATGTTCAAGCAAAAACAGGTGATTTTTGACAAAAGAGATAACACCCCCCCATTACGTCATGCTTCAGAAAGGTGAAAAATGGTCCATTTTCAAATGTTTTATTTTTGAATGTCAGTTCACATTTGTAGGTAGATCATCAGTTTTAGAGCTACAATTAGCATATTTAAAGTGATTTTCATGCTTCCAGGGGCCCTCGAAGTGAATTAAATACCATTTGGAGGCATTTCATGTTCAAGCAAAAACAGGTGATTTTTGACAAAAGAGATAACACCCCCCCATTACGTCATGCTTCAGAAAGGTGAAAAATGGTCCGTTTTCAAATGTTTTATTTTTGAACGTCAGTTCACATTTGTAGGTAGATCATCAGTTTTAGAGCTAAAATTAGCATGTTTAAAGTGATTTTCATGCTTCCAGGGGCCCTAAACACAAGATTTGTTGAATGGTTAAAAGTGCATGAAAATGGCCAATTTATTCACTCTGAGGTCTCAAAAAGTGTTTCTTCACCCCGGGAAGTGAATTAAATACCATTTGGAGGCATTTAATGTTCAAGCAAAAACAGGTGATTTTTGACAAAAGAGATAACACCCCCCCCCCATTATCTCATGCTTCAGAAAGGTGAAAAATGGTCAGTTTTCAAATGTTTTATTTTTGAACGTCAGTTCACATTTGTAGGTAGATCATCAGTTTTAGAGCTAAAATTAGCATGTTTAAAGTGATTTTCATGCTTCCAGGGGCCCGGGAAGTGAATTAAATACCATTTGGAGGCATTTAATGTTCAAGCAATAACAGGTGATTTTTGACAAAAGAGATAACACCCCCCCATTACGTCATGCTTCAGAAAGGTGAAAAATGGTCCGTTTTCAAATGTTTTATTTTTGAACGTCAGTTCACATTTGTAGGTAGATCATCAGTTTTAGAGCTAAAATTAGCATGTTTAAAGTGATTTTCATGCTTCCAGGGGCCCGGGAAGTGAATTAAATACCATTTGGAGGCATTTAATGTTCAAGCAAAAACAGGTGATTTTTGACAAAAGAGATAACACCCCCCATTACGTCATGCTTCAGAAAGGTGAAAAATGGTCCGTTTTCAAATGTTTTATTTTTGAACGTCAGTTCACATTTGTAGGTAGATCATCAGTTTAAGAGCTAAAATTAGCATGTTTAAAGTGATTTTCATGCTTCCAGGGGCCCTAAACACAAGATTTGTGGAATGGTTAAAAGTGCATGAAAATGGCCAATTTACTCACTCTGAGGTCTCAAAAAGTGTTTCTACATCCCGGGAAGTGAATTAAATACCATTTGGAGGCATTTAATGTTCAAGCAAAAACAGGTGATTTTTGACAAAAGAGATAAACCCCCCCCCATTACGTCATGCTTCAGAAAGGTGAAAAATGGTCCGTTTTCAAATGTTTTATTTTTGAACGTCAGTTCACATTTGTAGGTAGATCATCAGTTTTAGAGCTAAAATTAGCATGCTTAAAGTGATTTTCATGCTTCCAGGGGCCCGAGAAGTGAATTAAATACCATTTGGAGGCATTTAATGTTCAAGCAAAAACAGGTGATTTTTCACAAAAGAGATAACACCCCCCCATTACGTCATGCTTCAGAAAGGTGAAAAATGGTCTGTTTTCAAATGTTTTATTTTTGAACGTCAGTTCACATTTGTAGGTAGATCATCAGTTTAAGAGCTAAAATTAGCATGTTTAAAGTGATTTTCATGCTTCCAGGGGCCCGGGAAGTGAATTAAATACCATTTGGAGGAATTTAATGTTCAAGCAAAAACAGGTGATTTTTGACAAAAGAGATAACACCCCCCCATTACGTCATGCTTCAGAAAGGTGAAAAATGGTCCGTTTTCAAATGTTTTATTTTCGAAAGTCAGTTCACATTTGTAGGTAGATCATCAGTTTAAGAGCTAAAATTAGCATGTTTAAAGTGATTTTCATGCTTCCAGGGGCCCGGGAAGTGAATTAAATATTTATTTGGAGGCATTTAATGTTGAAGAAAAAACAGGTGATTTTTGACAAAAGAGATAACACCCCCCCATTACGTCATTCTTCAGAAAGGTGAAAAATGGTCCGTTTTCAAATGTTTTATTTTTGAATGTCAGTTCACATTTGAAGGTAGATCATCAGTTTAAGAGCTAAAATAGCATGTTTAAAGTGATTTTCATGCTTCCAGGGGCCCGGGAAGTGAATTAAATACCATTTGGAGGAATTTAATGTTCAAGCAAAAACAGGTGATTTTTGACAAAAGAGATAACACCCCCCCATTACGTCATGCTTCAGAAAGGTGAAAAATGGTCCGTTTTCAAATGTTTTATTTTTGAACGTCAGTTCACATTTGTAGGTAGATCATCAGTTTTAGAGCTAAAATTAGCATATTTAAAGTGATTTTCATGCTTCCAGGGGCCCGGGAAGTGAATTAAATACCATTTGGAGGCATTTCATGTTCAAGCACAAAAAAAGTGATTTTTGACAAAAGAGATAACACCCCCCATTACGTCATGCTTCAGAAAGGTGAAAAATGGTCCGTTTTCAAATGTTTTATTTTTGAACGTCAGTTCACATTTGTAGGTAGATCATCAGTTTTAGAGCTAGAATTAGCATGCTTAAAGTGATTTTCATGCTTCCAGGGGCCCGAGAAGTGAATTAAATACCATTTGGAGGCATTTACTGTTCAAGCAAAAACAGGTGATTTTTCACAAAAGAGATAACACCCCCCCATTACGTCATGCTTCAGAAAGGTGAAAAATGGTCTGTTTTCAAATGTTTTATTTTTGAACGTCAGTTCACATTTGTAGGTAGATCATCAGTTTAAGAGCTAAAATTAGCATGTTTAAAGTGATTTTCATGCTTCCAGGGGCCCGGGAAGTGAATTAAATACCATTTGGAGGAATTTAATGTTCAAGCAAAAACAGGTGATTTTTGACAAAAGAGATAACACCCCCCCATTACGTCATGCTTCAGAAAGGTGAAAAATGGTCCGTTTTCAAATGTTTTATTTTCGAAAGTCAGTTCACATTTGTAGGTAGATCATCAGTTTAAGAGCTAAAATTAGCATGTTTAAAGTGATTTTCATGCTTCCAGGGGCCCGGGAAGTGAATTAAATATTTATTTGGAGGCATTTAATGTTCAAGAAAAAACAGGTGATTTTTGACAAAAGAGATAACACCCCCCCATTACGTCATTCTTCAGAAAGGTGAAAAATGGTCCGTTTTCAAATGTTTTATTTTTGAACGTCAGTTCACATTTGTAGGTAGATCATCAGTTTAAGAGCTAAAATTAGCATGTTTAAAGTGATTTTCATGCTTCCAGGGGGCCGGAAAGTGAATTAAATACCATTTGGAGGCATTTAATGTTCAAGCAAAAACAGGTGATTTTTGACAAAAGAGATAACACCCCCCCATTACGTCATGCTTCAGAAAGGTGAAAAATGGTCAGTTTTCAAATGTTTTATTTTTGAACGTCAGTTCACATTTGTAGGTAGATCATCAGTTTAAGAGCTAAAATTAGCATGTTTAAAGTGATTTTCATGCTTCCAGGGGCCCTAAACACAAGATTTGTGGAATGGTTAAAAGTGCATGAAAATGGCCAATTTACTCACTCTGAGGTCTCAAAAAGTGTTTCTACATCCCGGGAAGTGAATTAAATACCATTTGGAGGCATTTAATGTTCAAGCAAAAACAGGTGATTTTTGACAAAAGAGATAACACCCCCCATTACGTCATGCTTCAGAAAGGTGAAAAATGGTCCGTTTTCAAATGTTTTATTTTTGAACGTCAGTTCACATTTGTAGGTAGATCATCAGTTTTAGAGCTAAAATTAGCATGCTTAAAGTGATTTTCATGCTTCCAGGGGCCCGAGAAGTGAATTAAATACCATTTGGAGGCATTTAATGTTCAAGCAAAAACAGGTGATTTTTGACAAAAGAGATAACACCCCCCCATTACGTCATGCTTCAGAAAGGTGAAAAATGGTCTGTTTTCAAATGTTTTATTTTTGAACGTCAGTTCACATTTGTAGGTAGATCATCAGTTTAAGAGCTAAAATTAGCATGTTTAAAGTGATTTTCATGCTTCCAGGGGCCCGGGAAGTGAATTAAATACCATTTGGAGGAATTTAATGTTCAAGCAAAAACAGGTGATTTTTGACAAAAGAGATAACACCCCCCCATTACGTCATGCTTCAGAAAGGTGAAAAATGGTCCGTTTTCAAATGTTTTATTTTCGAAAGTCAGTTCACATTTGTAGGTAGATCATCAGTTTAAGAGCTAAAATTAGCATGTTTAAAGTGATTTTCATGCTTCCAGGGGCCCGGGAAGTGAATTAAATATTTATTTGGAGGCATTTAATGTTCAAGAAAAAACAGGTGATTTTTGACAAAAGAGATAACACCCCCCCCCCCATTACGTCATGCTTCAGAAAGGTGAAAAATGGTCCGTTTTCAAATGTTTTATTTTTGAACGTCAGTTCACATTTGAAGGTAGATCATCAGTTTAAGAGCTAAAATTAGCATGTTTAAAGTGATTTTCATGCTTCCAGGGGCCCGGGAAGTGAATTAAATACCATTTGGAGGAATTTAATGTTCAAGCAAAAACAGGTGATTTTTGACAAAAGAGATAACACCCCCCCATTACGTCATGCTTCAGAAAGGTGAAAAATGGTCCATTTTCAAATGTTTTATTTTTGAATGTCAGTTCACATTTGTAGGTAGATCATCAGTTTTAGAGCTACAATTAGCATATTTAAAGTGATTTTCATGCTTCCAGGGGCCCTCGAAGTGAATTAAATACCATTTGGAGGCATTTCATGTTCAAGCAAAAACAGGTGATTTTTGACAAAAGAGATAACACCCCCCCATTACGTCATGCTTCAGAAAGGTGAAAAATGGTCCGTTTTCAAATGTTTTATTTTTGAACGTCAGTTCACATTTGTAGGTAGATCATCAGTTTTAGAGCTAAAATTAGCATGTTTAAAGTGATTTTCATGCTTCCAGGGGCCCTAAACACAAGATTTGTTGAATGGTTAAAAGTGCATGAAAATGGCCAATTTATTCACTCTGAGGTCTCAAAAAGTGTTTCTTCACCCCGGGAAGTGAATTAAATACCATTTGGAGGCATTTAATGTTCAAGCAAAAACAGGTGATTTTTGACAAAAGAGATAACACCCCCCCCATTATCTCATGCTTCAGAAAGGTGAAAAATGGTCAGTTTTCAAATGTTTTATTTTTGAACGTCAGTTCACATTTGTAGGTAGATCATCAGTTTTAGAGCTAAAATTAGCATGTTTAAAGTGATTTTCATGCTTCCAGGGGCCCGGGAAGTGAATTAAATACCATTTGGAGGCATTTAATGTTCAAGCAATAACAGGTGATTTTTGACAAAAGAGATAACACCCCCCCATTACGTCATGCTTCAGAAAGGTGAAAAATGGTCCGTTTTCAAATGTTTTATTTTTGAACGTCAGTTCACATTTGTAGGTAGATCATCAGTTTTAGAGCTAAAGTGAGCATGCTTAAAGTGATTTTCATGCTTCCAGGGGCCCGAGAAGTGAATTAAATACCATTTGGAGGCATTTAATGTTCAAGCAAAAAAAAGTGATTTTTGACAAAAGAGATAACACCCCCCATTACGTCATGCTTCAGAAAGGTGAAAAATGGTCCGTTTTCAAATGTTTTATTTTTGAACGTCAGTTCACATTTGTAGGTAGATCATCAGTTTTAGAGCTAAAATTAGCATGTTTAAAGTGATTTTCATGCTTCCAGGGGCCCGGGAAGTGAATTAAATACCATTTGGAGGCATTTAATGTTCAAGCAAAAACAGGTGATTTTTGACAAAAGAGATAACACCCCCCATTACGTCATGCTTCAGAAAGGTGAAAAATGGTCCGTTTTCAAATGTTTTATTTTTGAACGTCAGTTCACATTTGTAGGTAGATCATCAGTTTAAGAGCTAAAATTAGCATGTTTAAAGTGATTTTCATGCTTCCAGGGGCCCTAAACACAAGATTTGTGGAATGGTTAAAAGTGCATGAAAATGGCCAATTTACTCACTCTGAGGTCTCAAAAAGTGTTTCTACATCCCGGGAAGTGAATTAAATACCATTTGGAGGCATTTAATGTTCAAGCAAAAACAGGTGATTTTTGACAAAAGAGATAAACCCCCCCCATTACGTCATGCTTCAGAAAGGTGAAAAATGGTCCGTTTTCAAATGTTTTATTTTTGAACGTCAGTTCACATTTGTAGGTAGATCATCAGTTTTAGAGCTAAAATTAGCATGCTTAAAGTGATTTTCATGCTTCCAGGGGCCCGAGAAGTGAATTAAATACCATTTGGAGGCATTTAATGTTCAAGCAAAAACAGGTGATTTTTCACAAAAGAGATAACACCCCCCCATTACGTCATGCTTCAGAAAGGTGAAAAATGGTCTGTTTTCAAATGTTTTATTTTTGAACGTCAGTTCACATTTGTAGGTAGATCATCAGTTTAAGAGCTAAAATTAGCATGTTTAAAGTGATTTTCATGCTTCCAGGGGCCCGGGAAGTGAATTAAATACCATTTGGAGGAATTTAATGTTCAAGCAAAAACAGGTGATTTTTGACAAAAGAGATAACACCCCCCCATTACGTCATGCTTCAGAAAGGTGAAAAATGGTCCGTTTTCAAATGTTTTATTTTCGAAAGTCAGTTCACATTTGTAGGTAGATCATCAGTTTAAGAGCTAAAATTAGCATGTTTAAAGTGATTTTCATGCTTCCAGGGGCCCGGGAAGTGAATTAAATATTTATTTGGAGGCATTTAATGTTCAAGAAAAAACAGGTGATTTTTGACAAAAGAGATAACACCCCCCCATTACGTCATTCTTCAGAAAGGTGAAAAATGGTCCGTTTTCAAATGTTTTATTTTTGAATGTCAGTTCACATTTGAAGGTAGATCATCAGTTTAAGAGCTAAAATAGCATGTTTAAAGTGATTTTCATGCTTCCAGGGGCCCGGGAAGTGAATTAAATACCATTTGGAGGAATTTAATGTTCAAGCAAAAACAGGTGATTTTTGACAAAAGAGATAACACCCCCCCATTACGTCATGCTTCAGAAAGGTGAAAAATGGTCCGTTTTCAAATGTTTTATTTTTGAACGTCAGTTCACATTTGTAGGTAGATCATCAGTTTTAGAGCTAAAATTAGCATATTTAAAGTGATTTTCATGCTTCCAGGGGCCCGGGAAGTGAATTAAATACCATTTGGAGGCATTTCATGTTCAAGCAAAAAAAAGTGATTTTTGACAAAAGAGATAACACCCCCCATTACGTCATGCTTCAGAAAGGTGAAAAATGGTCCGTTTTCAAATGTTTTATTTTTGAACGTCAGTTCACATTTGTAGGTAGATCATCAGTTTTAGAGCTAAAATTAGCATGCTTAAAGTGATTTTCATGCTTCCAGGGGCCCGAGAAGTGAATTAAATACCATTTGGAGGCATTTAATGTTCAAGCAAAAACAGGTGATTTTTCACAAAAGAGATAACACCCCCCCATTACGTCATGCTTCAGAAAGGTGAAAAATGGTCTGTTTTCAAATGTTTTATTTTTGAACGTCAGTTCACATTTGTAGGTAGATCATCAGTTTAAGAGCTAAAATTAGCATGTTTAAAGTGATTTTCATGCTTCCAGGGGCCCGGGAAGTGAATTAAATACCATTTGGAGGAATTTAATGTTCAAGCAAAAAAAGGTGATTTTTGACAAAAGAGATAACACCCCCCCATTACGTCATGCTTCAGAAAGGTGAAAAATGGTCCGTTTTCAAATGTTTTATTTTCGAAAGTCAGTTCACATTTGTAGGTAGATCATCAGTTTAAGAGCTAAAATTAGCATGTTTAAAGTGATTTTCATGCTTCCAGGGGCCCGGGAAGTGAATTAAATATTTATTTGGAGGCATTTAATGTTCAAGAAAAAACAGGTGATTTTTGACAAAAGAGAGACCACCCCCCCATTACGTCATGCTTCAGAAAGGTGAAAAATGGTCCGTTTTCAAATGTTTTATTTTTGAACGTCAGTTCACATTTGTAGGTAGATCATCAGTTTTAGAGCTAAAATTAGCATGTTTAAAGTGATTTTCATGCTTCCAGGGGCCCGGGAAGTGAATTAAATACCATTTGGAGGCATTTAATGTTCAAGCAAAAACAGGTGATTTTTGACAAAAGAGATAACACCCCCCCATTACGTCATGCTTCAGAAAGGTGAAAAATGGTCCGTTTTCAAATGTTTTATTTTTGAACGTCAGTTCACATTTGTAGGTAGATCATCAGTTTAAGAGCTAAAATTAGCATGTTTAAAGTGATTTTCATGCTTCCAGGGGCCCTAAACACAAGATTTGTGGAATGGTTAAAAGTGCATGAAAATGGCCAATTTACTCACTCTGAGGTCTCAAAAAGTGTTTCTACATCCCGGGAAGTGAATTAAATACCATTTGGAGGCATTTAATGTTCAAGCAAAAACAGGTGATTTTTGACAAAAGAGATAACACCCCCCATTACGTCATGCTTCAGAAAGGTGAAAAATGGTCCATTTTCAAATGTTTTATTTTTGAACGTCAGTTCACATTTGTAGGTAGATCATCAGTTTTAGAGCTAAAATTAGCATGCTTAAAGTGATTTTCATGCTTCCAGGGGCCCGAGAAGTGAATTAAATACCATTTGGAGGCATTTAATGTTCAAGCAAAAACAGGTGATTTTTGACAAAAGAGATAACACCCCCCCATTACGTCATGCTTCAGAAAGGTGAAAAATGGTCTGTTTTCAAATGTTTTATTTTTGAACGTCAGTTCACATTTGTAGGTAGATCATCAGTTTAAGAGCTAAAATTAGCATGTTTAAAGTGATTTTCATGCTTCCAGGGGCCCGGGAAGTGAATTAAATACCATTTGGAGGAATTTAATGTTCAAGCAAAAACAGGTGATTTTTGACAAAAGAGATAACACCCCCCCATTACGTCATGCTTCAGAAAGGTGAAAAATGGTCCGTTTTCAAATGTTTTATTTTCGAAAGTCAGTTCACATTTGTAGGTAGATCATCAGTTTAAGAACTAAAATTAGCATGTTTAAAGTGATTTTCATGCTTCCAGGGGCCCGGGAAGTGAATTAAATATTTATTTGGAGGCATTTAATGTTCAAGAAAAAACAGGTGATTTTTGACAAAAGAGATAACACCCCCCCCCATTACGTCATGCTTCAGAAAGGTGAAAAATGGTCCGTTTTCAAATGTTTTATTTTTGAACGTCAGTTCACATTTGAAGGTAGATCATCAGTTTAAGAGCTAAAATTAGCATGTTTAAAGTGATTTTCATGCTTCCAGGGGCCCGGGAAGTGAATTAAATACCATTTGGAGGAATTTAATGTTCAAGCAAAAACAGGTGATTTTTGACAAAAGAGATAACACCCCCCCATTACGTCATGCTTCAGAAAGGTGAAAAATGGTCCGTTTTCAAATGTTTTATTTTTGAATGTCAGTTCACATTTGTAGGTAGATCATCAGTTTTAGAGCTACAATTAGCATATTTAAAGTGATTTTCATGCTTCCAGGGGCCCTTGAAGTGAATTAAATACCATTTGGAGGCGTTTCATGTTCAAGCAAAAACAGGTGATTTTTGACAAAAGAGATAACACCCCCCCATTACGTCATGCTTCAGAAAGGTGAAAAATGGTCCGTTTTCAAATGTTTTATTTTTGAACGTCAGTTCACATTTGTAGGTAGATCATCAGTTTTAGAGCTAAAATTAGCATGTTTAAAGTGATTTTCATGCTTCCAGGGGCCCTAAACACAAGATTTGTTGAATGGTTAAAAGTGCATGAAAATGGCCAATTTATTCACTCTGAGGTCTCAAAAAGTGTTTCTTCACCCCGGGAAGTGAATTAAATACCATTTGGAGGCATTTAATGTTCAAGCAAAAACAGGTGATTTTTGACAAAAGAGATAACACCCCCCCCCATTATCTCATGCTTCAGAAAGGTGAAAAATGGTCAGTTTTCAAATGTTTTATTTTTGAACGTCAGTTCACATTTGTAGGTAGATCATCAGTTTTAGAGCTAAAATTAGCATGTTTAAAGTGATTTTCATGCTTCCAGGGGCCCGGGAAGTGAATTAAATACCATTTGGAGGCATTTAATGTTCAAGCAATAACAGGTGATTTTTGACAAAAGAGATAACACCCCCCCATTACGTCATGCTTCAGAAAGGTGAAAAATGGTCCATTTTCAAATGTTTTATTTTTGAACGTCAGTTCACATTTGTAGGTAGATCATCAGTTTTAGAGCTAAAGTGAGCATGCTTAAAGTGATTTTCATGCTTCCAGGGGCCCGAGAAGTGAATTAAATACCATTTGGAGGCATTTAATGTTCAAGCAAAAAAAAGTGATTTTTGACAAAAGAGATAACACCCCCCCCCATTATCTCATGCTTCAGAAAGGTGAAAAATGGTCAGTTTTCAAATGTTTTATTTTTGAACGTCAGTTCACATTTGTAGGTAGATCATCAGTTTTAGAGCTAAAATTAGCATGTTTAAAGTGATTTTCATGCTTCCAGGGGCCCGGGAAGTGAATTAAATACCATTTGGAGGCATTTAATGTTCAAGCAATAACAGGTGATTTTTGACAAAAGAGATAACACCCCCCCATTACGTCATGCTTCAGAAAGGTGAAAAATGGTCCATTTTCAAATGTTTTATTTTTGAACGTCAGTTCACATTTGTAGGTAGATCATCAGTTTAAGAGCTAAAATTAGCATGTTTAAAGTGATTTTCATGCTTCCAGGGGCCCTAAACACAAGATTTGTGGAATGGTTAAAAGTGCATGAAAATGGCCAATTTACTCACTCTGAGGTCTCAAAAAGTGTTTCTACATCCCGGGAAGTGAATTAAATAACATTTGGAGGCATTTAATGTTCAAGCAAAAACAGGTGATTTTTGACAAAAGAGATAACACCCCCCATTACGTCATGCTTCAGAAAGGCGAAAAATGGTCCATTTTCAAATGTTTTATTTTTGAACGTCAGTTCACATTTGTAGGTAGATCATCAGTTTTAGAGCTAAAATTAGCATGCTTAAAGTGATTTTCATGCTTCCAGGGGCCCGAGAAGTGAATTAAATACCATTTGGAGGCATTTAATGTTCAAGCAAAAACAGGTGATTTTTGACAAAAGAGATAACACCCCCCCATTACGTCATGCTTCAGAAAGGTGAAAAATGGTCTGTTTTCAAATGTTTTATTTTTGAACGTCAGTTCACATTTGTAGGTAGATCATCAGTTTAAGAGCTAAAATTAGCATGTTTAAAGTGATTTTCATGCTTCCAGGGGCCCGGGAAGTGAATTAAATACCATTTGGAGGAATTTAATGTTCAAGCAAAAACAGGTGATTTTTGACAAAAGAGATAACACCCCCCCATTACGTCATGCTTCAGAAAGGTGAAAAATGGTCCGTTTTCAAATGTTTTATTTTCGAAAGTCAGTTCACATTTGTAGGTAGATCATCAGTTTAAGAGCTAAAATTAGCATGTTTAAAGTGATTTTCATGCTTCCAGGGGCCCGGAAAGTGAATTAAATATTTATTTGGAGGCATTTAATGTTCAAGAAAAAACAGGTGATTTTTGACAAAAGAGATAACACCCCCCCCCATTACGTCATGCTTCAGAAAGGTGAAAAATGGTCCGTTTTCAAATGTTTTATTTTTGAACGTCAGTTCACATTTGAAGGTAGATCATCAGTTTAAGAGCTAAAATTAGCATGTTTAAAGTGATTTTCATGCTTCCAGGGGCCCGGGAAGTGAATTAAATACCATTTGGAGGAATTTAATGTTCAAGCAAAAACAGGTGATTTTTGACAAAAGAGATAACACCCCCCCATTACGTCATGCTTCAGAAAGGTGAAAAATGGTCCATTTTCAAATGTTTTATTTTTGAATGTCAGTTCACATTTGTAGGTAGATCATCAGTTTTAGAGCTACAATTAGCATATTTAAAGTGATTTTCATGCTTCCAGGGGCCCTCGAAGTGAATTAAATACCATTTGGAGGCATTTCATGTTCAAGCAAAAACAGGTGATTTTTGACAAAAGAGATAACACCCCCCCATTACGTCATGCTTCAGAAAGGTGAAAAATGGTCCGTTTTCAAATGTTTTATTTTTGAACGTCAGTTCACATTTGTAGGTAGATCATCAGTTTTAGAGCTAAAATTAGCATGTTTAAAGTGATTTTCATGCTTCCAGGGGCCCTAAACACAAGATTTGTTGAATGGTTAAAAGTGCATGAAAATGGCCAATTTATTCACTCTGAGGTCTCAAAAAGTGTTTCTTCACCCCGGGAAGTGAATTAAATACCATTTGGAGGCATTTATTGTTCAAGCAAAAACAGGTGATTTTTGACAAAAGAGATAACACCCCCCCCATTATCTCATGCTTCAGAAAGGTGAAAAATGGTCAGTTTTCAAATGTTTTATTTTTGAACGTCAGTTCACATTTGTAGGTAGATCATCAGTTTTAGAGCTAAAATTAGCATGTTTAAAGTGATTTTCATGCTTCCAGGGGCCCGGGAAGTGAATTAAATACCATTTGGAGGCATTTAATGTTCAAGCAATAACAGGTGATTTTTGACAAAAGAGATAACACCCCCCCATTACGTCATGCTTCAGAAAGGTGAAAAATGGTCCGTTTTCAAATGTTTTATTTTTGAACGTCAGTTCACTTTTGTAGGTAGATCATCAGTTTTAGAGCTAAAGTGAGCATGCTTAAAGTGATTTTCATGCTTCCAGGGGCCCGAGAAGTGAATTAAATACCATTTGGAGGCATTTAATGTTCAAGCAAAAAAAAGTGATTTTTGACAAAAGAGATAACACCCCCCATTACGTCATGCTTCAGAAAGGTGAAAAATGGTCCGTTTTCAAATGTTTTATTTTTGAACGTCAGTTCACATTTGTAGGTAGATCATCAGTTTTAGAGCTAAAATTAGCATGTTTAAAGTGATTTTCATGCTTCCAGGGGCCCGGGAAGTGAATTAAATACCATTTGGAGGCATTTAATGTTCAAGCAAAAACAGGTGATTTTTGACAAAAGAGATAACACCCCCCATTACGTCATGCTTCAGAAAGGTGAAAAATGGTCCGTTTTCAAATGTTTTATTTTTGAACGTCAGTTCACATTTGTAGGTAGATCATCAGTTTAAGAGCTAAAATTAGCATGTTTAAAGTGATTTTCATGCTTCCAGGGGCCCTAAACACAAGATTTGTGGAATGGTTAAAAGTGCATGAAAATGGCCAATTTACTCACTCTGAGGTCTCAAAAAGTGTTTCTACATCCCGGGAAGTGAATTAAATACCATTTGGAGGCATTTAATGTTCAAGCAAAAACAGGTGATTTTTGACAAAAGAGATAAACCCCCCCCATTACGTCATGCTTCAGAAAGGTGAAAAATGGTCCATTTTCAAATGTTTTATTTTTGAACGTCAGTTCACATTTGTAGGTAGATCATCAGTTTTAGAGCTAAAATTAGCATGCTTAAAGTGATTTTCATGCTTCCAGGGGCCCGAGAAGTGAATTCAATACCATTTGGAGGCATTTAATGTTCAAGCAAAAACAGGTGATTTTTCACAAAAGAGATAACACCCCCCCATTACGTCATGCTTCAGAAAGGTGAAAAATGGTCTGTTTTCAAATGTTTTATTTTTGAACGTCAGTTCACATTTGTAGGTAGATCATCAGTTTAAGAGCTAAAATTAGCATGTTTAAAGTGATTTTCATGCTTCCAGGGGCCCGGGAAGTGAATTAAATACCATTTGGAGGAATTTAATGTTCAAGCAAAAACAGGTGATTTTTGACAAAAGAGATAACACCCCCCCATTACGTCATGCTTCAGAAAGGTGAAAAATGGTCCGTTTTCAAATGTTTTATTTTCGAAAGTCAGTTCACATTTGTAGGTAGATCATCAGTTTAAGAGCTAAAATTAGCATGTTTAAAGTGATTTTCATGCTTCCAGGGGCCCGGGAAGTGAATTAAATATTTATTTGGAGGCATTTAATGTTCAAGAAAAAACAGGTGATTTTTGACAAAAGAGATAACACCCCCCCATTACGTCATTCTTCAGAAAGGTGAAAAATGGTCCGTTTTCAAATGTTTTATTTTTGAATGT
The DNA here is from genome assembly GCF_964261635.1 of Lissotriton helveticus. Lineage (NCBI taxonomy): Eukaryota > Metazoa > Chordata > Amphibia > Caudata > Salamandridae > Lissotriton > Lissotriton helveticus. The sequence goes on along the minus strand of NC_136059.1, from coordinate 1,250,484,080 downwards.
CAGTTCACATTTGAAGGTAGATCATCAGTTTAAGAGCTAAAATAGCATGTTTAAAGTGATTTTCATGCTTCCAGGGGCCCGGGAAGTGAATTAAATACCATTTGGAGGAATTTAATGTTCAAGCAAAAACAGGTGATTTTTGACAAAAGAGATAACACCCCCCCATTACGTCATGCTTCAGAAAGGTGAAAAATGGTCCGTTTTCAAATGTTTTATTTTTGAACGTCAGTTCACATTTGTAGGTAGATCATCAGTTTTAGAGCTAAAATTAGCATATTTAAAGTGATTTTCATGCTTCCAGGGGCCCGGGAAGTGAATTAAATACCATTTGGAGGCATTTCATGTTCAAGCAAAAAAAAGTGATTTTTGACAAAAGAGATAACACCCCCCATTACGTCATGCTTCAGAAAGGTGAAAAATGGTCCGTTTTCAAATGTTTTATTTTTGAACGTCAGTTCACATTTGTAGGTAGATCATCAGTTTTAGAGCTAAAATTAGCATGCTTAAAGTGATTTTCATGCTTCCAGGGGCCCGAGAAGTGAATTAAATACCATTTGGAGGCATTTAATGTTCAAGCAAAAACAGGTGATTTTTCACAAAAGAGATAACACCCCCCCATTACGTCATGCTTCAGAAAGGTGAAAAATGGTCTGTTTTCAAATGTTTTATTTTTGAACGTCAGTTCACATTTGTAGGTAGATCATCAGTTTAAGAGCTAAAATTAGCATGTTTAAAGTGATTTTCATGCTTCCAGGGGCCCGGGAAGTGAATTAAATACCATTTGGAGGAATTTAATGTTCAAGCAAAAACAGGTGATTTTTGACAAAAGAGATAACACCCCCCCATTACGTCATGCTTCAGAAAGGTGAAAAATGGTCCGTTTTCAAATGTTTTATTTTCGAAAGTCAGTTCACATTTGTAGGTAGATCATCAGTTTAAGAGCTAAAATTAGCATGTTTAAAGTGATTTTCATGCTTCCAGGGGCCCGGGAAGTGAATTAAATATTTATTTGGAGGCATTTAATGTTCAAGAAAAAACAGGTGATTTTTGACAAAAGAGATAACACCCCCCCATTACGTCATTCTTCAGAAAGGTGAAAAATGGTCCGTTTTCAAATGTTTTATTTTTGAACGTCAGTTCACATTTGTAGGTAGATCATCAGTTTAAGAGCTAAAATTAGCATGTTTAAAGTGATTTTCATGCTTCCAGGGGGCCGGAAAGTGAATTAAATACCATTTGGAGGCATTTAATGTTCAAGCAAAAACAGGTGATTTTTGACAAAAGAGATAACACCCCCCCATTACGTCATGCTTCAGAAAGGTGAAAAATGGTCAGTTTTCAAATGTTTTATTTTTGAACGTCAGTTCACATTTGGAGGTAGATCATCAGTTTAAGAGCTAAAATTAGCATGTTTAAAGTGATTTTCATGCTTCCAGGGGCCCTAAACACAAGATTTGTGGAATGGTTAAAAGTGCATGAAAATGGCCAATTTACTCACTCTGAGGTCTCAAAAAGTGTTTCTACATCCCGGGAAGTGAATTAAATACCATTTGGAGGCATTTAATGTTCAAGCAAAAACAGGTGATTTTTGACAAAAGAGATAACACCCCCCATTACGTCATGCTTCAGAAAGGTGAAAAATGGTCCGTTTTCAAATGTTTTATTTTTGAACGTCAGTTCACATTTGTAGGTAGATCATTAGTTTTAGAGCTAAAATTAGCATGCTTAAAGTGATTTTCATGCTTCCAGGGGCCCGAGAAGTGAATTAAATACCATTTGGAGGCATTTAATGTTCAAGCAAAAACAGGTGATTTTTGACAAAAGAGATAACACCCCCCCATTACGTCATGCTTCAGAAAGGTGAAAAATGGTCTGTTTTCAAATGTTTTATTTTTGAACGTCAGTTCACATTTGTAGGTAGATCATCAGTTTAAGAGCTAAAATTAGCATGTTTAAAGTGATTTTCATGCTTCCAGGGGCCCGGGAAGTGAATTAAATACCATTTGGAGGAATTTAATGTTCAAGCAAAAACAGGTGATTTTTGACAAAAGAGATAACACCCCCCCATTACGTCATGCTTCAGAAAGGTGAAAAATGGTCCGTTTTCAAATGTTTTATTTTCGAAAGTCAGTTCACATTTGTAGGTAGATCATCAGTTTAAGAGCTAAAATTAGCATGTTTAAAGTGATTTTCATGCTTCCAGGGGCCCGGGAAGTGAATTAAATATTTATTTGGAGGCATTTAATGTTCAAGAAAAAACAGGTGATTTTTGACAAAAGAGATAACACCCCCCCCCATTACGTCATGCTTCAGAAAGGTGAAAAATGGTCCGTTTTCAAATGTTTTATTTTTGAACGTCAGTTCACATTTGAAGGTAGATCATCAGTTTAAGAGCTAAAATTAGCATGTTTAAAGTGATTTTCATGCTTCTAGGGGCCCGGGAAGTGAATTAAATACCATTTGGAGGAATTTAATGTTCAAGCAAAAACAGGTGATTTTTGACAAAAGAGATAACACCCCCCCATTACGTCATGCTTCAGAAAGGTGAAAAATGGTCCGTTTTCAAATGTTTTATTTTTGAACGTCAGTTCACATTTGTAGGTAGATCATCAGTTTTAGAGCTAAAATTAGCATATTTAACGTGATTTTCATGCTTCCAGGGGCCCGGGAAGTGAATTAAATACCATTTGGAGGCATTTCATGTTCAAGCAAAAACAGGTGATTTTTGACAAAAGAGATAACACCCCCCCCATTACGTCATGCTTCAGAAAGGTGAAAAATGGTCCGTTTTCAAATGTTTTATTTTTGAACGTCAGTTCACATTTGTAGGTAGATCATCAGTTTTAGAGCTAAAATTAGCATGCTTAAAGTGATTTTCATGCTTCCAGGGGCCCGAGAAGTGAATTAAATACCATTTGGAGGCATTTAATGTTCAAGCAAAAACAGGTGATTTTTCACAAAAGAGATAACACCCCCCCATTACGTCATGCTTCAGAAAGGTGAAAAATGGTCTGTTTTCAAATGTTTTATTTTTGAACGTCAGTTCACATTTGTAGGTAGATCATCAGTTTAAGAGCTAAAATTAGCATGTTTAAAGTGATTTTCATGCTTCCAGGGGCCCGGGAAGTGAATTAAATACCATTTGGAGGAATTTAATGTTCAAGCAAAAACAGGTGATTTTTGACAAAAGAGATAACACCCCCCCATTACGTCATGCTTCAGAAAGGTGAAAAATGGTCCGTTTTCAAATGTTTTATTTTCGAAAGTCAGTTCACATTTGTAGGTAGATCATCAGTTTAAGAGCTAAAATTAGCATGTTTAAAGTGATTTTCATGCTTCCAGGGGCCCGGGAAGTGAATTAAATATTTATTTGGAGGCATTTAATGTTCAAGAAAAAACAGGTGATTTTTGACAAAAGAGATAACACCCCCACATTACGTCATTCTTCAGAAAGGTGAAAAATGGTCCGTTTTCAAATGTTTTATTTTTGAACGTCAGTTCACATTTGAAGGTAGATCATCAGTTTAAGAGCTAAAATAGCATGTTTAAAGTGATTTTCATGCTTCCAGGGGCCCGGGAAGTGAATTAAATACCATTTGGAGGAATTTAATGTTCAAGCAAAAACAGGTGATTTTTGACAAAAGAGATAACACCCCCCCATTACGTCATGCTTCAGAAAGGTGAAAAATGGTCCGTTTTCAAATGTTTTATTTTTGAACGTCAGTTCACATTTGTAGGTAGATCATCAGTTTTAGAGCTAAAATTAGCATATTTAAAGTGATTTTCATGCTTCCAGGGGCCCGGGAAGTGAATTAAATACCATTTGGAGGCATTTCATGTTCAAGCAAAAAAAAGTGATTTTTGACAAAAGAGATAACACCCCCCATTACGTCATGCTTCAGAAAGGTGAAAAATGGTCCGTTTTCAAATGTTTTATTTTTGAACGTCAGTTCACATTTGTAGGTAGATCATCAGTTTAAGAGCTAAAATTAGCATGTTTAAAGTGATTTTCATGCTTCCAGGGGGCCGGAAAGTGAATTAAATACCATTTGGAGGCATTTAATGTTCAAGCAAAAACAGGTGATTTTTGACAAAAGAGAGACCACCCCCCCATTACGTCATGCTTCAGAAAGGTGAAAAATGGTCCGTTTTCAAATGTTTTATTTTTGAACGTCAGTTCACATTTGTAGGTAGATCATCAGTTTTAGAGCTAAAATTAGCATGTTTAAAGTGATTTTCATGCTTCCAGGGGCCCGGGAAGTGAATTAAATACCATTTGGAGGCATTTAATGTTCAAGCAAAAACAGGTGATTTTTGACAAAAGAGATAACACCCCCCCATTACGTCATGCTTCAGAAAGGTGAAAAATGGTCCGTTTTCAAATGTTTTATTTTTGAACGTCAGTTCACATTTGTAGGTAGATCATCAGTTTAAGAGCTAAAATTAGCATGTTTAAAGTGATTTTCATGCTTCCAGGGGCCCTAAACACAAGATTTGTGGAATGGTTAAAAGTGCATGAAAATGGCCAATTTACTCACTCTGAGGTCTCAAAAAGTGTTTCTACATCCCGGGAAGTGAATTAAATACCATTTGGAGGCATTTAATGTTCAAGCAAAAACAGGTGATTTTTGACAAAAGAGATAACACCCCCCATTACGTCATGCTTCAGAAAGGTGAAAAATGGTCTGTTTTCAAATGTTTTATTTTTGAACGTCAGTTCACATTTGTAGGTAGATCATCAGTTTAAGAGCTAAAATTAGCATGTTTAAAGTGATTTTCATGCTTCCAGGGGCCCGGGAAGTGAATTAAATACCATTTGGAGGAATTTAATGTTCAAGCAAAAACAGGTGATTTTTGACAAAAGAGATAACACCCCCCCATTACGTCATGCTTCAGAAAGGTGAAAAATGGTCCGTTTTCAAATGTTTTATTTTCGAAAGTCAGTTCACATTTGTAGGTAGATCATCAGTTTAAGAGCTAAAATTAGCATGTTTAAAGTGATTTTCATGCTTCCAGGGGCCCGGGAAGTGAATTAAATATTTATTTGGAGGCATTTAATGTTCAAGAAAAAACAGGTGATTTTTGACAAAAGAGATAACACCCCCCCATTACGTCATTCTTCAGAAAGGTGAAAAATGGTCCGTTTGCAAATGTTTTAATTTTGAACGTCAGTTCACATTTGTAGGTAGATTATCAGTTTTAGAGCTAAAATTACCATGTTTAAAGTGATTTTCATGCTTCCAGGGGCCCGGGAAGGGAATTAAATACCATTTAGTGGCATTTAATGTTCAAGCAAAAACTGGTGATTTTTGACAAAAGAGATAACACCCCCCCATTACGTCCTGCTTCAGAAAGGTGGAAAATAGTCCGTTTTCAAATGTTTTATTTTTGAACGTCAGTTCACATTTGTAGGTAGATCATCAGTTTTAGAGCTAAAATTAGCATGTTTAAAGTGATTTTCATGCTTCCAAGGGCCCTAAACACAAGATTTGTGGAATGGTTAAAAGTGCATGAAAATGGCCAATTTACTCACTCTGAGGTCTCAAAAAGTGTTTCTTCACCCCGGGAAGTGAATTAAATACCATTTGGATGCATTTAATGTTCAAGCAAAAACAGGTGATTTTTGACAAAAGAGATAACACCCCCATTACGTCATGCTTCAGAAAGTTGAAAAATTGTCCGTTTTCAAATGTTTTATTTTTGAACGTCAGTTCACATTTGTAGGTAGATTATCAGTTTTAGAGCTAAAATTAGCATGTTTAAAGTGATTTTCATGCTTCCAGGGGCCCGGGAAGTGAATTAAATACCATTTGGAGGCATTTAATGTTCAAGCAAAAACAGGTGATTTTTGACAAAAGAGATAACACCCTCCCATTATGTCATGCTTCAGAAAGGTGAAAAATGGTCTGTTTTCAAATGTTTTATTTTTGAACGTCAGTTCACATTTGTAGGTAGATCATCAGTTTTAGAGCTAAAATTAGAATGTTTAAAGTGATTTTCATGCTTCCAGGGGCCCGGGAAGTGAATTAAATATCATTAGGAGGCATTTAATGTTCAAGAAAAAACAGGTGATTTTTGACAAAAGAGATAACACCCCCCCATTACGTCATGCTTCAGAAAGGTGAAAAATGGTCCGTTTTCAAATGTTTTATTTTTGAACATCAGTTCACATTTGTAGGTAGATTATCAGTTTTAGAGCTAAAATTACCATGTTTAAAGTGATTTTCTTAATTCCAGGGGCCCGGGAAGTGAATTAAATACCATTTGGAGGCATTTAATGTTCAAGCAAAAACAGGTGATTTTTGACAAAAGAGATAACACCCCCCCATTACGTCATGCTTCAGAAAGGTGAAAAATGGTCTGTTTTCAAATGTTTTATTTTTGAACGTCAGTTCACATTTGTAGGTAGATCATCAGTTTAAGAGCTAAAATTAGCATGTTTAAAGTGATTTTCATGCTTCCAGGGGCCCGGGAAGGGAATTAAATACCATTTAGTGGCATTTAATTATCAAGCAAAAACTGGTGATTTTTGACAAAAGAGATAACACCCCCCCCCATTACGTCCTGCTTCAGAAAGGTGAAAAATTGTCAGTTTTCAAATGTTTTATTTTTGAACGTCAGTTCACATTTGTAGGTAGATCATCAGTTTTAGAGCTAAAATTAGCATGTTTAAAGTGATTTTCATGCTTCCAGGGGCCCTAAACACAAGATTTGTGGAATGGTTAAAAGTGCATGAAAATGGCCAATTTACTCACTCTGAGGTCTCAAAAAGTGTTTCTTCACCCCGGGAAGTGAATTAAATACCATTTGGAGGCATTTAATGTTCAAGTAAAAACAGGTGATTTTTGACAAAAGAGATAACACCCCCCCATTACGTCATGCTTCAGAAAGGTGAAAATGGTCCGTTTTCAAATGTTTTATTTTTTAACGTCAGTCCACATTTGTAGGTAGATCATCAGTTTAAGAGCTAAAATTAGCATGTTTAAAGTGATTTTCATGCTTCCAGGGGCCCGGGAAGTGAATTACATACCATTTGGAGGCATTTAATGTTCAAGCAAAAACAGGTGATTTTTGACAAAAGAGATAACACCCCCCCATTACGTCATGCTTCAGAAAGGTGAAAAATGGTCCATTTTCAAATGTTTTATTTTTGAACGTCAGTTCACATTTGTAGGTAGATCATCAGTTTAAGAGCTAAAATTAGCATGTTTGAAATGATTTTCATGCTTCCAGGGTCCCGGGAAGTGAATTAAATACCATTTGGAGGTATTTAATGTTCAAGCAAAAACAGGTGATTTTTGACAAAAGAGATAACACCCCCCCCATTACGTCATGCTTCAGAAAGGTGAAAAATGGTCCGTTTTCAAATGTTTTATTCTTGAACGTCAGTTCACATTTGTAGGTAGATCATCAGTTTAAGAGCTAAAATTAGCATGTTTAAAGTGATTTTCATGCTTCCAGGGGCCCGGGAAGTGAATTAAATACCATTTGGAAGCATTTAATGTTCAAGCAAAAATAGGTGATTTTTGACAAAAGAGATAACACCCCCCCCCATTACGTCATGCTTCAGAAAGGTGAAAAATGGTCCGTTTTCAAATGTTTTATTTTTGAACGTCAGTTCACATTTGTAGGTAGATCATCAGTTTTAGAGCTAAAATTAGCATGTTTAAAGTGATTTTCATGCTTCCAAGGGCCCTAAACACAAGATTTGTGGAATGGTTAAAAGTGCATGAAAATGGCCAATTTACTCACTCTGAGGTCTCCAAAAGTGTTTCTTCACCCCGGGAAGTGAATTAAATACCATTTGGATGCATTTAATGTTCAAGCAAAAACAGGTGATTTTTGACAAAAGAGATAACACCCCCATTACGTCATGCTTCAGAAAGGTGAAAAATTGTCCGTTTTCAAATGTTTTATTTTTGAACGTCAGTTCACATTTGTAGGTAGATTATCAGTTTTAGAGCTAAAATTAGCATGTTTAAAGTGATTTTCATGCTTCCAGGGGCCCGGGAAGTGAATTAAATACCATTTGGAGGCATTTAATGTTCAAGCAAAAACAGGTGATTTTTGGCAAAAGAGATAACACCCCCCCATTACGTCATGCTTCAGAAAGGTGAAAAATGGTCCGTTTTCAAATGTTTTATTTTTGAACGTCAGTTCACATTTGTAGGTAGATCATCAGTTTTAGAGCTAAAATTAGCATGTTTAAAGTGATTTTCATGCTTCCAGGGGCCCTAAACACAAGATTTGTGGAATGGTTAAAAGTGCATGAAAAGGGCCAATTTACTCACTCTGAGGTCTCAAAAAGTGTTTCTTCACCCCGGGAAGTGAATTAAATACCATTTGGAGGCATTTAATGTTCAAGCAAAACAGGTGATTTTTCACAAAAGAGATAACACCCCCCCATTACGTCATGCTTCAGAAAGGTGAAAATGGTCCGTTTTCAAATGTTTTATTTTTGAACGTCAGTCCACATTTGTAGGTAGATCATCAGTTTAAGAGCTAAAATTAGCATGTTTAAAGTGATTTTCATGCTTCCAGGGGCCCGGGAAGTGAATTAAATACCATTTGGAGGCATTTAATGTTCAAGCAAAAACAGGTGATTTTTGACAAGAGATAACACCCCCCCCATTACGTCATGCTTCAGAAAGGTGAAAAATGGTCCATTTTCAAATGTTTTATTTTTGAACGTCAGTTCACATTTGTAGGTAGATCATCAGTTTAAGAGCTAAAATTAGCATGTTTAAAGTGATTTTCATGCTTCCAGGGGCCCGGGAAGTGAATTAAATACCATTTAGTGGCATTTAATGTTCAAGCAAAAACTGGTGATTTTTGACAAGAGAGATAACACCCCCCCATTACGTCCTGCTTCAGAAAGGTGAAAAATTGTCCGTTTTCAAATGTTTTATTTTTGAACGTCAGTTCACATTTGTAGGTAGATCATCAGTTTTAGAGCTAAAATTAGCATGTTTAAAGTGATTTTCATGCTTCCAGGGGCCCTAAACACAAGATTTGTGGAATGGTTAAAAGTGCATGAAAATGGCCAATTTACTCACTCTGAGGTCTCAAAAAGTGTTTCTTCACCCCGGGAAGTGAATTAAATACCATTTGGAGGCATTTAATCTTCAAGCAAAAACAGGGGATTTTTGACAAAAGAGATAACACCCCCCCCCATTACGTCATGCTTCAGAAAGGTGAAAAATGGTCCGTTTTCAAATGTTTTATTTTTGTACATCAGTTCACATTTGTAGGTAGATCATCAGTTTTAGAGCTAAAATTAGCATGTTTAAAGTGATTTTTATGCTTCCAGGGGCCCAGGAAGTGAATTAAATACCATTTGGAGGCATTTCATGTTCAAGCAAAAACAGGTGATTTTTGACAAAAGAGATAACACCCCCCCCATTACGTCATGCTTCAGAAAGGTGAAAAATGGTCCGTTTTCAAATGTTTTATTTTTGAACGTCAGTTCACATTTGTAGGTAGATCATCAATTTAAGAGCTAAAATTAGCATGTTTAAAGTGATTTTCATGCTTCCAGGGGCCCGGGAAGTGAATTAAATACCATTTGGAGGCATTTAATGTTCAAGCAAAAATAGGTGATTTTTGACAAAAGAGATAACACCCCCCATTACGTCATGCTTCAGAAAGGTGAAAAATGGTCCGTTTTCAAATGTTTTATTTTTGAACGTCAGTTCACATTTGTAGGTAGATCATCAGTTTTAGAGCTAAAATTAGAATGTTTAAAGTGATTTTCATGCTTCCAGGGGCCCGGGAAGTGAATTAAATATCATTTGGAGGCATTTAATGTTCAAGAAAAAACAGGTGATTTTTGACAAAAGAGATAACACCCCCCCATTACGTCATGCTTCAGAAAGGTGAAAAATGGTCCGTTTTCAAATGTTTTATTTTTGAACATCAGTTCACATTTGTAGGTAGATTATCAGTTTTAGAGCTAAAATTACCATGTTTAAAGTGATTTTCATGCTTCCAGGGGCCCGGGAAGTGAATTAAATACCATTTGGAGGCTTTTAATGTTCAAGCAAAAACAGGTGATTTTTGACAAAAGAGATAACACCCCCCCATTACGTCATGCTTCAGAAAGGTGAAAAATGGTCTGTTTTCAAATGTTTTATTTTTGAACGTCAGTTCACATTTGTAGGTAGATCATCAGTTTAAGAGCTAAAATTAGCATGTTTAAAGTGATTTTCATGCTTCCAGGGGCCCGGGAAGGGAATTAAATACCATTTAGTGGCATTTAATGTTCAAGCAAAAACTGGTGATTTTTGACAAAAGAGATAACACCCCCCCCCATTACATCCTGCTTCAGAAAGGTGAAAAATTGTCAGTTTTCAAATGTTTTATTTTTGAACGTCAGTTCACATTTTTTAGGTAGATCATCAGTTTTAGAGCTAAAATTAGCATGTTTAAAGTGATTTTCATGCTTCTAGGGGCCCTAAACACAAGATTTGTGGAATGGTTAAAAGTGCATGAAAATGGCCAATTTACTCACTCTGAGGTCTCAAAAAGTGTTTCTTCACCCCGGGAAGTGAATTAAATACCATTTGGAGGCATTTAATGTTCAAGTAAAAACAGGTGATTTTTGACAAAAGAGATAACACCCCCCCATTACGTCATGCTTCAGAAAGGTGAAAATGGTCCGTTTTCAAATGTTTTATTTTTTAACGTCAGTCCACATTTGTAGGTAGATCATCAGTTTAAGAGCTAAAATTAGCATGTTTAAAGTGATTTTCATGCTTCCAGTGGCCCGGGAAGTGAATTACATACCATTTGGAGGCATTTAATGTTCAAGCAAAAACAGGTGATTTTTGACAAAAGAGATAACACCCCCCCATTACGTCATGCTTCAGAAAGGTGAAAAATGGTCCATTTTCAAATGTTTTATTTTTGAACGTCAGTTCACATTTGTAGGTAGATCATCAGTTTAAGAGCTAAAATTAGCATGTTTAAAGTGATTTTCATGCTTCCAGGGTCCCGGGAAGTGAATTAAATACCATTTGGAGGCATTTAATGTTCAAGCAAAAACAGGTGATTTTTGACAAAAGGGATAACACCCCCCCATTACGTCATGCTTCAGAAAGGTGAAAAATGGTCCGTTTTCAAATGTTTTATTTTTGAACGTCAGTTCACATTTGTAGGTAGATCATCAGTTTAAGAGCTAAAATTAGCATGTTTAAAGTGATTTTCATGCTTCCAGGGGCCCGGGAAGTGAATTAAATACCATTTGGAAGCATTTAATGTTCAAGCAAAAATAGGTGATTTTTGACAAAAGAGATAACACCCCCCCCCATTACGTCATGCTTCAGAAAGGTGAAAAATGGTCCGTTTTCAAATGTTTCATTTTTGAACGTCATTTCACATTTGTAGGTAGATCATCAGTTTTAGAGCTAAAATTAGCATGTTTAAAGTGATTTTCATGCTTCGAAGGGCCCTAAACACAAGATTTGTGGAATGGTTAAAAGTGCATGAAAATGGCCAATTTACTCACTCTGAGGTCTCAAAAAGTGCTTCTTCACCCCGGGGAGTGAATTAAATACCATTTGGATGCATTTAATGTTCAAGCAAAAACAGGTGATTTTTGACAAAAGAGATAACACCCCCATTACGTCATGCTTCAGAAAGGTGAAAAATTGTCCGTTTTCAAATGTTTTATTTTTGATCGTCAGTTCACATTTGTAGGTAGATTATCAGTTTTAGAGCTAAAATTAGCATGTTTAAAGTGATTTTCATGCTTCCAGGGGCCCGGGAAGTGAATTAAATACCATTTGGAAGCATTTAATGTTCAAGCAAAAATAGGTGATTTTTGACAAAAGAGATAACACCCCCCCCATTACGTCATGCTTCAGAAAGGTGAAAAATGGTCCGTTTTCAAATGTTTCATTTTTGAACGTCATTTCACATTTGTAGGTAGATCATCAGTTTTAGAGCTAAAATTAGCATGTTTAAAGTGATTTTCATGCTTCGAAGGGCCCTAAACACAAGATTTGTGGAATGGTTAAAAGTGCATGAAAATGGCCAATTTACTCACTCTGAGGTCTCAAAAAGTGCTTCTTCACCCCGGGGAGTGAATTAAATACCATTTGGATGCATTTAATGTTCAAGCAAAAACAGGTGATTTTTGACAAAAGAGATAACACCCCCATTACGTCATGCTTCAGAAAGGTGAAAAATTGTCCGTTTTCAAATGTTTTATTTTTGATCGTCAGTTCACATTTGTAGGTAGATTATCAGTTTTAGAGCTAAAATTAGCATGTTTAAAGTGATTTTCATGCTTCCAGGGGCCCGGGAAGTGAATTAAATACCATTTGGAGGCATTTAATGTTCAAGCAAAAACAGGTGATTTTTGACAAAAGAGATAACACCCCCCCATTACGTCATGCTTCAGAAAGGTGAAAAATGGTCTGTTTTCAAATGTTTTATTTTTGAACATCAGTTCACAATTGTAGGTAGATCATCAGTTTAAGAGCTAAAATTAACCATGTTTAAAGTGATTTTCATGCTTCCAGGGGCCCGGGAAGTGAATTAAATACCATTTGGAGGCATTTAATGTTCAAGCAAAAACAGGTGATTTTGGCAAAAGAGATAACACCCCCCCATTACGTCATGCTTCAGAAAGGTGAAAAATGGTCTGTTTTCAAATGTTTTATTTTTGAACATCAGTTCACATTTGTAGGTAGATCATCAGTTTAAGAGCTAAAATTAACCATGTTTAAAGTGATTTTCATGCTTCCAGGGGCCCGGGAAGTGAATTAAATACCATTTGGAGGCATTTAATGTTCAAGCAAAAACAGGTGATTTTTGGCAAAAGAGATAACACCCCCCCATTACGTCATGCTTCAGAAAGGTGAAAAATGGTCCGTTTTCAAATGTTTTATTTTTGAACGTCAGTCCACATTTGTAGGTAGATCATCAGTTTAAGAGCTAAAATTAGCATGTTTAAAGTGATTTTCATGCTTCCAGGGGCCCGGGAAGTGAATTAAATACCATTTGGAGGCATTTAATGTTCAAGCAAAAACAGGTGATTTTTGACAAGAGATAACACCCCCCCCCATTACGTCATGCTTCAGAAAGGTGAAAAATGGTCCATTTTCAAATGTTTTATTTTTGAACGTCAGTTCACATTTGTAGGTAGATCATCAGTTTAAGAGCTAAAATTAGCATGTTTAAAGTGATTTTCATGCTTCCAGGGGCCCGGGAAGTGAATTAAATACCATTTAGTGGCATTTAATGTTCAAGCAAAAACTGGTGATTTTTGACAAGAGAGATAACACCCCCCCATTACGTCCTGCTTCAGAAAGGTGAAAAATTGTCCGTTTTCAAATGTTTTATTTTTGAACGTCAGTTCACATTTGTAGGTAGATCATCAGTTTTAGAGCTAAAATTAGCATGTTTAAAGTGATTTTCATGCTTCCAGGGGCCCTAAACACAAGATTTGTGGAATGGTTAAACGTGCATGAAAATGGCCAATTTACTCACTCTGAGGTCTCAAAAAGTGTTTCTTCACCCCGGGAAGTGAATTAAATACCATTTGGAGGCATTTAATCTTCAAGCAAAAACAGGGGATTTTTGACAAAAGAGATAACACCCCCCCCCATTACGTCATGCTTCAGAAAGGTGAAAAATGGTCCGTTTTCAAATGTTTTATTTTTGTACATCAGTTCACATTTGTAGGTAGATCATCAGTTTTAGAGCTAAAATTAGCATGTTTAAAGTGATTTTTATGCTTCCAGGGGCCCAGGAAGTGAATTAAATACCATTTGGAGGCATTTCATGTTCAAGCAAAAACAGGTGATTTTTGACAAAAGAGATAACACCCCCCCCATTACGTCATGCTTCAGAAAGGTGAAAAATGGTCCGTTTTCAAATGTTTTATTTTTGAACGTCAGTTCACATTTGTAGGTAGATCATCAATTTAAGAGCTAAAATTAGCATGTTTAAAGTGATTTTCATGCTTCCAGGGGCCCGGGAAGTGAATTAAATACCATTTGGAGGCATTTAATGTTCAAGCAAAAATAGGTGATTTTTGACAAAAGAGATAACACCCCCCATTACGTCATGCTTCAGAAAGGTGAAAAATGGTCCGTTTTCAAATGTTTTATTTTTGAACGTCAGTTCACATTTGTAGGTAGATCATCAGTTTTAGAGCTAAAATTAGAATGTTTAAAGTGATTTTCATGCTTCCAGGGGCCCGGGAAGTGAATTAAATATCATTTGGAGGCATTTAATGTTCAAGAAAAAACAGGTGATTTTTGACAAAAGAGATAACACCCCCCCATTACGTCATGCTTCAGAAAGGTGAAAAATGGTCCGTTTTCAAATGTTTTATTTTTGAACATCAGTTCACATTTGTAGGTAGATTATCAGTTTTAGAGCTAAAATTACCATGTTTAAAGTGATTTTCATGCTTCCAGGGGCCCGGGAAGTGAATTAAATACCATTTGGAGGCATTTAATGTTCAAGCAAAAACAGGTGATTTTTGACAAAAGAGATAACACCCCCCCATTACGTCATGCTTCAGAAAGGTGAAAAATGGTCTGTTTTCAAATGTTTTATTTTTGAACGTCAGTTCACATTTGTAGGTAGATCATCAGTTTAAGAGCTAAAATTAGCATGTTTAAAGTGATTTTCATGCTTCCAGGGGCCCGGGAAGGGAATTAAATACCATTTAGTGGCATTTAATGTTCAAGCAAAAACTGGTGATTTTTGACAAAAGAGATAACACCCCCCCCATTACATCCTGCTTCAGAAAGGTGAAAAATTGTCAGTTTTCAAATGTTTTATTTTTGAACGTCAGTTCACATTTTTTAGGTAGATCATCAGTTTTAGAGCTAAAATTAGCATGTTTAAAGTGATTTTCATGCTTCTAGGGGCCCTAAACACAAGATTTGTGGAATGGTTAAAAGTGCATGAAAATGGCCAATTTACTCACTCTGAGGTCTCAAAAAGTGTTTCTTCACCCCGGGAAGTGAATTAAATACCATTTGGAGGCATTTAATGTTCAAGTAAAAACAGGTGATTTTTGACAAAAGAGATAACACCCCCCCATTACGTCATGCTTCAGAAAGGTGAAAATGGTCCGTTTTCAAATGTTTTATTTTTTAACGTCAGTCCACATTTGTAGGTAGATCATCAGTTTAAGAGCTAAAATTAGCATGTTTAAAGTGATTTTCATGCTTCCAGTGGCCCGGGAAGTGAATTACATACCATTTGGAGGCATTTAATGTTCAAGCAAAAACAGGTGATTTTTGACAAAAGAGATAACACCCCCCCATTACGTCATGCTTCAGAAAGGTGAAAAATGGTCCATTTTCAAATGTTTTATTTTTGAACGTCAGTTCACATTTGTAGGTAGATCATCAGTTTAAGAGCTAAAATTAGCATGTTTAAAGTGATTTTCATGCTTCCAGGGTCCCGGGAAGTGAATTAAATACCATTTGGAGGCATTTAATGTTCAAGCAAAAACAGGTGATTTTTGACAAAAGGGATAACACCCCCCCATTACGTCATGCTTCAGAAAGGTGAAAAATGGTCCGTTTTCAAATGTTTTATTTTTGAACGTCAGTTCACATTTGTAGGTAGATCATCAGTTTAAGAGCTAAAATTAGCATGTTTAAAGTGATTTTCATGCTTCCAGGGGCCCGGGAAGTGAATTAAATACCATTTGGAAGCATTTAATGTTCAAGCAAAAATAGGTGATTTTTGACAAAAGAGATAACACCCCCCCCATTACGTCATGCTTCAGAAAGGTGAAAAATGGTCCGTTTTCAAATGTTTCATTTTTGAACGTCATTTCACATTTGTAGGTAGATCATCAGTTTTAGAGCTAAAATTAGCATGTTTAAAGTGATTTTCATGCTTCGAAGGGCCCTAAACACAAGATTTGTGGAATGGTTAAAAGTGCATGAAAATGGCCAATTTACTCACTCTGAGGTCTCAAAAAGTGCTTCTTCACCCCGGGGAGTGAATTAAATACCATTTGGATGCATTTAATGTTCAAGCAAAAACAGGTGATTTTTGACAAAAGAGATAACACCCCCATTACGTCATGCTTCAGAAAGGTGAAAAATTGTCCGTTTTCAAATGTTTTATTTTTGATCGTCAGTTCACATTTGTAGGTAGATTATCAGTTTTAGAGCTAAAATTAGCATGTTTAAAGTGATTTTCATGCTTCCAGGGGCCCGGGAAGTGAATTAAATACCATTTGGAAGCATTTAATGTTCAAGCAAAAATAGGTGATTTTTGACAAAAGAGATAACACCCCCCCCATTACGTCATGCTTCAGAAAGGTGAAAAATGGTCCGTTTTCAAATGTTTCATTTTTGAACGTCATTTCACATTTGTAGGTAGATCATCAGTTTTAGAGCTAAAATTAGCATGTTTAAAGTGATTTTCATGCTTCGAAGGGCCCTAAACACAAGATTTGTGGAATGGTTAAAAGTGCATGAAAATGGCCAATTTACTCACTCTGAGGTCTCAAAAAGTGCTTCTTCACCCCGGGGAGTGAATTAAATACCATTTGGATGCATTTAATGTTCAAGCAAAAACAGGTGATTTTTGACAAAAGAGATAACACCCCCATTACGTCATGCTTCAGAAAGGTGAAAAATTGTCCGTTTTCAAATGTTTTATTTTTGATCGTCAGTTCACATTTGTAGGTAGATTATCAGTTTTAGAGCTAAAATTAGCATGTTTAAAGTGATTTTCATGCTTCCAGGGGCCCGGGAAGTGAATTAAATACCATTTGGAGGCATTTAATGTTCAAGCAAAAACAGGTGATTTTTGACAAAAGAGATAACACCCCCCCATTACGTCATGCTTCAGAAAGGTGAAAAATGGTCTGTTTTCAAATGTTTTATTTTTGAACATCAGTTCACAATTGTAGGTAGATCATCAGTTTAAGAGCTAAAATTAACCATGTTTAAAGTGATTTTCATGCTTCCAGGGGCCCGGGAAGTGAATTAAATACCATTTGGAGGCATTTAATGTTCAAGCAAAAACAGGTGATTTTGGCAAAAGAGATAACACCCCCCCATTACGTCATGCTTCAGAAAGGTGAAAAATGGTCCGTTTTCAAATGTTTTATTTTTGAACGTCAGTTCACATTTGTAGGTAGATCATCAGTTTAAGAGCTAAAATTAGCATGTTTAAAGTGATTTTCATGCTTCCAGGGGCCCGGGAAGTGAATTAAATACCATTTGGAAGCATTTAATGTTCAAGCAAAAATAGGTGATTTTTGACAAAAGAGATAACACCCCCCCCATTACGTCATGCTTCAGAAAGGTGAAAAATGGTCCGTTTTCAAATGTTTTATTTTTGAACGTCAGTTCACATTTGTAGGTAGATCATCAGTTTTAGAGCTAAAATTAGCATGTTTAAAGTGATTTTCATGCTTCCAAGGGCCCTAAACACAAGATTTGTGGAATGGTTAAAAGTGCATGAAAATGGCCAATTTACTCACTCTGAGGTCTCAAAAAGTGTTTCTTCACCCCGGGAAGTGAATTAAATACCATTTGGATGCATTTAATGTTCAAGCAAAAACAGGTGATTTTTGACAAAAGAGATAACACCCCCATTACGTCATTCTTCAGAAAGGTGAAAAATTGTCCGTTTTCAAATGTTTTATTTTTGAACGTCAGTTCACATTTGTAGGTAGATTATCAGTTTTAGAGCTAAAATTAGCATGTTTAAAGTGATTTTCATGCTTCCAGGGGCCCGGGAAGTGAATTAAATACCATTTGGAGGCATTTAATGTTCAAGCAAAAACAGGTGATTTTTGGCAAAAGAGATAACACCCCCCCATTACGTCATGCTTCAGAAAGGTGAAAAATGGTCCGTTTTCAAATGTTTTATTTTTGAACATCAGTTCACATTTGTAGGTAGATCATCAGTTTAAGAGCTAAAATTAGCCTGTTTAGAGTGATTTTCATGCTTCCAGGGGCCCGGGAAGTGAATTAAATACCATTTGGAGGCATTTAATGTTCAAGCAAAAACAGGTGATTTTTGACAAAAGAGATAACACTCCCATTACGTCATGCTTCAGAAAGGTGAAAAATTGTCCGTTTTCAAATGTTTTATTTTTGAACGTCAGTTCACATTTGTAGGTAGATTATCAGTTTTAGAGCTAAAATTAGCATGTTTAAAGTGATTTTCATGCTTCCAGGGGCCCGGGAAGTGAATTAAATACCATTTGGAGGCATTTAATGTTCAAGCAAAAACAGGTGATTTTTGACAAAAGAGATAACACCCTCCCATTACGTCATGCTTCAGAAAGGTGAAAAATGGTCTGTTTTCAAATGTTTTATTTTTGAACATCAGTTCACATTTGTAGGTAGATCATCAGTTTAAGAGCTAAAATTAACCATGTTTAAAGTGATTTTAATGCTTCGAGGGGCCCGGGAAGTGAATTAAATACCATTTGGAGGCATTTAATGTTCAAGCAAAAACAGGTGATTTTTGGCAAAAGAGATAACACCCCCCCATTACGTCATGCTTCAGAAAGGTGAAAAATGGTCCGTTTTCAAATGTTTTATTTTTGAACATCAGTTCACATTTGTAGGTAGATCATCAGTTTAAGAGCTAAAATTAGCCTGTTTAGAGTGATTTTCATGCTTCCAGGGGCCCGGGAAGTGAATTAAATACCATTTGGAGGCATTTAATGTTCAAGCAAAAACAGGTGATTTTTGACAAAAGAGATAACACCCCCCCCATTACGTCATGCTTCAGAAAGGTGAAAAATGGTCTGTTTTCAAATGTTTTATTTTTGAACGTCAGTTCACATTTGTAGGTAGATCATCAGTTTAAGAGCTGAAATTAGCATGTTTAAAGTGATTTTCATGCTTCCAGGGGCCCGGGAAGTGAATTAAATACCATTTAGTGGCATTTAATGTTCAAGCAAAAACTGGTGATTTTTGACAAAAGAGATAACACCCCCCCATTACGTCCTGCTTCAGAAAAGTGAAAAATGGTCCGTTTTCAAATGTCTTATTTTTGAACGTCAGTTCACATTTGTAGGTAGATCATCAGTTTTAGAGCTAAAATTAGCATGTTTAAAGTGATTTTCATGCTTCCAGGGGCCCTAAACACAAGATTTGTGGAATGGTTAAAAGTGCATGAAAATGGCCAATTTACTCACTCTGAGGTCTCAAAAAGTGTTTCTTCACCCCGGGAAGTGAATTAAATACCATTTGGAGGCATTTAATCTTCAAGCAAAAACAGGGGATTTTTGACAAAAGAGATAACACCCCCCCATTACGTCATGCTTCAGAAAGGTGAAAAATGGTCCGTTTTCAAATGTTTTATTTTTGTACATCAGTTCACATTTGTAGGTAGACCATCAGTTTTAGAGCTAAAATTAGCATGTTTAAATTGATTTTCATGCTTCCAGGGGCCAGGGAAGTGAATTAAATACCATTTGGAGGCATTTAATGTTCAAGCAAAAACAGGTGATTTTTGACAAAAGAGATAACACCCTCCCATTACGTCATGCTTCAGAAAGGTGAAAAATGGTCTGTTTTCAAATGTTTTATTTTTGAACGTCAGTTCACATTTGTAGGTAGATCATCAGTTTTAGAGCTAAAATTAGAATGTTTAAAGTGATTTTCATGCTTCCAGGGGCCCGGGAAGTGAATTAAATATCATTTGGAGGCATTTAATGTTCAAGAAAAAACAGGTGATTTTTGACAAAAGAGATAACACCCCCCCATTACGTCATGCTTCAGAAAGGTGAAAAATGGTCCGTTTTCAAATGTTTTATTTTTGAACATCAGTTCACATTTGTAGGTAGATTATCAGTTTTAGAGCTAAAATTACCATGTTTAAAGTGATTTTCATGCTTCCAGGGGCCCGGGAAGTGAATTAAATACCATTTGGAGGCATTCAATGTTCAAGCAAAAACAGGTGATTTTTGACAAAAGAGATAACACCCCCCCCCATTACGTCATGCTTCAGAAAGGTGAAAAATGGTCTGTTTTCAAATGTTTTATTTTTGAACGTCAGTTCACATTTGTAGGTAGATCATCAGTTTAAGAGCTAAAATTAGCATGTTTAAAGTGATTTTCATGCTTCCAGGGGCCCGGGAAGGGAATTAAATACCATTTAGTGGCATTTAATGTTCAAGCAAAAACTGGTGATTTTTGACAAAAGAGATAACACCCCCCCATTACATCCTGCTTCAGAAAGGTGAAAAATTGTCAGTTTTCAAATGTTTTATTTTTGAACGTCAGTTCACATTTGTAGGTAGATCATCAGTTTTAGAGCTAAAATTAGCATGTTTAAAGTGATTTTCATGCTTCCAGGGGCCCTAAACACAAGATTTGTGGAATGGTTAAAAGTGCATGAAAATGGCCAATTTACTCACTCTGAGGTCTCAAAAAGTGTTTCTTCACCCCGGGAAGTGAATTAAATACCATTTGGAGGCATTTAATGTTCAAGTAAAAACAGGTGATTTTTGACAAAAGAGATAACACCCCCCCATTACGTCATGCTTCAGAAAGGTGAAAATGGTCCGTTTTCAAATGTTTTACTTTTTTAACGTCAGTCCACATTTGTAGGTAGATCATCAGTTTAAGAGCTAAAATTAGCATGTTTAAAGTGATTTTCATGCTTCCAGGGGCCCGGGAAGTGAATTACATACCATTTGGAGGCATTTAATGTTCAAGCAAAAACAGGTGATTTTTGACAAAAGAGATAACACCCCCCCATTACGTCATGCTTCAGAAAGGTGAAAAATGGTCCATTTTCAAATGTTTTATTTTTGAACGTCAGTTCACATTTGTAGGTAGATCATCAGTTTAAGAGCTAAAATTAGCATGTTTAAAGTGATTTTCATGCTTCCAGGGTCCCGGGAAGTGAATTAAATACCATTTGGAGGCATTTAATGTTCAAGCAAAAACAGGTGATTTTTGACAAAAGAGATAACACCCCCCCATTACATCATGCTTCAGAAAGGTGAAAAATGGTCCGTTTTCAAATGTTTTATTTTTGAACGTCAGTTCACATTTGTAGGTAGATCATCAGTTTAAGAGCTAAAATTAGCATGTTTAAAGTGATTTTCATGCTTCCAGGGGCCCGGGAAGTGAATTAAATACCATTTGGAAGCATTTATTGTTCAAGCAAAAATAGGTGATTTTTGACAAAAGAGATAACACCCCCCCCCATTACGTCATGCTTCAGAAAGGTGAAAAATGGTCCGTTTTCAAATGTTTTATTTTTGAACGTCAGTTCACATTTGTAGGTAGATCATCAGTTTTAGAGCTAAAATTAGCATGTTTGAAGTGATTTTCATGCTTCCAAGGGCCCTAAACACAAGATTTGTGGAATGGTTAAAAGTGCATGAAAATGGCCAATTTACTCACTCTGAGGTCTCAAAAAGTGTTTCTTCACCCCGGGAAGTGAATTAAATACCATTTGGATGCATTTAATGTTCAAGCAAAAACAGGTGATTTTTGACAAAAGAGATAACACCCCCATTACGTCATGCTTCAGAAAGGTGAAAAATTGTCCGTTTTCAAATGTTTTATTTTTGAACGTCAGTTCACATTTGTAGGTAGATTATCAGTTTTAGAGCTAAAATTAGCATGTTTAAAGTGATTTTCATGCTTCCAGGGGCCCGGGAAGTGAATTAAATACCATTTGGAGGCATTTAATGTTCAAGCAAAAACAGGTGATTTTTGACAAAAGAGATAACACCCCCCATTACGTCATGCTTCAGAAAGGTGAAAAATGGTCTGTTTTCAAATGTTTTATTTTTGAACATCAGTTCACATTTGTAGGTAGATCATCAGTTTAAGAGCTAAAATTAACCATGTTTAAAGTGATTTTCATGCTTCCAGGGGCCCGGGAAGTGAATTAAATACCATTTGGAGGCATTTAATGTTCAAGCAAAAACAGGTGATTTTTGGCAAAAGAGATAACACCCCCCCATTACGTCATGCTTCAGAAAGGTGAAAAATGGTCCGTTTTCAAATGTTTTATTTTTGAACATCAGTTCACATTTGTAGGTAGATCATCAGTTTAAGAGCTAAAATTAGCCTGTTTAGAGTGATTTTCATGCTTCCAGGGGCCCGGGAAGTGAATTAAATACCATTTGGAGGCATTTAATGTTCAAGCAAAAACAGGTGATTTTTGACAAAAGAGATAACACCCCCATTACGTCATGCTTCAGAAAGGTGAAAAATTGTCCGTTTTCAAATGTTTTATTTTTGAACGTCAGTTCACATTTGTAGGTAAATTATCAGTTTTAGAGCTAAAATTAGCATGTTTAAAGTGATTTTCATGCTTCCAGGGGCCCGGGAAGTGAATTAAATACCATTTGGAGGCATTTAATGTTCAAGCAAAAACAGGTGATTTTTGACAAAAGAGATAACACCCTCCCATTACGTCATGCTTCAGAAAGGTGAAAAATGGTCTGTTTTCAAATGTTTTATTTTTGAACATCAGTTCACATTTGTAGGTAGATCATCAGTTTAAGAGCTAAAATTAACCATGTTTAAAGTGATTTTCATGCTTCCAGGGGCCCGGGAAGTGAATTAAATACCATTTGGAGGCATTTAATGTTCAAGCAAAAACAGGTGATTTTTGGCAAAAGAGATAACACCCCCCCATTACGTCATGCTTCAGAAAGGTGAAAAATGGTCCGTTTTCAAATGTTTTATTTTTGAACATCAGTTCACATTTGTAGGTAGATCATCAGTTTAAGAGCTAAAATTAGCCTGTTTAGAGTGATTTTCATGCTTCCAGGGGCCCGGGAAGTGAATTAAATACCATTTGGAGGCATTTAATGTTCAAGCAAAAACAGGTGATTTTTGACAAAAGAGATAACACCCCCCCATTACGTCATGCTTCAGAAAGGTGAAAAATGGTCTGTTTTCAAATGTTTTATTTTTGAACGTCAGTTCACATTTGTAGGTAGATCATCAGTTTAAGAGCTGAAATTAGCATGTTTAAAGTGATTTTCATGCTTACAGGGGCCCGGGAAGTGAATTAAATACCATTTAGTGGCATTTAATGTTCAAGCAAAAACTGGTGATTTTTGACAAAAGAGATAACACCCCCCCATTACGTCCTGCTTCAGAAAAGTGAAAAATGGTCCGTTTTCAAATGTCTTATTTTTGAACGTCAGTTCACATTTGTAGGTAGATCATCAGTTTTATAGCTAAAATTAGCATGTTTAAAGTGATTTTCATGCTTCCAGGGGCCCTAAACACAAGATTTGTGGAATGGTTAAAAGTGCATGAAAATGGCCAATTTACTCACTCTGAGGTCTCAAAAAGTGTTTCTTCACCCCGGGAAGTGAATTAAATACCATTTGGAGGCATTTAATGTTCAAGCAAAAACAGGTGATTTTTGACAAAAGAGATAACACCCCCCCATTACGTCATGCTTCAGAAAGGTGAAAATGGTCCGTTTTCAAATGTTTTATTTTTGAACATCAGTCCACATTTGTAGGTAGATCATCAGTTTAAGAGCTAAAATTAGCATGTTTAAAGTGATTTTCATGCTTCCAGGGGCCCGGGAAGTGAATTAAATACCATTTGGAGGCATTTAATGTTCAAGCAAAAACAGGTGATTTTTGACAAGAGAGATAACACCCCCCCATTACGTCATGCTTCAGAAAGGTGAAAAATGGTCCATTTTCAAATGTTTTATTTTTGAACGTCAGTTCACATTTGTAGGTAGATCATCAGTTTAAGAGCTAAAATTAGCATGTTTAAAGTGATTTTCATGCTTCCAGGGGCCCGGGAAGTGAATTAAATACCATTTAGTGGCATTTAATGTTCAAGCAAAAACTGGTGATTTTTGACAAGAGAGATAACACCCCCCCCATTACGTCCTGCTTCAGAAAGGTGAAAAATGGTCCGTTTTCAAATGTTTTATTTTTGAACGTCAGTTCACATTTGTAGGTAGATCATCAGTTTTAGAGCTAAAATTAGCATGTTTAAAGTGATTTTCATGCTTCCAGGGGCCCTAAACACAAGATTTGTGGAATGGTTAAAAGTGCATGAAAATGGCCAATTTACTCACTCTGAGGTCTCAAAAAGTGTTTCTTCACCCCGGGAAGTGAATTAAATACCATTTGGAGGCATTTAATCTTCAAGCAAAAACAGGGTATTTTTGACAAAAGAGATAACACCCCCCCATTACGTCATGCTTCAGAAAGGTGAAAAATGGTCAGTTTTCAAATGTTTTATTTTTGTACATCAGTTCACATTTGTAGGTAGATCATCAGTTTTAGAGCTAAAATTAGCATGTTTAAAGTGATTTTTATGCTTCCAGGGGCCCAGGAAGTGAATTAAATACCATTTGGAGGCATTTCATGTTCAAGCAAAAACAGGTGATTTTTGACAATTAGAGATAACACCCCCCCATTACGTCATGCTTCAGAAAGGTGAAAAATGGTCCGTTTTCAAATGTTTTATTTTTGAACGTCAGTTCACATTTGTAGGTAGATCATCAGTTTAAGAGCTAAAATTAGCATGTTTAAAGTGATTTTCATGCTTCCAGGGGCCCGGGAAGTGAATTAAATACCATTCGGAGGCATTTAATGTTCAAGCAAAAATAGGTGATTTTTGACAAAAGAGATAACACCCCCCCATTACGTCATGCTTCAGAAAGGTGAAAAATGGTCCGTTTTCAAATGTTTTATTTTCGAACGTCAGTTCACATTTGTAGGTAGATCATCAGTTTAAGAGCTAAAATTAGCATGTTTAAAGTGATTTCCATGCTTCCAGGGGCCCGGGAAGTGAATTAAATACCATTTGGAGGAATTTAATGTTCAAGCAAAAACAGGTGATTTTTGACAAAAGAGATAACACCCCCCATTACGTCATGCTTCAGAAAGGTGAAAAATGGTCCATTTTCAAATGTTTTATTTTCGAACGTCAGTTCACATTTGTAGGTAGATCATCAGTTTAAGAGCTAAAATTAGCATGTTTAAAGTGATTTTCATGCTTCCAGGGGCCCGGGAAGTGAATTAATTACCATTTGTAGGAATTTAATGTTCAAGCAAAAACAGGTGATTTTTGACAAAATAGATAACACCCCCCCATTACGTCATGCTTCAGAAAGGTGAAAAATGGTCCGTTTTCAAATGTTTTATTTTTGAACGTCAGTTCACATTTGTAGGTAGATCATCAGTTTAAGAGCTAAAATGAGCATGTTTAAAGTGATTTTCATGCTTCCAGGGGCCCTAAACACAAGATTTGTGGAATGGTTAAAAGTGCATGAAGATGGCCAATTTACTCACTCTGAGGTCTCAAAAAGTGTTTATTCTCCCCGGGAAGTGAATTAAATACCATTTGGAGGCATTTCATGTTCAAGCAAAAACAGGTGATTTTTGACAAAAGAGATAACACCCCCCCCATTACGTCAGCTTCAGAAAGGTGAAAAATGGTCCGTTTTCAAATGTTTTATTTTCGAACGTCAGTTCACATTTGTAGGTAGATTATCAGTTTTAGAGCTAAAATTAGCATGTTTAAAGTGATTTTCATGCTTCCAGGGGCCCGGGAAGTGAATTAAATACCATTTGGAGGCATTTAATGTTCAAGCAAAAACAGGTGATTTTTGACAAAAGAGATAACACCCCCCCATTACGTCATGCTTCAGAAAGGTGAAAAATGGTCTGTTTTCAAATGTTTTATTTTTGAACGTCAGTTCACATTTGTAGGTAGATCATCAGTTTAAGAGCTAAAATTAGCATGTTTAAAGTGATTTTCATGCTTCCAGGGGCCCGGGAAGGGAATTAAATACTATTTAGTGGCATTTAATGTTCAAGCAAAAACTGGTGATTTTTGACAAAAGAGATAACACCCCCCCATTACATCCTGCTTCAGAAAGGTGAAAAATTGTCAGTTTTCAAATGTTTCATTTTTGAACGTCAGTTCACATTTGTAGGTAGATCATCAGTTTTAGAGCTAAAATTAGCATGTTTAAAGTGATTTTCATGCTTCCAGGGGCCCTAAACACAAGATTTGTGGAATGGTTAAAAGTGCATGAAAATGGCCAATTTACTCACTCTGAGGTCTCAAAAAGTGTTTCTTCACCCCGGGAAGTGAATTAAATACCATTTGGAGGCATTTAATGTTCAAGTAAAAACAGGTGATTTTTGACAAAAGAGATAACACCCCCCCATTACGTCATGCTTCAGAAAGGTGAAAATGGTCCGTTTTCAAATGTTTTATTTTTTAACGTCAGTCCACATTTGTAGGTAGATCATCAGTTTAAGAGCTAAAATTAGCATGTTTAAAGTGATTTTCATGCTTCCAGGGGCCCGGGAAGTGAATTACATACCATTTGGAGGCATTTAATGTTCAAGCAAAAACAGGTGATTTTTGACAAAAGAGATAACACCCCCCCATTACGTCATGCTTCAGAAAGGTGAAAAATGGTCCATTTTCAAATGTTTTATTTTTGAACGTCAGTTCACATTTGTAGGTAGATCATCAGTTTAAGAGCTAAAATTAGCATGTTTAAAGTGATTTTCATGCTTCCAGGGTCCCGGGAAGTGAATTAAATACCATTTGGAGGCATTTAATGTTCAAGCAAAAACAGGTGATTTTTGACAAAAGAGATAACACCCCCCCATTACGTCATGCTTCAGAAAGGTGAAAAATGGTCCGTTTTCAAATGTTTTATTTTTGAACGTCAGTTCACATTTGTAGGTAGATCATCAGTTTAAGAGCTAAAATTAGCATGTTTAAAGTGATTTTCATGCTTCCAGGGGCACGGGAAGTGAATTAAATACCATTTGGAAGCATTTAATGTTCAAGCAAAAATAGGTGATTTTTGACAAAAGAGATAACACCCCCCCCATTACGTCATGCTTCAGAAAGGTGAAAAATGGTCCGTTTTCAAATGTTTTATTTTTGAACGTCAGTTCACATTTGTAGGTAGATCATCAGTTTTAGAGCTAAAATTAGCATGTTTAAAGTGATTTTCATGCTTCCAAGGGCCCTAAACACAAGATTTGTGGAATGGTTAAAAGTGCATGAAAATGGCCAATTTACTCACTCTGAGGTCTCAAAAAGTGTTTCTTCACCCCGGGAAGTGAATTAAATACCATTTGGATGCATTTAATGTTCAAGCAAAAACAGGTGATTTTTGACAAAAGAGATAACACCCCCATTACGTCATGCTTCAGAAAGGTGAAAAATTGTCCGTTTTCAAATGTTTTATTTTTGAACGTCAGTTCACATTTGTAGGTAGATTATCAGTTTTAGAGCTAAAATTAGCATGTTTAAAGTGATTTTCATGCTTCCAGGGGCCCGGGAAGTGAATTAAATACCATTTGGAGGCATTTAATGTTCAAGCAAAAACAGGTGATTTTTGACAAAAGAGATAACACCCCCCATTACGTCATGCTTCAGAAAGGTGAAAAATTGTCTGTTTTCAAATGTTTTATTTTTGAACATCAGTTCACATTTGTAGGTAGATCATCAGTTTAAGAGCTAAAATTAACCATGTTTAAAGTGATTTTCATGCTTCCAGGGGCCCGGGAAGTGAATTAAATACCATTTGGAGGCATTTAATGTTCAAGCAAAAACAGGTGATTTTTGGCAAAAGAGATAACACCCCCCCATTACGTCATGCTTCAGAAAGGTGAAAAATGGTCCGTTTTCAAATGTTTTATTTTTGAACATCAGTTCACATTTGTAGGTAGATCATCAGTTTAAGAGCTAAAATTAGCCTGTTTAGAGTGATTTTCATGCTTCCAGGGGCCCGGGAAGTGAATTAAATACCATTTGGAGGCATTTAATGTTCAAGCAAAAACAGGTGATTTTTGACAAAAGAGATAACACCCCCATTACGTCATGCTTCAGAAAGGTGAAAAATTGTCCGTTTTCAAATGTTTTATTTTTGAACGTCAGTTCACATTTGTAGGTAGATTATCAGTTTTAGAGCTAAAATTAGCATGTTTAAAGTGATTTTCATGCTTCCAGGGGCCCGGGAAGTGAATTAAATACCATTTGGAGGCATTTAATGTTCAAGCAAAAACAGGTGATTTTTGACAAAAGAGATAACACCCTCCCATTACGTCATGCTTCAGAAAGGTGAAAAATGGTCTGTTTTCAAATGTTTTATTTTTGAACATCAGTTCACATTTGTAGGTAGATCATCAGTTTAAGAGCTAAAATTAACCATGTTTAAAGTGATTTTCATGCTTCCAGGGGCCCGGGAAGTGAATTAAATACCATTTGGAGGCATTTAATGTTCAAGCAAAAACAGGTGATTTTTGGCAAAAGAGATAACACCCCCCCATTACGTCATGCTTCAGAAAGGTGAAAAATGGTCCGTTTTCAAATGTTTTATTTTTGAACATCAGTTCACATTTGTAGGTAGATCATCAGTTTAAGAGCTAAAATTAGCCTGTTCAGAGTGATTTTCATGCTTCCAGGGGCCCGGGAAGTGAATTAAATACCATTTGGAGGCATTTAATGTTCAAGCAAAAACAGGTGATTTTTGACAAAAGAGATAACACCCCCCCATTACGTCATGCTTCAGAAAGGTGAAAAATGGTCTGTTTTCAAATGTTTTATTTTTGAACGTCAGTTCACATTTGTAGGTAGATCATCAGTTTAAGAGCTGAAATTAGCATGTTTAAAGTGATTTTCATGCTTCCAGGGGCCCGGGAAGTGAATTAAATACCATTTAGTGGCATTTAATGTTCAAGCAAAAACTGGTGATTTTTGACAAAAGAGATAACACCCCCCCATTACGTCCTGCTTCAGAAAAGTGAAAAATGGTCCGTTTTCAAATGTCTTATTTTTGAACGTCAGTTCACATTTGTAGGTAGATCATCAGTTTTAGAGCTAAAATTAGCTTGTTTAAAGTGATTTTCATGCTTCCAGGGGCCCTAAACACAAGATTTGTGGAATGGTTAAAAGTGCATGAAAATGGCCAATTTACTCACTCTGAGGTCTCAAAAAGTGTTTCTTCACCCCGGGAAGTGAATTAAATACCATTTGGAGGCATTTAATGTTCAAGCAAAAACAGGTGATTTTTGACAAAAGAGATAACACCCCCCCATTACGTCATGCTTCAGAAAGGTGAAAATGGTCCGTTTTCAAATGTTTTATTTTTGAACGTCAGTCCACATTTGTAGGTAGATCATCAGTTTAAGAGCTAAAATTAGCATGTTTAAAGTGATTTTCATGCTTCCAGGGGCCCGGGAAGTGAATTAAATACCATTTGGAGGCATTTAATGTTCAAGCAAAAACAGGTGATTTTTGACAAGAGAGATAACACCCCCCCATTACGTCATGCTTCAGAAAGGTGAAAAATGGTCCATTTTCAAATGTTTTATTTTTGAACGTCAGTTCACATTTGTAGGTAGATCATCAGTTTAAGAGCTAAAATTAGCATGTTTAAAGTGATTTTCATGCTTCCAGGGGCCCGGGAAGTGAATTAAATACCATTTAGTGGCATTTAATGTTCAAGCAAAAAGTGGTGATTTTTGACAAGAGAGATAACACCCCCCCATTACGTCCTGCTTCAGAAAGGTGAAAAATGGTCCGTTTTCAAATGTTTTATTTTTGAACGTCAGTTCACATTTGTAGGTAGATCATCAGTTTTAGAGCTAAAATTAGCATGTTTAAAGTGATTTTCATGCTTCCAGGGGCCCTAAACACAAGATTTGTGGAATGGTTAAAAGTGCATGAAAATGGCCAATTTACTCACTCTGAGGTCTCAAAAAGTGTTTCTTCACCCCGGGAAGTGAATTAAATACCATTTGGAGGCATTTAATCTTCAAGCAAAAACAGGGTATTTTTGACAAAAGAGATAACACCCCCCCATTACGTCATGCTTCAGAAAGGTGAAAAATGGTCCGTTTTCAAATGTTTTATTTTTGTACATCAGTTCACATTTGTAGGTAGATCATCAGTTTTAGAGCTAAAATTAGCATGTTTAAAGTGATTTTTATGCTTCCAGGGGCCCAGGAAGTGAATTAAATACCATTTGGAGGCATTTCATGTTCAAGCAAAAACAGGTGATTTTTGACAATTAGAGATAACACCCCCCCCATTACGTCATGCTTCAGAAAGGTGAAAAATGGTCCGTTTTCAAATGTTTTATTTTTGAACGTCAGTTCACATTTGTAGGTAGATCATCAGTTTAAGAGCTAAAATTAGCATGTTTAAAGTGATTTTCATGCTTCCAGGGTCCCGGGAAGTGAATTAAATACCATTTGGAGGCATTTAATGTTCAAGCAAAAACAGGTGATTTTTGACAAAAGAGATAACACCCCCCCATTACATCATGCTTCAGAAAGGTGAAAAATGGTCCGTTTTCAAATGTTTTATTTTTGAACGTCAGTTCACATTTGTAGGTAGATCATCAGTTTAAGAGCTAAAATTAGCATGTTTAAAGTGATTTTCATGCTTCCAGGGGCCCGGGAAGTGAATTAAATACCATTTGGAAGCATTTATTGTTCAAGCAAAAATAGGTGATTTTTGACAAAAGAGATAACACCCCCCCCATTACGTCATGCTTCAGAAAGGTGAAAAATGGTCCGTTTTCAAATGTTTTATTTTTGAACGTCAGTTCACATTTGTAGGTAGATCATCAGTTTTAGAGCTAAAATTAGCATGTTTGAAGTGATTTTCATGCTTCCAAGGGCCCTAAACACAAGATTTGTGGAATGGTTAAAAGTGCATGAAAATGGCCAATTTACTCACTCTGAGGTCTCAAAAAGTGTTTCTTCACCCCGGGAAGTGAATTAAATACCATTTGGATGCATTTAATGTTCAAGCAAAAACAGGTGATTTTTGACAAAAGAGATAACACCCCCATTACGTCATGCTTCAGAAAGGTGAAAAATTGTCCGTTTTCAAATGTTTTATTTTTGAACGTCAGTTCACATTTGTAGGTAGATTATCAGTTTTAGAGCTAAAATTAGCATGTTTAAAGTGATTTTCATGCTTCCAGGGGCCCGGGAAGTGAATTAAATACCATTTGGAGGCATTTAATGTTCAAGCAAAAACAGGTGATTTTTGACAAAAGAGATAACACC
The DNA here is from genome assembly GCF_964261635.1 of Lissotriton helveticus. NCBI lineage: Eukaryota > Metazoa > Chordata > Amphibia > Caudata > Salamandridae > Lissotriton > Lissotriton helveticus. The sequence goes on along the minus strand of NC_136059.1, from coordinate 1,250,453,056 downwards.
CCCCATTACGTCATGCTTCAGAAAGGTGAAAAATGGTCTGTTTTCAAATGTTTTATTTTTGAACATCAGTTCACATTTGTAGGTAGATCATCAGTTTAAGAGCTAAAATTAACCATGTTTAAAGTGATTTTCATGCTTCCAGGGGCCCGGGAAGTGAATTAAATACCATTTGGAGGCATTTAATGTTCAAGCAAAAACAGGTGATTTTTGGCAAAAGAGATAACACCCCCCCATTACGTCATGCTTCAGAAAGGTGAAAAATGGTCCGTTTTCAAATGTTTTATTTTTGAACATCAGTTCACATTTGTAGGTAGATCATCAGTTTAAGAGCTAAAATTAGCCTGTTTAGAGTGATTTTCATGCTTCCAGGGGCCCGGGAAGTGAATTAAATACCATTTGGAGGCATTTAATGTTCAAGCAAAAACAGGTGATTTTTGACAAAAGAGATAACACCCCCCCATTACGTCATGCTTCAGAAAGGTGAAAAATGGTCTGTTTTCAAATGTTTTATTTTTGAACGTCAGTTCACATTTGTAGGTAGATCATCAGTTTAAGAGCTGAAATTAGCATGTTTAAAGTGATTTTCATGCTTACAGGGGCCCGGGAAGTGAATTAAATACCATTTAGTGGCATTTAATGTTCAAGCAAAAACTGGTGATTTTTGACAAAAGAGATAACACCCCCCCATTACGTCCTGCTTCAGAAAAGTGAAAAATGGTCCGTTTTCAAATGTCTTATTTTTGAACGTCAGTTCACATTTGTAGGTAGATCATCAGTTTTATAGCTAAAATTAGCATGTTTAAAGTGATTTTCATGCTTCCAGGGGCCCTAAACACAAGATTTGTGGAATGGTTAAAAGTGCATGAAAATGGCCAATTTACTCACTCTGAGGTCTCAAAAAGTGTTTCTTCACCCCGGGAAGTGAATTAAATACCATTTGGAGGCATTTAATGTTCAAGCAAAAACAGGTGATTTTTGACAAAAGAGATAACACCCCCATTACGTCATGCTTCAGAAAGGTGAAAAATTGTCCGTTTTCAAATGTTTTATTTTTGAACGTCAGTTCACATTTGTAGGTAGATTATCAGTTTTAGAGCTAAAATTAGCATGTTTAAAGTGATTTTCATGCTTCCAGGGGCCCGGGAAGTGAATTAAATACCATTTGGAGGCATTTAATGTTCAAGCAAAAACAGGTGATTTTTGACAAAAGAGATAACACCCCCCATTACGTCATGCTTCAGAAAGGTGAAAAATTGTCTGTTTTCAAATGTTTTATTTTTGAACATCAGTTCACATTTGTAGGTAGATCATCAGTTTAAGAGCTAAAATTAACCATGTTTAAAGTGATTTTCATGCTTCCAGGGGCCCGGGAAGTGAATTAAATACCATTTGGAGGCATTTAATGTTCAAGCAAAAACAGGTGATTTTTGGCAAAAGAGATAACACCCCCCCATTACGTCATGCTTCAGAAAGGTGAAAAATGGTCCGTTTTCAAATGTTTTATTTTTGAACATCAGTTCACATTTGTAGGTAGATCATCAGTTTAAGAGCTAAAATTAGCCTGTTTAGAGTGATTTTCATGCTTCCAGGGGCCCGGGAAGTGAATTAAATACCATTTGGAGGCATTTAATGTTCAAGCAAAAACAGGTGATTTTTGACAAAAGAGATAACACCCCCATTACGTCATGCTTCAGAAAGGTGAAAAATTGTCCGTTTTCAAATGTTTTATTTTTGAACGTCAGTTCACATTTGTAGGTAGATTATCAGTTTTAGAGCTAAAATTAGCATGTTTAAAGTGATTTTCATGCTTCCAGGGGCCCGGGAAGTGAATTAAATACCATTTGGAGGCATTTAATGTTCAAGCAAAAACAGGTGATTTTTGACAAGAGAGATAACACCCTCCCATTACGTCATGCTTCAGAAAGGTGAAAAATGGTCCATTTTCAAATGTTTTATTTTTGAACATCAGTTCACATTTGTAGGTAGATCATCAGTTTAAGAGCTAAAATTAACCATGTTTAAAGTGATTTTCATGCTTCCAGGGGCCCGGGAAGTGAATTAAATACCATTTGGAGGCATTTAATGTTCAAGCAAAAACAGGTGATTTTTGGCAAAAGAGATAACACCCCCCCATTACGTCATGCTTCAGAAAGGTGAAAAATGGTCCGTTTTCAAATGTTTTATTTTTGAACGTCAGTTCACATTTGTAGGTAGATCATCAGTTTAAGAGCTAAAATTAGCCTGTTCAGAGTGATTTTCATGCTTCCAGGGGCCCGGGAAGTGAATTAAATACCATTTGGAGGCATTTAATGTTCAAGCAAAAACAGGTGATTTTTGACAAAAGAGATAACACCCCCCCATTACGTCATGCTTCAGAAAGGTGAAAAATGGTCTGTTTTCAAATGTTTTATTTTTGAACGTCAGTTCACATTTGTAGGTAGATCATCAGTTTAAGAGCTGAAATTAGCATGTTTAAAGTGATTTTCATGCTTCCAGGGGCCCGGGAAGTGAATTAAATACCATTTAGTGGCATTTAATGTTCAAGCAAAAACTGGTGATTTTTGACAAAAGAGATAACACCCCCCCATTACGTCCTGCTTCAGAAAAGTGAAAAATGGTCCGTTTTCAAATGTCTTATTTTTGAACGTCAGTTCACATTTGTAGGTAGATCATCAGTTTTAGAGCTAAAATTAGCTTGTTTAAAGTGATTTTCATGCTTCCAGGGGCCCTAAACACAAGATTTGTGGAATGGTTAAAAGTGCATGAAAATGGCCAATTTACTCACTCTGAGGTCTCAAAAAGTGTTTCTTCACCCCGGGAAGTGAATTAAATACCATTTGGAGGCATTTAATGTTCAAGCAAAAACAGGTGATTTTTGACAAAAGAGATAACACCCCCCCATTACGTCATGCTTCAGAAAGGTGAAAATGGTCCGTTTTCAAATGTTTTATTTTTGAACGTCAGTCCACATTTGTAGGTAGATCATCAGTTTAAGAGCTAAAATTAGCATGTTTAAAGTGATTTTCATGCTTCCAGGGGCCCGGGAAGTGAATTAAATACCATTTGGAGGCATTTAATGTTCAAGCAAAAACAGGTGATTTTTGACAAGAGAGATAACACCCCCCCATTACGTCATGCTTCAGAAAGGTGAAAAATGGTCCATTTTCAAATGTTTTATTTTTGAACGTCAGTTCACATTTGTAGGTAGATCATCAGTTTAAGAGCTAAAATTAGCATGTTTAAAGTGATTTTCATGCTTCCAGGGGCCCGGGAAGTGAATTAAATACCATTTAGTGGCATTTAATGTTCAAGCAAAAAGTGGTGATTTTTGACAAGAGAGATAACACCCCCCCATTACGTCCTGCTTCAGAAAGGTGAAAAATGGTCCGTTTTCAAATGTTTTATTTTTGAACGTCAGTTCACATTTGTAGGTAGATCATCAGTTTTAGAGCTAAAATTAGCATGTTTAAAGTGATTTTCATGCTTCCAGGGGCCCTAAACACAAGATTTGTGGAATGGTTAAAAGTGCATGAAAATGGCCAATTTACTCACTCTGAGGTCTCAAAAAGTGTTTCTTCACCCCGGGAAGTGAATTAAATACCATTTGGAGGCATTTAATCTTCAAGCAAAAACAGGGTATTTTTGACAAAAGAGATAACACCCCCCCATTACGTCATGCTTCAGAAAGGTGAAAAATGGTCCGTTTTCAAATGTTTTATTTTTGTACATCAGTTCACATTTGTAGGTAGATCATCAGTTTTAGAGCTAAAATTAGCATGTTTAAAGTGATTTTTATGCTTCCAGGGGCCCAGGAAGTGAATTAAATACCATTTGGAGGCATTTCATGTTCAAGCAAAAACAGGTGATTTTTGACAATTAGAGATAACACCCCCCCCATTACGTCATGCTTCAGAAAGGTGAAAAATGGTCCGTTTTCAAATGTTTTATTTTTGAACGTCAGTTCACATTTGTAGGTAGATCATCAGTTTAAGAGCTAAAATTAGCATGTTTAAAGTGATTTTCATGCTTCCAGGGGCCCGGGAAGTGAATTAAATACCATTCGGAGGCATTTAATGTTCAAGCAAAAATAGGTGATTTTTGACAAAAGAGATAACACCCCCCATTACGTCATGCTTCAGAAAGGTGAAAAATGGTCCGTTTTCAAATGTTTTATTTTTGAACGTCAGTTCACATTTGTAGGTAGATCATCAGTTTAAGAGCTAAAATGAGCATGTTTAAAGTGATTTTCATGCTTCCAGGGGCCCTAAACACAAGATTTGTGGAATGGTTAAAAGTGCATGAAGATGGCCAATTTACTCACTCTGAGGTCTCAAAAAGTGTTTATTCTCCCCGGGAAGTGAATTAAATACCATTTGGAGGCATTTCATGTTCAAGCAAAAACAGGTGATTTTTGACAAAAGAGATAACACCCCCCCCATTACGTCATGCTTCAGAAAGGTGAAAAATGGTCCGTTTTCAAATGTTTTATTTTCGAACGTCAGTTCACATTTGTAGGTAGATTATCAGTTTTAGAGCTAAAATTAGCATGTTTAAAGTGATTTTCATGCTTCCAGGGGCCCGGGAAGTGAATTAGATACCATTTGGAGGCATTTAATGTTCAAGCAAAAACAGGTGATTTTTGACAAAAGAGATAACACCCTCCCATTACGTCATGCTTCAGAAAGGTGAAAAATTGTCTGTTTTCAAATGTTTTATTTTTGAACGTCAGTTCACATTTGTAGGTAGATCATCAGTTTTAGAGCTAAAATTAGAATGTTTAAAGTGATTTTCATGCTTCCAGGGGCCCGGGAAGTGAATTAAATATCATTTGGAGGCATTTAATGTTCAAGAAAAAACAGGTGATTTTTGACAAAAGAGATAACACCCCCCCATTACGTCATGCTTCAGAAAGGTGAAAAATAGTCCGTTTTCAAATATTTTATTTTTGAACATCAGTTCACATTTGTAGGTAGATTATCAGTTTTAGAGCTAAAATTACCATGTTTAAAATGATTTTCATGCTTCCAGGGGCCCGGGAAGTGAATTAAATACCATTTGGAGGCATTTAATGTTCAAGCAAAAACAGGTGATTTTTGACAAAAGAGATAACACCCCCCCATTACGTCATGCTTCAGAAAGGTGAAAAATGGTCTGTTTTCAAATGTTTTATTTTTGAACGTCAGTTCACATTTGTAGGTAGATCATCAGTTTAAGAGCTAAAATTAGCATGTTTAAAGTGATTTTCATGCTTCCAGGGGCCCGGGAAGGGAATTAAATACCATTTAGTGGCATTTAATGTTCAAGCAAAAACTGGTGATTTTTGACAAAAGAGATAACACCCCCCCCATTACATCCTGCTTCAGAAAGGTGAAAAATTGTCAGTTTTCAAATGTTTTATTTTTGAACGTCAGTTCACATTTGTAGGTAGATCATCAGTTTTAGAGCTAAAATTAGCATGTTTAAAGTGATTTTCATGCTTCCAGGGGCCCTAAACACAAGATTTGTGGAATGGTTAAAAGTGCATGAAAATGGCCAATTTACTCACTCTGAGGTCTCAAAAAGTGTTTCTTCACCCCGGGAAGTGAATTAAATACCATTTGGAGGCATTTAATGTTCAAGTAAAAACAGGTGATTTTTGACAAAAGAGATAACACCCCCCATTACGTCATGCTTCAGAAAGGTGAAAATGGTCCGTTTTCAAATGTTTTATTTTTTAACGTCAGTCCACATTTGTAGGTAGATCATCAGTTTAAGAGCTAAAATTAGCATGTTTAAAGTGATTTTCATGCTTCCAGTGGCCCGGGAAGTGAATTACATACCATTTGGAGGCATTTAATGTTCAAGCAAAAACAGGTGATTTTTGACAAAAGAGATAACACCCTCCCATTACGTCATGCTTCAGAAAGGTGAAAAATGGTCCATTTTCAAATGTTTTATTTTTGAACGTCAGTTCACATTTGTAGGTAGATCATCAGTTTAAGAGCTAAAATTAGCATGTTTAAAGTGATTTTCATGCTTCCAGGGTCCCGGGAAGTGAATTAAATACCATTTGGAGGCATTTAATGTTCAAGCAAAAACAGGTGATTTTTGACAAAAGAGATAACACCCCCCATTACGTCATGCTTCAGAAAGGTGAAAAATGGTCCGTTTTCAAATGTTTTATTTTTGAACGTCAGTTCACATTTGTAGGTAGATCATCAGTTTAAGAGCTAAAATTAGCATGTTTAAAGTGATTTTCATGCTTCCAGGGGCCCGGGAAGTGAATTAAATACCATTTGGAAGCATTTAATGTTCAAGCAAAAATAGGTGATTTTTGACAAAAGAGATAACACCCCCCCCATTACGTCATGCTTCAGAAAGGTGAAAAATGGTCCGTTTTCAAATGTTTTATTTTTGAACGTCAGTTCACATTTGTAGGTAGATCATCAGTTTTGAGCTAAAATTAGCATGTTTAAAGTGATTTTCATGCTTCGAAGGGCCCTAAACACAAGATTTGTGGAATGGTTAAAAGTGCATGAAAATGGCCAATTTACTCACTCTGAGGTCTCAAAAAGTGCTTCTTCACCCCGGGGAGTGAATTAAATACCATTTGGATGCATTTAATGTTCAAGCAAAAACAGGTGATTTTTGACAAAAGAGATAACACCCCCATTACGTCATGCTTCAGAAAGGTGAAAAATTGTCCGTTTTCAAATGTTTTATTTTTGATCGTCAGTTCACATTTGTAGGTAGATTATCAGTTTTAGAGCTAAAATTAGCATGTTTAAAGTGATTTTCATGCTTCCAGGGGCCCGGGAAGTGAATTAAATACCATTTGGAGGCATTTAATGTTCAAGCAAAAACAGGTGATTTTTGACAAAAGAGATAACACCCCCCCATTACGTCATGCTTCAGAAAGGTGAAAAATGGTCCGTTTTCAAATGTTTTATTTTCGAACGTCAGTTCACATTTGTAGGTAGATTATCAGTTTTAGAGCTAAAATTAGCATGTTTAAAGTGATTTTCATGCTTCCAGGGGCCCGGGAAGTGAATTAAATACCATTTGGAGGCATTTAATGTTCAAGCAAAAACAGGTGATTTTTGACAAAAGAGATAACACCCTCCCATTACGTCATGCTTCAGAAAGGTGAAAAATGGTCTGTTTTCAAATGTTTTATTTTTGAACGTCAGTTCACATTTGTAGGTAGATCATCAGTTTTAGAGCTAAAATTAGAATGTTTAAAGTGATTTTCATGCTTCCAGGGGCCCGGGAAGTGAATTAAATATCATTTGGAGGCATTTAATGTTCAAGAAAAAACAGGTGATTTTTGACAAAAGAGATAACACCCCCCCATTACGTCATGCTTCAGAAAGGTGAAAAATAGTCCGTTTTCAAATATTTTATTTTTGAACATCAGTTCACATTTGTAGGTAGATTATCAGTTTTAGAGCTAAAATTACCATGTTTAAAATGATTTTCATGCTTCCAGGGGCCCGGGAAGTGAATTAAATACCATTTGGAGGCATTTAATGTTCAAGCAAAAACAGGTGATTTTTGACAAAAGAGATAACACCCCCCCATTACGTCATGCTTCAGAAAGGTGAAAAATGGTCTGTTTTCAAATGTTTTATTTTTGAACGTCAGTTCACATTTGTAGGTAGATCATCAGTTTAAGAGCTAAAATTAGCATGTTTAAAGTGATTTTCATGCTTCCAGGGGCCCGGGAAGGGAATTAAATACCATTTAGTGGCATTTAATGTTCAAGCAAAAACTGGTGATTTTTGACAAAAGAGATAACACCCCCCCCATTACATCCTGCTTCAGAAAGGTGAAAAATTGTCAGTTTTCAAATGTTTTATTTTTGAACGTCAGTTCACATTTGTAGGTAGATCATCAGTTTTAGAGCTAAAATTAGCATGTTTAAAGTGATTTTCATGCTTCCAGGGGCCCTAAACACAAGATTTGTGGAATGGTTAAAAGTGCATGAAAATGGCCAATTTACTCACTCTGAGGTCTCAAAAAGTGTTTCTTCACCCCGGGAAGTGAATTAAATACCATTTGGAGGCATTTAATGTTCAAGTAAAAACAGGTGATTTTTGACAAAAGAGATAACACCCCCCATTACGTCATGCTTCAGAAAGGTGAAAATGGTCCGTTTTCAAATGTTTTATTTTTTAACGTCAGTCCACATTTGTAGGTAGATCATCAGTTTAAGAGCTAAAATTAGCATGTTTAAAGTGATTTTCATGCTTCCAGTGGCCCGGGAAGTGAATTACATACCATTTGGAGGCATTTAATGTTCAAGCAAAAACAGGTGATTTTTGACAAAAGAGATAACACCCTCCCATTACGTCATGCTTCAGAAAGGTGAAAAATGGTCCATTTTCAAATGTTTTATTTTTGAACGTCAGTTCACATTTGTAGGTAGATCATCAGTTTAAGAGCTAAAATTAGCATGTTTAAAGTGATTTTCATGCTTCCAGGGTCCCGGGAAGTGAATTAAATACCATTTGGAGGCATTTAATGTTCAAGCAAAAACAGGTGATTTTTGACAAAAGAGATAACACCCCCCATTACGTCATGCTTCAGAAAGGTGAAAAATGGTCCGTTTTCAAATGTTTTATTTTTGAACGTCAGTTCACATTTGTAGGTAGATCATCAGTTTAAGAGCTAAAATTAGCATGTTTAAAGTGATTTTCATGCTTCCAGGGGCCCGGGAAGTGAATTAAATACCATTTGGAAGCATTTAATGTTCAAGCAAAAATAGGTGATTTTTGACAAAAGAGATAACACCCCCCCCATTACGTCATGCTTCAGAAAGGTGAAAAATGGTCCGTTTTCAAATGTTTTATTTTTGAACGTCAGTTCACATTTGTAGGTAGATCATCAGTTTTAGAGCTAAAATTAGCATGTTTAAAGTGATTTTCATGCTTCGAAGGGCCCTAAACACAAGATTTGTGGAATGGTTAAAAGTGCATGAAAATGGCCAATTTACTCACTCTGAGGTCTCAAAAAGTGCTTCTTCACCCCGGGGAGTGAATTAAATACCATTTGGATGCATTTAATGTTCAAGCAAAAACAGGTGATTTTTGACAAAAGAGATAACACCCCCATTACGTCATGCTTCAGAAAGGTGAAAAATTGTCCGTTTTCAAATGTTTTATTTTTGATCGTCAGTTCACATTTGTAGGTAGATTATCAGTTTTAGAGCTAAAATTAGCATGTTTAAAGTGATTTTCATGCTTCCAGGGGCCCGGGAAGTGAATTAAATACCATTTGGAGGCATTTAATGTTCAAGCAAAAACAGGTGATTTTTGACAAAAGAGATAACACCCCCCCATTACGTCATGCTTCAGAAAGGTGAAAAATGGTCTGTTTTCAAATGTTTTATTTTTGAACATCAGTTCACAATTGTAGGTAGATCATCAGTTTAAGAGCTAAAATTAACCATGTTTAAAGTGATTTTCATGCTTCCAGGGGCCCGGGAAGTGAATTAAATACCATTTGGAGGCATTTAATGTTCAAGCAAAAACAGGTGATTTTTGGCAAAAGAGATAACACCCCCCCCATTACGTCATGCTTCAGAAAGGTGAAAAATGGTCCGTTTTCAAATGTTTTATTTTTGAACATCAGTTCACATTTGTAGGTAGATCATCAGTTTAAGAGCTAAAATTAGCCTGTTTAGAGTGATTTTCATGCTTCCAGGGGCCCGGGAAGTGAATTAAATACCATTTGGAGGCATTTAATGTTCAAGCAAAAACAGGTGATTTTTGACAAAAGAGATAACACCCCCATTACGTCATGCTTCAGAAAGGTGAAAAATTGTCCGTTTTCAAATGTTGTATTTTTGAACGTCAGTTCACATTTGTAGGTAGATTATCAGTTTTAGAGCTAAAATTAGCATGTTTAAAGTGATTTTCATGCTTCCAGGGGCCCGGGAAGTGAATTAAATACCATTTGGAGGCATTTAATGTTCAAGCAAAAACAGGTGATTTTTGACAAAAGAGATAACATCCCCCCATTACGTCATGCTTCAGAAAGGTGAAAAATGGTCTGTTTTCAAATGTTTTATTTTTGAACGTCAGTTCACATTTGTAGGTAGATCATCAGTTTAAGAGCTAAAATTAGCATGTTTAAAGTGATTTTCATGCTTCCAGGGGCCCGGGAAGTGAATTAAATACCATTTAGTGGCATTTAATGTTCAAGCAAAAACTGGTGATTTTTGACAAAAGAGATAACACCCCCCCATTACGTCCTGCTTCAGAAAGGTGAAAAATGGTCCGTTTTCAAATGTCTTATTTTTGAACGTCAGTTCACATTTGTAGGTAGATCATCAGTTTTAGAGCTAAAATTAGCATGTTTAAAGTGATTTTCATGCTTCCAGGGGCCCTAAACACAAGATTTGTGGAATGGTTAAAAGTGCATGAAAATGGCCAATTTACTCACTCTGAGGTCTCAAAAAGTGTTTCTTCACCCCGGGAAGTGAATTAAATACCATTTGGAGGCATTTAATGTTCAAGCAAAAACAGGTGATTTTTGACAAAAGAGATAACACCCCCCCATTACGTCATGCTTCAGAAAGGTGAAAATGGTCCGTTTTCAAATGTTTTATTTTTGAACGTCAGTCCACATTTGTAGGTAGATCATAAGTTTAAGAGCTAAAATTAGCATGTTTAAAGTGATTTTCATGCTTCCAGGGGCCCGGGAAGTGAATTAAATACCATTTGGAGGCATTTAATGTTCAAGCAAAAACAGGTGATTTTTGACAAGAGAGATAACACCCCCCCATTACGTCATGCTTCAGAAAGGTGAAAAATGGTCCATTTTCAAATGTTTTATTTTTGAACGTCAGTTCACATTTGTAGGTAGATCATCAGTTTAAGAGCTAAAATTAGCATGTTTAAAGTGATTTTCATGCTTCCAGGGGCCCGGGAAGTGAATTAAATACCATTTAGTGGCATTTAATGTTCAAGCAAAAACTGGTGATTTTTGACAAGAGAGATAACACCCCCCCATTACGTCCTGCTTCAGAAAGGTGAAAAATGGTCCGTTTTCAAATGTTTTATTTTTGAACGTCAGTTCACATTTGTAGGTAGATCATCATTTTAGAGCTAAAATTAGCATGTTTATAGTGATTTTCATGCTTCCAGGGGCCCTAAACACAAGATTTGTGGAATGGTTAAAAGTGCATGAAAATGGCCAATTTACTCACTCTGAGGTCTCAAAAAGTGTTTCTTCACCCCGGGAAGTGAATTAAATACCATTTGGAGGCATTTATTCTTCAAGCAAAAACAGGGGATTTTTGACAAAAGAGATAACACCCCCCCATTACGTCATGCTTCAGAAAGGTGAAAAATGGTCCGTTTTCAAATGTTTTATTTTTGTACATCAGTTCACATTTGTAGGTAGATCATCAGTTTTAGAGCTAAAATTAGCATGTTTAAAGTGATTTTCATGCTTCCAGGGGCCAGGGAAGTGAATTAAATACCATTTGGAGGCATTTAATGTTCAAGCAAAAACAGGTGATTTTTGACAAAAGAGATAACACCCTCCCATTACGTCATGCTTCAGAAAGGTGAAAAATGGTCTGTTTTCAAATGTTTTATTTTTGAACGTCAGTTCACATTTGTAGGTAGATCATCAGTTTTAGAGCTAAAATTAGAATGTTTAAAGTGATTTTCATGCTTCCAGGGGCCCGGGAAGTGAATTAAATATCATTTGGAGGCATTTAATGTTCAAGAAAAAACAGGTGATTTTTGACAAAAGAGATAACACCCCCCCATTACGTCATGCTTCAGAAAGGTGAAAAATGGTCCGTTTTCAAATGTTTTATTTTTGAACATCAGTTCACATTTGTAGGTAGATTATCAGTTTTAGAGCTAAAATTACCATGTTTAAAGTGATTTTCATGCTTCCAGGGGCCCGGGAAGTGAATTAAATACCATTTGGAGGCATTCAATGTTCAAGCAAAAACAGGTGATTTTTGACAAAAGAGATAACACCCCCCCATTACGTCATGCTTCAGAAAGGTGAAAAATGGTCTGTTTTCAAATGTTTTATTTTTGAACGTCAGTTCACATTTGTAGGTAGATCATCAGTTTAAGAGCTAAAATTAGCATGTTTAAAGTGATTTTCATGCTTCCAGGGGCCCGGGAAGGGAATTAAATACCATTTAGTGGCATTTAATGTTCAAGCAAAAACTGGTGATTTTTGACAAAAGAGATAACACCCCCCCATTACATCCTGCTTCAGAAAGGTGAAAAATTGTCAGTTTTCAAATGTTTTATTTTTGAACGTCAGTTCACATTTGTAGGTAGATCATCAGTTTTAGAGCTAAAATTAGCATGTTTAAAGTGATTTTCATGCTTCCAGGGGCCCTAAACACAAGATTTGTGGAATGGTTAAAAGTGCATGAAAATGGCCAATTTACTCACTCTGAGGTCTCAAAAAGTGTTTCTTCACCCCGGGAAGTGAATTAAATACCATTTGGAGGCATTTAATGTTCAAGTAAAAACAGGTGATTTTTGACAAAAGAGATAACACCCCCCCATTACGTCATGCTTCAGAAAGGTGAAAATGGTCCGTTTTCAAATGTTTTATTTTTTAACGTCAGTCCACATTTGTAGGTAGATCATCAGTTTAAGAGCTAAAATTAGCATGTTTAAAGTGATTTTCATGCTTCCAGGGGCCCGGGAAGTGAATTACATACCATTTGGAGGCATTTAATGTTCAAGCAAAAACAGGTGATTTTTGACAAAAGAGATAACACCCCCCCATTACGTCATGCTTCAGAAAGGTGAAAAATGGTCCATTTTCAAATGTTTTATTTTTGAACGTCAGTTCACATTTGTAGGTAGATCATCAGTTTAAGAGCTAAAATTAGCATGTTTAAAGTGATTTTCATGCTTCCAGGGTCCCGGGAAGTGAATTAAATACCATTTGGAGGCATTTAATGTTCAAGCAAAAACAGGTGATTTTTGACAAAAGAGATAACACCCCCCCCATTACGTCATGCTTCAGAAAGGTGAAAAATGGTCCGTTTTCAAATGTTTTATTTTTGAACGTCAGTTCACATTTGTAGGTAGATCATCAGTTTAAGAGCTAAAATTAGCATGTTTAAAGTGATTTTCATGCTTCCAGGGGCCCGGGAAGTGAATTAAATACCATTTGGAAGCATTTAATGTTCAAGCAAAAATAGGTGATTTTTGACAAAAGAGATAACACCCCCCCCATTACGTCATGCTTCAGAAAGGTGAAAAATGGTCCGTTTTCAAATGTTTTATTTTTGAACGTCAGTTCACATTTGTAGGTAGATCATCAGTTTTAGAGCTAAAATTAGCATGTTTAAAGTGATTTTCATGCTTCCAAGGGCCCTAAACAAAAGATTTGTGGAATGGTTAAAAGTGCATGAAAATGGCCAATTTACTCACTCTGAGGTCTCAAAAAGTGTTTCTTCACCCCGGGAAGTGAATTAAATACCATTTGGATGCATTTAATGTTCAAGCAAAAACAGGTGATTTTTGACAAAAGAGATAACACCCCCATTACGTCATGCTTCAGAAAGGTGAACAATTGTCCGTTTTCAAATGTTTTATTTTTGAACGTCAGTTCACATTTGTAGGTAGATTATCAGTTTTAGAGCTAAAATTAGCATGTTTAAAGTGATTTTCATGCTTCCAGGGGCCCGGGAAGTGAATTAAATACCATTTGGAGGCATTTAATGTTCAAGCAAAAACAGGTGATTTTTGGCAAAAGAGATAACACCCCCCCATTACGTCATGCTTCAGAAAGGTGAAAAATGGTCCGTTTTCAAATGTTTTATTTTTGAACATCAGTTCACATTTGTAGGTAGATCATCAGTTTAAGAGCTAAAATTAGCCTGTTTAGAGTGATTTTCATGCTTCCAGGGGCCCGGGAAGTGAATTAAATACCATTTGGAGGCATTTAATGTTCAAGCAAAAACAGGTGATTTTTGACAAAAGAGATAACACTCCCATTACGTCATGCTTCAGAAAGGTGAAAAATTGTCCGTTTTCAAATGTTTTATTTTTGAACGTCAGTTCACATTTGTAGGTAGATTATCAGTTTTAGAGCTAAAATTAGCATGTTTAAAGTGATTTTCATGCTTCCAGGGGCCCGGGAAGTGAATTAAATACCATTTGGAGGCATTTAATGTTCAAGCAAAAACAGGTGATTTTTGACAAAAGAGATAACACCCTCCCATTACGTCATGCTTCAGAAAGGTGAAAAATGGTCTGTTTTCAAATGTTTTATTTTTGAACATCAGTTCACATTTGTAGGTAGATCATCAGTTTAAGAGCTAAAATTAACCATGTTTAAAGTGATTTTCATGCTTCCAGGGGCCCGGGAAGTGAATTAAATACCATTTGGAGGCATTTAATGTTCAAGCAAAAACAGGTGATTTTTGGCAAAAGAGATAACACCCCCCATTACGTCATGCTTCAGAAAGGTGAAAAATGGTCCGTTTTCAAATGTTTTATTTTTGAACATCAGTTCACATTTGTAGGTAGATCATCAGTTTAAGAGCTAAAATTAGCCTGTTTAGAGTGATTTTCATGCTTCCAGGGGCCCGGGAAGTGAATTAAATACCATTTGGAGGCATTTAATGTTCAAGCAAAAACAGGTGATTTTTGACAAAAGAGATAACACCCCCCCCCATTACGTCATGCTTCAGAAAGGTGAAAAATGGTCTGTTTTCAAATGTTTTATTTTTGAACGTCAGTTCACATTTGTAGGTAGATCATCAGTTTAAGAGCTGAAATTAGCATGTTTAAAGTGATTTTCATGCTTCCAGGGGCCCGGGAAGTGAATTAAATACCATTTAGTGGCATTTAATGTTCAAGCAAAAACTGGTGATTTTTGACAAAAGAGATAACACCCCCCCATTACGTCCTGCTTCAGAAAAGTGAAAAATGGTCCGTTTTCAAATGTCTTATTTTTGAACGTCAGTTCACATTTGTAGGTAGATCATCAGTTTTAGAGCTAAAATTAGCATGTTTAAAGTGATTTTCATGCTTCCAGGGGCCCTAAACACAAGATTTGTGGAATGGTTAAAAGTGCATGAAAATGGCCAATTTACTCACTCTGAGGTCTCAAAAAGTGTTTCTTCACCCCGGGAAGTGAATTAAATACCATTTGGAGGCATTTAATGTTCAAGCAAAAACAGGTGATTTCTGACAAAAGAGATAACACCCCCCCATTACGTCATGCTTCAGAAAGGTGAAAATGGTCCGTTTTCAAATGTTTTATTTTTGAACGTCAGTCCACATTTGTAGGTAGATCATCAGTTTAAGAGCTAAAATTAGCATGTTTAAAGTGATTTTCATGCTTCCAGGGGCCCGGGAAGTGAATTAAATACCATTTGGAGGCATTTAATGTTCAAGCAAAAACAGGTGATTTTTGACAAGAGAGATAACACCCCCCCATTACGTCATGCTTCAGAAAGGTGAAAAATGGTCCATTTTCAAATGTTTTATTTTTGAACGTCAGTTCACATTTGTAGGTAGATCATCAGTTTAAGAGCTAAAATTAGCATGTTTAAAGTGATTTTCATGCTTCCAGGGGCCCGGGAAGTGAATTAAATACCATTTAGTGGCATTTAATGTTCAAGCAAAAACTGGTGATTTTTGACAAGAGAGATAACACCCCCCCATTACGTCCTGCTTCAGAAAGGTGAAAAATGGTCCGTTTTCAAATGTTTTATTTTTGAACGTCAGTTCACATTTGTAGGTAGATCATCATTTTAGAGCTAAAATTAGCATGTTTAAAGTGATTTTCATGCTTCCAGGGGCCCTAAACACAAGATTTGTGGAATGGTTAAAAGTGCATGAAAATGGCCAATTTACTCACTCTGAGGTCTCAAAAAGTGTTTCTTCACCCCGGGAAGTGAATTAAATACCATTTGGAGGCATTTAATCTTCAAGCAAAAACAGGGGATTTTTGACAAAAGAGATAACACCCCCCCATTACGTCATGCTTCAGAAAGGTGAAAAATGGTCCGTTTTCAAATGTTTTATTTTTGTACATCAGTTCACATTTGTAGGTAGATCATCAGTTTTAGAGCTAAAATTAGCATGTTTAAAGTGATTTTCATGCTTCCAGGGGCCAGGGAAGTGAATTAAATACCATTTGGAGGCATTTAATGTTCAAGCAAAAACAGGTGATTTTTGACAAAAGAGATAACACCCTCCCATTACGTCATGCTTCAGAAAGGTGAAAAATGGTCTGTTTTCAAATGTTTTATTTTTGAACGTCAGTTCACATTTGTAGGTAGATCATCAGTTTTAGAGCTAAAATTAGAATGTTTAAAGTGATTTTCATGCTTCCAGGGGCCCGGGAAGTGAATTAAATATCATTTGGAGGCATTTAATGTTCAAGCAAAAACAGGTGATTTTTGACAAAAGAGATAACACCCCCCCATTACGTCATGCTTCAGAAAGGTGAAAAATGGTCCGTTTTCAAATGTTTTATTTTTGAACGTCAGTTCACATTTGTAGGTAGATCATCAGTTTAAGAGCTAAAATTAGCATGTTTAAAGTGATTTTCATGCTTCCAGGGGCACGGGAAGTGAATTAAATACCATTTGGAAGCATTTAATGTTCAAGCAAAAATAGGTGATTTTTGACAAAAGAGATAACACCCCCCCCATTACGTCATGCTTCAGAAAGGTGAAAAATGGTCCGTTTTCAAATGTTTTATTTTTGAACGTCAGTTCACATTTGTAGGTAGATCATCAGTTTTAGAGCTAAAATTAGCATGTTTAAAGTGATTTTCATGCTTCCAAGGGCCCTAAACACAAGATTTGTGGAATGGTTAAAAGTGCATGAAAATGGCCAATTTACTCACTCTGAGGTCTCAAAAAGTGTTTCTTCACCCCGGGAAGTGAATTAAATACCATTTGGATGCATTTAATGTTCAAGCAAAAACAGGTGATTTTTGACAAAAGAGATAACACCCCCATTACGTCATGCTTCAGAAAGGTGAAAAATTGTCCGTTTTCAAATGTTTTATTTTTGAACGTCAGTTCACATTTGTAGGTAGATTATCAGTTTTAGAGCTAAAATTAGCATGTTTAAAGTGATTTTCATGCTTCCAGGGGCCCGGGAAGTGAATTAAATACCATTTGGAGGCATTTAATGTTCAAGCAAAAACAGGTGATTTTTGACAAAAGAGATAACACCCCCCATTACGTCATGCTTCAGAAAGGTGAAAAATTGTCTGTTTTCAAATGTTTTATTTTTGAACATCAGTTCACATTTGTAGGTAGATCATCAGTTTAAGAGCTAAAATTAACCATGTTTAAAGTGATTTTCATGCTTCCAGGGGCCCGGGAAGTGAATTAAATACCATTTGGAGGCATTTAATGTTCAAGCAAAAACAGGTGATTTTTGGCAAAAGAGATAACACCCCCCCATTACGTCATGCTTCAGAAAGGTGAAAAATGGTCCGTTTTCAAATGTTTTATTTTTGAACATCAGTTCACATTTGTAGGTAGATCATCAGTTTAAGAGCTAAAATTAGCCTGTTTAGAGTGATTTTCATGCTTCCAGGGGCCCGGGAAGTGAATTAAATACCATTTGGAGGCATTTAATGTTCAAGCAAAAACAGGTGATTTTTGACAAAAGAGATAACACCCCCATTACGTCATGCTTCAGAAAGGTGAAAAATTGTCCGTTTTCAAATGTTTTATTTTTGAACGTCAGTTCACATTTGTAGGTAGATTATCAGTTTTAGAGCTAAAATTAGCATGTTTAAAGTGATTTTCATGCTTCCAGGGGCCCGGGAAGTGAATTAAATACCATTTGGAGGCATTTAATGTTCAAGCAAAAACAGGTGATTTTTGACAAAAGAGATAACACCCTCCCATTACGTCATGCTTCAGAAAGGTGAAAAATGGTCTGTTTTCAAATGTTTTATTTTTGAACATCAGTTCACATTTGTAGGTAGATCATCAGTTTAAGAGCTAAAATTAACCATGTTTAAAGTGATTTTCATGCTTCCAGGGGCCCGGGAAGTGAATTAAATACCATTTGGAGGCATTTAATGTTCAAGCAAAAACAGGTGATTTTTGGCAAAAGAGATAACACCCCCCCATTACGTCATGCTTCAGAAAGGTGAAAAATGGTCCGTTTTCAAATGTTTTATTTTTGAACATCAGTTCACATTTGTAGGTAGATCATCAGTTTAAGAGCTAAAATTAGCCTGTTCAGAGTGATTTTCATGCTTCCAGGGGCCCGGGAAGTGAATTAAATACCATTTGGAGGCATTTAATGTTCAAGCAAAAACAGGTGATTTTTGACAAAAGAGATAACACCCCCCCATTACGTCATGCTTCAGAAAGGTGAAAAATGGTCTGTTTTCAAATGTTTTATTTTTGAACGTCAGTTCACATTTGTAGGTAGATCATCAGTTTAAGAGCTGAAATTAGCATGTTTAAAGTGATTTTCATGCTTCCAGGGGCCCGGGAAGTGAATTAAATACCATTTAGTGGCATTTAATGTTCAAGCAAAAACTGGTGATTTTTGACAAAAGAGATAACACCCCCCCATTACGTCCTGCTTCAGAAAAGTGAAAAATGGTCCGTTTTCAAATGTCTTATTTTTGAACGTCAGTTCACATTTGTAGGTAGATCATCAGTTTTAGAGCTAAAATTAGCTTGTTTAAAGTGATTTTCATGCTTCCAGGGGCCCTAAACACAAGATTTGTGGAATGGTTAAAAGTGCATGAAAATGGCCAATTTACTCACTCTGAGGTCTCAAAAAGTGTTTCTTCACCCCGGGAAGTGAATTAAATACCATTTGGAGGCATTTAATGTTCAAGCAAAAACAGGTGATTTTTGACAAAAGAGATAACACCCCCCCATTACGTCATGCTTCAGAAAGGTGAAAATGGTCCGTTTTCAAATGTTTTATTTTTGAACGTCAGTCCACATTTGTAGGTAGATCATCAGTTTAAGAGCTAAAATTAGCATGTTTAAAGTGATTTTCATGCTTCCAGGGGCCCGGGAAGTGAATTAAATACCATTTGGAGGCATTTAATGTTCAAGCAAAAACAGGTGATTTTTGACAAGAGAGATAACACCCCCCCATTACGTCATGCTTCAGAAAGGTGAAAAATGGTCCATTTTCAAATGTTTTATTTTTGAACGTCAGTTCACATTTGTAGGTAGATCATCAGTTTAAGAGCTAAAATTAGCATGTTTAAAGTGATTTTCATGCTTCCAGGGGCCCGGGAAGTGAATTAAATACCATTTAGTGGCATTTAATGTTCAAGCAAAAAGTGGTGATTTTTGACAAGAGAGATAACACCCCCCCATTACGTCCTGCTTCAGAAAGGTGAAAAATGGTCCGTTTTCAAATGTTTTATTTTTGAACGTCAGTTCACATTTGTAGGTAGATCATCAGTTTTAGAGCTAAAATTAGCATGTTTAAAGTGATTTTCATGCTTCCAGGGGCCCTAAACACAAGATTTGTGGAATGGTTAAAAGTGCATGAAAATGGCCAATTTACTCACTCTGAGGTCTCAAAAAGTGTTTCTTCACCCCGGGAAGTGAATTAAATACCATTTGGAGGCATTTAATCTTCAAGCAAAAACAGGGTATTTTTGACAAAAGAGATAACACCCCCCCATTACGTCATGCTTCAGAAAGGTGAAAAATGGTCCGTTTTCAAATGTTTTATTTTTGTACATCAGTTCACATTTGTAGGTAGATCATCAGTTTTAGAGCTAAAATTAGCATGTTTAAAGTGATTTTTATGCTTCCAGGGGCCCAGGAAGTGAATTAAATACCATTTGGAGGCATTTCATGTTCAAGCAAAAACAGGTGATTTTTGACAATTAGAGATAACACCCCCCCCATTACGTCATGCTTCAGAAAGGTGAAAAATGGTCCGTTTTCAAATGTTTTATTTTTGAACGTCAGTTCACATTTGTAGGTAGATCATCAGTTTAAGAGCTAAAATTAGCATGTTTAAAGTGATTTTCATGCTTCCAGGGGCCCGGGAAGTGAATTAAATACCATTCGGAGGCATTTAATGTTCAAGCAAAAATAGGTGATTTTTGACAAAAGAGATAACACCCCCCATTACGTCATGCTTCAGAAAGGTGAAAAATGGTCCGTTTTCAAATGTTTTATTTTTGAACGTCAGTTCACATTTGTAGGTAGATCATCAGTTTAAGAGCTAAAATGAGCATGTT
The DNA here is from genome assembly GCF_964261635.1 of Lissotriton helveticus. Taxonomy (NCBI): domain Eukaryota; kingdom Metazoa; phylum Chordata; class Amphibia; order Caudata; family Salamandridae; genus Lissotriton; species Lissotriton helveticus. The sequence goes on along the minus strand of NC_136059.1, from coordinate 1,250,432,860 downwards.
TAAAGTGATTTTCATGCTTCCAGGGGCCCTAAACACAAGATTTGTGGAATGGTTAAAAGTGCATGAAGATGGCCAATTTACTCACTCTGAGGTCTCAAAAAGTGTTTATTCTCCCCGGGAAGTGAATTAAATACCATTTGGAGGCATTTCATGTTCAAGCAAAAACAGGTGATTTTTGACAAAAGAGATAACACCCCCCCCATTACGTCATGCTTCAGAAAGGTGAAAAATGGTCCGTTTTCAAATGTTTTATTTTCGAACGTCAGTTCACATTTGTAGGTAGATTATCAGTTTTAGAGCTAAAATTAGCATGTTTAAAGTGATTTTCATGCTTCCAGGGGCCCGGGAAGTGAATTAAATACCATTTGGAGGCATTTAATGTTCAAGCAAAAACAGGTGATTTTTGACAAAAGAGATAACACCCTCCCATTACGTCATGCTTCAGAAAGGTGAAAAATTGTCTGTTTTCAAATGTTTTATTTTTGAACGTCAGTTCACATTTGTAGGTAGATCATCAGTTTTAGAGCTAAAATTAGAATGTTTAAAGTGATTTTCATGCTTCCAGGGGCCCGGGAAGTGAATTAAATATCATTTGGAGGCATTTAATGTTCAAGAAAAAACAGGTGATTTTTGACAAAAGAGATAACACCCCCCCATTACGTCATGCTTCAGAAAGGTGAAAAATAGTCCGTTTTCAAATATTTTATTTTTGAACATCAGTTCACATTTGTAGGTAGATTATCAGTTTTAGAGCTAAAATTACCATGTTTAAAATGATTTTCATGCTTCCAGGGGCCCGGGAAGTGAATTAAATACCATTTGGAGGCATTTAATGTTCAAGCAAAAACAGGTGATTTTTGACAAAAGAGATAACACCCCCCCATTACGTCATGCTTCAGAAAGGTGAAAAATGGTCTGTTTTCAAATGTTTTATTTTTGAACGTCAGTTCACATTTGTAGGTAGATCATCAGTTTAAGAGCTAAAATTAGCATGTTTAAAGTGATTTTCATGCTTCCAGGGGCCCGGGAAGGGAATTAAATACCATTTAGTGGCATTTAATGTTCAAGCAAAAACTGGTGATTTTTGACAAAAGAGATAACACCCCCCCCATTACATCCTGCTTCAGAAAGGTGAAAAATTGTCAGTTTTCAAATGTTTTATTTTTGAACGTCAGTTCACATTTGTAGGTAGATCATCAGTTTTAGAGCTAAAATTAGCATGTTTAAAGTGATTTTCATGCTTCCAGGGGCCCTAAACACAAGATTTGTGGAATGGTTAAAAGTGCATGAAAATGGCCAATTTACTCACTCTGAGGTCTCAAAAAGTGTTTCTTCACCCCGGGAAGTGAATTAAATACCATTTGGAGGCATTTAATGTTCAAGTAAAAACAGGTGATTTTTGACAAAAGAGATAACACCCCCCATTACGTCATGCTTCAGAAAGGTGAAAATGGTCCGTTTTCAAATGTTTTATTTTTTAACGTCAGTCCACATTTGTAGGTAGATCATCAGTTTAAGAGCTAAAATTAGCATGTTTAAAGTGATTTTCATGCTTCCAGTGGCCCGGGAAGTGAATTACATACCATTTGGAGGCATTTAATGTTCAAGCAAAAACAGGTGATTTTTGACAAAAGAGATAACACCCTCCCATTACGTCATGCTTCAGAAAGGTGAAAAATGGTCCATTTTCAAATGTTTTATTTTTGAACGTCAGTTCACATTTGTAGGTAGATCATCAGTTTAAGAGCTAAAATTAGCATGTTTAAAGTGATTTTCATGCTTCCAGGGTCCCGGGAAGTGAATTAAATACCATTTGGAGGCATTTAATGTTCAAGCAAAAACAGGTGATTTTTGACAAAAGAGATAACACCCCCCATTACGTCATGCTTCAGAAAGGTGAAAAATGGTCCGTTTTCAAATGTTTTATTTTTGAACGTCAGTTCACATTTGTAGGTAGATCATCAGTTTAAGAGCTAAAATTAGCATGTTTAAAGTGATTTTCATGCTTCCAGGGGCCCGGGAAGTGAATTAAATACCATTTGGAAGCATTTAATGTTCAAGCAAAAATAGGTGATTTTTGACAAAAGAGATAACACCCCCCCCATTACGTCATGCTTCAGAAAGGTGAAAAATGGTCCGTTTTCAAATGTTTTATTTTTGAACGTCAGTTCACATTTGTAGGTAGATCATCAGTTTTGAGCTAAAATTAGCATGTTTAAAGTGATTTTCATGCTTCGAAGGGCCCTAAACACAAGATTTGTGGAATGGTTAAAAGTGCATGAAAATGGCCAATTTACTCACTCTGAGGTCTCAAAAAGTGCTTCTTCACCCCGGGGAGTGAATTAAATACCATTTGGATGCATTTAATGTTCAAGCAAAAACAGGTGATTTTTGACAAAAGAGATAACACCCCCATTACGTCATGCTTCAGAAAGGTGAAAAATTGTCCGTTTTCAAATGTTTTATTTTTGATCGTCAGTTCACATTTGTAGGTAGATTATCAGTTTTAGAGCTAAAATTAGCATGTTTAAAGTGATTTTCATGCTTCCAGGGGCCCGGGAAGTGAATTAAATACCATTTGGAGGCATTTAATGTTCAAGCAAAAACAGGTGATTTTTGACAAAAGAGATAACACCCCCCCATTACGTCATGCTTCAGAAAGGTGAAAAATGGTCCGTTTTCAAATGTTTTATTTTCGAACGTCAGTTCACATTTGTAGGTAGATTATCAGTTTTAGAGCTAAAATTAGCATGTTTAAAGTGATTTTCATGCTTCCAGGGGCCCGGGAAGTGAATTAAATACCATTTGGAGGCATTTAATGTTCAAGCAAAAACAGGTGATTTTTGACAAAAGAGATAACACCCTCCCATTACGTCATGCTTCAGAAAGGTGAAAAATGGTCTGTTTTCAAATGTTTTATTTTTGAACGTCAGTTCACATTTGTAGGTAGATCATCAGTTTTAGAGCTAAAATTAGAATGTTTAAAGTGATTTTCATGCTTCCAGGGGCCCGGGAAGTGAATTAAATATCATTTGGAGGCATTTAATGTTCAAGAAAAAACAGGTGATTTTTGACAAAAGAGATAACACCCCCCCATTACGTCATGCTTCAGAAAGGTGAAAAATAGTCCGTTTTCAAATATTTTATTTTTGAACATCAGTTCACATTTGTAGGTAGATTATCAGTTTTAGAGCTAAAATTACCATGTTTAAAATGATTTTCATGCTTCCAGGGGCCCGGGAAGTGAATTAAATACCATTTGGAGGCATTTAATGTTCAAGCAAAAACAGGTGATTTTTGACAAAAGAGATAACACCCCCCCATTACGTCATGCTTCAGAAAGGTGAAAAATGGTCTGTTTTCAAATGTTTTATTTTTGAACGTCAGTTCACATTTGTAGGTAGATCATCAGTTTAAGAGCTAAAATTAGCATGTTTAAAGTGATTTTCATGCTTCCAGGGGCCCGGGAAGGGAATTAAATACCATTTAGTGGCATTTAATGTTCAAGCAAAAACTGGTGATTTTTGACAAAAGAGATAACACCCCCCCCATTACATCCTGCTTCAGAAAGGTGAAAAATTGTCAGTTTTCAAATGTTTTATTTTTGAACGTCAGTTCACATTTGTAGGTAGATCATCAGTTTTAGAGCTAAAATTAGCATGTTTAAAGTGATTTTCATGCTTCCAGGGGCCCTAAACACAAGATTTGTGGAATGGTTAAAAGTGCATGAAAATGGCCAATTTACTCACTCTGAGGTCTCAAAAAGTGTTTCTTCACCCCGGGAAGTGAATTAAATACCATTTGGAGGCATTTAATGTTCAAGTAAAAACAGGTGATTTTTGACAAAAGAGATAACACCCCCCATTACGTCATGCTTCAGAAAGGTGAAAATGGTCCGTTTTCAAATGTTTTATTTTTTAACGTCAGTCCACATTTGTAGGTAGATCATCAGTTTAAGAGCTAAAATTAGCATGTTTAAAGTGATTTTCATGCTTCCAGTGGCCCGGGAAGTGAATTACATACCATTTGGAGGCATTTAATGTTCAAGCAAAAACAGGTGATTTTTGACAAAAGAGATAACACCCTCCCATTACGTCATGCTTCAGAAAGGTGAAAAATGGTCCATTTTCAAATGTTTTATTTTTGAACGTCAGTTCACATTTGTAGGTAGATCATCAGTTTAAGAGCTAAAATTAGCATGTTTAAAGTGATTTTCATGCTTCCAGGGTCCCGGGAAGTGAATTAAATACCATTTGGAGGCATTTAATGTTCAAGCAAAAACAGGTGATTTTTGACAAAAGAGATAACACCCCCCATTACGTCATGCTTCAGAAAGGTGAAAAATGGTCCGTTTTCAAATGTTTTATTTTTGAACGTCAGTTCACATTTGTAGGTAGATCATCAGTTTAAGAGCTAAAATTAGCATGTTTAAAGTGATTTTCATGCTTCCAGGGGCCCTAAACACAAGATTTGTGGAATGGTTAAAAGTGCATGAAAATGGCCAATTTACTCACTCTGAGGTCTCAAAAAGTGCTTCTTCACCCCGGGGAGTGAATTAAATACCATTTGGATGCATTTAATGTTCAAGCAAAAACAGGTGATTTTTGACAAAAGAGATAACACCCCCATTACGTCATGCTTCAGAAAGGTGAAAAATTGTCCGTTTTCAAATGTTTTATTTTTGATCGTCAGTTCACATTTGTAGGTAGATTATCAGTTTTAGAGCTAAAATTAGCATGTTTAAAGTGATTTTCATGCTTCCAGGGGCCCGGGAAGTGAATTAAATACCATTTGGAGGCATTTAATGTTCAAGCAAAAACAGGTGATTTTTGACAAAAGAGATAACACCCCCCCATTACGTCATGCTTCAGAAAGGTGAAAAATGGTCTGTTTTCAAATGTTTTATTTTTGAACATCAGTTCACAATTGTAGGTAGATCATCAGTTTAAGAGCTAAAATTAACCATGTTTAAAGTGATTTTCATGCTTCCAGGGGCCCGGGAAGTGAATTAAATACCATTTGGAGGCATTTAATGTTCAAGCAAAAACAGGTGATTTTTGGCAAAAGAGATAACACCCCCCCCATTACGTCATGCTTCAGAAAGGTGAAAAATGGTCCGTTTTCAAATGTTTTATTTTTGAACATCAGTTCACATTTGTAGGTAGATCATCAGTTTAAGAGCTAAAATTAGCCTGTTTAGAGTGATTTTCATGCTTCCAGGGGCCCGGGAAGTGAATTAAATACCATTTGGAGGCATTTAATGTTCAAGCAAAAACAGGTGATTTTTGACAAAAGAGATAACACCCCCATTACGTCATGCTTCAGAAAGGTGAAAAATTGTCCGTTTTCAAATGTTGTATTTTTGAACGTCAGTTCACATTTGTAGGTAGATTATCAGTTTTAGAGCTAAAATTAGCATGTTTAAAGTGATTTTCATGCTTCCAGGGGCCCGGGAAGTGAATTAAATACCATTTGGAGGCATTTAATGTTCAAGCAAAAACAGGTGATTTTTGACAAAAGAGATAACATCCCCCCATTACGTCATGCTTCAGAAAGGTGAAAAATGGTCTGTTTTCAAATGTTTTATTTTTGAACGTCAGTTCACATTTGTAGGTAGATCATCAGTTTAAGAGCTAAAATTAGCATGTTTAAAGTGATTTTCATGCTTCCAGGGGCCCGGGAAGTGAATTAAATACCATTTAGTGGCATTTAATGTTCAAGCAAAAACTGGTGATTTTTGACAAAAGAGATAACACCCCCCCCATTACGTCCTGCTTCAGAAAGGTGAAAAATGGTCCGTTTTCAAATGTCTTATTTTTGAACGTCAGTTCACATTTGTAGGTAGATCATCAGTTTTAGAGCTAAAATTAGCATGTTTAAAGTGATTTTCATGCTTCCAGGGGCCCTAAACACAAGATTTGTGGAATGGTTAAAAGTGCATGAAAATGGCCAATTTACTCACTCTGAGGTCTCAAAAAGTGTTTCTTCACCCCGGGAAGTGAATTAAATACCATTTGGAGGCATTTAATGTTCAAGCAAAAACAGGTGATTTTTGACAAAAGAGATAACACCCCCCCATTACGTCATGCTTCAGAAAGGTGAAAATGGTCCGTTTTCAAATGTTTTATTTTTGAACGTCAGTCCACATTTGTAGGTAGATCATAAGTTTAAGAGCTAAAATTAGCATGTTTAAAGTGATTTTCATGCTTCCAGGGGCCCGGGAAGTGAATTAAATACCATTTGGAGGCATTTAATGTTCAAGCAAAAACAGGTGATTTTTGACAAGAGAGATAACACCCCCCCATTACGTCATGCTTCAGAAAGGTGAAAAATGGTCCATTTTCAAATGTTTTATTTTTGAACGTCAGTTCACATTTGTAGGTAGATCATCAGTTTAAGAGCTAAAATTAGCATGTTTAAAGTGATTTTCATGCTTCCAGGGGCCCGGGAAGTGAATTAAATACCATTTAGTGGCATTTAATGTTCAAGCAAAAACTGGTGATTTTTGACAAGAGAGATAACACCCCCCCATTACGTCCTGCTTCAGAAAGGTGAAAAATGGTCCGTTTTCAAATGTTTTATTTTTGAACGTCAGTTCACATTTGTAGGTAGATCATCATTTTAGAGCTAAAATTAGCATGTTTATAGTGATTTTCATGCTTCCAGGGGCCCTAAACACAAGATTTGTGGAATGGTTAAAAGTGCATGAAAATGGCCAATTTACTCACTCTGAGGTCTCAAAAAGTGTTTCTTCGCCCCGGGAAGTGAATTAAATACCATTTGGAGGCATTTATTCTTCAAGCAAAAACAGGGGATTTTTGACAAAAGAGATAACACCCCCCCATTACGTCATGCTTCAGAAAGGTGAAAAATGGTCCGTTTTCAAATGTTTTATTTTTGTACATCAGTTCACATTTGTAGGTAGATCATCAGTTTTAGAGCTAAAATTAGCATGTTTAAAGTGATTTTCATGCTTCCAGGGGCCAGGGAAGTGAATTAAATACCATTTGGAGGCATTTAATGTTCAAGCAAAAACAGGTGATTTTTGACAAAAGAGATAACACCCTCCCATTACGTCATGCTTCAGAAAGGTGAAAAATGGTCTGTTTTCAAATGTTTTATTTTTGAACGTCAGTTCACATTTGTAGGTAGATCATCAGTTTTAGAGCTAAAATTAGAATGTTTAAAGTGATTTTCATGCTTCCAGGGGCCCGGGAAGTGAATTAAATATCATTTGGAGGCATTTAATGTTCAAGAAAAAACAGGTGATTTTTGACAAAAGAGATAACACCCCCCCATTACGTCATGCTTCAGAAAGGTGAAAAATGGTCCGTTTTCAAATGTTTTATTTTTGAACATCAGTTCACATTTGTAGGTAGATTATCAGTTTTAGAGCTAAAATTACCATGTTTAAAGTGATTTTCATGCTTCCAGGGGCCCGGGAAGTGAATTAAATACCATTTGGAGGCATTCAATGTTCAAGCAAAAACAGGTGATTTTTGACAAAAGAGATAACACCCCCCCATTACGTCATGCTTCAGAAAGGTGAAAAATGGTCTGTTTTCAAATGTTTTATTTTTGAACGTCAGTTCACATTTGTAGGTAGATCATCAGTTTAAGAGCTAAAATTAGCATGTTTAAAGTGATTTTCATGCTTCCAGGGGCCCGGGAAGGGAATTAAATACCATTTAGTGGCATTTAATGTTCAAGCAAAAACTGGTGATTTTTGACAAAAGAGATAACACCCCCCCATTACATCCTGCTTCAGAAAGGTGAAAAATTGTCAGTTTTCAAATGTTTTATTTTTGAACGTCAGTTCACATTTGTAGGTAGATCATCAGTTTTAGAGCTAAAATTAGCATGTTTAAAGTGATTTTCATGCTTCCAGGGGCCCTAAACACAAGATTTGTGGAATGGTTAAAAGTGCATGAAAATGGCCAATTTACTCACTCTGAGGTCTCAAAAAGTGTTTCTTCACCCCGGGAAGTGAATTAAATACCATTTGGAGGCATTTAATGTTCAAGTAAAAACAGGTGATTTTTGACAAAAGAGATAACACCCCCCCATTACGTCATGCTTCAGAAAGGTGAAAATGGTCCGTTTTCAAATGTTTTATTTTTTAACGTCAGTCCACATTTGTAGGTAGATCATCAGTTTAAGAGCTAAAATTAGCATGTTTAAAGTGATTTTCATGCTTCCAGGGGCCCGGGAAGTGAATTACATACCATTTGGAGGCATTTAATGTTCAAGCAAAAACAGGTGATTTTTGACAAAAGAGATAACACCCCCCCATTACGTCATGCTTCAGAAAGGTGAAAAATGGTCCATTTTCAAATGTTTTATTTTTGAACGTCAGTTCACATTTGTAGGTAGATCATCAGTTTAAGAGCTAAAATTAGCATGTTTAAAGTGATTTTCATGCTTCCAGGGTCCCGAGAAGTGAATTAAATACCATTTGGAGGCATTTAATGTTCAAGCAAAAACAGGTGATTTTTGACAAAAGAGATAACACCCCCCCATTACGTCATGCTTCAGAAAGGTGAAAAATGGTCCGTTTTCAAATGTTTTATTTTTGAACGTCAGTTCACATTTGTAGGTAGATCATCAGTTTAAGAGCTAAAATTAGCATGTTTAAAGTGATTTTCATGCTTCCAGGGGCCCGGGAAGTGAATTAAATACCATTTGGAAGCATTTAATGTTCAAGCAAAAATAGGTGATTTTTGACAAAAGAGATAACACCCCCCCCATTACGTCATGCTTCAGAAAGGTGAAAAATGGTCCGTTTTCAAATGTTTTATTTTTGAACGTCAGTTCACATTTGTAGGTAGATCATCAGTTTAAGAGCTAAAATTAGCATGTTTAAAGTGATTTTCATGCTTCCAAGGGCCCTAAACAAAAGATTTGTGGAATGGTTAAAAGTGCATGAAAATGGCCAATTTACTCACTCTGAGGTCTCAAAAAGTGTTTCTTCACCCCGGGAAGTGAATTAAATACCATTTGGATGCATTTAATGTTCAAGCAAAAACAGGTGATTTTTGACAAAAGAGATAACACCCCCATTACGTCATGCTTCAGAAAGGTGAACAATTGTCCGTTTTCAAATGTTTTATTTTTGAACGTCAGTTCACATTTGTAGGTAGATTATCAGTTTTAGAGCTAAAATTAGCATGTTTAAAGTGATTTTCATGCTTCCAGGGGCCCGGGAAGTGAATTAAATACCATTTGGAGGCATTTAATGTTCAAGCAAAAACAGGTGATTTTTGGCAAAAGAGATAACACCCCCCCATTACGTCATGCTTCAGAAAGGTGAAAAATGGTCCGTTTTCAAATGTTTTATTTTTGAACATCAGTTCACATTTGTAGGTAGATCATCAGTTTAAGAGCTAAAATTAGCCTGTTTAGAGTGATTTTCATGCTTCCAGGGGCCCGGGAAGTGAATTAAATACCATTTGGAGGCATTTAATGTTCAAGCAAAAACAGGTGATTTTTGACAAAAGAGATAACACTCCCATTACGTCATGCTTCAGAAAGGTGAAAAATTGTCCGTTTTCAAATGTTTTATTTTTGAACGTCAGTTCACATTTGTAGGTAGATTATCAGTTTTAGAGCTAAAATTAGCATGTTTAAAGTGATTTTCATGCTTCCAGGGGCCCGGGAAGTGAATTAAATACCATTTGGAGGCATTTAATGTTCAAGCAAAAACAGGTGATTTTTGACAAAAGAGATAACACCCTCCCATTACGTCATGCTTCAGAAAGGTGAAAAATGGTCTGTTTTCAAATGTTTTATTTTTGAACATCAGTTCACATTTGTAGGTAGATCATCAGTTTAAGAGCTAAAATTAACCATGTTTAAAGTGATTTTCATGCTTCCAGGGGCCCGGGAAGTGAATTAAATACCATTTGGAGGCATTTAATGTTCAAGCAAAAACAGGTGATTTTTGGCAAAAGAGATAACACCCCCCATTACGTCATGCTTCAGAAAGGTGAAAAATGGTCCGTTTTCAAATGTTTTATTTTTGAACATCAGTTCACATTTGTAGGTAGATCATCAGTTTAAGAGCTAAAATTAGCCTGTTTAGAGTGATTTTCATGCTTCCAGGGGCCCGGGAAGTGAATTAAATACCATTTGGAGGCATTTAATGTTCAAGCAAAAACAGGTGATTTTTGACAAAAGAGATAACACCCCCCCCCATTACGTCATGCTTCAGAAAGGTGAAAAATGGTCTGTTTTCAAATGTTTTATTTTTGAACGTCAGTTCACATTTGTAGGTAGATCATCAGTTTAAGAGCTGAAATTAGCATGTTTAAAGTGATTTTCATGCTTCCAGGGGCCCGGGAAGTGAATTAAATACCATTTAGTGGCATTTAATGTTCAAGCAAAAACTGGTGATTTTTGACAAAAGAGATAACACCCCCCCATTACGTCCTGCTTCAGAAAAGTGAAAAATGGTCCGTTTTCAAATGTCTTATTTTTGAACGTCAGTTCACATTTGTAGGTAGATCATCAGTTTTAGAGCTAAAATTAGCATGTTTAAAGTGATTTTCATGCTTCCAGGGGCCCTAAACACAAGATTTGTGGAATGGTTAAAAGTGCATGAAAATGGCCAATTTACTCACTCTGAGGTCTCAAAAAGTGTTTCTTCACCCCGGGAAGTGAATTAAATACCATTTGGAGGCATTTAATGTTCAAGCAAAAACAGGTGATTTCTGACAAAAGAGATAACACCCCCCCATTACGTCATGCTTCAGAAAGGTGAAAATGGTCCGTTTTCAAATGTTTTATTTTTGAACGTCAGTCCACATTTGTAGGTAGATCATCAGTTTAAGAGCTAAAATTAGCATGTTTAAAGTGATTTTCATGCTTCCAGGGGCCCGGGAAGTGAATTAAATACCATTTGGAGGCATTTAATGTTCAAGCAAAAACAGGTGATTTTTGACAAGAGAGATAACACCCCCCCATTACGTCATGCTTCAGAAAGGTGAAAAATGGTCCATTTTCAAATGTTTTATTTTTGAACGTCAGTTCACATTTGTAGGTAGATCATCAGTTTAAGAGCTAAAATTAGCATGTTTAAAGTGATTTTCATGCTTCCAGGGGCCCGGGAAGTGAATTAAATACCATTTAGTGGCATTTAATGTTCAAGCAAAAACTGGTGATTTTTGACAAGAGAGATAACACCCCCCCATTACGTCCTGCTTCAGAAAGGTGAAAAATGGTCCGTTTTCAAATGTTTTATTTTTGAACGTCAGTTCACATTTGTAGGTAGATCATCATTTTAGAGCTAAAATTAGCATGTTTAAAGTGATTTTCATGCTTCCAGGGGCCCTAAACACAAGATTTGTGGAATGGTTAAAAGTGCATGAAAATGGCCAATTTACTCACTCTGAGGTCTCAAAAAGTGTTTCTTCACCCCGGGAAGTGAATTAAATACCATTTGGAGGCATTTAATCTTCAAGCAAAAACAGGGGATTTTTGACAAAAGAGATAACACCCCCCCATTACGTCATGCTTCAGAAAGGTGAAAAATGGTCCGTTTTCAAATGTTTTATTTTTGTACATCAGTTCACATTTGTAGGTAGATCATCAGTTTTAGAGCTAAAATTAGCATGTTTAAAGTGATTTTCATGCTTCCAGGGGCCAGGGAAGTGAATTAAATACCATTTGGAGGCATTTAATGTTCAAGCAAAAACAGGTGATTTTTGACAAAAGAGATAACACCCTCCCATTACGTCATGCTTCAGAAAGGTGAAAAATGGTCTGTTTTCAAATGTTTTATTTTTGAACGTCAGTTCACATTTGTAGGTAGATCATCAGTTTTAGAGCTAAAATTAGAATGTTTAAAGTGATTTTCATGCTTCCAGGGGCCCGGGAAGTGAATTAAATATCATTTGGAGGCATTTAATGTTCAAGAAAAAACAGGTGATTTTTGACAAAAGAGATAACACCCCCCCATTACGTCATGCTTCAGAAAGGTGAAAAATGGTCCGTTTTCAAATGTTTTATTTTTGAACATCAGTTCACATTTGTAGGTAGATTATCAGTTTTAGAGCTAAAATTACCATGTTTAAAGTGATTTTCATGCTTCCAGGGGCCCGGGAAGTGAATTAAATACCATTTGGAGGCATTCAATGTTCAAGCAAAAACAGGTGATTTTTGACAAAAGAGATAACACCCCCCCATTACGTCATGCTTCAGAAAGGTGAAAAATGGTCTGTTTTCAAATGTTTTATTTTTGAACGTCAGTTCACATTTGTAGGTAGATCATCAGTTTAAGAGCTAAAATTAGCATGTTTAAAGTGATTTTCATGCTTCCAGGGGCCCGGGAAGGGAATTAAATACCATTTAGTGGCATTTAATGTTCAAGCAAAAACAGGTGATTTTTGACAAAAGAGATAACACCCCCCATTACGTCATGCTTCAGAAAGGTGAAAAATGGTCTGTTTTCAAATGTTTTATTTTTGAACATCAGTTCACATTTGTAGGTAGATCATCAGTTTAAGAGCTAAAATTAACCATGTTTAAAGTGATTTTCATGCTTCCAGGGGCCCGGGAAGTGAATTAAATACCATTTGGAGGCATTTAATGTTCAAGCAAAAACAGGTGATTTTTGGCAAAAGAGATAACACCCCCCCATTACGTCATGCTTCAGAAAGGTGAAAAATGGTCCGTTTTCAAATGTTTTATTTTTGAACATCAGTTCACATTTGTAGGTAGATCATCAGTTTAAGAGCTAAAATTAGCCTGTTTAGAGTGATTTTCATGCTTCCAGGGGCCCGGGAAGTGAATTAAATACCATTTGGAGGCATTTAATGTTCAAGCAAAAACAGGTGATTTTTGACAAAAGAGATAACACCCCCATTACGTCATGCTTCAGAAAGGTGAAAAATTGTCCGTTTTCAAATGTTTTATTTTTGAACGTCAGTTCACATTTGTAGGTAGATTATCAGTTTTAGAGCTAAAATTAGCATGTTTAAAGTGATTTTCATGCTTCCAGGGGCCCGGGAAGTGAATTAAATACCATTTGGAGGCATTTAATGTTCAAGCAAAAACAGGTGATTTTTGACAAAAGAGATAACACCCTCCCATTACGTCATGCTTCAGAAAGGTGAAAAATGGTCTGTTTTCAAATGTTTTATTTTTGAACATCAGTTCACATTTGTAGGTAGATCATCAGTTTAAGAGCTAAAATTAACCATGTTTAAAGTGATTTTCATGCTTCCAGGGGCCCGGGAAGTGAATTAAATACCATTTGGAGGCATTTAATGTTCAAGCAAAAACAGGTGATTTTTGGCAAAAGAGATAACACCCCCCCATTACGTCATGCTTCAGAAAGGTGAAAAATGGTCCGTTTTCAAATGTTTTATTTTTGAACATCAGTTCACATTTGTAGGTAGATCATCAGTTTAAGAGCTAAAATTAGCCTGTTTAGAGTGATGTTCATGCTTCCAGGGGCCCGGGAAGTGAATTAAATACCATTTGGAGGCATTTAATGTTCAAGCAAAAACAGGTGATTTTTGACAAAAGAGATAACACCCCCCCATTACGTCATGCTTCAGAAAGGTGAAAAATGGTCTGTTTTCAAATGTTTTATTTTTGAACGTCAGTTCACATTTGTAGGTAGATCATCAGTTTAAGAGCTGAAATTAGCATGTTTAAAGTGATTTTCATGCTTCCAGGGGCCCGGGAAGTGAATTAAATACCATTTAGTGGCATTTAATGTTCAAGCAAAAACTGGTGATTTTTGACAAAAGAGATAACACCCCCCCATTACGTCCTGCTTCAGAAAGGTGAAAAATGGTCCATTTTCAAATGTTTTATTTTTGAACGTCAGTTCACATTTGTAGGTAGATCATCAGTTTAAGAGCTAAAATTAGCATGTTTAAAGTGATTTTCATGCTTCCAGGGGTCCGGGAAGTGAATTAAATACCATTTGGAGGCATTTAATGTTCAAGCAAAAACAGGTGATTTTTGACAAAAGAGATAACACCCCCTCATTCCGTCATGCTTCAGAAAGGTGAAAAATGGTCCGTTTTCAAATGTTTTATTTTTGAACGTCAGTTCACATTTGTAGGTAGATCATCAGTTTTAGAGCTAAAATTAGCATGTTTAAAGTGATTTTCATGCTTCCAGGGGCCCTAAACACAAGATTTGTGGAATGGTTAAAAGTGCATGAAAATGGCCAATTTACTCACTCTGAGGTCTCAAAAAGTGTTTCTTCACCCCGGGAAGTGAATTAAATACCATTTGGAGGCATTTAATGTTCAAGCAAAAACAGGTGATTTTTGACAAAAGAGATAACACCTCCCCATTACGTCATGCTTCAGAAAGGTGAAAATGGTCCGTTTTCAAATGTTTTATTTTTGAACGTCAGTCCACATTTGTAGGTAGATCATCAGTTTAAGAGCTAAAATTAGCATGTTTAAAGTGATTTTCATGCTTCCAGGGGCCCGGGAAGTGAATTAAATACCATTTGGAGGCATTTAATGTTCAAGCAAAAACAGGTGATTTTTGACAAGAGAGATAACACCCCCCCATTACGTCATGCTTCAGAAAGGTGAAAAATGGTCCATTTTCAAATGTTTTATTTTTGAACGTCAGTTCACATTTGTAGGTAGATCATCAGTTTAAGAGCTAAAATTAGCATGTTTAAAGTGATTTTCATGCTTCCAGGGGCCCGGGAAGTGAATTAAATACCATTTAGTGGCATTTAATGTTCAAGCAAAAACTGGTGATTTTTGACAAGAGAGATAACACCCCCCCATTACGTCCTGCTTCAGAAAGGTGAAAAATGGTCCGTTTTCAAATGTTTTATTTTTGAACGTCAGTTCACATTTGTAGGTAGATCATCAGTTTTAGAGCTAAAATTAGCATGTTTAAAGTGATTTTCATGCTTCCAGGGGCCCTAAACACAAGATTTGTGGAATGGTTAAAAGTGCATGAAAATGGCCAATTTACTCACTCTGAGGTCTCAAAAAGTGTTTCTTCACCCCGGGAAGTGAATTAAATACCATTTGGAGGCATTTAATCTTCAAGCAAAAACAGGGGATTTTTGACAAAAGAGATAACACCCCCCCATTACGTCATGCTTCAGAAAGGTGAAAAATGGCCCGTTTTCAAATGTTTTATTTTTGTACATCAGTTCACATTTGTAGGTAGATCATCAGTTTTAGAGCTAAAATTAGCATGTTTAAAGTGATTTTTATGCTTCCAGGGGCCCAGGAAGTGAATTAAATACCATTTGGAGGCAATTCATGTTCAAGCAAAAACAGGTGATTTTTGACAATTAGAGATAACACCCCCCCATTACGTCATGCTTCAGAAAGGTGAAAAATGGTCCGTTTTCAAATGTTTTATTTTTGAACGTCAGTTCACATTTGTAGGTAGATCATCAGTTTAAGAGCTAAAATTAGCATGTTTAAAGTGATTTTCATGCTTCCAGGGGCCCGGGAAGTGAATTAAATACCATTCGGAGGCATTTAATGTTCAAGCAAAAATAGGTGATTTTTGACAAAAGAGATAACACCCCCCATTACGTCATGCTTCAGAAAGGTGAAAAATGGTCAGTTTTCAAATGTTTTATTTTTGAACGTCAGTTCACATTTGTAGGTAGATCATCAGTTTAAGAGCTAAAATGAGCATGTTTAAAGTGATTTTCATGCTTCCAGGGGCCCTAAACACAAGATTTGTGGAATGGTTAAAAGTGCATGAAGATGGCCAATTTACTCACTCTGAGGTCTCAAAAAGTGTTTCTTCTCCCCGGGAAGTGAATTGAATACCATTTGGAGGCATTTCATGTTCAAGCAAAAACAGGTGATTTTTGACAAAAGAGATAACACCCCCCCCCCATTACGTCATGCTTCAGAAAGGTGAAAAATGGTCCGTTTTCAAATGTTTTATTTTCGAACGTCAGTTCACATTTGTAGGTAGATTATCAGTTTTAGAGCTAAAATTAGCATGTTTAAAGTGATTTTCATGCTTCCAGGGGCCCGGGAAGTGAATTAAATACCATTTGGAGGCATTTAATGTTCAAGCAAAAACAGGTGATTTTTGACAAAAGAGATAACACCCTCCCATTACGTCATGCTTCAGAAAGGTGAAAAATGGTCTGTTTTCAAATGTTTTATTTTTGAACGTCAGTTCACATTTGTAGGTAGATCATCAGTTTTAGAGCTAAAATTAGAATGTTTAAAGTGATTTTCATGCTTCCAGGGGCCCGGGAAGTGAATTAAATATCATTTGGAGGCATTTAATGTTCAAGAAAAAACAGGTGATTTTTGACAAAAGAGATAACACCCCCCCATTACGTCATGCTTCAGAAAGGTGAAAAATGGTCCGTTTTCAAATATTTTATTTTTGAACATCAGTTCACATTTGTAGGTAGATTATCAGTTTTAGAGCTAAAATTACCATGTTTAAAATGATTTTCATGCTTCCAGGGGCCCGGGAAGTGAATTAAATACCATTTGGAGGCATTTAATGTTCAAGCAAAAACAGGTGATTTTTGACAAAAGAGATAACACCCCCCCATTACGTCATGCTTCAGAAAGGTGAAAAATGGTCTGTTTTCAAATGTTTTATTTTTGAACGTCAGTTCACATTTGTAGGTAGATCATCAGTTTAAGAGCTAAAATTAGCATGTTTAAAGTGATTTTCATGCTTCCAGGGGCCCGGGAAGGGAATTAAATACCATTTAGTGGCATTTAATGTTCAAGCAAAAACTGGTGATTTTTGACAAAAGAGATAACACCCCCCCCATTACATCCTGCTTCAGAAAGGTGAAAAATTGTCAGTTTTCAAATGTTTTATTTTTGAACGTCAGTTCACATTTGTAGGTAGATCATCAGTTTTAGAGCTAAAATTAGCATGTTTAAAGTGATTTTCATGCTTCCAGGGGCCCTAAACACAAGATTTGTGGAATGGTTAAAAGTCCATGAAAATGGCCAATTTACTCACTCTGAGGTCTCAAAAAGTGTTTCTTCACCCCGGGAAGTGAATTAAATACCATTTGGAGGCATTTAATGTTCAAGTAAAAACAGGTGATTTTTGACAAAAGAGATAACACCCCCCATTACGTCATGCTTCAGAAAGGTGAAAATGGTCCGTTTTCAAATGTTTTATTTTTTAACGTCAGTCCACATTTGTAGGTAGATCATCAGTTTAAGAGCTAAAATTAGCATGTTTAAAGTGATTTTCATGCTTCCAGTGGCCCGGGAAGTGAATTACATACCATTTGGAGGCATTTAATGTTCAAGCAAAAACAGGTGATTTTTCACAAAAGAGATAACACCCTCCCATTACGTCATGCTTCAGAAAGGTGAAAAATGGTCTGTTTTCAAATGTTTTATTTTTGAACGTCAGTTCACATTTGTAGGTAGATCATCAGTTTAAGAGCTAAAATTAGCATGTTTAAAGTGATTTTCATGCTTCCAGGGTCCCGGGAAGTGAATTAAATACCATTTGGAGGCATTTAATGTTCAAGCAAAAACAGGTGATTTTTGACAAAAGAGATAACACCCCCCCCATTACGTCATGCTTCAGAAAGGTGAAAAATGCTCCGTTTTCAAATGTTTTATTTTTGAACGTCAGTTCACATTTGTAGGTAGATCATCAGTTGAAGAGCTAAAATTAGCATGTTTAAAGTGATTTTCATGCTTCCAGGGGCCCGGGAAGTGAATTAAATACCATTTGGAAGCATTTAATGTTCAAGCAAAAATAGGTGATTTTTGACAAAAGAGATAACACCCCCCCCATTACGTCATGCTTCAGAAAGGTGAAAAATGGTCCGTTTTCAAATGTTTTATTTTTGAACGTCAGTTCACATTTGTAGGTAGATCATCAGTTTTAGAGCTAAAATTAGCATGTTTAAAGTGATTTTCATGCTTCCAAGGGCCCTAAACACAAGATTTGTGGAATGGTTAAAAGTGCATGAAAATGGCCAATTTACTCACTCTGAGGTCTCAAAAAGTGTTTCTTCACCCCGGGAAGTGAATTAAATACCATTTGGATGCATTTAATGTTCAAGCAAAAACAGGTGATTTTTGACAAAAGAGATAACACCCCCATTACGTCATGCTTCAGAAAGGTGAAAAATGCTCCGTTTTCAAATGTTTTATTTTTGAACGTCAGTTCACATTTGTAGGTAGATCATCAGTTGAAGAGCTAAAATTAGCATGTTTAAAGTGATTTTCATGCTTCCAGGGGCCCGGGAAGTGAATTAAATACCATTTGGAGGCATTTAATGTTCAAGCAAAAACAGGTGATTTTTGACAAAAGAGATAACACCCCCCATTACGTCATGCTTCAGAAAGGTGAAAAATGGTCTGTTTTCAAATGTTTTATTTTTGAACATCAGTTCACATTTGTAGGTAGATCATCAGTTTAAGAGCTAAAATTAGCCTGTTTAGGGTGATTTTCATGCTTCCAGGGGCCCGGGAAGTGAATTAAATACCATTTGGAGGCATTTAATGTTCAAGCAAAAACAGGTGATTTTTGACAAAAGAGATAACACCCCCATTACGTCATGCTTCAGAAAGGTGAAAAATTGTCCGTTTTCAAATGTTTTATTTTTGAACGTCAGTTCACATTTGTAGGTAGATTATCAGTTTTAGAGCTAAAATTAGCATGTTTAAAGTGATTTTCATGCTTCCAGGGGCCCGGGAAGTGAATTAAATACCATTTGGAGGCATTTAATGTTCAAGCAAAAACAGGTGATTTTTGACAAAAGAGATAACACCCTCCCATTACGTCATGCTTCAGAAAGGTGAAAAATGGTCTGTTTTCAAATGTTTTATTTTTGAACATGAGTTCACATTTGTAGGTAGATCATCAGTTTAAGAGCTAAAATTAACCATGTTTAAAGTGATTTTCATGCTTCCAGGGGCCCGGGAAGTGAATTAAATACCATTTGGAGGCATTTAATGTTCAAGCAAAAACAGGTGATTTTTGGCAAAAGAGATAACACCCCCCCATTACGTCATGCTTCAGAAAGGTGAAAAATGGTCCGTTTTCAAATGTTTTATTTTTGAACATCAGTTCACATTTGTAGGTAGATCATCAGTTTAAGAGCTAAAATTAGCCTGTTTAGAGTGATTTTCATGCTTCCAGGGGCCCGGGAAGTGAATTAAATACCATTTGGAGGCATTTAATGTTCAAGCAAAAACAGGTGATTTTTGACAAAAGAGATAACACCCCCCCATTACGTCATGCTTCAGAAAGGTGAAAAATGGTCTGTTTTCAAATGTTTTATTTTTGAACGTCAGTTCACATTTGTAGGTAGATCATCAGTTTAAGAGCTGAAATTAGCATGTTTAAAGTGATTTTCATGCTTCCAGGGGCCCGGGAAGTGAATTAAATACCATTTAGTGGCATTTAATGTTCAAGCAAAAACTGGTGATTTTTGACAAAAGAGATAACACCCCCCCATTACGTCCTGCTTCAGAAAAGTGAAAAATGGTCCGTTTTCAAATGTCTTATTTTTGAACGTCAGTTCACGTTTGTAGGTAGATCATCAGTTTTAGAGCTAAAATTAGCATGTTTAAAGTGATTTTCATGCTTCCAGGGGCCCTAAACACAAGATTTGTGGAATGGTTAAAAGTGCATGAAAATGGCCAATTTACTCACTCTGAGGTCTCAAAAAGTGTTTCTTCACCCCGGGAAGTGAATTAAATACCATTTGGAGGCATTTAAATGTTCAAGCAAAAACAGGTGATTTTTGACAAAAGAGATAACACCCCCCCATTACGTCATGCTTCAGAAAGGTGAAAATGGTCCGTTTTCAAATGTTTTATTTTTGAACGTCAGTCCACATTTGTAGGTAGATCATCAGTTTAAGAGCTAAAATTAGCATGTTATTTTGAAGTGATTTTCATGCTTCCAGGGGCCCGGGAAGTGAATTAAATACCATTTGGAGGCATTTAATGTTCAAGCAAAAACAGGTGATTTTTGACAAGAGAGATAACACCCCCCATTACGTCATGCTTCAGAAAGGTGAAAAATGGTCCATTTTCAAATGTTTTTATTTTTGAACGTCAGTTCACATTTGTAGGTAGATCATCAGTTTAAGAGCTAAAATTAGCATGTTTAAAGTGATTTTCATGCTTCCAGGGGCCCGGGAAGTGAATTAAATACCATTTGGAGGCATTTAATGTTCAAGCAAAAACAGGTGATTTTTGACAAAAGAGATAACACCCCCCCATTACGTCATGCTTCAGAAAGGTGAAAAATGGTCTGTTTTCAAATGTTTTTTTTTGAACATAGTTTCACATTTGTAGGTAGATCATCAGTTTAAGAGCTAAAATTAGCATGTTTAAAGTGATTTTCATGCTTCCAGGGGCCCGGGAAGTGAATTAAATACCATTTAGTGGCATTTAATGTTCAAGCAAAAACTGGTGATTTTGACAAAAGAGATAACACCCCCCCATTACGTCCTGCTTCAGAAAAGTGAAAAATGGTCCGTTTTCAAATGTCTTATTTTTGAACGTCAGTTCACATTTGTAGGTAGATCATCAGTTTTAGAGCAAAAATTAGCCTGTTTAAAGTGATTTTCATGCTTCCAGGGGCCCGGGAAGTGAATTAAATACCATTTGGAGGCATTTAATGTTCAAGCAAAAACAGGTGATTTTTGACAAAAGAGATAACACCCCCCCATTACGTCATGCTTCAGAAAGGTGAAAAATGGTCTGTTTTCAAATGTTTTATTTTTGAACAGTCAGTTCACATTTGTAGGTAGATCATCAGTTTAAGAGCTAAAATTAGCCTGTTTAGGGTGATTTTCATGCTTCCAGGGGCCCGGGAAGTGAATTAAATACCATTTGGAGGCATTTAATGTTCAAGCAAAAACAGGTGATTTTTGACAAAAGAGATAACACCCCTATTACGTCATGCTTCAGAAAGGTGAAAAATTGTCCGTTTTCAAATGTTTTATTTTTGAACGTCAGTTCACATTTGTAGGTAGATTATCAGTTTTAGAGCTAAAATTAGCATGTTTAAAGTGATTTTCATGCTTCCAGGGGCCCGGGAAGTGAATTAAATACCATTTGGAGGCATTTAATGTTCAAGCAAAAACAGGTGATTTTTGACAAAAGAGATAACACCCTCCCATTACGTCATGCTTCAGAAAGGTGAAAAATGGTCTGTTTTCAAATGTTTTATTTTTGAACATGAGTTCACATTTGTAGGTAGATCATCAGTTTAAGAGCTAAAATTAACCATGTTTAAAGTGATTTTCATGCTTCCAGGGGCCCGGGAAGTGAATTAAATACCATTTGGAGGCATTTAATGTTCAAGCAAAAACAGGTGATTTTTGGCAAAAGAGATAACACCCCCCCATTACGTCATGCTTCAGAAAGGTGAAAAATGGTCCGTTTTCAAATGTTTTATTTTTGAACATCAGTTCACATTTGTAGGTAGATCATCAGTTTAAGAGCTAAAATTAGCCTGTTTAGAGTGATTTTCATGCTTCCAGGGGCCCGGGAAGTGAATTAAATACCATTTGGAGGCATTTAATGTTCAAGCAAAAACAGGTGATTTTTGACAAAAGAGATAACACCCCCCCATTACGTCATGCTTCAGAAAGGTGAAAAATGGTCTGTTTTCAAATGTTTTATTTTTGAACGTCAGTTCACATTTGTAGGTAGATCATCAGTTTAAGAGCTGAAATTAGCATGTTTAAAGTGATTTTCATGCTTCCAGGGGCCCGGGAAGTGAATTAAATACCATTTGGAGGCATTTAATGTTCAAGCAAAAACAGGTGATTTTTGACAAAAGAGATAACACCCCCCATTACGTCATGCTTCAGAAAGGTGAAAAATGGTCTGTTTTCAAATGTTTTATTTTTGAACATCAGTTCACATTTGTAGGTAGATCATCAGTTTAAGAGCTAAAATTAGCCTGTTTAGGGTGATTTTCATGCTTCCAGGGGCCCGGGAAGTGAATTAAATACCATTTGGAGGCATTTAATGTTCAAGCAAAAACAGGTGATTTTTGACAAAAGAGATAACACCCCCATTACGTCATGCTTCAGAAAGGTGAAAAATTGTCCGTTTTCAAATGTTTTATTTTTGAACGTCAGTTCACATTTGTAGGTAGATTATCAGTTTTAGAGCTAAAATTAGCATGTTTAAAGTGATTTTCATGCTTCCAGGGGCCCGGGAAGTGAATTAAATACCATTTGGAGGCATTTAATGTTCAAGCAAAAACAGGTGATTTTTGACAAAAGAGATAACACCCTCCCATTACGTCATGCTTCAGAAAGGTGAAAAATGGTCTGTTTTCAAATGTTTTATTTTTGAACATGAGTTCACATTTGTAGGTAGATCATCAGTTTAAGAGCTAAAATTAACCATGTTTAAAGTGATTTTCATGCTTCCAGGGGCCCGGGAAGTGAATTAAATACCATTTGGAGGCATTTAATGTTCAAGCAAAAACAGGTGATTTTTGGCAAAAGAGATAACACCCCCCCATTACGTCATGCTTCAGAAAGGTGAAAAATGGTCCGTTTTCAAATGTTTTATTTTTGAACATCAGTTCACATTTGTAGGTAGATCATCAGTTTAAGAGCTAAAATTAGCCTGTTTAGAGTGATTTTCATGCTTCCAGGGGCCCGGGAAGTGAATTAAATACCATTTGGAGGCATTTAATGTTCAAGCAAAAACAGGTGATTTTTGACAAAAGAGATAACACCCCCCCATTACGTCATGCTTCAGAAAGGTGAAAAATGGTCTGTTTTCAAATGTTTTATTTTTGAACGTCAGTTCACATTTGTAGGTAGATCATCAGTTTAAGAGCTGAAATTAGCATGTTTAAAGTGATTTTCATGCTTCCAGGGGCCCGGGAAGTGAATTAAATACCATTTAGTGGCATTTAATGTTCAAGCAAAAACTGGTGATTTTTGACAAAAGAGATAACACCCCCCCATTACGTCCTGCTTCAGAAAAGTGAAAAATGGTCCGTTTTCAAATGTCTTATTTTTGAACGTCAGTTCACATTTGTAGGTAGATCATCAGTTTTAGAGCTAAAATTAGCATGTTTAAAGTGATTTTCATGCTTCCAGGGGCCCTAAACACAAGATTTGTGGAATGGTTAAAAGTGCATGAAAATGGCCAATTTACTCACTCTGAGGTCTCAAAAAGTGTTTCTTCACCCCGGGAAGTGAATTAAATACCATTTGGAGGCATTTAATGTTCAAGCAAAAACAGGTGATTTTTGACAAAAGAGATAACACCCCCTCATTACGTCATGCTTCAGAAAGGTGAAAATGGTCCGTTTTCAAATGTTTTATTTTTGAACGTCAGTCCACATTTGTAGGTAGATCATCAGTTTAAGAGCTAAAATTAGCATGTTTAAAGTGATTTTCATGCTTCCAGGGGCCCGGGAAGTGAATTAAATACCATTTGGAGGCATTTAATGTTCAAGCAAAAACAGGTGATTTTTGACAAGAGAGATAACACCCCCCCATTACGTCATGCTTCAGAAAGGTGAAAAATGGTCCATTTTCAAATGTTTTATTTTTGAACGTCAGTTCACATTTGTAGGTAGATCATCAGTTTAAGAGCTAAAATTAGCATGTTTAAAGTGATTTTCATGCTTCCAGGGGCCCGGGAAGTGAATTAAATACCATTTGGAGGCATTTAATGTTCAAGCAAAAACAGGTGATTTTTGACAAAAGAGATAACACCCCCCCATTACGTCATGCTTCAGAAAGGTGAAAAATGGTCTGTTTTCAAATGTTTTTTTTTTGAACGTCAGTTCACATTTGTAGGTAGATCATCAGTTTAAGAGCTGAAATTAGCATGTTTAAAGTGATTTTCATGCTTCCAGGGGCCCGGGAAGTGAATTAAATACCATTTAGTGGCATTTAATGTTCAAGCAAAAACTGGTGATTTTTGACAAAAGAGATAACACCCCCCCATTACGTCCTGCTTCAGAAAAGTGAAAAATGGTCCGTTTTCAAATGTCTTATTTTTGAACGTCAGTTCACATTTGTAGGTAGATCATCAGTTTTAGAGCTAAAATTAGCATGTTTAAAGTGATTTTCATGCTTCCAGGGGCCCGGGAAGTGAATTAAATACCATTTGGAGGCATTTAATGTTCAAGCAAAAACAGGTGATTTTTGACAAAAGAGATAACACCCCCATTACGTCATGCTTCAGAAAGGTGAAAAATTGTCCGTTTTCAAATGTTTTATTTTTGAACGTCAGTTCACATTTGTAGGTAGATTATCAGTTTTAGAGCTAAAATTAGCATGTTTAAAGTGATTTTCATGCTTCCAGGGGCCCGGGAAGTGAATTAAATACCATTTGGAGGCATTTAATGTTCAAGCAAAAACAGGTGATTTTTGACAAAAGAGATAACACCCTCCCATTACGTCATGCTTCAGAAAGGTGAAAAATGGTCTGTTTTCAAATGTTTTATTTTTGAACATGAGTTCACATTTGTAGGTAGATCATCAGTTTAAGAGCTAAAATTAACCATGTTTAAAGTGATTTTCATGCTTCCAGGGGCCCGGGAAGTGAATTAAATACCATTTGGAGGCATTTAATGTTCAAGCAAAAACAGGTGATTTTTGGCAAAAGAGATAACACCCCCCCATTACGTCATGCTTCAGAAAGGTGAAAAATGGTCCGTTTTCAAATGTTTTATTTTTGAACATCAGTTCACATTTGTAGGTAGATCATCAGTTTAAGAGCTAAAATTAGCCTGTTTAGAGTGATTTTCATGCTTCCAGGGGCCCGGGAAGTGAATTAAATACCATTTGGAGGCATTTAATGTTCAAGCAAAAACAGGTGATTTTTGACAAAAGAGATAACACCCCCCCATTACGTCATGCTTCAGAAAGGTGAAAAATGGTCTGTTTTCAAATGTTTTATTTTTGAACGTCAGTTCACATTTGTAGGTAGATCATCAGTTTAAGAGCTGAAATTAGCATGTTTAAAGTGATTTTCATGCTTCCAGGGGCCCGGGAAGTGAATTAAATACCATTTAGTGGCATTTAATGTTCAAGCAAAAACTGGTGATTTTTGACAAAAGAGATAACACCCCCCCATTACGTCCTGCTTCAGAAAAGTGAAAAATGGTCCGTTTTCAAATGTCTTATTTTTGAACGTCAGTTCACATTTGTAGGTAGATCATCAGTTTTAGAGCTAAAATTAGCATGTTTAAAGTGATTTTCATGCTTCCAGGGGCCCTAAACACAAGATTTGTGGAATGGTTAAAAGTGCATGAAAATGGCCAATTTACTCACTCTGAGGTCTCAAAAAGTGTTTCTTCACCCCGGGAAGTGAATTAAATACCATTTGGAGGCATTTAATGTTCAAGCAAAAACAGGTGATTTTTGACAAAAGAGATAACACCCCCCCATTACGTCATGCTTCAGAAAGGTGAAAATGGTCCGTTTTCAAATGTTTTATTTTTGAACGTCAGTCCACATTTGTAGGTAGATCATCAGTTTAAGAGCTAAAATTAGCATGTTTAAAGTGATTTTCATGCTTCCAGGGGCCCGGGAAGTGAATTAAATACCATTTGGAGGCATTTAATGTTCAAGCAAAAACAGGTGATTTTTGACAAGAGAGATAACACCCCCCCATTACGTCATGCTTCAGAAAGGTGAAAAATGGTCCATTTTCAAATGTTTTATTTTTGAACGTCAGTTCACATTTGTAGGTAGATCATCAGTTTAAGAGCTAAAATTAGCATGTTTAAAGTGATTTTCATGCTTCCAGGGGCCCGGGAAGTGAATTAAATACCATTTGGAGGCATTTAATGTTCAAGCAAAAACAGGTGATTTTTGACAAAAGAGATAACACCCCCCCATTACGTCATGCTTCAGAAAGGTGAAAAATGGTCTGTTTTCAAATGTTTTTTTTTTGAACGTCAGTTCACATTTGTAGGTAGATCATCAGTTTAAGAGCTGAAATTAGCATGTTTAAAGTGATTTTCATGCTTCCAGGGGCCCGGGAAGTGAATTAAATACCATTTAGTGGCATTTAATGTTCAAGCAAAAACTGGTGATTTTTGACAAAAGAGATAACACCCCCCCATTACGTCCTGCTTCAGAAAAGTGAAAAATGGTCCGTTTTCAAATGTCTTATTTTTGAACGTCAGTTCACATTTGTAGGTAGATCATCAGTTTTAGAGCTAAAATTAGCATGTTTAAAGTGATTTTCATGCTTCCAGGGGCCCTAAACACAAGATTTGTGGAATGGTTAAAAGTGCATGAAAATGGCCAATTTACTCACTCTGAGGTCTCAAAAAGTGTTTCTTCACCCCGGGAAGTGAATTAAATACCATTTGGAGGCATTTAATGTTCAAGCAAAAACAGGTGATTTTTGACAAAAGAGATAACACCCCCCCATTACGTCATGCTTCAAAAAGGTGAAAATGGTCCGTTTTCAAATGTTTTATTTTTGAACGTCAGTCCACATTTGTAGGTAGATCATCAGTTTAAGAGCTAAAATTAGCATGTTTAAAGTGATTTTCATGCTTCCAGGGGCCCGGGAAGTGAATTAAATACCATTTGGAGGCATTTAATGTTCAAGCAAAAACAGGTGATTTTTGACAAGAGAGATAACACCCCCCCATTACGTCATGCTTCAGAAAGGTGAAAAATGGTCCATTTTCAAATGTTTTATTTTTGAACGTCAGTTCACATTTGTAGGTAGATCATCAGTTTAAGAGCTAAAATTAGCATGTTTAAAGTGATTTTCATGCTTCCAGGGGCCCGGGAAGTGAATTAAATACCATTTAGTGGCATTTAATGTTCAAGCAAAAACTGGTGATTTTTGACAAGAGAGATAACACCCCCCCATTACATCCTGCTTCAGAAAGGTGAAAAATGGTCCGTTTTCAAATGTTTTATTTTTGAACGTCAGTTCACATTTGTAGGTAGATCATCAGTTTTAGAGCTAAAATTAGCATGTTTAAAGTGATTTTCATGCTTCCAGGGGCCCTAAACACAAGATTTGTGGAATGGTTAAAAGTGCATGAAAATGGCCAATTTACTCACTCTGAGGTCTCAAAAAGTGTTTCTTCACCCCGGGAAGTGAATTAAATACCATTTGGAGGCATTTAATCTTCAAGCAAAAACAGGGTATTTTTGACAAAAGAGATAACACCCCCCCATTACGTCATGCTTCAGAAAGGTGAAAAATGGTCCGTTTTCAAATGTTTTATTTTTGTACATCAGTTCACATTTGTAGGTAGATCATCAGTTTTAGAGCTAAAATTAGCATGTTTAAAGTGATTTTTATGCTTCCAGGGGCCCAGGAAGTGAATTAAATACCATTTGGAGGCATTTCATGTTCAAGCAAAAACAGGTGATTTTTGACAATTAGAGATAACACCCCCCCATTACGTCATGCTTCAGAAAGGTGAAAAATGGTCCGTTTTCAAATGTTTTATTTTTGAACGTCAGTTCACATTTGTAGGTAGATCATCAGTTTAAGAGCTAAAATTAGCATGTTTAAAGTGATTTTCATGCTTCCAGGGGCCCGGGAAGTGAATTAAATACCATTCGGAGGCATTTAATGTTCAAGCAAAAATAGGTGATTTTTGACAAAAGAGATAACACCCCCCATTACGTCATGCTTCAGAAAGGTGAAAAATGGTCCGTTTTCAAATGTTTTATTTTCGAACGTCAGTTCACATTTGTAGGTAGATTATCAGTTTTAGAGCTAAAATTAGCATGTTTAAAGTGATTTTCATGCTTCCAGGGGCCCTAAACACAAGATTTGTGGAATGGTTAAAAGTGCATGAAGATGGCCAATTTACTCACTCTGAGGTCTCAAAAAGTGTTTATTCTCCCCGGGAAGTGAATTAAATACCATTTGGAGGCATTTCATGTTCAAGCAAAAACAGGTGATTTTTGACAAAAGAGATAACACCCCCCCCATTACGTCATGCTTCAGAAAGGTGAAAAATGGTCCGTTTTCAAATGTTTTATTTTCGAACGTCAGTTCACATTTGTAGGTAGATTATCAGTTTTAGAGCTAAAATTAGCATGTTTAAAGTGATTTTCATGCTTCCAGGGGCCCGGGAAGTGAATTAAATACCATTTGGAGGCATTTAATGTTCAAGCAAAAACAGGTGATTTTTGACAAAAGAGATAACACCCTCCCATTACGTCATGCTTCAGAAAGGTGAAAAATGGTCTGTTTTCAAATGTTTTATTTTTGAACGTCAGTTCACATTTGTAGGTAGATCATCAGTTTTAGAGCTAAAATTAGAATGTTTAAAGTGATTTTCATGCTTCCAGGGGCCCGGGAAGTGAATTAAATATCATTTGGAGGCATTTAATGTTCAAGAAAAAACAGGTGATTTTTGACAAAAGAGATAACACCCCCCCATTACGTCATGCTTCAGAAAGGTGAAAAATGGTCCGTTTTCAAATATTTTATTTTTGAACATCAGTTCACATTTGTAGGTAGATTATCAGTTTTAGAGCTAAAATTACCATGTTTAAAATGATTTTCATGCTTCCAGGGGCCCGGGAAGTGAATTAAATACCATTTGGAGGCATTTAATGTTCAAGCAAAAACAGGTGATTTTTGACAAAAGAGATAACACCCCCCCATTACGTCATGCTTCAGAAAGGTGAAAAATGGTCTGTTTTCAAATGTTTTATTTTTGAACGTCAGTTCACATTTGTAGGTAGATCATCAGTTTAAGAGCTAAAATTAGCATGTTTAAAGTGATTTTCATGCTTCCAGGGGCCCGGGAAGGGAATTAAATACCATTTAGTGGCATTTAATGTTCAAGCAAAAACTGGTGATTTTTGACAAAAGAGATAACACCCCCCCATTACATCCTGCTTCAGAAAGGTGAAAAATTGTCAGTTTTCAAATGTTTTATTTTTGAACGTCAGTTCACATTTGTAGGTAGATCATCAGTTTTAGAGCTAAAATTAGCATGTTTAAAGTGATTTTCATGCTTCCAGGGGCCCTAAACACAAGATTTGTGGAATGGTTAAAAGTGCATGAAAATGGCCAATTTACTCACTCTGAGGTCTCAAAAAGTGTTTCTTCACCCCGGGAAGTGAATTAAATACCATTTGGAGGCATTTAATGTTCAAGTAAAAACAGGTGATTTTTGACAAAAGAGATAACACCCCCCCATTACGTCATGCTTCAGAAAGGTGAAAATGGTCCGTTTTCAAATGTTTTATTTTTTAACGTCAGTCCACATTTGTAGGTAGATCATCAGTTTAAGAGCTAAAATTAGCATGTTTAAAGTGATTTTCATGCTTCCAGGGGCCCGGGAAGTGAATTACATACCATTTGGAGGCATTTAATGTTCAAGCAAAAACAGGTGATTTTTGACAAAAGAGATAACACCCCCCCATTACGTCATGCTTCAGAAAGGTGAAAAATGGTCCATTTTCAAATGTTTTATTTTTGAACGTCAGTTCACATTTGTAGGTAGATCATCAGTTTAAGAGCTAAAATTAGCATGTTTAAAGTGATTTTCATGCTTCCAGGGTCCCGGGAAGTGAATTAAATACCATTTGGAGGCATTTAATGTTCAAGCAAAAACAGGTGATTTTTGACAAAAGAGATAACACCCCCCCATTACGTCATGCTTCAGAAAGGTGAAAAATGGTCCGTTTTCAAATGTTTTATTTTTGAACGTCAGTTCACATTTGTAGGTAGATCATCAGTTTAAGAGCTAAAATTAGCATGTTTAAAGTGATTTTCATGCTTCCAGGGGCCCGGGAAGTGAATTAAATACCATTTGGAAGCATTTAATGTTCAAGCAAAAATAGGTGATTTTTGACAAAAGAGATAACACCCCCCCCCATTACGTCATGCTTCAGAAAGGTGAAAAATGGTCCGTTTTCAAATGTTTTATTTTTGAACGTCAGTTCACATTTGTAGGTAGATCATCAGTTTTAGAGCTAAAATTAGCATGTTTAAAGTGATTTTCATGCTTCCAGGGGCCCGGGAAGTGAATTAAATACCATTTAGTGGCATTTAATGTTCAAGCAAAAACTGGTGATTTTTGACAAGAGAGATAACACCCCCCCATTACATCCTGCTTCAGAAAGGTGAAAAATGGTCCGTTTTCAAATGTTTTATTTTTGAACGTCAGTTCACATTTGTAGGTAGATCATCAGTTTTAGAGCTAAAATTAGCATGTTTAAAGTGATTTTCATGCTTCCAGGGGCCCTAAACACAAGATTTGTGGAATGGTTAAAAGTGCATGAAAATGGCCAATTTACTCACTCTGAGGTCTCAAAAAGTGTTTCTTCACCCCGGGAAGTGAATTAAATACCATTTGGAGGCATTTAATCTTCAAGCAAAAACAGGGTATTTTTGACAAAAGAGATAACACCCCCCCATTACGTCATGCTTCAGAAAGGTGAAAAATGGTCCGTTTTCAAATGTTTTATTTTTGTACATCAGTTCACATTTGTAGGTAGATCATCAGTTTTAGAGCTAAAATTAGCATGTTTAAAGTGATTTTTATGCTTCCAGGGGCCCAGGAAGTGAATTAAATACCATTTGGAGGCATTTCATGTTCAAGCAAAAACAGGTGATTTTTGACAATTAGAGATAACACCCCCCCATTACGTCATGCTTCAGAAAGGTGAAAAATGGTCCGTTTTCAAATGTTTTATTTTTGAACGTCAGTTCACATTTGTAGGTAGATCATCAGTTTAAGAGCTAAAATTAGCATGTTTAAAGTGATTTTCATGCTTCCAGGGGCCCGGGAAGTGAATTAAATACCATTCGGAGGCATTTAATGTTCAAGCAAAAATAGGTGATTTTTGACAAAAGAGATAACACCCCCCATTACGTCATGCTTCAGAAAGGTGAAAAATGGTCCGTTTTCAAATGTTTTATTTTCGAACGTCAGTTCACATTTGTAGGTAGATTATCAGTTTTAGAGCTAAAATTAGCATGTTTAAAGTGATTTTCATGCTTCCAGGGGCCCTAAACACAAGATTTGTGGAATGGTTAAAAGTGCATGAAGATGGCCAATTTACTCACTCTGAGGTCTCAAAAAGTGTTTATTCTCCCCGGGAAGTGAATTAAATACCATTTGGAGGCATTTCATGTTCAAGCAAAAACAGGTGATTTTTGACAAAAGAGATAACACCCCCCCCATTACGTCATGCTTCAGAAAGGTGAAAAATGGTCCGTTTTCAAATGTTTTATTTTCGAACGTCAGTTCACATTTGTAGGTAGATTATCAGTTTTAGAGCTAAAATTAGCATGTTTAAAGTGATTTTCATGCTTCCAGGGGCCCGGGAAGTGAATTAAATACCATTTGGAGGCATTTAATGTTCAAGCAAAAACAGGTGATTTTTGACAAAAGAGATAACACCCTCCCATTACGTCATGCTTCAGAAAGGTGAAAAATGGTCTGTTTTCAAATGTTTTATTTTTGAACGTCAGTTCACATTTGTAGGTAGATCATCAGTTTTAGAGCTAAAATTAGAATGTTTAAAGTGATTTTCATGCTTCCAGGGGCCCGGGAAGTGAATTAAATATCATTTGGAGGCATTTAATGTTCAAGAAAAAACAGGTGATTTTTGACAAAAGAGATAACACCCCCCCATTACGTCATGCTTCAGAAAGGTGAAAAATGGTCCGTTTTCAAATATTTTATTTTTGAACATCAGTTCACATTTGTAGGTAGATTATCAGTTTTAGAGCTAAAATTACCATGTTTAAAATGATTTTCATGCTTCCAGGGGCCCGGGAAGTGAATTAAATACCATTTGGAGGCATTTAATGTTCAAGCAAAAACAGGTGATTTTTGACAAAAGAGATAACACCCCCCCATTACGTCATGCTTCAGAAAGGTGAAAAATGGTCTGTTTTCAAATGTTTTATTTTTGAACGTCAGTTCACATTTGTAGGTAGATCATCAGTTTAAGAGCTAAAATTAGCATGTTTAAAGTGATTTTCATGCTTCCAGGGGCCCGGGAAGGGAATTAAATACCATTTAGTGGCATTTAATGTTCAAGCAAAAACTGGTGATTTTTGACAAAAGAGATAACACCCCCCCATTACATCCTGCTTCAGAAAGGTGAAAAATTGTCAGTTTTCAAATGTTTTATTTTTGAACGTCAGTTCACATTTGTAGGTAGATCATCAGTTTTAGAGCTAAAATTAGCATGTTTAAAGTGATTTTCATGCTTCCAGGGGCCCTAAACACAAGATTTGTGGAATGGTTAAAAGTGCATGAAAATGGCCAATTTACTCACTCTGAGGTCTCAAAAAGTGTTTCTTCACCCCGGGAAGTGAATTAAATACCATTTGGAGGCATTTAATGTTCAAGTAAAAACAGGTGATTTTTGACAAAAGAGATAACACCCCCCCATTACGTCATGCTTCAGAAAGGTGAAAATGGTCCGTTTTCAAATGTTTTATTTTTTAACGTCAGTCCACATTTGTAGGTAGATCATCAGTTTAAGAGCTAAAATTAGCATGTTTAAAGTGATTTTCATGCTTCCAGGGGCCCGGGAAGTGAATTACATACCATTTGGAGGCATTTAATGTTCAAGCAAAAACAGGTGATTTTTGACAAAAGAGATAACACCCCCCCATTACGTCATGCTTCAGAAAGGTGAAAAATGGTCCATTTTCAAATGTTTTATTTTTGAACGTCAGTTCACATTTGTAGGTAGATCATCAGTTTAAGAGCTAAAATTAGCATGTTTAAAGTGATTTTCATGCTTCCAGGGTCCCGGGAAGTGAATTAAATACCATTTGGAGGCATTTAATGTTCAAGCAAAAACAGGTGATTTTTGACAAAAGAGATAACACCCCCCCATTACGTCATGCTTCAGAAAGGTGAAAAATGGTCCGTTTTCAAATGTTTTATTTTTGAACGTCAGTTCACATTTGTAGGTAGATCATCAGTTTAAGAGCTAAAATTAGCATGTTTAAAGTGATTTTCATGCTTCCAGGGGCCCGGGAAGTGAAT
The DNA here is from genome assembly GCF_964261635.1 of Lissotriton helveticus. NCBI lineage: Eukaryota > Metazoa > Chordata > Amphibia > Caudata > Salamandridae > Lissotriton > Lissotriton helveticus. The sequence goes on along the minus strand of NC_136059.1, from coordinate 1,250,399,929 downwards.
TAAATACCATTTGGAAGCATTTAATGTTCAAGCAAAAATAGGTGATTTTTGACAAAAGAGATAACACCCCCCCCCATTACGTCATGCTTCAGAAAGGTGAAAAATGGTCCGTTTTCAAATGTTTTATTTTTGAACGTCAGTTCACATTTGTAGGTAGATCATCAGTTTTAGAGCTAAAATTAGCATGTTTAAAGTGATTTTCATGCTTCCAAGGGCCCTAAACACAAGATTTGTGGAATGGTTAAAAGTGCATGAAAATGGCCAATTTACTCACTCTGAGGTCTCAAAAAGTGTTTCTTCACCCCGGGAAGTGAATTAAATACCATTTGGATGCATTTAATGTTCAAGCAAAAACAGGTGATTTTTGACAAAAGAGATAACACCCCCATTACGTCATGCTTCAGAAAGGTGAAAAATTGTCCGTTTTCAAATGTTTTATTTTTGAACGTCAGTTCACATTTGTAGGTAGATTATCAGTTTTAGAGCTAAAATTAGCATGTTTAAAGTGATTTTCATGCTTCCAGGGGCCCGGGAAGTGAATTAAATACCATTTGGAGGCATTTAATGTTCAAGCAAAAACAGGTGATTTTTGACAAAAGAGATAACACCCCCCATTACGTCATGCTTCAGAAAGGTGAAAAATGGTCTGTTTTCAAATGTTTTATTTTTGAACATCAGTTCACATTTGTAGGTAGATCATCAGTTTAAGAGCTAAAATTAACCATGTTTAAAGTGATTTTCATGCTTCCAGGGGCCCGGGAAGTGAATTAAATACCATTTGGAGGCATTTAATGTTCAAGCAAAAACAGGTGATTTTTGGCAAAAGAGATAACACCCCCCCATTACGTCATGCTTCAGAAAGGTGAAAAATGGTCCGTTTTCAAATGTTTTATTTTTGAACATCAGTTCACATTTGTAGGTAGATCATCAGTTTAAGAGCTAAAATTAGCCTGTTTAGAGTGATTTTCATGCTTCCAGGGGCCCGGGAAGTGAATTAAATACCATTTGGAGGCATTTATTGTTCAAGCAAAAACAGGTGATTTTTGACAAAAGAGATAACACCCCCATTACGTCATGCTTCAGAAAGGTGAAAAATTGTCCGTTTTCAAATGTTTTATTTTTGAACGTCAGTTCACATTTGTAGGTAGATTATCAGTTTTAGAGCTAAAATTTGCATGTTTAAAGTGATTTTCATGCTTCCAGGGGCCCGGGAAGTGAATTAAATACCATTTGGAGGCATTTAATGTTCAAGCAAAAACAGGTGATTTTTGACAAAAGAGATAACACCCTCCCATTACGTCATGCTTCAGAAAGGTGAAAAATGGTCTGTTTTCAAATGTTTTATTTTTGAACATCAGTTCACATTTGTAGGTAGATCATCAGTTTAAGAGCTAAAATTAACCATGTTTAAAGTGATTTTCATGCTTCCAGGGGCCCGGGAAGTGAATTAAATACCATTTGGAGGCATTTAATGTTCAAGCAAAAACAGGTGATTTTTGGCAAAAGAGATAACACCCCCCCCATTACGTCCTGCTTCAGAAAGGTGAAAAATGGTCCATTTTCAAATGTTTTATTTTTGAACGTCAGTTCACATTTGTAGGTAGATCATCAGTTTAAGAGCTAAAATTAGCATGTTTAAAGTGATTTTCATGCTTCCAGGGGTCCGGGAAGTGAATTAAATACCATTTGGAGGCATTTAATGTTCAAGCAAAAACAGGTGATTTTTGACAAAAGAGATAACACCCCCTCATTCCGTCATGCTTCAGAAAGGTGAAAAATGGTCCGTTTTCAAATGTTTGATTTTTGAACGTCAGTTCACATTTGTAGGTAGATCATCAGTTTTAGAGCTAAAATTAGCATGTTTAAAGTGATTTTCATGCTTCCAGGGGCCCTAAACACAAGATTTGTGGAATGGTTAAAAGTGCATGAAAATGGCCAATTTACTCACTCTGAGGTCTCAAAAAGTGTTTCTTCACCCCGGGAAGTGAATTAAATACCATTTGGAGGCATTTAATGTTCAAGCAAAAACAGGTGATTTTTGACAAAAGAGATAACACCTCCCCATTACGTCATGCTTCAGAAAGGTGAAAATGGTCCGTTTTCAAATGTTTTATTTTTGAACGTCAGTCCACATTTGTAGGTAGATCATCAGTTTAAGAGCTAAAATTAGCATGTTTAAAGTGATTTTCATGCTTCCAGGGGCCCGGGAAGTGAATTAAATACCATTTGGAGGCATTTAATGTTCAAGCAAAAACAGGTGATTTTTGACAAGAGAGATAACACCCCCCCATTACGTCATGCTTCAGAAAGGTGAAAAATGGTCCATTTTCAAATGTTTTATTTTTGAACGTCAGTTCACATTTGTAGGTAGATCATCAGTTTAAGAGCTAAAATTAGCATGTTTAAAGTGATTTTCATGCTTCCAGGGGCCCGGGAAGTGAATTAAATACCATTTAGTGGCATTTAATGTTCAAGCAAAAACTGGTGATTTTTGACAAGAGAGATAACACCCCCCCATTACGTCCTGCTTCAGAAAGGTGAAAAATGGTCCGTTTTCAAATGTTTTATTTTTGAACGTCAGTTCACATTTGTAGGTAGATCATCAGTTTTAGAGCTAAAATTAGCATGTTTAAAGTGATTTTCATGCTTCCAGGGGCCCTAAACACAAGATTTGTGGAATGGTTAAAAGTGCATGAAAATGGCCAATTTACTCACTCTGAGGTCTCAAAAAGTGTTTCTTCACCCCGGGAAGTGAATTAAATACCATTTGGAGGCATTTAATCTTCAAGCAAAAACAGGGGATTTTTGACAAAAGAGATAACACCCCCCCATTACGTCATGCTTCAGAAAGGTGAAAAATGGTCCGTTTTCAAATGTTTTATTTTTGTACATCAGTTCACATTTGTAGGTAGATCATCAGTTTTAGAGCTAAAATTAGCATGTTTAAAGTGATTTTTATGCTTCCAGGGGCCCAGGAAGTGAATTAAATACCATTTGGAGGCATTTCATGTTCAAGCAAAAACAGGTGATTTTTGACAATTAGAGATAACACCCCCCCATTACGTCATGCTTCAGAAAGGTGAAAAATGGTCCGTTTTCAAATGTTTTATTTTTGAACGTCAGTTCACATTTGTAGGTAGATCATCAGTTTAAGAGCTAAAATTAGCATGTTTAAAGTGATTTTCATGCTTCCAGGGGCCCGGGAAGTGAATTAAATACCATTCGGAGGCATTTAATGTTCAAGCAAAAATAGGTGATTTTTGACAAAAGAGATAACACCCCCCATTACGTCATGCTTCAGAAAGGTGAAAAATGGTCCGTTTTCAAATGTTTTATTTTTGAACGTCAGTTCACATTTGTAGGTAGATCATCAGTTTAAGAGCTAAAATGAGCATGTTTAAAGTGATTTTCATGCTTCCAGGGGCCCTAAACACAAGATTTGTGGAATGGTTAAAAGTGCATGAAGATGGCCAATTTACTCACTCTGAGGTCTCAAAAAGTGTTTCTTCTCCCCGGGAAGTGAATTAAATACCATTTGGAGGCATTTCATGTTCAAGCAAAAACAGGTGATTTTTGACAAAAGAGATAACACCCCCCCCATTACGTCATGCTTCAGAAAGGTGAAAAATGGTCTGTTTTCAAATGTTTTATTTTTGAACGTCAGTTCACATTTGTAGGTAGATCATCAGTTTTAGAGCTAAAATTAGAATGTTTAAAGTGATTTTCATGCTTCCAGGGGCCCGGGAAGTGAATTAAATATCATTTGGAGGCATTTAATGTTCAAGAAAAAACAGGTGATTTTTGACAAAAGAGATAACACCCCCCCATTACGTCATGCTTCAGAAAGGTGAAAAATGGTCCGTTTTCAAATATTTTATTTTTGAACATCAGTTCACATTTGTAGGTAGATTATCAGTTTTAGAGCTAAAATTACCATGTTTAAAATGATTTTCATGCTTCCAGGGGCCCGGGAAGTGAATTAAATACCATTTGGAGGCATTTAATGTTCAAGCAAAAACAGGTGATTTTTGACAAAAGAGATAACACCCCCCCCCCATTACATCCTGCTTCAGAAAGGTGAAAAATTGTCAGTTTTCAAATGTTTTATTTTTGAACGTCAGTTCACATTTGTAGGTAGATCATCAGTTTTAGAGCTAAAATTAGCATGTTTAAAGTGATTTTCATGCTTCCAGGGGCCCTAAACACAAGATTTGTGGAATGGTTAAAAGTCCATGAAAATGGCCAATTTACTCACTCTGAGGTCTCAAAAAGTGTTTCTTCACCCCGGGAAGTGAATTAAATACCATTTGGAGGCATTTAATGTTCAAGTAAAAACAGGTGATTTTTGACAAAAGAGATAACACCCCCCATTACGTCATGCTTCAGAAAGGTGAAAATGGTCCGTTTTCAAATGTTTTATTTTTTAACGTCAGTCCACATTTGTAGGTAGATCATCAGTTTAAGAGCTAAAATTAGCATGTTTAAAGTGATTTTCATGCTTCCAGTGGCCCGGGAAGTGAATTACATACCATTTGGAGGCATTTAATGTTCAAGCAAAAACAGGTGATTTTTGACAAAAGAGATAACACCCTCCCATTACGTCATGCTTCAGAAAGGTGAAAAATGGTCTGTTTTCAAATGTTTTATTTTTGAACGTCAGTTCACATTTGTAGGTAGATCATCAGTTTAAGAGCTAAAATTAGCATGTTTAAAGTGATTTTCATGCTTCCAGGGTCCCGGGAAGTGAATTAAATACCATTTGGAGGCATTTAATGTTCAAGCAAAAACAGGTGATTTTTGACAAAAGAGATAACACCCCCCCCATTACGTCATGCTTCAGAAAGGTGAAAAATGCTCCGTTTTCAAATGTTTTATTTTTGAACGTCAGTTCACATTTGTAGGTAGATCATCAGTTGAAGAGCTAAAATTAGCATGTTTAAAGTGATTTTCATGCTTCCAGGGGCCCAGGAAGTGAATTAAATACCATTTGGAAGCATTTAATGTTCAAGCAAAAATAGGTGATTTTTGACAAAAGAGATAACCCCCCCCCCATTACGTCATGCTTCAGAAAGGTGAAAAATGGTCCGTTTTCAAATGTTTTATTTTTGAACGTCAGTTCACATTTGTAGGTAGATCATCAGTTTTAGAGCTAAAATTAGCATGTTTAAAGTGATTTTCATGCTTCCAAGGGCCCTAAACACAAGATTTGTGGAATGGTTAAAAGTGCATGAAAATGGCCAATTTACTCACTCTGAGGTCTCAAAAAGTGTTTCTTCACCCCGGGAAGTGAATTAAATACCATTTGGATGCATTTAATGTTCAAGCAAAAACAGGTGATTTTTGACAAAAGAGATAACACCCCCATTACGTCATGCTTCAGAAAGGTGAAAAATTGTCCGTTTTCAAATGTTTTATTTTTGAACGTCAGTTCACATTTGTAGGTAGATTATCAGTTTTAGAGCTAAAATTAGCATGTTTAAAGTGATTTTTATGCTTCCAGGGGCCCAGGAAGTGAATTAAATACCATTTAGTGGCATTTAATGTTCAAGCAAAAACTGGTGATTTTTGACAAGAGAGATAACACCCCCCCATTACGTCCTGCTTCAGAAAGGTGAAAAATGGTCCGTTTTCAAATGTTTTATTTTTGAACGTCAGTTCACATTTGTAGGTAGATCATCAGTTTTAGAGCTAAAATTAGCATGTTTAAAGTGATTTTCATGCTTCCAGGGGCCCTAAACACAAGATTTGTGGAATGGTTAAAAGTGCATGAAAATGGCCAATTTACTCACTCTGAGGTCTCAAAAAGTGTTTCTTCACCCCGGGAAGTGAATTAAATACCATTTGGAGGCATTTAATCTTCAAGCAAAAACAGGGGATTTTTGACAAAAGAGATAACACCCCCCCATTACGTCATGCTTCAGAAAGGTGAAAAATGGTCCGTTTTCAAATGTTTTATTTTTGTACATCAGTTCACATTTGTAGGTAGATCATCAGTTTTAGAGCTAAAATTAGCATGTTTAAAGTGATTTTTATGCTTCCAGGGGCCCAGGAAGTGAATTAAATACCATTTGGAGGCATTTCATGTTCAAGCAAAAACAGGTGATTTTTGACAATTAGAGATAACACCCCCCCATTACGTCATGCTTCAGAAAGGTGAAAAATGGTCCGTTTTCAAATGTTTTATTTTTGAATGTCAGTTCACATTTGTAGGTAGATCATCAGTTTAAGAGCTAAAATTAGCATGTTTAAAGTGATTTTCACATGCTTCCAGGGGCCCGGGAAGTGAATTAAATACCATTTAGTGGCATTTAATGTTCAAGCAAAAACTGCTGATTTTTGACAAGAGAGATAACACCCCCCCATTACGTCCTGCTTCAGAAAGGTGAAAAATGGTCCGTTTTCAAATGTTTTATTTTTGAACGTCAGTTCACATTTGTAGGTAGATCATCAGTTTTAGAGCTAAAATTAGCATGTTTAAAGTGATTTTTATGCTTCCAGGGGCCCAGGAAGTGAATTAAATACCATTTCGAGGCATTTCATGTTCAAGCAAAAACAGGTGATTTTTGACAAAAGAGATAACACCCCCCCCCATTACGTCATGCTTCAGAAAGGTGAAAAATGGTCCGTTTTCAAATGTTTTATTTTTGAACGTCAGTTCACATTTGTAGGTAGATCATCAGTTTAAGAGCTAAAATTAGCATGTTTAAAGTGATTTTCATGCTTCCAGGGGCCCGGGAAGTGAATTAAATACCATTTGGAGGCATTTAATGTTCAAGCAAAAATAGGTGATTTTTGACAAAAGAGGTAACACCCCCCATTACGTCATGCTTCAGGAAAGGTGAAAAATGGTCCGTTTTCAAATGTTTAATTTTGAACGTCAGTTCACATTTGTAGGTAGATCATCAGTTTAAGAGCTAAAATGAGCATGTTTAAAGTGATTTTCATGCTTCCCGGGGCCCTAAACACAAGATTTATGGAATGGTTAAAAGTGCATGAAAATGGCCAATTTACTCACTCTGAGGTCTCAAAAAGTGTTTCTTCTCCCCGGGAAGTGAATTAAATACCATTTGGAGGCATTTCATGTTCAAGCAAAAACAGGTGATTTTTGACAAAAGAGATAACACCCCCCCATTACGTCATGCTTCAGAAAGGTGAAAAATGGTCCGTTTTCAAATGTTTTATTTTTGAACGTCAGTTCACATTTGTAGGTAGATTATCAGTTTTAGAGCTAAAATTAGCATGTTTAAAGTGATTTTCATGCTTCCAGGGGCCCGGGAAGTGAATTAAATACCATTTGGAGGCATTTAATGTTCAAGCAAAAACAGGTGATTTTTGACAAAAGAGATAACACCCCCCCCCCATTACGTCATGCTTCAGAAAGGTGAAAATGGTCCGTTTTCAAATGTTTTATTTTTGAACGTCAGTCCACATTTGTAGGTAGATCCTCGGTTTAAGAGCTAAAATTAGCATGTTTAAAGTGATTTTCATGCTTCCAGGGGCCCGGGAAGTGAATTAAATACCATTTGGAGGCATTTAATGTTCAAGCAAAAACAGGTGATTTTTGACAAAAGAGATAACACCCCCCCCCCCATTACGTCATGCTTCAGAAAGGTGAAAATGGTCCGTTTTCAAATGTTTTATTTTTGAACGTCAGTCCACATTTGTAGGTAGATCATCAGTTTAAGAGCTAAAATTAGCATGTTTAAAGTGATTTTCATGCTTCCAGGGGCCCGGGAAGTGAATTAAATACCATTTGGAGGCATTTAATGTTCAAGCAAAAACAGGTGATTTTTGACAAAAGAGATAACACCCCCCCCTTACGTCATGCTTCAGAAAGGTGAAAAATGGTCCATTTTCAAATGTTTTATTTTTGAACGTCAGTTCACATTTGTAGGTAGATCATCAGTTTAAGAGCTAAAATTAGCATGTTTAAAGTGATTTTCATGCTTCCAGGGGCCCGGGAAGTGAATTAAATACCATTTAGTGGCATTTAATGTTCAAGCAAAAACTGGTGATTTTTGACAAGAGAGATAACACCCCCCATTACGTCCTGCTTCAGAAAGGTGAAAAATGGTCCGTTTTCAAATGTTTTATTTTTGAACGTCAGTTCACATTTGTAGGTAGATCATCAGTTTTAGAGCTAAAATTAGCATGTTTAAAGTGATTTTTATGCTTCCAGGGGCCCAGGAAGTGAATTAAATACCATTTCGAGGCATTTCATGTTCAAGCAAAAACAGGTGATTTTTGACAAAAGAGATAACACCCCCCATTACGTCATGCTTCAGAAAGGTGAAAAATGGTCCGTTTTCAAATGTTTAATTTTGAACGTCAGTTCACATTTGTAGGTAGATCATCAGTTTAAGAGCTAAAATGAGCATGTTTAAAGTGATTTTCATGCTTCCCGGGGCCCTAAACACAAGATTTATGGAATGGTTAAAAGTGCATGAAAATGGCCAATTTACTCACTCTGAGGTCTCAAAAAGTGTTTCTTCTCCCCGGGAAGTGAATTAAATACCATTTGGAGGCATTTCATGTTCAAGCAAAAACAGGTGATTTTTGACAAAAGAGATAACACCCCCCCATTACGTCATGCTTCAGAAAGGTGAAAATGGTCCGTTTTCAAATGTTTTATTTTTGAACGTCAGTCCACATTTGTAGGTTGATCATCAGTTTAAGAGCTAAAATTAGCATGTTTAAAGTGATTTTCATGCTTCCAGGGGCCCGGGAAGTGAATTAAATACCATTTGGAGGCATTTAATTTTCAAGCAAAAACAGGTGATTTTTGACAAAAGAGATAACACCCCCCCCCCCCATTACGTCATGCTTCAGAAAGGTAAAAAATGGTCCCTTTTCAAATGTTTTATTTTTGAACGTCAGTTCACATTTGTAGGTAGATCATCAGTTTTAGAGCTAAAGTTAGCATGTTTAAAGTGATTTTCATGCTTCCAGGGGCCCGGGAAGTGAATTAAATACCATTTGGAGGCATTTAATGTTCAAGCAAAGACAGGTGATTTTTGACAAAAGAGATAACACCCCCCCATTACGTCATGCTTCAGAAAGGTGAAAAATGGTCCGTTTTCAAATGTTTTATTTTTGAACGTCAGTTCACATTTGTAGGTAGATCATCAGTTTTAGAGCTAAAATTAGAATGTTTAAAGTGATTTTCATGCTTCCAGGGGCCCGGGAAGTGAATTAAATATCATTTGGAGGCATTTAATGTTCAAGAAAAAACAGGTGATTTTTGACAAAAGAGATAACACCCCCCCATTACGTCATGCTTCAGAAAGGTGAAAAATGGTCCGTTTTCAAATGTTTTACTTTTTGAACGTCAGTTCACAATTGTAGGTAGATCATCAGTTTAAGAGCTAAAATTAGCATGTTTAAAGTGATTTTCATGCTTCCAGGGGTCCGGGAAGTGAATTAAATACCATTTGGAGGCATTTAATGTTCAAGCAAAAACAGGTGATTTTTGACAAAAGAGATAACACCCCCTCATTCCGTCATGCTTCAGAAAGGTGAAAAATGGTCCGTTTTCAAATGTTTTATTTTTGAACGTCAGTTCACATTTGTAGGTAGATCATCAGTTTTAGAGCTAAAATTAGCATGTTTAAAGTGATTTTCATGCTTCCAGGGGCCCTAAACACAAGATTTGTGGAATGGTTAAAAGTGCATGAAAATGGCCAATTTACTCACTCTGAGGTCTCAAAAAGTGTTTCTTCTCCCCGGGAAGTGAATTAAATACCATTTGGAGGCATTTCATGTTCAAGCAAAAACAGGTGATTTTTGACAAAAGAGATAACACCCCCCCATTACGTCATGCTTCAGAAAGGTGAAAAATGGTCCGTTTTCAAATGTTTTATTTTTGAACGTCAGTTCACATTTGTAGGTAGATTATCAGTTTTAGAGCTAAAATTAGCATGTTTAAAGTGATTTTCATGCTTCCAGGGGCCCGGGAAGTGAATTAAATACCATTTGGAGGCATTTAATGTTCAAGCAAAAACAGGTGATTTTTGACAAAAGAGATAACACCCCCCCCCCCATTACGTCATGCTTCAGAAAGGTGAAAATGGTCCGTTTTCAAATGTTTTATTTTTGAACGTCAGTCCACATTTGTAGGTAGATCCTCGGTTTAAGAGCTAAAATTAGCATGTTTAAAGTGATTTTCATGCTTCCAGGGGCCCGGGAAGTGAATTAAATACCATTTGGAGGCATTTAATGTTCAAGCAAAAACAGGTGATTTTTGACAAAAGAGATAACACCCCCCCCCCCCCATTACGTCATGCTTCAGAAAGGTGAAAATGGTCCGTTTTCAAATGTTTTATTTTTGAACGTCAGTCCACATTTGTAGGTAGATCATCAGTTTAAGAGCTAAAATTAGCATGTTTAAAGTGATTTTCATGCTTCCAGGGGCCCGGGAAGTGAATTAAATACCATTTGGAGGCATTTAATGTTCAAGCAAAAACAGGTGATTTTTGACAAAAGAGATAACACCCCCCCCTTACGTCATGCTTCAGAAAGGTGAAAAATGGTCCATTTTCAAATGTTTTATTTTTGAACGTCAGTTCACATTTGTAGGTAGATCATCAGTTTAAGAGCTAAAATTAGCATGTTTAAAGTGATTTTCATGCTTCCAGGGGCCCGGGAAGTGAATTAAATACCATTTAGTGGCATTTAATGTTCAAGCAAAAACTGGTGATTTTTGACAAGAGAGATAACACCCCCCATTACGTCCTGCTTCAGAAAGGTGAAAAATGGTCCGTTTTCAAATGTTTTATTTTTGAACGTCAGTTCACATTTGTAGGTAGATCATCAGTTTTAGAGCTAAAATTAGCATGTTTAAAGTGATTTTTATGCTTCCAGGGGCCCAGGAAGTGAATTAAATACCATTTCGAGGCATTTCATGTTCAAGCAAAAACAGGTGATTTTTGACAAAAGAGATAACACCCCCCCATTACGTCATGCTTCAGAAAGGTGAAAAATGGTCCGTTTTCAAATGTTTTATTTTTGAACGTCAGTTCACATTTGTAGGTAGATCATCAGTTTAAGAGCTAAAATTAGCATGTTTAAAGTGATTTTCATGCTTCCAGGGGCCCGGGAAGTGAATTAAATACCATTTGGAGGCATTTAATGTTCAAGCAAAAATAGGTGATTTTTGACAAAAGAGGTAACACCCCCCATTACGTCATGCTTCAGAAAGGTGAAAAATGGTCCGTTTTCAAATGTTTAATTTTGAACGTCAGTTCACATTTGTAGGTAGATCATCAGTTTAAGAGCTAAAATGAGCATGTTTAAAGTGATTTTCATGCTTCCCGGGGCCCTAAACACAAGATTTATGGAATGGTTAAAAGTGCATGAAAATGGCCAATTTACTCACTCTGAGGTCTCAAAAAGTGTTTCTTCTCCCCGGGAAGTGAATTAAATACCATTTGGAGGCATTTCATGTTCAAGCAAAAACAGGTGATTTTTGACAAAAGAGATAACACCCCCCCATTACGTCATGCTTCAGAAAGGTGAAAATGGTCCGTTTTCAAATGTTTTATTTTTGAACGTCAGTCCACATTTGTAGGTTGATCATCAGTTTAAGAGCTAAAATTAGCATGTTTAAAGTGATTTTCATGCTTCCAGGGGCCCGGGAAGTGAATTAAATACCATTTGGAGGCATTTAATTTTCAAGCAAAAACAGGTGATTTTTGACAAAAGAGATAACACCCCCCCCCCCCATTACGTCATGCTTCAGAAAGGTAAAAATTGGTCCCTTTTCAAATGTTTTATTTTTGAACGTCAGTTCACATTTGTAGGTAGATCATCAGTTTTAGAGCTAAAGTTAGCATGTTTAAAGTGATTTTCATGCTTCCAGGGGCCCGGGAAGTGAATTAAATACCATTTGGAGGCATTTAATGTTCAAGCAAAGACAGGTGATTTTTGACAAAAGAGATAACACCCCCCCATTACGTCATGCTTCAGAAAGGTGAAAAATGGTCCGTTTTCAAATGTTTTATTTTTGAACGTCAGTTCACATTTGTAGGTAGATCATCAGTATAAGAGCTAAAATTAGCATGTTTAAAGTGATTTTCATGCTTCCAGGGGCCCGGGAAGTGAATTAAATACCATTTGGAAGCATTTAATGTTCAAGCAAAAATAGGTGATTTTTGACAAAAGAGATAACACCCCCCCATTACGTCATGCTTCAGGAAGGTGAAAAATGGTCCGTTTTCAAATGTTTTATTTTTGAACGTCAGTTCACATTTGTAGGTAGATCATCAGTTTTAGAGCTAAAATTAGCATGTTTAAAGTGATTTTCATGCTTCCAAGGGCCCTAAACACAAGATTTGTGGAATGGTTAAAAGTGCATGAAAATGGCCAATTTACTCACTCTGAGGTCTCAAAAAGTGTTTCTTCACCCCGGGAAGTGAATTAAATACCATTTGGATGCATTTAATGTTCAAGCAAAAACAGGTGATTTTTGACAAAAGAGATAACACCCCCATTACGTCATGCTTCAGAAAGTTGAAAAATTGTCAGTTTTCAAATGTTTTATTTTTGAACGTCAGTTCACATTTGTAGGTAGATTATCAGTTTTAGAGCTAAAATTAGCATGTTTAAAGTGATTTTCATGCTTCCAGGGGCCCGGGAAGTGAATTAAATACCATTTGGAGGCATTTAATGTTCAAGCAAAAACAGGTGATTTTTGACAAAAGAGATAACACCCTCCCATTACGTCATGCTTCAGAAAGGTGAAAAATGGTCTGTTTTCAAATGTTTTATTTTTGAACGTCAGTTCACATTTGTAGGTAGATCATCAGTTTTAGAGCTAAAATTAGCATGTTTAAAGTGATTTTCATGCTTCCAGGGGCCCTAAACACAAGATTTGTGGAATGGTTAAAAGTGCATGAAAATGGCCAATTTACTCACTCTGAGGTCTCAAAAAGTGTTTCTTCACCCCGGGAAGTGAATTAAATACCATTTGGAGGCATTTAATGTTCAAGCAAAAACAGGTGATTTTTGACAAAAGAGATAACACCCCCCCCCATTACGTCATGCTTCAGAAAGGTGAAAATGGTCCGTTTTCAAATGTTTTATTTTTGAACGTCAGTCCACATTTGTAGGTAGATCATCAGTTTAAGAGCTAAAATTAGCATGTTTAAAGTGGTTTTCATGCTTCCAGGGGCCCGGGAAGTGAATTAAATACCATTTGGAGGCATTTAATGTTCAAGCAAAAACAGGTGATTTTTGACAAAAGAGATAACACCCCCCATTACGTCATGCTTCAGAAAGGTGAAAAATGGTCCGTTTTCAAATGTTTTACTTTTTGAACGTCAGTTCACAATTGTAGGTAGATCATCAGTTTAAGAGCTAAAATTAGCATGTTTAAAGTGATTTTCATGCTTCCAGGGGTCCGGGAAGTGAATTAAATACCATTTGGAGGCATTTAATGTTCAAGCAAAAACAGGTGATTTTTGACAAAAGAGATAACACCCCCTCATTCCGTCATGCTTCAGAAAGGTGAAAAATGGTCCGTTTTCAAATGTTTTATTTTTGAACGTCAGTTCACATTTGTAGGTAGATCATCAGTTTTAGAGCTAAAATTAGCATGTTTAAAGTGATTTTCATGCTTCCAGGGGCCCTAAACACAAGATTTGTGGAATGGTTAAAAGTGCATGAAAATGGCCAATTTACTCACTCTGAGGTCTCAAAAAGTGTTTCTTCTCCCCGGGAAGTGAATTAAATACCATTTGGAGGCATTTCATGTTCAAGCAAAAACAGGTGATTTTTGACAAAAGAGATAACACCCCCCCATTACGTCATGCTTCAGAAAGGTGAAAAATGGTCCGTTTTCAAATGTTTTATTTTTGAACGTCAGTTCACATTTGTAGGTAGATTATCAGTTTTAGAGCTAAAATTAGCATGTTTAAAGTGATTTTCATGCTTCCAGGGGCCCGGGAAGTGAATTAAATACCATTTGGAGGCATTTAATGTTCAAGCAAAAACAGGTGATTTTTGACAAAAGAGATAACACCCCCCCCCCCCATTACGTCATGCTTCAGAAAGGTGAAAATGGTCCGTTTTCAAATGTTTTATTTTTGAACGTCAGTCCACATTTGTAGGTAGATCCTCGGTTTAAGAGCTAAAATTAGCATGTTTAAAGTGATTTTCATGCTTCCAGGGGCCCGGGAAGTGAATTAAATACCATTTGGAGGCATTTAATGTTCAAGCAAAAACAGGTGATTTTTGACAAAAGAGATAACACCCCCCCCCCCCCATTACGTCATGCTTCAGAAAGGTGAAAATGGTCCGTTTTCAAATGTTTTATTTTTGAACGTCAGTCCACATTTGTAGGTAGATCATCAGTTTAAGAGCTAAAATTAGCATGTTTAAAGTGATTTTCATGCTTCCAGGGGCCCGGGAAGTGAATTAAATACCATTTGGAGGCATTTAATGTTCAAGCAAAAACAGGTGATTTTTGACAAAAGAGATAACACCCCCCCATTACGTCATGCTTCAGAAAGGTGAAAAATGGTCCATTTTCAAATGTTTTATTTTTGAACGTCAGTTCACATTTGTAGGTAGATCATCAGTTTAAGAGCTAAAATTAGCATGTTTAAAGTGATTTTCATGCTTCCAGGGGCCCGGGAAGTGAATTAAATACCATTTAGTGGCATTTAATGTTCAAGCAAAAACTGGTGATTTTTGACAAGAGAGATAACACCCCCCATTACGTCCTGCTTCAGAAAGGTGAAAAATGGTCCGTTTTCAAATGTTTTATTTTTGAACGTCAGTTCACATTTGTAGGTAGATCATCAGTTTTAGAGCTAAAATTAGCATGTTTAAAGTGATTTTTATGCTTCCAGGGGCCCAGGAAGTGAATTAAATACCATTTCGAGGCATTTCATGTTCAAGCAAAAACAGGTGATTTTTGACAAAAGAGATAACACCCCCCCATTACGTCATGCTTCAGAAAGGTGAAAAATGGTCCGTTTTCAAATGTTTTATTTTTGAACGTCAGTTCACATTTGTAGGTAGATCATCAGTTTAAGAGCTAAAATTAGCATGTTTAAAGTGATTTTCATGCTTCCAGGGGCCCGGGAAGTGAATTAAATACCATTTGGAGGCATTTAATGTTCAAGCAAAAATAGGTGATTTTTGACAAAAGAGGTAACACCCCCCATTACGTCATGCTTCAGAAAGGTGAAAAATGGTCCGTTTTCAAATGTTTAATTTTGAACGTCAGTTCACATTTGTAGGTAGATCATCAGTTTAAGAGCTAAAATGAGCATGTTTAAAGTGATTTTCATGCTTCCCGGGGCCCTAAACACAAGATTTATGGAATGGTTAAAAGTGCATGAAAATGGCCAATTTACTCACTCTGAGGTCTCAAAAAGTGTTTCTTCTCCCCGGGAAGTGAATTAAATACCATTTGGAGGCATTTCATGTTCAAGCAAAAACAGGTGATTTTTGACAAAAGAGATAACACCCCCCCATTACGTCATGCTTCAGAAAGGTGAAAATGGTCCGTTTTCAAATGTTTTATTTTTGAACGTCAGTCCACATTTGTAGGTTGATCATCAGTTTAAGAGCTAAAATTAGCATGTTTAAAGTGATTTTCATGCTTCCAGGGGCCCGGGAAGTGAATTAAATACCATTTGGAGGCATTTAATTTTCAAGCAAAAACAGGTGATTTTTGACAAAAGAGATAACACCCCCCCCCCCCATTACGTCATGCTTCAGAAAGGTAAAAAATGGTCCCTTTTCAAATGTTTTATTTTTGAACGTCAGTTCACATTTGTAGGTAGATCATCAGTTTTAGAGCTAAAGTTAGCATGTTTAAAGTGATTTTCATGCTTCCAGGGGCCCGGGAAGTGAATTAAATACCATTTGGAGGCATTTAATGTTCAAGCAAAGACAGGTGATTTTTGACAAAAGAGATAACACCCCCCCATTACGTCATGCTTCAGAAAGGTGAAAAATGGTCCGTTTTCAAATGTTTTATTTTTGAACGTCAGTTCACATTTGTAGGTAGATCATCAGTATAAGAGCTAAAATTAGCATGTTTAAAGTGATTTTCATGCTTCCAGGAGCCCGGGAAGTGAATTAAATACCATTTGGAAGCATTTAATGTTCAAGCAAAAATAGGTGATTTTTGACAAAAGAGATAACACCCCCCCATTACGTCATGCTTCAGGAAGGTGAAAAATGGTCCGTTTTCAAATGTTTTATTTTTGAACGTCAGTTCACATTTGTAGGTAGATCATCAGTTTTAGAGCTAAAATTAGCATGTTTAAAGTGATTTTCATGCTTCCAAGGGCCCTAAACACAAGATTTGTGGAATGGTTAAAAGTGCATGAAAATGGCCAATTTACTCACTCTGAGGTCTCAAAAAGTGTTTCTTCACCCCGGGAAGTGAATTAAATACCATTTGGATGCATTTAATGTTCAAGCAAAAACAGGTGATTTTTGACAAAAGAGATAACACCCCCATTACGTCATGCTTCAGAAAGTTGAAAAATTGTCAGTTTTCAAATGTTTTATTTTTGAACGTCAGTTCACATTTGTAGGTAGATTATCAGTTTTAGAGCTAAAATTAGCATGTTTAAAGTGATTTTCATGCTTCCAGGGGCCCGGGAAGTGAATTAAATACCATTTGGAGGCATTTAATGTTCAAGCAAAAACAGGTGATTTTTGACAAAAGAGATAACACCCTCCCATTACGTCATGCTTCAGAAAGGTGAAAAATGGTCTGTTTTCAAATGTTTTATTTTTGAACGTCAGTTCACATTTGTAGGTAGATCATCAGTTTTAGAGCTAAAATTAGCATGTTTAAAGTGATTTTCATGCTTCCAGGGGCCCTAAACACAAGATTTGTGGAATGGTTAAAAGTGCATGAAAATGGCCAATTTACTCACTCTGAGGTCTCAAAAAGTGTTTCTTCACCCCGGGAAGTGAATTAAATACCATTTGGAGGCATTTAATGTTCAAGCAAAAACAGGTGATTTTTGACAAAAGAGATAACACCCCCCCCCATTACGTCATGCTTCAGAAAGGTGAAAATGGTCCGTTTTCAAATGTTTTATTTTTGAACGTCAGTCCACATTTGTAGGTAGATCATCAGTTTAAGAGCTAAAATTAGCATGTTTAAAGTGATTTTCATGCTTCCAGGGGCCCGGGAAGTGAATTAAATACCATTTGGAGGCATTTAATGTTCAATCAAAAACAGGTGATTTTTGACAAGAGAGATAACACCCCCCCATTACGTCATGCTTCAGAAAGGTGAAAAATGGTCCATTTTCAAATGTTTTATTTTTGAACGTCAGTTCACATTTGTAGGTAGATCATCAGTTTAAGAGCTAAAATTAGCATGTTTAAAGTGATTTTCATGCTTCCAGGGGCCCGGGAAGTGAATTAAATACCATTTAGTGGCATTTAATGTTCAAGCAAAAACTGGTGATTTTTGACAAGAGAGATAACACCCCCCCCATTACGTCCTGCTTCAGAAAGGTGAAAAATGGTCCGTTTTCAAATGTTTTATTTTAGAACGTCAGTTCACATTTGTAGGTAGATCATCAGTTTTAGAGCTAAAATTAGCATGTTTAAAGTGATTTTCATGCTTCCAGGGGCCCTAAACACAAGATTTGTGGAATGGTTAAAAGTGCATGAAAATGGCCAATTTACTCACTCTGAGGTCTCAAAAAGTGTTTCTTCACCCCGGGAAGTGAATTAAATACCATTTGGAGGCATTTAATCTTCAAGCAAAAACAGGGGATTTTTGACAAAAGAGATAACACCCCCCCATTGCGTCATGCTTCAGAAAGGTGAAAAATGGTCCGTTTTCAAATGTTTTATTTTTGTACATCAGTTCACATTTGTAGGTAGATCATCAGTTTTAGAGCTAAAATTAGCATGTTTAAAGTGATTTTTATGCTTCCAGGGGCCCAGGAAGTGAATTAAATACCATTTGGAGGCATTTCATGTTCAATCAAAAACAGGTGATTTTTGACAAAAGAGATAACACCCCCCCCCATTACGTCATGCTTCAGAAAGGTGAAAAATGGTCCGTTTTCAAATGTTTTATTTTTGAACGTCAGTTCACATTTGTAGGTAGATCATCAGTTTAAGAGCTAAAATTAGCATGTTTAAAGTGATTTTCATGCTTCCAGGGGCCCGGGAAGTGAATTAAATACCATTTGGAGGCATTTAATGTTCAAGCAAAAATAGGTGATTTTTGACAAAAGAGATAACACCCCCCATTACGTCATGCTTCAGAAAGGTGAAAAATGGTCCGTTTTCAAATGTTTTATTTTTGAACGTCAGTTCACATTTGTAGGTAGATCATCAGTTTAAGAGCTAAAATGAGCATGTTTAAAGTGATTTTCATGCTTCCAGGGGCCCTAAACACAAGATTTGTGGAATGGTTAAAAGTGCATGAAGATGGCCAATTTACTCACTCTGAGGTCTCAAAAAGTGTTTCTTCTCCCCGGGAAGTGAATTAAATACCATTTGGAGGCATTTCATGTTCAAGCAAAAACAGGTGATTTTTGACAAAAGAGATAACACCCCCCCATTACGTCATGCTTCAGAAAGGTGAAAAATGGTCCATTTTCAAATGTTTTATTTTCGAACGTCAGTTCAAATTTGTATGTAGATCATCAGTTTTAGAGCCAAAATTAGCATGTTTAAAGTGATTTTCATGCTTCCAGGGGCCCGGGAAGTGAATTAAATACCATTTGGAGGCATTTAATTTTCAAGCAAAAACAGGTGATTTTTGACAAAAGAGATAACACCCCCCCCCATTACGTCATGCTTCAGAAAGGTGAAAAATGGTCCCTTTTCAAATGTTTTATTTTTGAACGTCAGTTCACTTTTGTAGGTAGATCATCAGTTTTAGAGCTAAAGTTAGCATGTTTAAAGTGATTTTCATGCTTCCAGGGGCCCGGGAAGTGAATTAAATACCATTTGGAGGCATTTAATGTTCAAGCAAAAACAGGTGATTTTTGACAAAAGAGATAACACCCCCCCATTACGTCATGCTTCAGAAAGGTGAAAAATGGTCCGTTTTCAAATGTTTTATTTTTGAACGTCAGTTCACATTTGTAGGTAGATCATCAGTTTAAGAGCTAAAATTAGCATGTTTAAAGTGATTTTCATGCTTCCAGGGGCCCGGGAAGTGAATTAAATACCATTTGGAGGCATTTAATGTTCAAGCAAAAATAGGTGATTTTTGACAAAAGAGATAACACCCCCCCCCCCCCATTACGTCATGCTTCAGAAAGGTGAAAAATTGTCCGTTTTCAAATGTTTTATTTTTGAACGTCAGTTCACATTTGTAGGTAGATTATCAGTTTTAGAGCTAAAATTAGCATGTTTAAAGTGATTTTCATGCTTCCAGGGGCCCGGGAAGTGAATTAAATACCATTTGGAGGCATTTAATGTTCAAGCAAAAACAGGTGATTTTTGACAAAAGAGATAACCCCCCCCCATTACGTCATGCTTCAGAAAGGTGAAAAATGGTCTGTTTTCAAATGTTTTAGTTTTTGAACGTCAGTTCACATTTGTAGGTAGATCATCAGTTTAAGAGCTAAAATTAGCATGTTTAACCCCTTCAGTGCTAATGACAAGGGTAACTCGTCATGGAGTTTCCATTGATTTCAATGGAAAGTCAATGGAGGTCCATGAACACCCTTAGCAGCCAAGTGGTTAAAGTGATTTTCATGCTTCCAGGGGCCCGGGAAGTGAATTAAATACCATTTAGTGGCATTTAATGTTCAAGCAAAAACTGGTGATTTTTGACAAAAGAGATAACACCCCCCCCCCCCCCATTACGTCCTGCTTCAGAAAGGTGAAAAATGGTCCGTTTTCAAATGTTTTATTTTAGAACGTCAGTTCACATTTGTAGGTAGATCATCAGTTTTAGAGCTAAAATTAGCATGTTTAAAGTGATTTTCATGCTTCCAGGGGCCCTAAACACAAGATTTGTGGAATGGTTAAAAGTGCATGAAAATGGCCAATTTACTCACTCTGAGGTCTCAAAAAGTGTTTCTTCACCCCGGGAAGTGAATTAAATACCATTTGGAGGCATTTAATCTTCAAGCAAAAACAGGGGATTTTTGACAAAAGAGATAACACCCCCCCATTACGTCATGCTTCAGAAAGTTGAAAAATGGTCCGTTTTCAAATGTTTTATTTTTGTACATCAGTTCACATTTGTAGGTAGATCATCAGTTTTAGAGCTAAAATTAGCATGTTTAAAGTGATTTTTATGCTTCCAGGGGCCCAGGAAGTGAATTAAATACCATTTGGAGGCATTTCATGTTCAATCAAAAACAGGTGATTTTTGACAAAAGAGATAACACCCCCCCCCATTACGTCATGCTTCAGAAAGGTGAAAAATGGTCCGTTTTCAAATGTTTTATTTTTGAACGTCAGTTCACATTTGTAGGTAGATCATCAGTTTAAGAGCTAAAATTAGCATGTTTAAAGTGATTTTCATGCTTCCAGGGGCCCGGGAAGTGAATTAAATACCATTTGGAGGCATTTAATGTACAAGCAAAAATAGGTGATTTTTGACAAAAGAGATAACACCACCCATTACGTCATGCTTCAGAAAGGTGAAAAATGGTCCGTTTTCAAATGTTTTATTTTCGAACGTCAGTTCAAATTTGTATGTAGATCATCAGTTTTAGAGCCAAAATTAGCATGTTTAAAGTGATTTTCATGCTTCCAGGGGCCCGGGAAGTGAATTAAATGCCATTTGGAGGCATTTAATTTTCAAGCAAAAACAGGTGATTTTTGACAAAAGAGATAACCCCCCCCCATTACGTCATGCTTCAGAAAGGTGAAAAATGGTCCCTTTTCAAATGTTTTATTTTTGAACGTCAGTTCACATTTGTAGGTAGATCATCAGTTTTAGAGCTAAAGTTAGCATGTTTAAAGTGATTTTCATGCTTCCAGGGGCCCGGGAAGTGAATTAAATACTATTTGGAGGCATTTAATGTTCAAGCAAAAACAGGTGATTTTTGACAAAAGAGATAACACCCCCCCCATTACGTCATGCTTCAGAAAGGTGAAAAATGGTCCGTTTTCAAATGTTTTATTTTTGAACGTCAGTTCACATTTGTAGGTAGATCATCAGTTTAAGAGCTAAAATTAGCATGTTTAAAGTGATTTTCATGCTTCCAGGGGCCCGGGAAGTGAATTAAATACCATTTGGAAGCATTTAATGTTTCAACAAAAATAGGTGATTTTTGACAAAAGAGATAACACCCGCCCCCCCATTACGTCATGCTTCAGAAAGGTGAAAAATGGTCCGTTTTCAAATGTTTTATTTTTGAACGTCAGTTCACATTTGTAGGTAGATCATCAGTTTTAGAGCTAAAATTAGCATGTTTAAAGTGATTTTCATGCTTCCAAGGGCCCTAAACACAAGATTTGTGGAATGGTTAAAAGTGCATGAAAATGGCCAATTTACTCACTCTGAGGTCTCAAAAAGTGTTTCTTCTCCCCGGGAAGTGAATTAAATACCATTTGGAGGCATTTCATGTTCAAGCAAAAACAGGTGATTTTTGACAAAAGAGATAACACCCCCCCATTACGTCATGCTTCAGAAAGGTGAAAAATGGTCCGTTTTCAAATGTTTTATTTTCGAACGTCAGTTCAAATTTGTATGTAGATCATCAGTTTTAGAGCCAAAATTAGCATGTTTAAAGTGATTTTCATGCTTCCAGGGGCCCGGGAAGTGAATTAAATACCATTTGGAGGCATTTAATTTTCAAGCAAAAACAGGTGATTTTTGACAAAAGAGATAACACCCCCCCCATTACGTCATGCTTCAGAAAGGTGAAAAATGGTCCCTTTTCAAATGTTTTATTTTTGAACGTCAGTTCACATTTGTAGGTAGATCATCAGTTTTAGAGCTAAAGTTAGCATGTTTAAAGTGATTTTCATGCTTCCAGCGGCCCGGGAAGTGAATTAAATACCATTTGGAGGCATTTAATGTTCAAGCAAAAACAGGTGATTTTTGACAAAAGAGATAACACCCCCCCATTACGTCATGCTTCAGAAAGGTGAAAAATGGTCCGTTTTCAAATGTTTTATTTTTGAACGTCAGTTCACATTTGTAGGTAGATTATCAGTTTTAGAGCTAAAATTAGCATGTTTAAAGTGATTTTCATGCTTCCAGGGGCCCGGGAAGTGAATTAAATACCATTTGGAGGCATTTAATGTTCAAGCAAAAACAGGTGATTTTTGACAAAAGAGATAACACCCCCCCATTACGTCATGCTTCAGAAAGGTGAAAAATGGTCTGTTTTCAAATGTTTTATTTTTGAACATCAGTTCACATTTGTAGGTAGATCATCAGTTTAAGAGCTAAAATTAACCATGTTTAAAGTGATTTTCATGCTTCCAGGGGCCCGGGAAGTGAATTAAATACCATTTGGAGGCATTTAATGTTCAAGCAAAAACAGGTGATTTTTGACAAAAGAGATAACACCCCCCCCCCATTACGTCATGCTTCAGAAAGGTGAAAAATGGTCCGTTTTCAAATGTTTTATTTTTGAACATCAGTTCACATTTGTAGGTAGATCATCAGTTTAAGAGCTAAAATTAGCATGTTTAAAGTGATTTTCATGCTTCCAGGGGCCCGGGAAGTGAATTAAATACCATTTGGAGGCATTTCATGTTCAAGCAAAAATAGGTGATTTTTGACAAAAGAGATAACACCCCCCCATTACGTCATGCTTCAGAAAGGTGAAAAATGGTCCGTTTTCAAATGTTTTATTTTCGAACGTCAGTTCAAATTTGTATGTAGATCATCAGTTTTAGAGCCAAAATTAGCATGTTTAAAGTGATTTTCATGCTTCCAGGGGCCCGGGAAGTGAATTAAATGCCATTTGGAGGCATTTAATTTTCAAGCAAAAACAGGTGATTTTTGACAAAAGAGATAATCCCCCCCATTACGTCATGCTTCAGAAAGGTGAAAAATGGTCCCTTTTCAAATGTTTTATTTTTGAACGTCAGTTCACATTTGTAGGTAGATCATCAGTTTTAGAGCTAAAGTTAGCATGTTTAAAGTGATTTTCATGCTTCCAGGGGCCCGGGAAGTGAATTAAATACTATTTGGAGGCATTTAATGTTCAAGCAAAAACAGGTGATTTTTGACAAAAGAGATAACACCCCCCCATTACGTCATGCTTCAGAAAGGTGAAAAATGGTCCGTTTTCAAATGTTTTATTTTTGAACGTCAGTTCACATTTGTAGGTAGATCATCAGTTTAAGAGCTAAAATTAGCATGTTTAAAGTGATTTTCATGCTTCCAGGGGCCCGGGAAGTGAATTAAATACCATTTGGAAGCATTTAATGTTCAAGCAAAAATAGGTGATTTTTGACAAAAGAGATAACACCCCCCCCCCCCCCATTACGTCATGCTTCAGAAAGGTGAAAAATGGTCCGTTTTCAAATGTTTTATTTTTGAACGTCAGTTCACATTTGTAGGTAGATCATCAGTTTTAGAGCTAAAATTAGCATGTTTAAAGTGATTTTCATGCTTCCAAGGGCCCTAAACACAAGATTTGTGGAATGGTTAAAAGTGCATGAAAATGGCCAATTTACTCACTCTGAGGTCTCAAAAAGTGTTTCTTCTCCCCGGGAAGTGAATTAAATACCATTTGGAGGCATTTCATGTTCAAGCAAAAACAGGTGATTTTTGACAAAAGAGATAACACCCCCCCATTACGTCATGCTTCAGAAAGGTGAAAAATGGTCCGTTTTCAAATGTTTTATTTTCGAACGTCAGTTCAAATTTGTATGTAGATCATCAGTTTTAGAGCCAAAATTAGCATGTTTAAAGTGATTTTCATGCTTCCAGGGGCCCGGGAAGTGAATTAAATACCATTTGGAGGCATTTAATTTTCAAGCAAAAACAGGTGATTTTTGACAAAAGAGATAACACCCCCCCCATTACGTCATGCTTCAGAAAGGTGAAAAATGGTCCCTTTTCAAATGTTTTATTTTTGAACGTCAGTTCACATTTGTAGGTAGATCATCAGTTTTAGAGCTAAAGTTAGCATGTTTAAAGTGATTTTCATGCTTCCAGCGGCCCGGGAAGTGAATTAAATACCATTTGGAGGCATTTAATGTTCAAGCAAAAACAGGTGATTTTTGACAAAAGAGATAACACCCCCCCATTACGTCATGCTTCAGAAAGGTGAAAAATGGTCCGTTTTCAAATGTTTTATTTTTGAACGTCAGTTCACATTTGTAGGTAGATCATCAGTTTAAGAGCTAAAATTAGCATGTTTAAAGTGATTTTCATGCTTCCAGGGGCCCGGGAAGTGAATTAAATACCATTTGGAAGCATTTAATGTTCAAGCAAAAATAGGTGATTTTTGACAAAAGAGATAACACCCCCCCCCCATTACGTCATGCTTCAGAAAGGTGAAAAATGGTCCGTTTTCAAATGTTTTATTTTTGAACGTCAGTTCACATTTGTAGGTAGATCATCAGTTTTAGAGCTAAAATTAGCATGTTTAAAGTGATTTTCATGCTTCCAAGGGCCCTAAACACAAGATTTGTGGAATGGTTAAAAGTGCATGAAAATGGCCAATTTACTCACTCTGAGGTCTCAAAAAGTGTTTCTTCACCCCGGGAAGTGAATTAAATACCATTTGGATGCATTTAATGTTCCAGCAAAAACAGGTGATTTTTGACAAAAGAGATAACACCCCCATTACGTCATGCTTCAGAAAGGTGAAAAATTGTCCGTTTTCAAATGTTTTATTTTTGAACGTCAGTTCACATTTGTAGGTAGATTATCAGTTTTAGAGCTAAAATTAGCATGTTTAAAGTGATTTTCATGCTTCCAGGGGCCCGGGAAGTGAATTAAATACCATTTGGAGGCATTTAATGTTCAAGCAAAAACAGGTGATTTTTGACAAAAGAGATAACACCCCCCCATTACGTCATGCTTCAGAAAGGTGAAAAATGGTCTGTTTTCAAATGTTTTATTTTTGAACATCAGTTCACATTTGTAGGTAGATCATCAGTTTAAGAGCTAAAATTAACCATGTTTAAAGTGATTTTCATGCTTCCAGGGGCCCGGGAAGTGAATTAAATACCATTTGGAGGCATTTAATGTTCAAGCAAAAACAGGTGATTTTTGACAAAAGAGATAACACCCCCCCCCCCATTACGTCATGCTTCAGAAAGGTGAAAATGGTCCGTTTTCAAATGTTTTATTTTTGAACGTCAGTCCACATTTGTAGGTAGATCCTCGGTTTAAGAGCTAAAATTAGCATGTTTAAAGTGATTTTCATGCTTCCAGGGGCCCGGGAAGTGAATTAAATACCATTTGGAGGCATTTAATGTTCAAGCAAAAACAGGTGATTTTTGACAAAAGAGATAACACCCCCCCCTTACGTCATGCTTCAGAAAGGTGAAAAATGGTCCATTTTCAAATGTTTTATTTTTGAACGTCAGTTCACATTTGTAGGTAGATCATCAGTTTAAGAGCTAAAATTAGCATGTTTAAAGTGATTTTCATGCTTCCAGGGGCCCGGGAAGTGAATTAAATACCATTTAGTGGCATTTAATGTTCAAGCAAAAACTGGTGATTTTTGACAAGAGAGATAACACCCCCCCATTACGTCCTGCTTCAGAAAGGTGAAAAATGGTCCGTTTTCAAATGTTTTATTTTTGAACGTCAGTTCACATTTGTAGGTAGATCATCAGTTTTAGAGCTAAAATTAGCATGTTTAAAGTGATTTTTATGCTTCCAGGGGCCCAGGAAGTGAATTAAATACCATTTCGAGGCATTTCATGTTCAAGCAAAAACAGGTGATTTTTGACAAAAGAGATAACACCCCCCCCCCATTACGTCATGCTTCAGAAAGGTGAAAAATGGTCCGTTTTCAAATGTTTTATTTTTGAACGTCAGTTCACATTTGTAGGTAGATCATCAGTTTAAGAGCTAAAATTAGCATGTTTAAAGTGATTTTCATGCTTCCAGGGGCCCGGGAAGTGAATTAAATACCATTTGGAGGCATTTAATGTTCAAGCAAAAATAGGTGATTTTTGACAAAAGAGGTAACACCCCCCATTACGTCATGCTTCAGAAAGGTGAAAAATGGTCCGTTTTCAAATGTTTAATTTTGAACGTCAGTTCACATTTGTAGGTAGATCATCAGTTTAAGAGCTAAAATGAGCATGTTTAAAGTGATTTTCATGCTTCCCGGGGCCCTAAACACAAGATTTATGGAATGGTTAAAAGTGCATGAAAATGGCCAATTTACTCACTCTGAGGTCTCAAAAAGTGTTTCTTCTCCCCGGGAAGTGAATTAAATACCATTTGGAGGCATTTCATGTTCAAGCAAAAACAGGTGATTTTTGACAAAAGAGATAACACCCCCCCATTACGTCATGCTTCAGAAAGGTGAAAAATGGTCCGTTTTCAAATGTTTTATTTTTGAACGTCAGTTCACATTTGTAGGTAGATTATCAGTTTTAGAGCTAAAATTAGCATGTTTAAAGTGATTTTCATGCTTCCAGGGGCCCGGGAAGTGAATTAAATACCATTTGGAGGCATTTAATGTTCAAGCAAAAACAGGTGATTTTTGACAAAAGAGATAACACCCCCCCATTACGTCATGCTTCAGAAAGGTGAAAAATGGTCTGTTTTCAAATGTTTTATTTTTGAACATCAGTTCACATTTGTAGGTAGATCATCAGTTTAAGAGCTAAAATTAACCATGTTTAAAGTGATTTTCATGCTTCCAGGGGCCCGGGAAGTGAATTAAATACCATTTGGAGGCATTTAATGTTCAAGCAAAAACAGGTGATTTTTGACAAAAGAGATAACACCCCCCCCCCCATTACGTCATGCTTCAGAAAGGTGAAAATGGTCCGTTTTCAAATGTTTTATTTTTGAACGTCAGTCCACATTTGTAGGTAGATCCTCGGTTTAAGAGCTAAAATTAGCATGTTTAAAGTGATTTTCATGCTTCCAGGGGCCCGGGAAGTGAATTAAATACCATTTGGAGGCATTTAATGTTCAAGCAAAAACAGGTGATTTTTGACAAAAGAGATAACACCCCCCCCCCATTACGTCATGCTTCAGAAAGGTGAAAATGGTCCGTTTTCAAATGTTTTATTTTTGAACGTCAGTTCACATTTGTAGGTAGATCATCAGTTTTAGAGCTAAAATTAGCATGTTTAAAGTGATTTTTATGCTTCCAGGGGCCCAGGAAGTGAATTAAATACCATTTCGAGGCATTTCATGTTCAAGCAAAAACAGGTGATTTTTGACAAAAGAGATAACACCCCCCCCCATTACGTCATGCTTCAGAAAGGTGAAAAATGGTCCGTTTTCAAATGTTTTATTTTTGAACGTCAGTTCACATTTGTAGGTAGATCATCAGTTTTAGAGCTAAAATTAGCATGTTTAAAGTGATTTTTATGCTTCCAGGGGCCCAGGAAGTGAATTAAATACCATTTGGAGGCATTTAATGTTCAAGCAAAAACAGGTGATTTTTGACAAAAGAGATAACACCCCCCCATTACGTCATGCTTCAGAAAGGTGAAAAATGGTCCATTTTCAAATGTTTTATTTTTGAACGTCAGTTCACATTTGTAGGTAGATCATCAGTTTAAGAGCTAAAATTAGCATGTTTAAAGTGATTTTCATGCTTCCAGGGGCCCGGGAAGTGAATTAAATACCATTTAGTGGCATTTAATGTTCAAGCAAAAACTGGTGATTTTTGACAAGAGAGATAACACCCCCCCATTACGTCCTGCTTCAGAAAGGTGAAAAATGGTCCGTTTTCAAATGTTTTATTTTTGAACGTCAGTTCACATTTGTAGGTAGATCATCAGTTTTAGAGCTAAAATTAGCATGTTTAAAGTGATTTTTATGCTTCCAGGGGCCCAGGAAGTGAATTAAATACCATTTCGAGGCATTTCATGTTCAAGCAAAAACAGGTGATTTTTGACAAAAGAGATAACACCCCCCCCCATTACGTCATGCTTCAGAAAGGTGAAAAATGGTCCGTTTTCAAATGTTTTATTTTTGAACGTCAGTTCACATTTGTAGGTAGATCATCAGTTTAAGAGCTAAAATTAGCATGTTTAAAGTGATTTTCATGCTTCCAGGGGCCCGGGAAGTGAATTAAATACCATTTGGAGGCATTTAATGTTCAAGCAAAAATAGGTGATTTTTGACAAAAGAGGTAACACCCCCCATTACGTCATGCTTCAGAAAGGTGAAAAATGGTCCGTTTTCAAATGTTTAATTTTGAACGTCAGTTCACATTTGTAGGTAGATCATCAGTTTAAGAGCTAAAATGAGCATGTTTAAAGTGATTTTCATGCTTCCCGGGGCCCTAAACACAAGATTTATGGAATGGTTAAAAGTGCATGAAAATGGCCAATTTACTCACTCTGAGGTCTCAAAAAGTGTTTCTTCTCCCCGGGAAGTGAATTAAATACCATTTGGAGGCATTTCATGTTCAAGCAAAAACAGGTGATTTTTGACAAAAGAGATAACACCCCCCCATTACGTCATGCTTCAGAAAGGTGAAAATGGTCCGTTTTCAAATGTTTTATTTTTGAACGTCAGTCCACATTTGTAGGTTGATCATCAGTTTAAGAGCTAAAATTAGCATGTTTAAAGTGATTTTCATGCTTCCAGGGGCCCGGGAAGTGAATTAAATACCATTTGGAGGCATTTAATTTTCAAGCAAAAACAGGTGATTTTTGACAAAAGAGATAACACCCCCCCCATTACGTCATGCTTCAGAAAGGTGAAAAATGGTCCCTTTTCAAATGTTTTATTTTTGAACGTCAGTTCACATTTGTAGGTAGATCATCAGTTTTAGAGCTAAAGTTAGCATGTTTAAAGTGATTTTCATGCTTCCAGCGGCCCGGGAAGTGAATTAAATACCATTTGGAGGCATTTAATGTTCAAGCAAAAACAGGTGATTTTTGACAAAAGAGATAACACCCCCCCATTACGTCATGCTTCAGAAAGGTGAAAAATGGTCCGTTTTCAAATGTTTTATTTTTGAACGTCAGTTCACATTTGTAGGTAGATTATCAGTTTTAGAGCTAAAATTAGCATGTTTAAAGTGATTTTCATGCTTCCAGGGGCCCGGGAAGTGAATTAAATACCATTTGGAGGCATTTAATGTTCAAGCAAAAACAGGTGATTTTTGACAAAAGAGATAACACCCCCCCATTACGTCATGCTTCAGAAAGGTGAAAAATGGTCTGTTTTCAAATGTTTTATTTTTGAACATCAGTTCACATTTGTAGGTAGATCATCAGTTTAAGAGCTAAAATTAACCATGTTTAAAGTGATTTTCATGCTTCCAGGGGCCCGGGAAGTGAATTAAATACCATTTGGAGGCATTTAATGTTCAAGCAAAAACAGGTGATTTTTGACAAAAGAGATAACACCCCCCCCCCCCATTACGTCATGCTTCAGAAAGGTGAAAATGGTCCGTTTTCAAATGTTTTATTTTTGAACGTCAGTCCACATTTGTAGGTAGATCCTCGGTTTAAGAGCTAAAATTAGCATGTTTAAAGTGATTTTCATGCTTCCAGGGGCCCGGGAAGTGAATTAAATACCATTTGGAGGCATTTAATGTTCAAGCAAAAACAGGTGATTTTTGACAAAAGAGATAACACCCCCCCCCCCCCATTACGTCATGCTTCAGAAAGGTGAAAATGGTCCGTTTTCAAATGTTTTATTTTTGAACGTCAGTCCACATTTGTAGGTAGATCCTCGGTTTAAGAGCTAAAATTAGCATGTTTAAAGTGATTTTCATGCTTCCAGGGCCCCGGGAAGTGAATTAAATACCATTTGGAGGCATTTAATGTTCAAGCAAAAACAGGTGATTTTTGACAAAAGAGATAACACCCCCCCATTACGTCATGCTTCAGAAAGGTGAAAAATGGTCCATTTTCAAATGTTTTATTTTTGAACGTCAGTTCACATTTGTAGGTAGATCATCAGTTTAAGAGCTAAAATTAGCATGTTTAAAGTGATTTTCATGCTTCCAGGGGCCCGGGAAGTGAATTAAATACCATTTAGTGGCATTTAATGTTCAAGCAAAAACTGGTGATTTTTGACAAGAGAGATAACACCCCCCCATTACGTCCTGCTTCAGAAAGGTGAAAAATGGTCCGTTTTCAAATGTTTTATTTTTGAACGTCAGTTCACATTTGTAGGTAGATCATCAGTTTTAGAGCTAAAATTAGCATGTTTAAAGTGATTTTCATGCTTCCAGGGGCCCTAAACACAAGATTTGTGGAATGGTTAAAAGTGCATGAAAATGGCCAATTTACTCACTCTGAGGTCTCAAAAAGTGTTTCTTTACCCCGGGAAGTGAATTAAATACCATTTGGAGGCATTTAATGTTCAAGCAAAAACAGGTGATTTTTGACAAAAGAGATAACACCCCCCCCCCCCCCATTACGTCATGCTTCAGAAAGGTGAAAATGGTCCGTTTTCAAATGTTTTATTTTTGAACGTCAGTCCACATTTGTAGGTAGATCATCAGTTTAAGAGCTAAAATTAGCATGTTTAAAGTGATTTTCATGCTTCCAGGGGCCCGGGAAGTGAATTAAATACCATTTGGAGGCATTTAATGTTCAAGCAAAAACAGGTGATTTTTGACAAAAGAGATAACACCCCACCCATTACGTCATGCTTCAGAAAGGTGAAAAATGGTCCGTTTTCAAATGTTTTATTTTTGAACGTCAGTTCACATTTGTAGGTAGATCATCAGTTTAAGAGCTAAAATTAGCATGTTTAAAGTGATTTTCATGCTTCCAGGGGCCCGGGAAGTGAATTAAATACCATTTGGAGGCATTTAATGTTCAAGCAAAAATAGGTGATTTTTGACAAAAGAGGTAACACCCCCCATTACGTCATGCTTCAGAAAGGTGAAAAATGGTCCGTTTTCAAATGTTTAATTTTGAACGTCAGTTCACATTTGTAGGTAGATCATCAGTTTAAGAGCTAAAATGAGCATGTTTAAAGTGATTTTCATGCTTCCCGGGGCCCTAAACACAAGATTTATGGAATGGTTAAAAGTGCATGAAAATGGCCAATTTACTCACTCTGAGGTCTCAAAAAGTGTTTCTTCTCCCCGGGAAGTGAATTAAATACCATTTGGAGGCATTTCATGTTCAAGCAAAAACAGGTGATTTTTGACAAAAGAGATAACACCCCCCCATTACGTCATGCTTCAGAAAGGTGAAAATGGTCCGTTTTCAAATGTTTTATTTTTGAACGTCAGTCCACATTTGTAGGTTGATCATCAGTTTAAGAGCTAAAATTAGCATGTTTAAAGTGATTTTCATGCTTCCAGGGGCCCGGGAAGTGAATTAAATACCATTTGGAGGCATTTAATTTTCAAGCAAAAACAGGTGATTTTTGACAAAAGAGATAACACCCCCCCCCCATTACGTCATGCTTCAGAAAGGTGAAAAATGGTCCCTTTTCAAATGTTTTATTTTTGAACGTCAGTTCACATTTGTAGGTAGATCATCAGTTTTAGAGCTAAAGTTAGCATGTTTAAAGTGATTTTCATGCTTCCATTGGCCCGGGAAGTGAATTAAATACCATTTGGAGGCATTTAATGTTCAAGCAAAGACAGGTGATTTTTGACAAAAGAGATAACACCCCCCCATTACGTCATGCTTCAGAAAGGTGAAAAATGGTCCGTTTTCAAATGTTTTATTTTTGAACGTCAGTTCACATTTGTAGGTAGATCATCAGTATAAGAGCTAAAATTAGCATGTTTAAAGTGATTTTCATGCTTCCAGGGGCCCGGGAAGTGAATTAAATACCATTTGGAAGCATTTAATGTTCAAGCAAAAATAGGTGATTTTTGACAAAAGAGATAACACCCCCCCATTACGTCATGCTTCAGGAAGGTGAAAAATGGTCCGTTTTCAAATGTTTTATTTTTGAACGTCAGTTCACATTTGTAGGTAGATCATCAGTTTTAGAGCTAAAATTAGCATGTTTAAAGTGATTTTCATGCTTCCAGGGGCCCGGGAAGTGAATTAAATACCATTTGGAGGCATTTAATGTTCAAGCAAAAACAGGTGATTTTTGACAAAAGAGATAACACCCCCATTACGTCATGCTTCAGAAAGTTGAAAAATTGTCAGTTTTCAAATGTTTTATTTTTGAACGTCAGTTCACATTTGTAGGTAGATTATCAGTTTTAGAGCTAAAATTAGCATGTTTAAAGTGATTTTCATGCTTCCAGGGGCCCGGGAAGTGAATTAAATACCATTTGGAGGCATTTAATGTTCAAGCAAAAACAGGTGATTTTTGACAAAAGAGATAACACCCTCCCATTACGTCATGCTTCAGAAAGGTGAAAAATGATCTGTTTTCAAATGTTTTATTTTTGAACGTCAGTTCACATTTGTAGGTAGATCATCAGTTTTAGAGCTAAAATTAGCATGTTTAAAGTGATTTTCATGCTTCCAGGGGCCCTAAACACAAGATTTGTGGAATGGTTAAAAGTGCATGAAAATGGCCAATTTACTCACTCTGAGGTCTCAAAAAGTGTTTCTTCACCCCGGGAAGTGAATTAAATACCATTTGGAGGCATTTAATGTTCAAGCAAAAACAGGTGATTTTTGACAAAAGAGATAACACCCCCCCCCATTACGTCATGCTTCAGAAAGGTGAAAATGGTCCGTTTTCAAATGTTTTATTTTTGAACGTCAGTCCACATTTGTAGGTAGATCATCAGTTTAAGAGCTAAAATTAGCATGTTTAAAGTGATTTTCATGCTTCCAGGGGCCCAGGAAGTGAATTAAATACCATTTCGAGGCATTTCATGTTCAAGCAAAAACAGGTGATTTTTGACAAAAGAGATAACACCCCCCCCCATTACGTCATGCTTCAGAAAGGTGAAAAATGGTCCGTTTTCAAATGTTTTATTTTTGAACGTCAGTTCACATTTGTAGGTAGATCATCAGTTTAAGAGCTAAAATTAGCATGTTTAAAGTGATTTTCATGCTTCCAGGGGCCCGGGAAGTGAATTAAATACCATTTGGAGGCATTTAATGTTCAAGCAAAAATAGGTGATTTTTGACAAAAGAGGTAACACCCCCCATTACGTCATGCTTCAGAAAGGTGAAAAATGGTCCGTTTTCAAATGTTTAATTTTGAACGTCAGTTCACATTTGTAGGTAGATCATCAGTTTAAGAGCTAAAATGAGCATGTTTAAAGTGATTTTCATGCTTCCCGGGGCCCTAAACACAAGATTTATGGAATGGTTAAAAGTGCATGAAAATGGCCAATTTACTCACTCTGAGGTCTCAAAAAGTGTTTCTTCTCCCCGGGAAGTGAATTAAATACCATTTGGAGGCATTTCATGTTCAAGCAAAAACAGGTGATTTTTGACAAAAGAGATAACACCCCCCCATTACGTCATGCTTCAGAAAGGTGAAAATGGTCCGTTTTCAAATGTTTTATTTTTGAACGTCAGTCCACATTTGTAGGTTGATCATCAGTTTAAGAGCTAAAATTAGCATGTTTAAAGTGATTTTCATGCTTCCAGGGGCCCGGGAAGTGAATTAAATACCATTTGGAGGCATTTAATTTTCAAGCAAAAACAGGTGATTTTTGACAAAAGAGATAACACCCCCCCCATTACGTCATGCTTCAGAAAGGTGAAAAATGGTCCCTTTTCAAATGTTTTATTTTTGAACGTCAGTTCACATTTGTAGGTAGATCATCAGTTTTAGAGCTAAAGTTAGCATGTTTAAAGTGATTTTCATGCTTCCAGCGGCCCGGGAAGTGAATTAAATACCATTTGGAGGCATTTAATGTTCAAGCAAAAACAGGTGATTTTTGACAAAAGAGATAACACCCCCCCATTACGTCATGCTTCAGAAAGGTGAAAAATGGTCCGTTTTCAAATGTTTTATTTTTGAACGTCAGTTCACATTTGTAGGTAGATTATCAGTTTTAGAGCTAAAATTAGCATGTTTAAAGTGATTTTCATGCTTCCAGGGGCCCGGGAAGTGAATTAAATACCATTTGGAGGCATTTAATGTTCAAGCAAAAACAGGTGATTTTTGACAAAAGAGATAACACCCCCCCATTACGTCATGCTTCAGAAAGGTGAAAAATGGTCTGTTTTCAAATGTTTTATTTTTGAACATCAGTTCACATTTGTAGGTAGATCATCAGTTTAAGAGCTAAAATTAACCATGTTTAAAGTGATTTTCATGCTTCCAGGGGCCCGGGAAGTGAATTAAATACCATTTGGAGGCATTTAATGTTCAAGCAAAAACAGGTGATTTTTGACAAAAGAGATAACACCCCCCCCCCCCATTACGTCATGCTTCAGAAAGGTGAAAATGGTCCGTTTTCAAATGTTTTATTTTTGAACGTCAGTCCACATTTGTAGGTAGATCCTCGGTTTAAGAGCTAAAATTAGCATGTTTAAAGTGATTTTCATGCTTCCAGGGGCCCGGGAAGTGAATTAAATACCATTTGGAGGCATTTAATGTTCAAGCAAAAACAGATGATTTTTGACAAAAGAGATAACACCCCCCCCCCCCATTACGTCATGCTTCAGAAAGGTGAAAATGGTCCGTTTTCAAATGTTTTATTTTTGAACGTCAGTCCACATTTGTAGGTAGATCCTCGGTTTAAGAGCTAAAATTAGCATGTTTAAAGTGATTTTCATGCTTCCAGGGCCCCGGGAAGTGAATTAAATACCATTTGGAGGCATTTAATGTTCAAGCAAAAACAGGTGATTTTTGACAAAAGAGATAACACCCCCCCATTACGTCATGCTTCAGAAAGGTGAAAAATGGTCCATTTTCAAATGTTTTATTTTTGAACGTCAGTTCACATTTGTAGGTAGATCATCAGTTTAAGAGCTAAAATTAGCATGTTTAAAGTGATTTTCATGCTTCCAGGGGCCCGGGAAGTGAATTAAATACCATTTAGTGGCATTTAATGTTCAAGCAAAAACTGGTGATTTTTGACAAGAGAGATAACACCCCCCCATTACGTCCTGCTTCAGAAAGGTGAAAAATGGTCCGTTTTCAAATGTTTTATTTTTGAACGTCAGTTCACATTTGTAGGTAGATCATCAGTTTTAGAGCTAAAATTAGCATGTTTAAAGTGATTTTCATGCTTCCAGGGGCCCTAAACACAAGATTTGTGGAATGGTTAAAAGTGCATGAAAATGGCCAATTTACTCACTCTGAGGTCTCAAAAAGTGTTTCTTTACCCCGGGAAGTGAATTAAATACCATTTGGAGGCATTTAATGTTCAAGCAAAAACAGGTGATTTTTGACAAAAGAGATAACACCCCCCCCCCCCCCCCCATTACGTCATGCTTCAGAAAGGTGAAAATGGTCCGTTTTCAAATGTTTTATTTTTGAACGTCAGTCCACATTTGTAGGTAGATCATCAGTTTAAGAGCTAAAATTAGCATGTTTAAAGTGATTTTCATGCTTCCAGGGGCCCGGGAAGTGAATTAAATACCATTTGGAGGCATTTAATGTTCAAGCAAAAACAGGTGATTTTTGACAAAAGAGATAACACCCCCCCCTTACGTCATGCTTCAGAAAGGTGAAAAATGGTCCATTTTCAAATGTTTTATTTTTGAACGTCAGTTCACATCTGTAGGTAGATCATCAGTTTAAGAGCTAAAATTAGCATGTTTAAAGTGATTTTCATGCTTCCAGGGGCCCGGGAAGTGAATTAAATACCATTTAGTGGCATTTAATGTTCAAGCAAAAACTGGTGATTTTTGACAAGAGAGATAACACCCCCCCATTACGTCCTGCTTCAGAAAGGTGAAAAATGGTCCATTTTCAAATGTTTTATTTTTGAACGTCAGTTCACATTTGTAGGTAGATCATCAGTTTTAGAGCTAAAATTAGCATGTTTAAAGTGATTTTTATGCTTCCAGGGGCCCAGGAAGTGAATTAAATACCATTTCGAGGCATTTCATGTTCAAGCAAAAACAGGTGATTTTTGACAAAAGAGATAACACCCCCCCCATTACGTCATGCTTCAGAAAGGTGAAAAATGGTCCGTTTTCAAATGTTTTATTTTTGAACGTCAGTTCACATTTGTAGGTAGATCATCAGTTTAAGAGCTAAAATTAGCATGTTTAAAGTGATTTTCATGCTTCCAGGGGCCCGGGAAGTGAATTAAATACCATTTGGAGGCATTTAATGTTCAAGCAAAAATAGGTGATTTTTGACAAAAGAGGTAACACCCCCCATTACGTCATGCTTCAGAAAGGTGAAAAATGGTCCGTTTTCAAATGTTTAATTTTGAACGTCAGTTCACATTTGTAGGTAGATCATCAGTTTAAGAGCTAAAATGAGCATGTTTAAAGTGATTTTCATGCTTCCCGGGGCCCTAAACACAAGATTTATGGAATGGTTAAAAGTGCATGAAACTGGCCAATTTACTCACTCTGAGGTCTCAAAAAGTGTTTCTTCTCCCCGGGAAGTGAATTAAATACCATTTGGAGGCATTTCATGTTCAAGCAAAAACAGGTGATTTTTGACAAAAGAGATAACACCCCCCCATTACGTCATGCTTCAGAAAGGTGAAAATGGTCCGTTTTCAAATGTTTTATTTTTGAACGTCAGTCCACATTTGTAGGTTGATCATCAGTTTAAGAGCTAAAATTAGCATGTTTAAAGTGATTTTCATGCTTCCAGGGGCCCGGGAAGTGAATTAAATACCATTTGGAGGCATTTAATTTTCAAGCAAAAACAGGTGATTTTTGACAAAAGAGATAACACCCCCCCCCCATTACGTCATGCTTCAGAAAGGTGAAAAATGGTCCCTTTTCAAATGTTTTATTTTTGAACGTCAGTTCACATTTGTAGGTAGATCATCAGTTTTAGAGCTAAAGTTAGCATGTTTAAAGTGATTTTCATGCTTCCAGGGGCCCGGGAAGTGAATTAAATACCATTTGGAGGCATTTAATGTTCAAGCAAAGACAGGTGATTTTTGACAAAAGAGATAACACCCCCCCATTACGTCATGCTTCAGAAAGGTGAAAAATGGTCCGTTTTCAAATGTTTTATTTTTGAACGTCAGTTCACATTTGTAGGTAGATCATCAGTATAAGAGCTAAAATTAGCATGTTTAAAGTGATTTTCATGCTTCCAGGGGCCCGGGAAGTGAATTAAATACCATTTGGAAGCATTTAATGTTCAAGCAAAAATAGGTGATTTTTGACAAAAGAGATAACACCCCCCCATTACGTCATGCTTCAGGAAGGTGAAAAATGGTCCGTTTTCAAATGTTTTATTTTTGAACGTCAGTTCACATTTGTAGGTAGATCATCAGTTTTAGAGCTAAAATTAGCATGTTTAAAGTGATTTTCATGCTTCCAAGGGCCCTAAACACAAGATTTGTGGAATGGTTAAAAGTGCATGAAAATGGCCAATTTACTCACTCTGAGGTCTCAAAAAGTGTTTCTTCACCCCGGGAAGTGAATTAAATACCATTTGGATGCATTTAATGTTCAAGCAAAAACAGGTGATTTTTGACAAAAGAGATAACACCCCCATTACGTCATGCTTCAGAAAGTTGAAAAATTGTCAGTTTTCAAATGTTTTATTTTTGAACGTCAGTTCACATTTGTAGGTAGATTATCAGTTTTAGAGCTAAAATTAGCATGTTTAAAGTGATTTTCATGCTTCCAGGGGCCCGGGAAGTGAATTAAATACCATTTGGAGGCATTTAATGTTCAAGCAAAAACAGGTGATTTTTGACAAAAGAGATAACACCCTCCCATTACGTCATGCTTCAGAAAGGTGAAAAATGATCTGTTTTCAAATGTTTTATTTTTGAACGTCAGTTCACATTTGTAGGTAGATCATCAGTTTTAGAGCTAAAATTAGCATGTTTAAAGTGATTTTCATGCTTCCAGGGGCCCTAAACACAAGATTTGTGGAATGGTTAAAAGTGCATGAAAATGGCCAATTTACTCACTCTGAGGTCTCAAAAAGTGTTTCTTCACCCCGGGAAGTGAATTAAATACCATTTGGAGGCATTTAATGTTCAAGCAAAAACAGGTGATTTTTGACAAAAGAGATAACACCCCCCCCCATTACGTCATGCTTCAGAAAGGTGAAAATGGTCCGTTTTCAAATGTTTTATTTTTGAACGTCAGTCCACATTTGTAGGTAGATCATCAGTTTAAGAGCTAAAATTAGCATGTTTAAAGTGATTTTCATGCTTCCAGGGGCCCGGGAAGTGAATTAAATACCATTTGGAGGCATTTAATGTTCAATCAAAAACAGGTGATTTTTGACAAGAGAGATAACACCCCCCCATTACGTCATGCTTCAGAAAGGTGAAAAATGGTCAATTTTCAAATGTTTTATTTTTGAACGTCAGTTCACATTTGTAGGTAGATCATCAGTTTAAGAGCTAAAATTAGCATGTTTAAAGTGATTTTCATGCTTCCAGGGGCCCGGGAAGTGAATTAAATACCATTTGGAGGCATTTAATGTTCAAGCAAAAATAGGTGATTTTTGACAAAAGAGATAACACCCCCCATTACGTCATGCTTCAGAAAGGTGAAAAATGGTCCGTTTTCAAATGTTTTATTTTTGAACGTCAGTTCACATTTGTAGGTAGATCATCAGTTTAAGAGCTAAAATGAGCATGTTTAAAGTGATTTTCATGCTTCCAGGGGCCCTAAACACAAGATTTGTGGAATGGTTAAAAGTGCATGAAGATGGCCAATTTACTCACTCTGAGGTCTCAAAAAGTGTTTCTTCTCCCCGGGAAGTGAATTAAATACCATTTGGAGGCATTTCATGTTCAAGCAAAAACAGGTGATTTTTGACAAAAGAGATAACACCCCCCCATTACGTCATGCTTCAGAAAGGTGAAAAATGGTCCATTTTCAAATGTTTTATTTTCGAACGTCAGTTCAAATTTGTATGTAGATCATCAGTTTTAGAGCTAAAATTAGCATGTTTAAAGTGATTTTCATGCTTCCAGGGGCCCTAAACACAAGATTTGTGGAATGGTTAAAAGTGCATGAAAATGGCCAATTTACTCACTCTGAGGTCTCAAAGAGTGTTTCTTCACCCCGGGAAGTGAATTAAATACCATTTGGAGGCATTTAATCTTCAAGCAAAAACAGGGGATTTTTGACAAAAGAGATAACACCCCCCCATTGCGTCATGCTTCAGAAAGGTGAAAAATGGTCCGTTTTCAAATGTTTTATTTTTGTACATCAGTTCACATTTGTAGGTAGATCATCAGTTTTAGAGCTAAAATTAGCAGGTTTAAAGTGATTTTTATGCTTCCAGGGGCCCAGGAAGTGAATTAAATACCATTTGGAGGCATTTCATGTTCAATCAAAAACAGGTGATTTTTGACAAAAGAGATAACACCCCCCCCATTACGTCATGCTTCAGAAAGGTGAAAAATGGTCCGTTTTCAAATGTTTTATTTTTGAACGTCAGTTCACATTTGTAGGTAGATCATCAGTTTAAGAGCTAAAATTAGCATGTTTAAAGTGATTTTCATGCTTCCAGGGGCCCGGGAAGTGAATTAAATACCATTTGGAGGCATTTAATGTTCAAGCAAAAATAGGTGATTTTTGACAAAAGAGATAACACCCCCCATTACGTCATGCTTCAGAAAGGTGAAAAATGGTCCGTTTTCAAATGTTTTATTTTTGAACGTCAGTTCACATTTGTAGGTAGATCATCAGTTTAAGAGCTAAAATGAGCATGTTTAAAGTGATTTTCATGCTTCCAGGGGCCCTAAACACAAGATTTGTGGAATGGTTAAAAGTGCATGAAGATGGCCAATTTACTCACTCTGAGGTCTCAAAAAGTGTTTCTTCTCCCCGGGAAGTGAATTAAATACCATTTGGAGGCATTTCATGTTCAAGCAAAAACAGGTGATTTTTGACAAAAGAGATAACACCCCCCCATTACGTCATGCTTCAGAAAGGTGAAAAATGGTCCATTTTCAAATGTTTTATTTTCGAACGTCAGTTCAAATTTGTATGTAGATCATCAGTTTTAGAGCCAAAATTAGCATGTTTAAAGTGATTTTCATGCTTCCAGGGGCCCGGGAAGTGAATTAAATACCATTTGGAGGCATTTAATTTTCAAGCAAAAACAGGTGATTTTTGACAAAAGAGATAACACCCCCCCCCCATTACGTCATGCTTCAGAAAGGTGAAAAATGGTCCCTTTTCAAATGTTTTATTTTTGAACGTCAGTTCACTTTTGTAGGTAGATCATCAGTTTTAGAGCTAAAGTTAGCATGTTTAAAGTGATTTTCATGCTTCCAGGGGCCCGGGAAGTGAATTAAATACCATTTGGAGGCATTTAATGTTCAAGCAAAAACAGGTGATTTTTGACAAAAGAGATAACACCCCCCCATTACGTCATGCTTCAGAAAGGTGAAAAATGGTCCGTTTTCAAATGTTTTATTTTTGAACGTCAGTTCACATTTGTAGGTAGATCATCAGTTTAAGAGCTAAAATTAGCATGTTTAAAGTGATTTTCATGCTTCCAGGGGCCCGGGAAGTGAATTAAATACCATTTGGAAGCATTTAATGTTCAAGCAAAAATAGGTGATTTTTGACAAAAGAGATAACACCCCCCCCATTACGTCATGCTTCAGAAAGGTGAAAAATGGTCCGTTTTCAAATGTTTTATTTTTGAACGTCAGTTCACATTTGTAGGTAGATCATCAGTTTTAGAGCTAAAATTAGCATGTTTAAAGTGATTTTCATGCTTCCAGGGGCCCTAAACACAAGATTTGTGGAATGGTTAAAAGTGCATGAAAATGGCCAATTTACTCACTCTGAGGTCTCAAAAAGTGTTTCTTCACCCCGGGAAGTGAATTAAATACCATTTGGAGGCATTTAATGTTCAAGCAAAAACAGGTGATTTTTGACAAAAGAGATAACACCCCCCCCATTACGTCATGCTTCAGAAAGGTGAAAAATGGTCCGTTTTCAAATGTTTTATTTTTGAACGTCAGTCCACATTTGTAGGTAGATCATCAGTTTAAGAGCTAAAATTAGCATGTTTAAAGTGACTTTCATGCTTCCAGGGGCCCGGGAAGTGAATTAAATACCATTTGGAGGCATTTAATGTTGAAGCAAAAACAGGTGATTTTTGACAAGAGAGATAACACCCCCCCATTACGTCATGCTTCAGAAAGGTGAAAAATGGTCCATTTTCAAATGTTTTATTTTTGAACGTCAGTTCACATTTGTAGGTAGATCATCAGTTTAAGAGCTAAATTTAGCATGTTTAAAGTGATTTTCATGCTTCCAGGGGCCCGGGAAGTGAATTAAATACCATTTAGTGGCATTTAATGTTCAAGCAAAAACTGGTGATTTTTGACAAGAGAGATAACACCCCACCCCCATTACGTCCTGCTTCAGAAAGGTGAAAAATGGTCCGTTTTCAAATGTTTTATTTTAGAACGTCAGTTCACATTTGTAGGTAGATCATCAGTTTTAGAGCTAAAATTAGCATGTTTAAAGTGATTTTCATGCTTCCAGGGGCCCTAAACACAAGATTTGTGGAATGGTTAAAAGTGCATGAAAATGGCCAATTTACTCACTCTGAGGTCTCAAAAAGTGTTTCTTCACCCCGGGAAGTGAATTAAATACCATTTGGAGGCATTTAATCTTCAAGCAAAAACAGGGGATTTTTGACAAAAGAGATAACACCCCCCCATTACGTCATGCTTCAGAAAGTTGAAAAATGGTCCGTTTTCAAATGTTTTATTTTTGTACATCAGTTCACATTTGTAGGTAGATCATCAGTTTTAGAGCTAAAATTAGCATGTTTAAAGTGATTTTTATGCTTCCAGGGGCCCAGGAAGTGAATTAAATACCATTTGGAGGCATTTCATGTTCAATCAAAAACAGGTGATTTTTGACAAAAGAGATAACACCCCCCCCATTACGTCATGCTTCAGAAAGGTGAAAAATGGTCCGTTTTCAAATGTTTTATTTTTGAACGTCAGTTCACATTTGTAGGTAGATCATCAGTTTAAGAGCTAAAATTAGCATGTTTAAAGTGATTTTCATGCTTCCAGGGGCCCGGGAAGTGAATTAAATACCATTTGGAGGCATTTAATGTTCAAGCAAAAATAGGTGATTTTTGACAAAAGAGATAACACCCCCCATTACGTCATGCTTCAGAAAGGTGAAAAATGGTCCGTTTTCAAATGTTTTATTTTTGAACGTCACTTCACATTTGTAGGTAGATCATCTGTTTAAGAGCTAAAATGAGCATGTTTAAAGTGATTTTCATGCTTCCAGGGGCCCTAAACACAAGATTTGTGGAATGGTTAAAAGTGCATGAAGATGGCCAATTTACTCACTCTGAGGTCTCAAAAAGTGTTTCTTCTCCCCGGGAAGTGAATTAAATACCATTTGGAGGCATTTCATGTTCAAGCAAAAACAGGTGATTTTTGACAAAAGAGATAACACCCCCCCATTACGTCATGCTTCAGAAAGGTGAAAAATGGTCCGTTTTCAAATGTTTTATTTTCGAACGTCAGTTCAAATTTGTATGTAGATCATCAGTTTTAGAGCCAAAATTAGCATGTTTAAAGTGATTTTCATGCTTCCAGGGGCCCGGGAAGTGAATTAAATGCCATTTGGAGGCATTTAATTTTCAAGCAAAAACAGGTGATTTTTGACAAAAGAGATAACCCCCCCCATTACGTCATGCTTCAGAAAGGTGAAAAATGGTCCCTTTTCAAATGTTTTATTTTTGAACGTCAGTTCACATTTGTAGGTAGATCATCAGTTTTAGAGCTAAAGTTAGCATGTTTAAAGTGATTTTCATGCTTCCAGGGGCCCGGGAAGTGAATTAAATACTATTTGGAGGCATTTAATGTTCAAGCAAAAACAGGTGATTTTTGACAAAAGAGATAACACCCCCCCATTACGTCATGCTTCAGAAAGGTGAAAAATGGTCCGTTTTCAAATGTTTTATTTTTGAACGTCAGTTCACATTTGTAGGTAGATCATCAGTTTAAGAGCTAAAATTAGCATGTTTAAAGTGATTTTCATGCTTCCAGGGGCCCGGGAAGTGAATTAAATACCATTTCGAAGCATTTAATGTTCAAGCAAAAATAGGTGATTTTTGACAAAAGAGATAACACCCGCCCCCCCATTACGTCATGCTTCAGAAAGGTGAAAAATGGTCCGTTTTCAAATGTTTTATTTTTGAACGTCAGTTCACATTTGTAGGTAGATCATCAGTTTTAGAGCTAAAATTAGCATGTTTAAAGTGATTTTCATGCTTCCAAGGGCCCTAAACACAAGATTTGTGGAATGGTTAAAAGTGCATGAAAATGGCCAATTTACTCA
The DNA here is from genome assembly GCF_964261635.1 of Lissotriton helveticus. Taxonomy (NCBI): domain Eukaryota; kingdom Metazoa; phylum Chordata; class Amphibia; order Caudata; family Salamandridae; genus Lissotriton; species Lissotriton helveticus. The sequence goes on along the minus strand of NC_136059.1, from coordinate 1,250,356,540 downwards.
CTCTGAGGTCTCAAAAAGTGTTTCTTCTCCCCGGGAAGTGAATTAAATACCATTTGGAGGCATTTAATCTTCAAGCAAAAACAGGGGATTTTTGACAAAAGAGATAACACCCCCCCATTACGTCATGCTTCAGAAAGTTGAAAAATGGTCCGTTTTCAAATGTTTTATTTTTGTACATCAGTTCACATTTGTAGGTAGATCATCAGTTTTAGAGCTAAAATTAGCATGTTTAAAGTGATTTTTATGCTTCCAGGGGCCCAGGAAGTGAATTAAATACCATTTGGAGGCATTTCATGTTCAATCAAAAACAGGTGATTTTTGACAAAAGAGATAACACCCCCCCCATTACGTCATGCTTCAGAAAGGTGAAAAATGGTCCGTTTTCAAATGTTTTATTTTTGAACGTCAGTTCACATTTGTAGGTAGATCATCAGTTTAAGAGCTAAAATTAGCATGTTTAAAGTGATTTTCATGCTTCCAGGGGCCCGGGAAGTGAATTAAATACCATTTGGAGGCATTTAATGTTCAAGCAAAAATAGGTGATTTTTGACAAAAGAGATAACACCCCCCATTACGTCATGCTTCAGAAAGGTGAAAAATGGTCCGTTTTCAAATGTTTTATTTTTGAACGTCACTTCACATTTGTAGGTAGATCATCTGTTTAAGAGCTAAAATGAGCATGTTTAAAGTGATTTTCATGCTTCCAGGGGCCCTAAACACAAGATTTGTGGAATGGTTAAAAGTGCATGAAGATGGCCAATTTACTCACTCTGAGGTCTCAAAAAGTGTTTCTTCTCCCCGGGAAGTGAATTAAATACCATTTGGAGGCATTTCATGTTCAAGCAAAAACAGGTGATTTTTGACAAAAGAGATAACACCCCCCCATTACGTCATGCTTCAGAAAGGTGAAAAATGGTCCGTTTTCAAATGTTTTATTTTCGAACGTCAGTTCAAATTTGTATGTAGATCATCAGTTTTAGAGCCAAAATTAGCATGTTTAAAGTGATTTTCATGCTTCCAGGGGCCCGGGAAGTGAATTAAATGCCATTTGGAGGCATTTAATTTTCAAGCAAAAACAGGTGATTTTTGACAAAAGAGATAACCCCCCCCATTACGTCATGCTTCAGAAAGGTGAAAAATGGTCCCTTTTCAAATGTTTTATTTTTGAACGTCAGTTCACATTTGTAGGTAGATCATCAGTTTTAGAGCTAAAGTTAGCATGTTTAAAGTGATTTTCATGCTTCCAGGGGCCCGGGAAGTGAATTAAATACTATTTGGAGGCATTTAATGTTCAAGCAAAAACAGGTGATTTTTGACAAAAGAGATAACACCCCCCCATTACGTCATGCTTCAGAAAGGTGAAAAATGGTCCGTTTTCAAATGTTTTATTTTTGAACGTCAGTTCACATTTGTAGGTAGATCATCAGTTTAAGAGCTAAAATTAGCATGTTTAAAGTGATTTTCATGCTTCCAGGGGCCCGGGAAGTGAATTAAATACCATTTGGAAGCATTTAATGTTCAAGCAAAAATAGGTGATTTTTGACAAAAGAGATAACACCCGCCCCCCCATTACGTCATGCTTCAGAAAGGTGAAAAATGGTCCGTTTTCAAATGTTTTATTTTTGAACGTCAGTTCACATTTGTAGGTAGATCATCAGTTTTAGAGCTAAAATTAGCATGTTTAAAGTGATTTTCATGCTTCCAAGGGCCCTAAACACAAGATTTGTGGAATGGTTAAAAGTGCATGAAAATGGCCAATTTACTCACTCTGAGGTCTCAAAAAGTGTTTCTTCTCCCCGGGAAGTGAATTAAATACCATTTGGAGGCATTTCATGTTCAAGCAAAAACAGGTGATTTTTGACAAAAGAGATAACACCCCCCCATTACGTCATGCTTCAGAAAGGTGAAAAATGGTCCGTTTTCAAATGTTTTATTTTCGAACGTCAGTTCAAATTTGTATGTAGATCATCAGTTTTAGAGCCAAAATTAGCATGTTTAAAGTGATTTTCATGCTTCCAGGGGCCCGGGAAGTGAATTAAATACCATTTGGAGGCATTTAATTTTCAAGCAAAAACAGGTGATTTTTGACAAAAGAGATAACACCCCCCCCCATTACGTCATGCTTCAGAAAGGTGAAAAATGGTCCCTTTTCAAATGTTTTATTTTTGAACGTCAGTTCACTTTTGTAGGTAGATCATCAGTTTTAGAGCTAAAGTTAGCATGTTTAAAGTGATTTTCATGCTTCCAGGGGCCCGGGAAGTGAATTAAATACCATTTGGAGGCATTTAATGTTCAAGCAAAAACAGGTGATTTTTGACAAAAGAGATAACACCCCCCCATTACGTCATGCTTCAGAAAGGTGAAAAATGGTCCGTTTTCAAATGTTTTATTTTTGAACGTCAGTTCACATTTGTAGGTAGATCATCAGTTTAAGAGCTAAAATTAGCATGTTTAAAGTGATTTTCATGCTTCCAGGGGCCCGGGAAGTGAATTAAATACCATTTGGAAGCATTTAATGTTCAAGCAAAAATAGGTGATTTTTGACAAAAGAGATAACACCCCCCCCCCATTACGTCATGCTTCAGAAAGGTGAAAAATTGTCCGTTTTCAAATGTTTTATTTTTGAACGTCAGTTCACATTTGTAGGTAGATTATCAGTTTTAGAGCTAAAATTAGCATGTTTAAAGTGATTTTCATGCTTCCAGGGGCCCGGGAAGTGAATTAAATACCATTTGGAGGCATTTAATGTTCAAGCAAAAACAGGTGATTTTTGACAAAAGAGATAACACCCCCCCATTACGTCATGCTTCAGAAAGGTGAAAAATGGTCTGTTTTCAAATGTTTTATTTTTGAACGTCAGTTCACATTTGTAGGTAGATCATCAGTTTAAGAGCTAAAATTAGCATGTTTAACCCCTTCAGTGCTAATGACAAGGGTAACTCGTCATGGAGTTTCCATTGATTTCAATGGAAAGTCAATGGAGGTCCATGAACACCCTTAGCAGCCAAGTGGTTAAAGTGATTTTCATGCTTCCAGGGGCCCGGGAAGTGAATTAAATACCATTTAGTGGCATTTAATGTTCAAGCAAAAACTGGTGATTTTTGACAAAAGAGATAACACCCCCCCATTACGTCCTGCTTCAGAAAGGTGAAAAATGGTCCGTTTTCAAATGTTTTATTTTTGAACGTCAGTTCACATTTGTAGGTAGATCATCAGTTTTAGAGCTAAAATTAGCATGTTTAAAGTGATTTTCATGCTTCCAGGGGCCCTAAACACAAGATTTGTGGAATGGTTAAAAGTGCATGAAAATGGCCAATTTACTCACTCTGAGGTCTCAAAAAGTGTTTCTTCACCCCGGGAAGTGAATTAAATACCATTTGGAGGCATTTAATGTTCAAGCAAAAACAGGTGATTTTTGACAAAAGAGATAACACCCCCCCATTACGTCATGCTTCAGAAAGGTGAAAATGGTCCGTTTTCAAATGTTTTATTTTTGAACGTCAGTCCACATTTGTAGGTAGATCATCAGTTTAAGAGCTAAAATTAGCATGTTTAAAGTGATTTTCATGCTTCCAGGGGCCCGGGAAGTGAATTAAATACCATTTGGAGGCATTTAATGTTCAAGCAAAAACAGGTGATTTTTGACAAGAGAGATAACACCCCCCCATTACGTCATGCTTCAGAAAGGTGAAAAATGGTCCATTTTCAAATGTTTTATTTTTGAACGTCAGTTCACATTTGTAGGTAGATCATCAGTTTAAGAGCTAAATTTAGCATGTTTAAAGTGATTTTCATGCTTCCAGGGGCCCGGGAAGTGAATTAAATACCATTTAGTGGCATTTAATGTTCAATCAAAAACAGGTGATTTTTGACAAAAGAGATAACACCCCCCCCCATTACGTCATGCTTCAGAAAGGTGAAAAATGGTCCGTTTTCAAATGTTTTATTTTTGAACGTCAGTTCACATTTGTAGGTAGATCATCAGTTTAAGAGCTAAAATTAGCATGTTTAAAGTGATTTTCATGCTTCCAGGGGCCCGGGAAGTGAATTAAATACCATTTGGAGGCATTTAATGTTCAAGCAAAAATAGGTGATTTTTGACAAAAGAGATAACACCCCCCATTACGTCATGCTTCAGAAAGGTGAAAAATGGTCCGTTTTCAAATGTTTTATTTTTGAACGTCACTTCACATTTGTAGGTAGATCATCTGTTTAAGAGCTAAAATGAGCATGTTTAAAGTGATTTTCATGCTTCCAGGGGCCCTAAACACAAGATTTGTGGAATGGTTAAAAGTGCATGAAGATGGCCAATTTACTCACTCTGAGGTCTCAAAAAGTGTTTCTTCTCCCCGGGAAGTGAATTAAATACCATTTGGAGGCATTTCATGTTCAAGCAAAAACAGGTGATTTTTGACAAAAGAGATAACACCCCCCCATTACGTCATGCTTCAGAAAGGTGAAAAATGGTCCGTTTTCAAATGTTTTATTTTCGAACGTCAGTTCAAATTTGTATGTAGATCATCAGTTTTAGAGCCAAAATTAGCATGTTTAAAGTGATTTTCATGCTTCCAGGGGCCCGGGAAGTGAATTAAATACTATTTGGAGGCATTTAATGTTCAAGCAAAAACAGGTGATTTTTGACAAAAGAGATAACACCCCCCATTACGTCATGCTTCAGAAAGGTGAAAAATGGTCCGTTTTCAAATGTTTTATTTTTGAACGTCAGTTCACATTTGTAGGTAGATCATCAGTTTAAGAGCTAAAATTAGCATGTTTAAAGTGATTTTCATGCTTCCAGGGGCCCGGGAAGTGAATTAAATACCATTTGGAAGCATTTAATGTTCAAGCAAAAATAGGTGATTTTTGACAAAAGAGATAACACCCGCCCCCCCATTACGTCATGCTTCAGAAAGGTGAAAAATGGTCCGTTTTCAAATGTTTTATTTTTGAACGCCAGTTCACATTTGTAGGTAGATCATCAGTTTTAGAGCTAAAATTAGCATGTTTAAAGTGATTTTCATGCTTCCAAGGGCCCTAAACACAAGATTTGTGGAATGGTTAAAAGTGCATGAAAATGGCCAATTTACTCACTCTGAGGTCTCAAAAAGTGTTTCTTCTCCCCGGGAAGTGAATTAAATACCATTTGGAGGCATTTCATGTTCAAGCAAAAACAGGTGATTTTTGACAAAAGAGATAACACCCCCCCCATTACGTCATGCTTCAGAAAGGTGAAAAATGGTCCGTTTTCAAATGTTTTATTTTCGAACGTCAGTTCAAATTTGTATGTAGATCATCAGTTTTAGAGCCAAAATTAGCATGTTTAAAGTGATTTTCATGCTTCCAGGGGCCCGGGAAGTGAATTAAATACCATTTGGAGGCATTTAATTTTCAAGCAAAAACAGGTGATTTTTGACAAAAGAGATAACACCCCCCCCCATTACGTCATGCTTCAGAAAGGTGAAAAATGGTCCCTTTTCAAATGTTTTATTTTTGAACGTCAGTTCACATTTGTAGGTAGATCATCAGTTTTAGAGCTAAAGTTAGCATGTTTAAAGTGATTTTCATGCTTCCAGCGGCCCGGGAAGTGAATTAAATACCATTTGGAGGCATTTAATGTTCAAGCAAAAACAGGTGATTTTTGACAAAAGAGATAACACCCCCCCATTACGTCATGCTTCAGAAAGGTGAAAAATGGTCCGTTTTCAAATGTTTTATTTTTGAACGTCAGTTCACATTTGTAGGTAGATTATCAGTTTTAGAGCTAAAATTAGCATGTTTAAAGTGATTTTCATGCTTCCAGGGGCCCGGGAAGTGAATTAAATACCATTTGGAGGCATTTAATGTTCAAGCAAAAACAGGTGATTTTTGACAAAAGAGATAACACCCCCCCATTACGTCATGCTTCAGAAAGGTGAAAAATGGTCCGTTTTCAAATGTTTTATTTTTGAACGTCAGTTCACATTTGTAGGTAGATCATCAGTTTAAGAGCTAAAATTAGCATGTTTAAAGTGATTTTCATGCTTCCAGGGGCCCGGGAAGTGAATTAAATACCATTTGGAGGCATTTAATGTTCAAGCAAAAATAGGTGATTTTTGACAAAAGAGATAACACCCCCCATTACGTCATGCTTCAGAAAGGTGAAAAATGGTCCGTTTTCAAATGTTTTATTTTTGAACGTCACTTCACATTTGTAGGTAGATCATCTGTTTAAGAGCTAAAATGAGCATGTTTAAAGTGATTGTCATGCTTCCAGGGGCCCTAAACACAAGATTTGTGGAATGGTTAAAAGTGCATGAAGATGGCCAATTTACTCACTCTGAGGTCTCAAAAAGTGTTTCTTCTCCCCGGGAAGTGAATTAAATACCATTTGGAGGTATTTCATGTTCAAGCAAAAACAGGTGATTTTTGACAAAAGAGATAACACCCCCCCATTACGTCATGCTTCAGAAAGGTGAAAAATGGTCCGTTTTCAAATGTTTTATTTTCGAACGTCAGTTCAAATTTGTATGTAGATCATCAGTTTTAGAGCCAAAATTAGCATGTTTAAAGTGATTTTCATGCTTCCAGGGGCCCGGGAAGTGAATTAAATGCCATTTGGAGGCATTTAATTTTCAAGCAAAAACAGGTGATTTTTGACAAAAGAGATAACCCCCCCCCATTACGTCATGCTTCAGAAAGGTGAAAAATGGTCCCTTTTCAAATGTTTTATTTTTGAACGTCAGTTCACATTTGTAGGTAGATCATCAGTTTTAGAGCTAAAGTTAGCATGTTTAAAGTGATTTTCATGCTTCCAGGGGCCCGGGAAGTGAATTAAATACCATTTAGAAGCATTTAATGTTCAAGCAAAAATAGGTGATTTTTGACAAAAGAGATAACACCCCCCCCCCATTACGTCATGCTTCAGAAAGGTGAAAAATGGTCCGTTTTCAAATGTTTTATTTTTGAACGTCAGTTCACATTTGTAGGTAGATCATCAGTTTTAGAGCTAAAATTAGCATGTTTAAAGTAATTTTCATGCTTCCAAGGGCCCTAAACACAAGATTTGTGGAATGGTTAAAAGTGCATGAAAATGGCCAATTTACTCACTCTGAGGTCTCAAAAAGTGTTTCTTCTCCCCGGGAAGTGAATTAAATACCATTTGGAGGCATTTCATGTTCAAGCAAAAACAGGTGATTTTTGACAAAAGAGATAACACCCCCCCATTACGTCATGCTTCAGAAAGGTGAAAAATGGTCCGTTTTCAAATGTTTTATTTTCGAACGTCAGTTCAAATTTGTATGTAGATCATCAGTTTTAGAGCCAAAATTAGCATGTTTAAAGTGATTTTCATGCTTCCAGGGGCCCGGGAAGTGAATTAAATACCATTTGGAGGCATTTAATTTCCAAGCAAAAACAGGTGATTTTTGACAAAAGAGATAACACCCCCCCCATTACGTCATGCTTCAGAAAGGTGAAAAATGGTCCCTTTTCAAATGTTTTATTTTTGAACGTCAGTTCACATTTGTAGGTAGATCATCAGTTTTAGAGCTAAAGTTAGCATGTTTAAAGTGATTTTCATGCTTCCAGCGGCCCGGGAAGTGAATTAAATACCATTTGGAGGCATTTAATGTTCAAGCAAAAACAGGTGATTTTTGACAAAAGAGATAACACCCCCCCATTACGTCATGCTTCAGAAAGGTGAAAAATGGTCCGTTTTCAAATGTTTTATTTTTGAACATCAGTTCACATTTGTAGGTAGATCATCAGTTTAAGAGCTAAAATTAACCATGTTTAAAGTGATTTTCATGCTTTCAGGGGCCCGGGAAGTGAATTAAATACCATTTGGAGGCATTTAATGTTCAAGCAAAAACAGGTGATTTTTGACAAAAGAGATAACACCCCCCCCCCCATTACGTCATGCTTCAGAAAGGTGAAAATGGTCCGTTTTCAAATGTTTTATTTTTGAACGTCAGTCCACATTTGTAGGTAGATCCTCGGTTTAAGAGCTAAAATTAGCATGTTTAAAGTGATTTTCATGCTTCCAGGGGCCCGGGAAGTGAATTAAATACCATTTGGAGGCATTTAATGTTCAAGCAAAAACAGGTGATTTTTGACAAAAGAGATAACACCCCCCCATTACGTCATGCTTCAGAAAGGTGAAAAATGGTCCATTTTCAAATGTTTTATTTTTGAACGTCAGTTCACATTTGTAGGTAGATCATCAGTTTAAGAGCTAAAATTAGCATGTTTAAAGTGATTTTCATGCTTCCAGGGGCCCGGGAAGTGAATTAAATACCATTTAGTGGCATTTAATGTTCAAGCAAAAACTGGTGATTTTTGACAAGAGAGATAACACCCCCCCATTACGTCCTGCTTCAGAAAGGTGAAAAATGGTCCGTTTTCAAATGTTTTATTTTTGAACGTCAGTTCACATTTGTAGGTAGATCATCAGTTTTAGAGCTAAAATTAGCATGTTTAAAGTGATTTTCATGCTTCCAGGGGCCCTAAACACAAGATTTGTGGAATGGTTAAAAGTGCATGAAGATGGCCAATTTACTCACTCTGAGGTCTCAAAAAGTGTTTCTTCTCCCCGGGAAGTGAATTAAATACCATTTGGAGGCATTTCATGTTCAAGCAAAAACAGGTGATTTTTGACAAAAGAGATAACACCCCCCCATTACGTCATGCTTCAGAAAGGTGAAAAATGGTCCGTTTTCAAATGTTTTATTTTCGAACGTCAGTTCAAATTTGTATGTAGATCATCAGTTTTAGAGCCAAAATTAGCATGTTTAAAGTGATTTTCATGCTTCCAGGGGCCCTAAACACAAGATTTGTGGAATGGTTAAAAGTGCATGAAAATGGCCAATTTACTCACTCTGAGGTCTCAAAAAGTGTTTCTTTACCCCGGGAAGTGAATTAAATACCATTTGGAGGCATTTAATGTTCATGCAAAAACAGGTGATTTTTGACAAAAGAGATAACACCCCCCCCCATTACGTCATGCTTCAGAAAGGTGAAAATGGTCCGTTTTCAAATGTTTTATTTTTGAACGTCAGTCCACATTTGTAGGTAGATCATCAGTTTAAGAGCTAAAATTAGCATGTTTAAAGTGATTTTCATGCTTCCAGGGGCCCGGGAAGTGAATTAAATACCATTCAGAGGCATTTAATGTTCAAGCAAAAACAGGTGATTTTTGACAAAAGAGATAACACCCCCCCCCTTACGTCATGCTTCAGAAAGGTGAAAAATGGTCCATTTTCAAATGTTTTATTTTTGAACGTCAGTTCACATTTGTAGGTAGATCATCAGTTTAAGAGCTAAAATTAGCATGTTTAAAGTGATTTTCATGCTTCCAGGGGCCCGGGAAGTGAATTAAATACCATTTAGTGGCATTTAATGTTCAAGCAAAAACTGGTGATTTTTGACAAGAGAGATAACACCCCCCCATTACGTCCTGCTTCAGAAAGGTGAAAAATGGTCCGTTTTCAAATGTTTTATTTTTGAACGTCAGTTCACATTTGTAGGTAGATCATCAGTTTTAGAGCTAAACTTAGCATGTTTAAAGTGATTTTTATGCTTCCAGGGGCCCAGGAAGTGAATTAAATACCATTTCGAGGCATTTCATGTTCAAGCAAAAACAGGTGATTTTTGACAAAAGAGATAACACCCCCCCATTACGTCATGCTTCAGAAAGGTGAAAAATGGTCCGTTTTCAAATGTTTTATTTTTGAACGTCAGTTCACATTTGTAGGTAGATCATCAGTTTAAGAGCTAAAATTAGCATGTTTAAAGTGATTTTCATGCTTCCAGGGGCCCGGGAAGTTAATTAAATACCATTTGGAGGCATTTAATGTTCAAGCAAAAATAGGTGATTTTTGACAAAAGAGGAAACACCCCCCATTACGTCATGCTTCAGAAAGGTGAAAAATGGTCCGTTTTCAAATGTTTAATTTTGAACGTCAGTTCACATTTGTAGGTAGATCATCAGTTTAAGAGCTAAAATGAGCATGTTTAAAGTGATTTTCATGCTTCCCGGGGCCCTAAACACAAGATTTATGGAATGGTTAAAAGTGCATGAAAATGGCCAATTTACTCACTCTGAGGTCTCAAAAAGTGTTTCTTCTCCCCGGGAAGTGAATTAAATACCATTTGGAGGCATTTCATGTTCAAGCAAAAACAGGTGATTTTTGACAAAAGAGATAACACCCCCCCATTACGTCATGCTTCAGAAAGGTGAAAATGGTCCGTTTTCAAATGTTTTATTTTTGAACGTCAGTCCACATTTGTAGGTTGATCATCAGTTTAAGAGCTAAAATTAGCATGTTTAAAGTGATTTTCATGCTTCCAGGGGCCCGGGAAGTGAATTAAATACCATTTGGAGGCATTTAATTTTCAAGCAAAAACAGGTGATTTTTGACAAAAGAGATAACACCCCCCCCATTACGTCATGCTTCAGAAAGGTGAAAAATGGTCCCTTTTCAAATGTTTTATTTTTGAACGTCAGTTCACATTTGTAGGTAGATCATCAGTTTTAGAGCTAAAGTTAGCATGTTTAAAGTGATTTTCATGCTTCCAGCGGCCCGGGAAGTGAATTAAATACCATTTGGAGGCATTTAATGTTCAAGCAAAAACAGGTGATTTTTGACAAAAGAGATAACACCCCCCCATTACGTCATGCTTCAGAAAGGTAAAAAATGGTCCGTTTTCAAATGTTTTATTTTTGAACGTCAGTTCACATTTGTAGGTAGATTATCAGTTTTAGAGCTAAAATTAGCATGTTTAAAGTGATTTTCATGCTTCCAGGGGCCCGGGAAGTGAATTAAATACCATTTGGAGGCATTTAATGTTCAAGCAAAAACAGGTGATTTTTGACAAAAGAGATAACACCCCCCCATTACGTCATGCTTCAGAAAGGTGAAAAATGGTCTGTTTTCAAATGTTTTATTTTTGAACATCAGTTCACATTTGTAGGTAGATCATCAGTTTAAGAGCTAAAATTAACCATGTTTAAAGTGATTTTCATGCTTCCAGGGGCCCGGGAAGTGAATTAAATACCATTTGGAGGCATTTAATGTTCAAGCAAAAACAGGTGATTTTTGACAAAAGAGATAACACCCCCCCCCATTACGTCATGCTTCAGAAAGGTGAAAAATGGTCCGTTTTCAAATGTTTTATTTTTGAACGTCAGTTCACATTTGTAGGTAGATCATCAGTTTAAGAGCTACAATTAGCATGTTTAAAGTGATTTTCATGCTTCCAGGGGCCCGGGAAGTGAATTAAATACCATTTGGAGGCATTTAATGTTCAAGCAAAAATAGGTGATTTTTGACAAAAGAGATAACACCCCCCATTACGTCATGCTTCAGAAAGGTGAAAAATGGTCCGTTTTCAAATGTTTTATTTTTGAACGTCACTTCACATTTGTAGGTAGATCATCTGTTTAAGAGCTAAAATGAGCATGTTTAAAGTGATTTTCATGCTTCCAGGGGCCATAAACACAAGATTTGTGGAATGGTTAAAAGTGCATGAAGATGGCCAATTTACTCACTCTGAGGTCTCAAAAAGTGTTTCTTCTCCCCGGGAAGTGAATTAAATACCATTTGGAGGCATTTCATGTTCAAGCAAAAACAGGTGATTTTTGACAAAAGAGATAACACCCCCCCATTACGTCATGCTTCAGAAAGGTGAAAAATGGTCCGTTTTCAAATGTTTTATTTTCGAACGTCAGTTCAAATTTGTATGTAGATCATCAGTTTTAGAGCCAAAATTAGCATGTTTAAAGTGATTTTCATGCTTCCAGGGGCCCGGGAAGTGAATTAAATGCCATTTGGAGGCATTTAATTTTCAAGCAAAAACAGGTGATTTTTGACAAAAGAGATAACCCCCCCCATTACGTCATGCTTCAGAAAGGTGAAAAATGGTCCCTTTTCAAATGTTTTATTTTTGAACGTCAGTTCACATTTGTAGGTAGATCATCAGTTTTAGAGCTAAAGTTAGCATGTTTAAAGTGATTTTCATGCTTCCAGGGGCCCGGGAAGTGAATTAAATACTATTTGGAGGCATTTAATGTTCAAGCAAAAACAGGTGATTTTTGACAAAAGAGATAACACCCCCCCATTACGTCATGCTTCAGAAAGGTGAAAAATGGTCCGTTTTCAAATGTTTTATTTTTGAACGTCAGTTCACATTTGTAGGTAGGTCATCAGTTTAAGAGCTAAAATTAGCATGTTTAAAGTGATTTTCATGCTTCCAGGGGCCCGGGAAGTGAATTAAATACCATTTGGAAGCATTTAATGTTCAAGCAAAAATAGGTGATTTTTGACAAAAGAGATAACACCCCCCCCCCCCCCCATTACGTCATGCTTCAGAAAGGTGAAAAATGGTCCGTTTTCAAATGTTTTATTTTTGAACGTCAGTTCACATTTGTAGGTAGATCATCAGTTTTAGAGCTAAAATTAGCATGTTTAAAGTGATTTTCATGCTTCCAAGGGCCCTAAACACAAGATTTGTGGAATGGTTAAAAGTGCATGAAAATGGCCAATTTACTCACTCTGAGGTCTCAAAAAGTGTTTCTTCTCCCCGGGAAGTGAATTAAATACCATTTGGAGGCATTTCATGTTCAAGCAAAAACAGGTGATTTTTGACAAAAGAGATAACACCCCCCCATTACGTCATGCTTCAGAAAGGTGAAAAATGGTCCGTTTTCAAATGTTTTATTTTCGAACGTCAGTTCAAATTTGTATGTAGATCATCAGTTTTAGAGCCAAAATTAGCATGTTTAAAGTGATTTTCATGCTTCCAGGGGCCCGGGAAGTGAATTAAATACCATTTGGAGGCATTTAATTTTCAAGCAAAAACAGGTGATTTTTGACAAAAGAGATAACACCCCCCCCATTACGTCATGCTTCAGAAAGGTGAAAAATGGTCCCTTTTCAAATGTTTTATTTTTGAACGTCAGTTCACATTTGTAGGTAGATCATCAGTTTTAGAGCTAAAGTTAGCATGTTTAAAGTGATTTTCATGCTTCCAGCGGCCCGGGAAGTGAATTAAATACCATTTGGAGGCATTTAATGTTCAAGCAAAAACAGGTGATTTTTGACAAAAGAGATAACACCCCCCCATTACGTCATGCTTCAGAAAGGTGAAAAATGGTCCGTTTTCAAATGTTTTATTTTTGAACGTCAGTTCACATTTGTAGGTAGATCATCAGTTTAAGTGCTAAAATTAGCATGTTTAAAGTGATTTTCATGCTTCCAGGGGCCCGGGAAGTGAATTAAATACCATTTGGAAGCATTTAATGTTCAAGCAAAAATAGGTGATTTTTGACAAAAGAGATAACACCCCCCCCATTACGTCATGCTTCAGAAAGGTGAAAAATGGTCCGTTTTCAAATGTTTTATTTTTGAACGTCAGTTCACATTTGTAGGTAGATCATCAGTTTTAGAGCTAAAATTAGCATGTTTAAAGTGATTTTCATGCTTCCAAGGGCCCTAAACACAAGATTTGTGGAATGGTTAAAAGTGCATGAAAATGGCCAATTTACTCACTCTGAGGTCTCAAAAAGTGTTTCTTCACCCCGGGAAGTGAATTAAATACCATTTGGATGCATTTAATGTTCCAGCAAAAACAGGTGATTTTTGACAAAAGAGATAACACCCCCATTACGTCATGCTTCAGAAAGGTGAAAAATTGTCCGTTTTCAAATGTTTTATTTTTGAACGTCAGTTCACATTTGTAGGTAGATTATCAGTTTTAGAGCTAAAATTAGCATGTTTAAAGTGATTTTCATGCTTCCAGGGGCCCGGGAAGTGAATTAAATACCATTTGGAGGCATTTAATGTTCAAGCAAAAACAGGTGATTTTTGACAAAAGAGATAACACCCCCCCCATTACGTCATGCTTCAGAAAGGTGAAAAATGGTCTGTTTTCAAATGTTTTATTTTTGAACATCAGTTCACATTTGTAGGTAGATCATCAGTTTAAGAGCTAAAATTAACCATGTTTAAAGTGATTTTCATGCTTCCAGGGGCCCGGGAAGTGAATTAAATACCATTTGGAGGCATTTAATGTTCAAGCAAAAACAGGTGATTTTTGACAAAAGAGATAACACCCCCCCCCCCATTACGTCATGCTTCAGAAAGGTGAAAATGGTCCGTTTTCAAATGTTTTATTTTTGAACGTCAGTCCACATTTGTAGGTAGATCCTCGGTTTAAGAGCTAAAATTAGCATGTTTAAAGTGATTTTCATGCTTCCAGGGGCCCGGGAAGTGAATTAAATACCATTTGGAGGCATTTAATGTTCAAGCAAAAACAGGTGATTTTTGACAAAAGAGATAACACCCCCCCATTACGTCATGCTTCAGAAAGGTGAAAAATGGTCCATTTTCAAATGTTTTATTTTTGAACGTCAGTTCACATTTGTAGGTAGATCATCAGTTTAAGAGCTAAAATTAGCATGTTTAAAGTGATTTTCATGCTTCCAGGGGCCCGGGAAGTGAATTAAATACCATTTAGTGGCATTTAATGTTCAAGCAAAAACTGGTGATTTTTGACAAGAGAGATAACACCCCCCCATTACGTCCTGCTTCAGAAAGGTGAAAAATGGTCCGTTTTCAAATGTTATATTTTTGAACGTCAGTTCACATTTGTAGGTAGATCATCAGTTTTAGAGCTAAAATTAGCATGTTTAAAGTGATTTTTATGCTTCCAGGGGCCCAGGAAGTGAATTAAATACCATTTCGAGGCATTTCATGTTCAAGCAAAAACAGGTGATTTTTGACAAAAGAGATAACACCCCCCCCCCATTACGTCATGCTTCAGAAAGGTGAAAAATGGTCCGTTTTCAAATGTTTTATTTTTGAACGTCAGTTCACATTTGTAGGTAGATCATCAGTTTAAGAGCTAAAATTAGCATGTTTAAAGTGATTTTCATGCTTCCAGGGGCCCGGGAAGTGAATTAAATACCATTTGGAGGCATTTAATGTTCAAGCAAAAATAGGTGATTTTTGACAAAAGAGGTAACACCCCCCATTACGTCATGCTTCAGAAAGGTGAAAAATGGTCCGTTTTCAAATGTTTAATTTTGAACGTCAGTTCACATTTGTAGGTAGATCATCAGTTTAAGAGCTAAAATGAGCATGTTTAAAGTGATTTTCATGCTTCCCGGGGCCCTAAACACAAGATTTGTGGAATGGTTAAAAGTGCATGAAAATGGCCAATTTACTCACTCTGAGGTCTCAAAAAGTGTTTCTTTACCCCAGGAAGTGAATTAAATACCATTTGGAGGCATTTAATGTTCAAGCAAAAACAGGTGATTTTTGACAAAAGAGATAACACCCCCCCCCATTACGTCATGCTTCAGAAAGGTGAAAATGGTCCGTTTTCAAATGTTTTATTTTTGAACGTCAGTCCACATTTGTAGGTAGATCATCAGTTTAAGAGCTAAAATTAGCATGTTTAAAGTGATTTTCATGCTTCCAGGGGCCCGGGAAGTGAATTAAATACCATTTGGAGGCATTTAATGTTCAAGCAAAAACAGGTGATTTTTGACAAAAGAGATAACACCCCCCCCCTTACGTCATGCTTCAGAAAGGTGAAAAATGGTCTGTTTTCAAATGTTTTATTTTTGAACATCAGTTCACATTTGTAGGTAGATCATCAGTTTAAGAGCTAAAATTAACCATGTTTAAAGTGATTTTCATGCTTCCAGGGGCCCGGGAAGTGAATTAAATACCATTTGGAGGCATTTCATGTTCAAGCAAAAACAGGTGATTTTTGACAAAAGAGATAACACCCCCCCCCCATTACGTCATGCTTCAGAAAGGTGAAAATGGTCCGTTTTCAAATGTTTTATTTTTGAACGTCAGTCCACATTTGTAGGTAGATCCTCGGTTTAAGAGCTAAAATTAGCATGTTTAAAGTGATTTTCATGCTTCCAGGGGCCCGGGAAGTGAATTAAATACCATTTGGAGGCATTTAATGTTCAAGCAAAAACAGGTGATTTTTGACAAAAGAGATAACACCCCCCCATTACGTCATGCTTCAGAAAGGTGAAAAATGGTCCATTTTCAAATGTTTTATTTTTGAACGTCAGTTCACATTTGTAGGTAGATCATCAGTTTAAGAGCTAAAATTAGCATGTTTAAAGTGATTTTCATGCTTCAAGGGGCCCGGGAAGTGAATTAAATACCATTTAGTGGCATTTAATGTTCAAGCAAAAACTGGTGATTTTTGACAAGAGAGATAACACCCCCCCATTACGTCCTGCTTCAGAAAGGTGAAAAATGGTCCGTTTTCAAATGTTTTATTTTTGAACGTCAGTTCACATTTGTAGGTAGATCATCAGTTTTAGAGCTAAAATTAGCATGTTTAAAGTGATTTTCATGCTTCCAGGGGCCCTAAACACAAGATTTGTGGAATGGTTAAAAGTGCATGAAAATGGCCAATTTACTCACTCTGAGGTCTCAAAAAGTGTTTCTTTACCCCGGGAAGTGAATTAAATACCATTTGGAGGCATTTAATGTTCAAGCAAAAACAGGTGATTTTTGACAAAAGAGATAACACCCCCCCCCCCCCATTACGTCATGCTTCAGAAAGGTGAAAATGGTCCGTTTTCAAATGTTTTATTTTTGAACGTCAGTCCACATTTGTAGGTAGATCATCAGTTTAAGAGCTAAAATTAGCATGTTTAAAGTGATTTTCATGCTTCCAGGGGCCCGGGAAGTGAATTAAATACCATTTGGAGGCATTTAATGTTCAAGCAAAAATAGGTGATTTTTGACAAAAGAGATAACACCCCCCATTACGTCATGCTTCAGAAAGGTGAAAAATGGTCCGTTTTCAAATGTTTTATTTTTGAACGTCACTTCACATTTGTAGGTAGATCATCTGTTTAAGAGCTAAAATGAGCATGTTTAAAGTGATTTTCATGCTTCCAGGGGCCCTAAACACAAGATTTGTGGAATGGTTAAAAGTGCATGAAGATGGCCAATTTACTCACTCTGAGGTCTCAAAAAGTGTTTCTTCTCCCCGGGAAGTGAATTAAATACCATTTGGAGGCATTTCATGTTCAAGCAAAAACAGGTGATTTTTGACAAAAGAGATAACACCCCCCCATTACGTCATGCTTCAGAAAGGTGAAAAATGGTCCGTTTTCAAATGTTTTATTTTCGAACGTCAGTTCAAATTTGTATGTAGATCATCAGTTTTAGAGCCAAAATTAGCATGTTTAAAGTGATTTTCATGCTTCCAGGGGCCCGGGAAGTGAATTAAATGCCATTTGGAGGCATTTAATTTTCAAGCAAAAACAGGTGATTTTTGACAAAAGAGATAACCCCCCCCATTACGTCATGCTTCAGAAAGGTGAAAAATGGTCCCTTTTCAAATGTTTTATTTTTGAACGTCAGTTCACATTTGTAGGTAGATCATCAGTTTTAGAGCTAAAGTTAGCATGTTTAAAGTGATTTTCATGCTTCCAGGGGCCCGGGAAGTGAATTAAATACTATTTGGAGGCATTTAATGTTCAAGCAAAAACAGGTGATTTTTGACAAAAGAGATAACACCCCCCCATTACGTCATGCTTCAGAAAGGTGAAAAATGGTCCGTTTTCAAATGTTTTATTTTTGAACGTCAGTTCACATTTGTAGGTAGATCATCAGTTTAAGAGCTAAAATTAGCATGTTTAAAGTGATTTTCATGCTTCCAGGGGCCCGGGAAGTGAATTAAATACCATTTGGAAGCATTTAATGTTCAAGCAAAAATAGGTGATATTTGACAAAAGAGATAACACCCCCCCCCCCCATTACGTCATGCTTCAGAAAGGTGAAAAATTGTCCGTTTTCAAATGTTTTATTTTTGAACGTCAGTTCACATTTGTAGGTAGATTATCAGTTTTAGAGCTAAAATTAGCATGTTTAAAGTGATTTTCATGCTTCCAGGGGCCCGGGAAGTGAATTAAATACCATTTGGAGGCATTTAATGTTCAAGCAAAAACAGGTGATTTTTGACAAAAGAGATAACACCCCCCCATTACGTCATGCTTCAGAAAGGTGAAAAATGGTCTGTTTTCAAATGTTTTATTTTTGAACGTCAGTTCACATTTGTAGGTAGATCATCAGTTTAAGAGCTAAAATTAGCATGTTTAACCCCTTCAGTGCTAATGACAAGGGTAACTCGTCATGGAGTTTCCATTGATTTCAATGGAAAGTCAATGGAGGTCCATGAACACCCTTAGCAGCCAAGTGGTTAAAGTGATTTTCATGCTTCCAGGGGCCCGGGAAGTGAATTAAATACCATTTAGTGGCATTTAATGTTCAAGCAAAAACTGGTGATTTTTGACAAAAGAGATAACACCCCCCCATTACGTCCTGCTTCAGAAAGGTGAAAAATGGTCCGTTTTCAAATGTTTTATTTTTGAACGTCAGTTCACATTTGTAGGTAGATCATCAGTTTTAGAGCTAAAATTAGCATGTTTAAAGTGATTTTCATGCTTCCAGGGGCCCTAAACACAAGATTTGTGGAATGGTTAAAAGTGCATGAAAATGGCCAATTTACTCACTCTGAGGTCTCAAAAAGTGTTTCTTCACCCCGGGAAGTGAATTAAATACCATTTGGAGGCATTTAATGTTCAAGCAAAAACAGGTGATTTTTGACAAAAGAGATAACACCCCCCCATTACGTCATGCTTCAGAAAGGTGAAAATGGTCCGTTTTCAAATGTTTTATTTTTGAACGTCAGTCCACATTTGTAGGTAGATCATCAGTTTAAGAGCTAAAATTAGCATGTTTAAAGTGATTTTCATGCTTCCAGGGGCCCGGGAAGTGAATTAAATACCATTTGGAGGCATTTAATGTTCAAGCAAAAACAGGTGATTTTTGACAAGAGAGATAACACCCCCCCATTACGTCATGCTTCAGAAAGGTGAAAAATGGTCCATTTTCAAATGTTTTATTTTTGAACGTCAGTTCACATTTGTAGGTAGATCATCAGTTTAAGAGCTAAATTTAGCATGTTTAAAGTGATTTTCATGCTTCCAGGGGCCCGGGAAGTGAATTAAATACCATTTAGTGGCATTTAATGTTCAATCAAAAACAGGTGATTTTTGACAAAAGAGATAACACCCCCCCCCCCATTACGTCATGCTTCAGAAAGGTGAAAAATGGTCCGTTTTCAAATGTTTTATTTTTGAACGTCAGTTCACATTTGTAGGTAGATCATCAGTTTAAGAGCTAAAATTAGCATGTTTAAAGTGATTTTCATGCTTCCAGGGGCCCGGGAAGTGAATTAAATACCATTTGGAGGCATTTAATGTTCAAGCAAAAATAGGTGATTTTTGACAAAAGAGATAACACCCCCCATTACGTCATGCTTCAGAAAGGTGAAAAATGGTCCGTTTTCAAATGTTTTATTTTTGAACGTCACTTCACATTTGTAGGTAGATCATCTGTTTAAGAGCTAAAATGAGCATGTTTAAAGTGATTTTCATGCTTCCAGGGGCCCTAAACACAAGATTTGTGGAATGGTTAAAAGTGCATGAAGATGGCCAATTTACTCACTCTGAGGTCTCAAAAAGTGTTTCTTCTCCCCGGGAAGTGAATTAAATACCATTTGGAGGCATTTCATATTCAAGCAAAAACAGGTGATTTTTGACAAAAGAGATAACACCCCCCCATTACGTCATGCTTCAGAAAGGTGAAAAATGGTCCGTTTTCAAATGTTTTATTTTCGAACGTCAGTTCAAATTTGTATGTAGATCATCAGTTTTAGAGCCAAAATTAGCATGTTTAAAGTGATTTTCATGCTTCCAGGGGCCCGGGAAGTGAATTAAATACTATTTGGAGGCATTTAATGTTCAAGCAAAAACAGGTGATTTTTGACAAAAGAGATAACACCCCCCATTACGTCATGCTTCAGAAAGGTGAAAAATGGTCCGTTTTCAAATGTTTTATTTTTGAACGTCAGTTCACATTTGTAGGTAGATCATCAGTTTAAGAGCTAAAATTAGCATGTTTAAAGTGATTTTCATGCTTCCAGGGGCCCGGGAAGTGAATTAAATACCATTTGGAAGCATTTAATGTTCAAGCAAAAATAGGTGATTTTTGACAAAAGAGATAACACCCGCCCCCCCATTACGTCATGCTTCAGAAAGGTGAAAAATGGTCCGTTTTCAAATGTTTTATTTTTGAACGCCAGTTCACATTTGTAGGTAGATCATCAGTTTTAGAGCTAAAATTAGCATGTTTAAAGTGATTTTCATGCTTCCAAGGGCCCTAAACACAAGATTTGTGGAATGGTTAAAAGTGCATGAAAATGGCCAATTTACTCACTCTGAGGTCTCAAAAAGTGTTTCTTCTCCCCGGGAAGTGAATTAAATACCATTTGGAGGCATTTCATGTTCAAGCAAAAACAGGTGATTTTTGACAAAAGAGATAACACCCCCCCCATTACGTCATGCTTCAGAAAGGTGAAAAATGGTCCGTTTTCAAATGTTTTATTTTCGAACGTCAGTTTAAATTTGTATGTAGATCATCAGTTTTAGAGCCAAAATTAGCATGTTTAAAGTGATTTTCATGCTTCCAGGGGCCCGGGAAGTGAATTAAATACCATTTGGAGGCATTTAATTTTCAAGCAAAAACAGGTGATTTTTGACAAAAGAGATAACACCCCCCCCCATTACGTCATGCTTCAGAAAGGTGAAAAATGGTCCCTTTTCAAATGTTTTATTTTTGAACGTCAGTTCACATTTGTAGGTAGATCATCAGTTTTAGAGCTAAAGTTAGCATGTTTAAAGTGATTTTCATGCTTCCAGCGGCCCGGGAAGTGAATTAAATACCATTTGGAGGCATTTAATGTTCAAGCAAAAACAGGTGATTTTTGACAAAAGAGATAAAACCCCCCCATTACGTCATGCTTCAGAAAGGTGAAAAATGGTCCGTTTTCAAATGTTTTATTTTTGAACGTCAGTTCACATTTGTAGGTAGATTATCAGTTTTAGAGCTAAAATTAGCATGTTTAAAGTGATTTTCATGCTTCCAGGGGCCCGGGAAGTGAATTAAATACCATTTGGAGGCATTTAATGTTCAAGCAAAAACAGGTGATTTTTGACAAAAGAGATAACACCCCCCCATTACGTCATGCTTCAGAAAGGTGAAAAATGGTCCGTTTTCAAATGTTTTATTTTTGAACGTCAGTTCACATTTGTAGGTAGATCATCAGTTTAAGAGCTAAAATTAGCATGTTTAAAGTGATTTTCATGCTTCCAGGGGCCCGGGAAGTGAATTAAATACCATTTGGAGGCATTTAATGTTCAAGCAAAAATAGGTGATTTTTGACAAAAGAGATAACACCCCCCATTACGTCATGCTTCAGAAAGGTGAAAAATGGTCCGTTTTCAAATGTTTTATTTTTGAACGTCACTTCACATTTGTAGGTAGATCATCTGTTTAAGAGCTAAAATGAGCATGTTTAAAGTGATTGTCATGCTTCCAGGGGCCCTAAACACAAGATTTGTGGAATGGTTAAAAGTGCATGAAGATGGCCAATTTACTCACTCTGAGGTCTCAAAAAGTGTTTCTTCTCCCCGGGAAGTGAATTAAATACCATTTGGAGGTATTTCATGTTCAAGCAAAAACAGGTGATTTTTGACAAAAGAGATAACACCCCCCCATTACGTCATGCTTCAGAAAGGTGAAAAATGGTCCGTTTTCAAATGTTTTATTTTCGAACGTCAGTTCAAATTTGTATGTAGATCATCAGTTTTAGAGCCAAAATTAGCATGTTTAAAGTGATTTTCATGCTTCCAGGGGCCCGGGAAGTGAATTAAATGCCATTTGGAGGCATTTAATTTTCAAGCAAAAACAGGTGATTTTTGACAAAAGAGATAACCCCCCCCCATTACGTCATGCTTCAGAAAGGTGAAAAATGGTCCCTTTTCAAATGTTTTATTTTTGAACGTCAGTTCACATTTGTAGGTAGATCATCAGTTTTAGAGCTAAAGTTAGCATGTTTAAAGTGATTTTCATGCTTCCAGGGGCCCGGGAAGTGAATTAAATACCATTTGGAAGCATTTAATGTTCAAGCAAAAATAGGTGATTTTTGACAAAAGAGATAACACCCCCCCCCCATTACGTCATGCTTCAGAAAGGTGAAAAATGGTCCGTTTTCAAATGTTTTATTTTTGAACGTCAGTTCACATTTGTAGGTAGATCATCAGTTTTAGAGCTAAAATTAGCATGTTTAAAGTGATTTTCATGCTTCCAAGGGCCCTAAACACAAGATTTGTGGAATGGTTAAAAGTGCATGAAAATGGCCAATTTACTCACTCTGAGGTCTCAAAAAGTGTTTCTTCTCCCCGGGAAGTGAATTAAATACCATTTGGAGGCATTTCATGTTCAAGCAAAAACAGGTGATTTTTGACAAAAGAGATAACACCCCCCCATTACGTCATGCTTCAGAAA
This sequence comes from Lissotriton helveticus, assembly GCF_964261635.1. Lineage (NCBI taxonomy): Eukaryota > Metazoa > Chordata > Amphibia > Caudata > Salamandridae > Lissotriton > Lissotriton helveticus. The sequence continues at coordinate 1,250,334,107 of NC_136059.1, read as the reverse complement.
GGTGAAAAATGGTCCGTTTTCAAATGTTTTATTTTCGAACGTCAGTTCAAATTTGTATGTAGATCATCAGTTTTAGAGCCAAAATTAGCATGTTTAAAGTGATTTTCATGCTTCCAGGGGCCCGGGAAGTGAATTAAATACCATTTGGAGGCATTTAATTTCCAAGCAAAAACAGGTGATTTTTGACAAAAGAGATAACACCCCCCCCATTACGTCATGCTTCAGAAAGGTGAAAAATGGTCCCTTTTCAAATGTTTTATTTTTGAACGTCAGTTCACATTTGTAGGTAGATCATCAGTTTTAGAGCTAAAGTTAGCATGTTTAAAGTGATTTTCATGCTTCCAGCGGCCCGGGAAGTGAATTAAATACCATTTGGAGGCATTTAATGTTCAAGCAAAAACAGGTGATTTTTGACAAAAGAGATAACACCCCCCCATTACGTCATGCTTCAGAAAGGTGAAAAATGGTCCGTTTTCAAATGTTTTATTTTTGAACATCAGTTCACATTTGTAGGTAGATCATCAGTTTAAGAGCTAAAATTAACCATGTTTAAAGTGATTTTCATGCTTTCAGGGGCCCGGGAAGTGAATTAAATACCATTTGGAGGCATTTAATGTTCAAGCAAAAACAGGTGATTTTTGACAAAAGAGATAACACCCCCCCCCCATTACGTCATGCTTCAGAAAGGTGAAAATGGTCCGTTTTCAAATGTTTTATTTTTGAACGTCAGTCCACATTTGTAGGTAGATCCTCGGTTTAAGAGCTAAAATTAGCATGTTTAAAGTGATTTTCATGCTTCCAGGGGCCCGGGAAGTGAATTAAATACCATTTGGAGGCATTTAATGTTCAAGCAAAAACAGGTGATTTTTGACAAAAGAGATAACACCCCCCCATTACGTCATGCTTCAGAAAGGTGAAAAATGGTCCATTTTCAAATGTTTTATTTTTGAACGTCAGTTCACATTTGTAGGTAGATCATCAGTTTAAGAGCTAAAATTAGCATGTTTAAAGTGATTTTCATGCTTCCAGGGGCCCGGGAAGTGAATTAAATACCATTTAGTGGCATTTAATGTTCAAGCAAAAACTGGTGATTTTTGACAAGAGAGATAACACCCCCCCATTACGTCCTGCTTCAGAAAGGTGAAAAATGGTCCGTTTTCAAATGTTTTATTTTTGAACGTCAGTTCACATTTGTAGGTAGATCATCAGTTTTAGAGCTAAAATTAGCATGTTTAAAGTGATTTTCATGCTTCCAGGGGCCCTAAACACAAGATTTGTGGAATGGTTAAAAGTGCATGAAGATGGCCAATTTACTCACTCTGAGGTCTCAAAAAGTGTTTCTTCTCCCCGGGAAGTGAATTAAATACCATTTGGAGGCATTTCATGTTCAAGCAAAAACAGGTGATTTTTGACAAAAGAGATAACACCCCCCCATTACGTCATGCTTCAGAAAGGTGAAAAATGGTCCGTTTTCAAATGTTTTATTTTCGAACGTCAGTTCAAATTTGTATGTAGATCATCAGTTTTAGAGCCAAAATTAGCATGTTTAAAGTGATTTTCATGCTTCCAGGGGCCCTAAACACAAGATTTGTGGAATGGTTAAAAGTGCATGAAAATGGCCAATTTACTCACTCTGAGGTCTCAAAAAGTGTTTCTTTACCCCGGGAAGTGAATTAAATACCATTTGGAGGCATTTAATGTTCATGCAAAAACAGGTGATTTTTGACAAAAGAGATAACACCCCCCCCCCATTACGTCATGCTTCAGAAAGGTGAAAATGGTCCGTTTTCAAATGTTTTATTTTTGAACGTCAGTCCACATTTGTAGGTAGATCATCAGTTTAAGAGCTAAAATTAGCATGTTTAAAGTGATTTTCATGCTTCCAGGGGCCCGGGAAGTGAATTAAATACCATTTGGAGGCATTTAATGTTCAAGCAAAAACAGGTGATTTTTGACAAAAGAGATAACACCCCCCCCCTTACGTCATGCTTCAGAAAGGTGAAAAATGGTCCATTTTCAAATGTTTTATTTTTGAACGTCAGTTCACATTTGTAGGTAGATCATCAGTTTAAGAGCTAAAATTAGCATGTTTAAAGTGATTTTCATGCTTCCAGGGGCCCGGGAAGTGAATTAAATACCATTTAGTGGCATTTAATGTTCAAGCAAAAACTGGTGATTTTTGACAAGAGAGATAACACCCCCCCATTACGTCCTGCTTCAGAAAGGTGAAAAATGGTCCGTTTTCAAATGTTTTATTTTTGAACGTCAGTTCACATTTGTAGGTAGATCATCAGTTTTAGAGCTAAACTTAGCATGTTTAAAGTGATTTTTATGCTTCCAGGGGCCCAGGAAGTGAATTAAATACCATTTCGAGGCATTTCATGTTCAAGCAAAAACAGGTGATTTTTGACAAAAGAGATAACACCCCCCCATTACGTCATGCTTCAGAAAGGTGAAAAATGGTCCGTTTTCAAATGTTTTATTTTTGAACGTCAGTTCACATTTGTAGGTAGATCATCCGTTTAAGAGCTAAAATTAGCATGTTTAAAGTGATTTTCATGCTTCCAGGGGCCCGGGAAGTGAATTAAATACCATTTGGAGGCATTTAATGTTCAAGCAAAAATAGGTGATTTTTGACAAAAGAGGAAACACCCCCCATTACGTCATGCTTCAGAAAGGTGAAAAATGGTCCGTTTTCAAATGTTTAATTTTGAACGTCAGTTCACATTTGTAGGTAGATCATCAGTTTAAGAGCTAAAATGAGCATGTTTAAAGTGATTTTCATGCTTCCCGGGGCCCTAAACACAAGATTTATGGAATGGTTAAAAGTGCATGAAAATGGCCAATTTACTCACTCTGAGGTCTCAAAAAGTGTTTCTTCTCCCCGGGAAGTGAATTAAATACCATTTGGAGGCATTTCATGTTCAAGCAAAAACAGGTGATTTTTGACAAAAGAGATAACACCCCCCCATTACGTCATGCTTCAGAAAGGTGAAAATGGTCCGTTTTCAAATGTTTTATTTTTGAACGTCAGTCCACATTTGTAGGTTGATCATCAGTTTAAGAGCTAAAATTAGCATGTTTAAAGTGATTTTCATGCTTCCAGGGGCCCGGGAAGTGAATTAAATACCATTTGGAGGCATTTAATTTTCAAGCAAAAACAGGTGATTTTTGACAAAAGAGATAACACCCCCCCCATTACGTCATGCTTCAGAAAGGTGAAAAATGGTCCCTTTTCAAATGTTTTATTTTTGAACGTCAGTTCACATTTGTAGGTAGATCATCAGTTTTAGAGCTAAAGTTAGCATGTTTAAAGTGATTTTCATGCTTCCAGCGGCCCGGGAAGTGAATTAAATACCATTTGGAGGCATTTAATGTTCAAGCAAAAACAGGTGATTTTTGACAAAAGAGATAACACCCCCCCATTACGTCATGCTTCAGAAAGGTGAAAAATGGTCCGTTTTCAAATGTTTTATTTTTGAACGTCAGTTCACATTTGTAGGTAGATTATCAGTTTTAGAGCTAAAATTAGCATGTTTAAAGTGATTTTCATGCTTCCAGGGGCCCGGGAAGTGAATTAAATACCATTTGGAGGCATTTAATGTTCAAGCAAAAACAGGTGATTTTTGACAAAAGAGATAACACCCCCCCATTACGTCATGCTTCAGAAAGGTGAAAAATGGTCTGTTTTCAAATGTTTTATTTTTGAACATCAGTTCACATTTGTAGGTAGATCATCAGTTTAAAAGCTAAAATTAACCATGTTTAAAGTGATTTTCATGCTTCCAGGGGCCCGGGAAGTGAATTAAATACCATTTGGAGGCATTTAATGTTCAAGCAAAAACAGGTGATTTTTGACAAAAGAGATAACACCCCCCCCCCATTACGTCATGCTTCAGAAAGGTGAAAAATGGTCCGTTTTCAAATGTTTTATTTTTGAACGTCAGTTCACATTTGTAGGTAGATCATCAGTTTAAGAGCTACAATTAGCATGTTTAAAGTGATTTTCATGCTTCCAGGGGCCCGGGAAGTGAATTAAATACCATTTAGTGGCATTTAATGTTCAATCAAAAACAGGTGATTTTTGACAAAAGAGATAACACCCCCCCCCCCATTACGTCATGCTTCAGAAAGGTGAAAAATGGTCCGTTTTCAAATGTTTTATTTTTGAACGTCAGTTCACATTTGTAGGTAGATCATCAGTTTAAGAGCTAAAATTAGCATGTTTAAAGTGATTTTCATGCTTCCAGGGGCCCGGGAAGTGAATTAAATACCATTTGGAGGCATTTAATGTTCAAGCAAAAATAGGTGATTTTTGACAAAAGAGATAACACCCCCCATTACGTCATGCTTCAGAAAGGTGAAAAATGGTCCGTTTTCAAATGTTTTATTTTTGAACGTCACTTCACATTTGTAGGTAGATCATCTGTTTAAGAGCTAAAATGAGCATGTTTAAAGTGATTTTCATGCTTCCAGGGGCCCTAAACACAAGATTTGTGGAATGGTTAAAAGTGCATGAAGATGGCCAATTTACTCACTCTGAGGTCTCAAAAAGTGTTTCTTCTCCCCGGGAAGTGAATTAAATACCATTTGGAGGCATTTCATGTTCAAGCAAAAACAGGTGATTTTTGACAAAAGAGATAACACCCCCCCATTACGTCATGCTTCAGAAAGGTGAAAAATGGTCCGTTTTCAAATGTTTTATTTTCGAACGTCAGTTCAAATTTGTATGTAGATCATCAGTTTTAGAGCCAAAATTAGCATGTTTAAAGTGATTTTCATGCTTCCAGGGGCCCGGGAAGTGAATTAAATACTATTTGGAGGCATTTAATGTTCAAGCAAAAACAGGTGATTTTTGACAAAAGAGATAACACCCCCCATTACGTCATGCTTCAGAAAGGTGAAAAATGGTCCGTTTTCAAATGTTTTATTTTTGAACGTCAGTTCACATTTGTAGGTAGATCATCAGTTTAAGAGCTAAAATTAGCATGTTTAAAGTGATTTTCATGCTTCCAGGGGCCCGGGAAGTGAATTAAATACCATTTGGAAGCATTTAATGTTCAAGCAAAAATAGGTGATTTTTGACAAAAGAGATAACACCCGCCCCCCCATTACGTCATGCTTCAGAAAGGTGAAAAATGGTCCGTTTTCAAATGTTTTATTTTTGAACGCCAGTTCACATTTGTAGGTAGATCATCAGTTTTAGAGCTAAAATTAGCATGTTTAAAGTGATTTTCATGCTTCCAAGGGCCCTAAACACAAGATTTGTGGAATGGTTAAAAGTGCATGAAAATGGCCAATTTACTCACTCTGAGGTCTCAAAAAGTGTTTCTTCTCCCCGGGAAGTGAATTAAATACCATTTGGAGGCATTTCATGTTCAAGCAAAAACAGGTGATTTTTGACAAAAGAGATAACACCCCCCCCATTACGTCATGCTTCAGAAAGGTGAAAAATGGTCCGTTTTCAAATGTTTTATTTTCGAACGTCAGTTCAAATTTGTATGTAGATCATCAGTTTTAGAGCCAAAATTAGCATGTTTAAAGTGATTTTCATGCTTCCAGGGGCCCGGGAAGTGAATTAAATACCATTTGGAGGCATTTAATTTTCAAGCAAAAACAGGTGATTTTTGACAAAAGAGATAACACCCCCCCCCATTACGTCATGCTTCAGAAAGGTGAAAAATGGTCCCTTTTCAAATGTTTTATTTTTGAACGTCAGTTCACATTTGTAGGTAGATCATCAGTTTTAGAGCTAAAGTTAGCATGTTTAAAGTGATTTTCATGCTTCCAGCGGCCCGGGAAGTGAATTAAATACCATTTGGAGGCATTTAATGTTCAAGCAAAAACAGGTGATTTTTGACAAAAGAGATAACACCCCCCCATTACGTCATGCTTCAGAAAGGTGAAAAATGGTCCGTTTTCAAATGTTTTATTTTTGAACGTCAGTTCACATTTGTAGGTAGATTATCAGTTTTAGAGCTAAAATTAGCATGTTTAAAGTGATTTTCATGCTTCCAGGGGCCCGGGAAGTGAATTAAATACCATTTGGAGGCATTTAATGTTCAAGCAAAAACAGGTGATTTTTGACAAAAGAGATAACACCCCCCCATTACGTCATGCTTCAGAAAGGTGAAAAATGGTCCGTTTTCAAATGTTTTATTTTTGAACGTCAGTTCACATTTGTAGGTAGATCATCAGTTTAAGAGCTAAAATTAGCATGTTTAAAGTGATTTTCATGCTTCCAGGGGCCCGGGAAGTGAATTAAATACCATTTGGAGGCATTTAATGTTCAAGCAAAAATAGGTGATTTTTGACAAAAGAGATAACACCCCCCATTACGTCATGCTTCAGAAAGGTGAAAAATGGTCCGTTTTCAAATGTTTTATTTTTGAACGTCACTTCACATTTGTAGGTAGATCATCTGTTTAAGAGCTAAAATGAGCATGTTTAAAGTGATTGTCATGCTTCCAGGGGCCCTAAACACAAGATTTGTGGAATGGTTAAAAGTGCATGAAGATGGCCAATTTACTCACTCTGAGGTCTCAAAAAGTGTTTCTTCTCCCCGGGAAGTGAATTAAATACCATTTGGAGGTATTTCATGTTCAAGCAAAAACAGGTGATTTTTGACAAAAGAGATAACACCCCCCCATTACGTCATGCTTCAGAAAGGTGAAAAATGGTCCGTTTTCAAATGTTTTATTTTCGAACGTCAGTTCAAATTTGTATGTAGATCATCAGTTTTAGAGCCAAAATTAGCATGTTTAAAGTGATTTTCATGCTTCCAGGGGCCCGGGAAGTGAATTAAATGCCATTTGGAGGCATTTAATTTTCAAGCAAAAACAGGTGATTTTTGACAAAAGAGATAACCCCCCCCCATTACGTCATGCTTCAGAAAGGTGAAAAATGGTCCCTTTTCAAATGTTTTATTTTTGAACGTCAGTTCACATTTGTAGGTAGATCATCAGTTTTAGAGCTAAAGTTAGCATGTTTAAAGTGATTTTCATGCTTCCAGGGGCCCGGGAAGTGAATCAAATACCATTTGGAAGCATTTAATGTTCAAGCAAAAATAGGTGATTTTTGACAAAAGAGATAACACCCCCCCCCCATTACGTCATGCTTCAGAAAGGTGAAAAATGGTCCGTTTTCAAATGTTTTATTTTTGAACTTCAGTTCACATTTGTAGGTAGATCATCAGTTTTAGAGCTAAAATTAGCATGTTTAAAGTGATTTTCATGCTTCCAAGGGCCCTAAACACAAGATTTGTGGAATGGTTAAAAGTGCATGAAAATGGCCAATTTACTCACTCTGAGGTCTCAAAAAGTGTTTCTTCTCCCCGGGAAGTGAATTAAATACCATTTGGAGGCATTTCATGTTCAAGCAAAAACAGGTGATTTTTGACAAAAGAGATAACACCCCCCCATTACGTCATGCTTCAGAAAGGTGAAAAATGGTCCGTTTTCAAATGTTTTATTTTCGAACGTCAGTTCAAATTTGTATGTAGATCATCAGTTTTAGAGCCAAAATTAGCATGTTTAAAGTGATTTTCATGCTTCCAGGGGCCCGGGAAGTGAATTAAATACCATTTGGAGGCATTTAATTTCCAAGCAAAAACAGGTGATTTTTGACAAAAGAGATAACACCCCCCCCATTACGTCATGCTTCAGAAAGGTGAAAAATGGTCCCTTTTCAAATGTTTTATTTTTGAACGTCAGTTCACATTTGTAGGTAGATCATCAGTTTTAGAGCTAAAGTTAGCATGTTTAAAGTGATTTTCATGCTTCCAGCGGCCCGGGAAGTGAATTAAATACCATTTGGAGGCATTTAATGTTCAAGCAAAAACAGGTGATTTTTGACAAAAGAGATAACACCCCCCCATTACGTCATGCTTCAGAAAGGTGAAAAATGGTCCGTTTTCAAATGTTTTATTTTTGAACATCAGTTCACATTTGTAGGTAGATCATCAGTTTAAGAGCTAAAATTAACCATGTTTAAAGTGATTTTCATGCTTTCAGGGGCCCGGGAAGTGAATTAAATACCATTTGGAGGCATTTAATGTTCAAGCAAAAACAGGTGATTTTTGACAAAAGAGATAACACCCCCCCCCCCATTACGTCATGCTTCAGAAAGGTGAAAATGGTCCGTTTTCAAATGTTTTATTTTTGAACGTCAGTCCACATTTGTAGGTAGATCCTCGGTTTAAGAGCTAAAATTAGCATGTTTAAAGTGATTTTCATGCTTCCAGGGGCCCGGGAAGTGAATTAAATACCATTTGGAGGCATTTAATGTTCAAGCAAAAACAGGTGATTTTTGACAAAAGAGATAACACCCCCCCATTACGTCATGCTTCAGAAAGGTGAAAAATGGTCCATTTTCAAATGTTTTATTTTTGAACGTCAGTTCACATTTGTAGGTAGATCATCAGTTTAAGAGCTAAAATTAGCATGTTTAAAGTGATTTTCATGCTTCCAGGGGCCCGGGAAGTGAATTAAATACCATTTAGTGGCATTTAATGTTCAAGCAAAAACTGGTGATTTTTGACAAGAGAGATAACACCCCCCCATTACGTCCTGCTTCAGAAAGGTGAAAAATGGTCCGTTTTCAAATGTTTTATTTTTGAACGTCAGTTCACATTTGTAGGTAGATCATCAGTTTTAGAGCTAAAATTAGCATGTTTAAAGTGATTTTCATGCTTCCAGGGGCCCTAAACACAAGATTTGTGGAATGGTTAAAAGTGCATGAAGATGGCCAATTTACTCACTCTGAGGTCTCAAAAAGTGTTTCTTCTCCCCGGGAAGTGAATTAAATACCATTTGGAGGCATTTCATGTTCAAGCAAAAACAGGTGATTTTTGACAAAAGAGATAACACCCCCCCATTACGTCATGCTTCAGAAAGGTGAAAAATGGTCCGTTTTCAAATGTTTTATTTTCGAACGTCAGTTCAAATTTGTATGTAGATCATCAGTTTTAGAGCCAAAATTAGCATGTTTAAAGTGATTTTCATGCTTCCAGGGGCCCTAAACACAAGATTTGTGGAATGGTTAAAAGTGCATGAAAATGGCCAATTTACTCACTCTGAGGTCTCAAAAAGTGTTTCTTTACCCCGGGAAGTGAATTAAATACCATTTGGAGGCATTTAATGTTCATGCAAAAACAGGTGATTTTTGACAAAAGAGATAACACCCCCCCCCCATTACGTCATGCTTCAGAAAGGTGAAAATGGTCCGTTTTCAAATGTTTTATTTTTGAACGTCAGTCCACATTTGTAGGTAGATCATCAGTTTAAGAGCTAAAATTAGCATGTTTAAAGTGATTTTCATGCTTCCAGGGGCCCGGGAAGTGAATTAAATACCATTTGGAGGCATTTAATGTTCAAGCAAAAACAGGTGATTTTTGACAAAAGAGATAACACCCCCCCCCTTACGTCATGCTTCAGAAAGGTGAAAAATGGTCCATTTTCAAATGTTTTATTTTTGAACGTCAGTTCACATTTGTAGGTAGATCATCAGTTTAAGAGCTAAAATTAGCATGTTTAAAGTGATTTTCATGCTTCCAGGGGCCCGGGAAGTGAATTAAATACCATTTAGTGGCATTTAATGTTCAAGCAAAAACTGGTGATTTTTGACAAGAGAGATAACACCCCCCCATTACGTCCTGCTTCAGAAAGGTGAAAAATGGTCCGTTTTCAAATGTTTTATTTTTGAACGTCAGTTCACATTTGTAGGTAGATCATCAGTTTTAGAGCTAAACTTAGCATGTTTAAAGTGATTTTTATGCTTCCAGGGGCCCAGGAAGTGAATTAAATACCATTTCGAGGCATTTCATGTTCAAGCAAAAACAGGTGATTTTTGACAAAAGAGATAACACCCCCCCATTACGTCATGCTTCAGAAAGGTGAAAAATGGTCCGTTTTCAAATGTTTTATTTTTGAACGTCAGTTCACATTTGTAGGTAGATCATCCGTTTAAGAGCTAAAATTAGCATGTTTAAAGTGATTTTCATGCTTCCAGGGGCCCGGGAAGTGAATTAAATACCATTTGGAGGCATTTAATGTTCAAGCAAAAATAGGTGATTTTTGACAAAAGAGGAAACACCCCCCATTACGTCATGCTTCAGAAAGGTGAAAAATGGTCCGTTTTCAAATGTTTAATTTTGAACGTCAGTTCACATTTGTAGGTAGATCATCAGTTTAAGAGCTAAAATGAGCATGTTTAAAGTGATTTTCATGCTTCCCGGGGCCCTAAACACAAGATTTATGGAATGGTTAAAAGTGCATGAAAATGGCCAATTTACTCACTCTGAGGTCTCAAAAAGTGTTTCTTCTCCCCGGGAAGTGAATTAAATACCATTTGGAGGCATTTCATGTTCAAGCAAAAACAGGTGATTTTTGACAAAAGAGATAACACCCCCCCATTACGTCATGCTTCAGAAAGGTGAAAATGGTCCGTTTTCAAATGTTTTATTTTTGAACGTCAGTCCACATTTGTAGGTTGATCATCAGTTTAAGAGCTAAAATTAGCATGTTTAAAGTGATTTTCATGCTTCCAGGGGCCCGGGAAGTGAATTAAATACCATTTGGAGGCATTTAATTTTCAAGCAAAAACAGGTGATTTTTGACAAAAGAGATAACACCCCCCCCATTACGTCATGCTTCAGAAAGGTGAAAAATGGTCCCTTTTCAAATGTTTTATTTTTGAACGTCAGTTCACATTTGTAGGTAGATCATCAGTTTTAGAGCTAAAGTTAGCATGTTTAAAGTGATTTTCATGCTTCCAGCGGCCCGGGAAGTGAATTAAATACCATTTGGAGGCATTTAATGTTCAAGCAAAAACAGGTGATTTTTGACAAAAGAGATAACACCCCCCCATTACGTCATGCTTCAGAAAGGTGAAAAATGGTCCGTTTTCAAATGTTTTATTTTTGAACGTCAGTTCACATTTGTAGGTAGATTATCAGTTTTAGAGCTAAAATTAGCATGTTTAAAGTGATTTTCATGCTTCCAGGGGCCCGGGAAGTGAATTAAATACCATTTGGAGGCATTTAATGTTCAAGCAAAAACAGGTGATTTTTGACAAAAGAGATAACACCCCCCATTACGTCATGCTTCAGAAAGGTGAAAAATGGTCTGTTTTCAAATGTTTTATTTTTGAACATCAGTTCACATTTGTAGGTAGATCATCAGTTTAAGAGCTAAAATTAACCATGTTTAAAGTGATTTTCATGCTTCCAGGGGCCCGGGAAGTGAATTAAATACCATTTGGAGGCATTTAATGTTCAAGCAAAAACAGGTGATTTTTGACAAAAGAGATAACACCCCCCCCCCATTACGTCATGCTTCAGAAAGGTGAAAAATGGTCCGTTTTCAAATGTTTTATTTTTGAACGTCAGTTCACATTTGTAGGTAGATCATCAGTTTAAGAGCTACAATTAGCATGTTTAAAGTGATTTTCATGCTTCCAGGGGCCCGGGAAGTGAATTAAATACCATTTGGAGGCATTTAATGTTCAAGCAAAAATAGGTGATTTTTGACAAAAGAGATAACACCCCCCATTACGTCATGCTTCAGAAAGGTGAAAAATGGTCCGTTTTCAAATGTTTTATTTTTGAACGTCACTTCACATTTGTAGGTAGATCATCTGTTTAAGAGCTAAAATGAGCATGTTTAAAGTGATTTTCATGCTTCCAGGGGCCATAAACACAAGATTTGTGGAATGGTTAAAAGTGCATGAAGATGGCCAATTTACTCACTCTGAGGTCTCAAAAAGTGTTTCTTCTCCCCGGGAAGTGAATTAAATACCATTTGGAGGCATTTCATGTTCAAGCAAAAACAGGTGTTTTTTGACAAAAGAGATAACACCCCCCCATTACGTCATGCTTCAGAAAGGTGAAAAATGGTCCGTTTTCAAATGTTTTATTTTCGAACGTCAGTTCAAATTTGTATGTAGATCATCAGTTTTAGAGCCAAAATTAGCATGTTTAAAGTGATTTTCATGCTTCCAGGGGCCCGGGAAGTGAATTAAATGCCATTTGGAGGCATTTAATTTTCAAGCAAAAACAGGTGATTTTTGACAAAAGAGATAACCCCCCCCATTACGTCATGCTTCAGAAAGGTGAAAAATGGTCCCTTTTCAAATGTTTTATTTTTGAACGTCAGTTCACATTTGTAGGTAGATCATCAGTTTTAGAGCTAAAGTTAGCATGTTTAAAGTGATTTTCATGCTTCCAGGGGCCCGGGAAGTGAATTAAATACTATTTGGAGGCATTTAATGTTCAAGCAAAAACAGGTGATTTTTGACAAAAGAGATAACACCCCCCCCATTACGTCATGCTTCAGAAAGGTGAAAAATGGTCCGTTTTCAAATGTTTTATTTTTGAACGTCAGTTCACATTTGTAGGTAGGTCATCAGTTTAAGAGCTAAAATTAGCATGTTTAAAGTGATTTTCATGCTTCCAGGGGCCCGGGAAGTGAATTAAATACCATTTGGAAGCATTTAATGTTCAAGCAAAAATAGGTGATTTTTGACAAAAGAGATAACACCCCCCCCCCCCCCCCATTACGTCATGCTTCAGAAAGGTGAAAAATGGTCCGTTTTCAAATGTTTTATTTTTGAACGTCAGTTCACATTTGTAGGTAGATCATCAGTTTTAGAGCTAAAATTAGCATGTTTAAAGTGATTTTCATGCTTCCAAGGGCCCTAAACACAAGATTTGTGGAATGGTTAAAAGTGCATGAAAATGGCCAATTTACTCACTCTGAGGTCTCAAAAAGTGTTTCTTCTCCCCGGGAAGTGAATTAAATACCATTTGGAGGCATTTCATGTTCAAGCAAAAACAGGTGATTTTTGACAAAAGAGATAACACCCCCCCATTACGTCATGCTTCAGAAAGGTGAAAAATGGTCCGTTTTCAAATGTTTTATTTTCGAACGTCAGTTCAAATTTGTATGTAGATCATCAGTTTTAGAGCCAAAATTAGCATGTTTAAAGTGATTTTCATGCTTCCAGGGGCCCGGGAAGTGAATTAAATACCATTTGGAGGCATTTAATTTTCAAGCAAAAACAGGTGATTTTTGACAAAAGAGATAACACCCCCCCCATTACGTCATGCTTCAGAAAGGTGAAAAATGGTCCCTTTTCAAATGTTTTATTTTTGAACGTCAGTTCACATTTGTAGGTAGATCATCAGTTTTAGAGCTAAAGTTAGCATGTTTAAAGTGATTTTCATGCTTCCAGCGGCCCGGGAAGTGAATTAAATACCATTTGGAGGCATTTAATGTTCAAGCAAAAACAGGTGATTTTTGACAAAAGAGATAACACCCCCCCATTACGTCATGCTTCAGAAAGGTGAAAAATGGTCCGTTTTCAAATGTTTTATTTTTGAACGTCAGTTCACATTTGTAGGTAGATCATCAGTTTAAGTGCTAAAATTAGCATGTTTAAAGTGATTTTCATGCTTCCAGGGGCCCGGGAAGTGAATTAAATACCATTTGGAAGCATTTAATGTTCAAGCAAAAATAGGTGATTTTTGACAAAAGAGATAACACCCCCCCCATTACGTCATGCTTCAGAAAGGTGAAAAATGGTCCGTTTTCAAATGTTTTATTTTTGAACGTCAGTTCACATTTGTAGGTAGATCATCAGTTTTAGAGCTAAAATTAGCATGTTTAAAGTGATTTTCATGCTTCCAAGGGCCCTAAACACAAGATTTGTGGAATGGTTAAAAGTGCATGAAAATGGCCAATTTACTCACTCTGAGGTCTCAAAAAGTGTTTCTTCACCCCGGGAAGTGAATTAAATACCATTTGGATGCATTTAATGTTCCAGCAAAAACAGGTGATTTTTGACAAAAGAGATAACACCCCCATTACGTCATGCTTCAGAAAGGTGAAAAATTGTCCGTTTTCAAATGTTTTATTTTTGAACGTCAGTTCACATTTGTAGGTAGATTATCAGTTTTAGAGCTAAAATTAGCATGTTTAAAGTGATTTTCATGCTTCCAGGGGCCCGGGAAGTGAATTAAATACCATTTGGAGGCATTTAATGTTCAAGCAAAAACAGGTGATTTTTGACAAAAGAGATAACACCCCCCCCATTACGTCATGCTTCAGAAAGGTGAAAAATGGTCTGTTTTCAAATGTTTTATTTTTGAACATCAGTTCACATTTGTAGGTAGATCATCAGTTTAAGAGCTAAAATTAACCATGTTTAAAGTGATTTTCATGCTTCCAGGGGCCCGGGAAGTGAATTAAATACCATTTGGAGGCATTTAATGTTCAAGCAAAAACAGGTGATTTTTGACAAAAGAGATAACACCCCCCCCCCCATTACGTCATGCTTCAGAAAGGTGAAAATGGTCCGTTTTCAAATGTTTTATTTTTGAACGTCAGTCCACATTTGTAGGTAGATCCTCGGTTTAAGAGCTAAAATTAGCATGTTTAAAGTGATTTTCATGCTTCCAGGGGCCCGGGAAGTGAATTAAATACCATTTGGAGGCATTTAATGTTCAAGCAAAAACAGGTGATTTTTGACAAAAGAGATAACACCCCCCCATTACGTCATGCTTCAGAAAGGTGAAAAATGGTCCATTTTCAAATGTTTTATTTTTGAACGTCAGTTCACATTTGTAGGTAGATCATCAGTTTAAGAGCTAAAATTAGCATGTTTAAAGTGATTTTCATGCTTCCAGGGGCCCGGGAAGTGAATTAAATACCATTTAGTGGCATTTAATGTTCAAGCAAAAACTGGTGATTTTTGACAAGAGAGATAACACCCCCCCATTACGTCCTGCTTCAGAAAGGTGAAAAATGGTCCGTTTTCAAATGTTATATTTTTGAACGTCAGTTCACATTTGTAGGTAGATCATCAGTTTTAGAGCTAAAATTAGCATGTTTAAAGTGATTTTTATGCTTCCAGGGGCCCAGGAAGTGAATTAAATACCATTTCGAGGCATTTCATGTTCAAGCAAAAACAGGTGATTTTTGACAAAAGAGATAACACCCCCCCCCCATTACGTCATGCTTCAGAAAGGTGAAAAATGGTCCGTTTTCAAATGTTTTATTTTTGAACGTCAGTTCACATTTGTAGGTAGATCATCAGTTTAAGAGCTAAAATTAGCATGTTTAAAGTGATTTTCATGCTTCCAGGGGCCCGGGAAGTGAATTAAATACCATTTGGAGGCATTTAATGTTCAAGCAAAAATAGGTGATTTTTGACAAAAGAGGTAACACCCCCCATTACGTCATGCTTCAGAAAGGTGAAAAATGGTCCGTTTTCAAATGTTTAATTTTGAACGTCAGTTCACATTTGTAGGTAGATCATCAGTTTAAGAGCTAAAATGAGCATGTTTAAAGTGATTTTCATGCTTCCCGGGGCCCTAAACACAAGATTTGTGGAATGGTTAAAAGTGCATGAAAATGGCCAATTTACTCACTCTGAGGTCTCAAAAAGTGTTTCTTTACCCCGGGAAGTGAATTAAATACCATTTGGAGGCATTTAATGTTCAAGCAAAAACAGGTGATTTTTGACAAAAGAGATAACACCCCCCCCCCATTACGTCATGCTTCAGAAAGGTGAAAATGGTCCGTTTTCAAATGTTTTATTTTTGAACGTCAGTCCACATTTGTAGGTAGATCATCAGTTTAAGAGCTAAAATTAGCATGTTTAAAGTGATTTTCATGCTTCCAGGGGCCCGGGAAGTGAATTAAATACCATTTGGAGGCATTTAATGTTCAAGCAAAAACAGGTGATTTTTGACAAAAGAGATAACACCCCCCCCTTACGTCATGCTTCAGAAAGGTGAAAAATGGTCTGTTTTCAAATGTTTTATTTTTGAACATCAGTTCACATTTGTAGGTAGATCATCAGTTTAAGAGCTAAAATTAACCATGTTTAAAGTGATTTTCATGCTTCCAGGGGCCCGGGAAGTGAATTAAATACCATTTGGAGGCATTTCATGTTCAAGCAAAAACAGGTGATTTTTGACAAAAGAGATAACACCCCCCCCCCATTACGTCATGCTTCAGAAAGGTGAAAATGGTCCGTTTTCAAATGTTTTATTTTTGAACGTCAGTCCACATTTGTAGGTAGATCCTCGGTTTAAGAGCTAAAATTAGCATGTTTAAAGTGATTTTCATGCTTCCAGGGGCCCGGGAAGTGAATTAAATACCATTTGGAGGCATTTAATGTTCAAGCAAAAACAGGTGATTTTTGACAAAAGAGATAACACCCCCCCATTACGTCATGCTTCAGAAAGGTGAAAAATGGTCCATTTTCAAATGTTTTATTTTTGAACGTCAGTTCACATTTGTAGGTAGATCATCAGTTTAAGAGCTAAAATTAGCATGTTTAAAGTGATTTTCATGCTTCAAGGGGCCCGGGAAGTGAATTAAATACCATTTAGTGGCATTTAATGTTCAAGCAAAAACTGGTGATTTTTGACAAGAGAGATAACACCCCCCCATTACGTCCTGCTTCAGAAAGGTGAAAAATGGTCCGTTTTCAAATGTTTTATTTTTGAACGTCAGTTCACATTTGTAGGTAGATCATCAGTTTTAGAGCTAAAATTAGCATGTTTAAAGTGATTTTCATGCTTCCAGGGGCCCTAAACACAAGATTTGTGGAATGGTTAAAAGTGCATGAAAATGGCCAATTTACTCACTCTGAGGTCTCAAAAAGTGTTTCTTTACCCCGGGAAGTGAATTAAATACCATTTGGAGGCATTTAATGTTCAAGCAAAAACAGGTGATTTTTGACAAAAGAGATAACACCCCCCCCCCCCATTACGTCATGCTTCAGAAAGGTGAAAATGGTCCGTTTTCAAATGTTTTATTTTTGAACGTCAGTCCACATTTGTAGGTAGATCATCAGTTTAAGAGCTAAAATTAGCATGTTTAAAGTGATTTTCATGCTTCCAGGGGCCCGGGAAGTGAATTAAATACCATTTGGAGGCATTTAATGTTCAAGCAAAAACAGGTGATTTTTGACAAGAGAGATAACACCCCCCCATTACGTCCTGCTTCAGAAAGGTGAAAAATGGTCCGTTTTCAAATGTTTTATTTTTGAACGTCAGTTCACATTTGTAGGTAGATCATCAGTTTTAGAGCTAAAATTAGCATGTTTAAAGTGATTTTTATGCTTCCAGGGGCCCAGGAAGTGAATTAAATACCATTTCGAGGCATTTCATGTTCAAGCAAAAACAGGTGCTTTTTGACAAAAGAGATAACACCCCCCCCATTACGTCATGCTTCAGAAAGGTGAAAAATGGTCCGTTTTCAAATGTTTTATTTTTGAACGTCAGTTCACATTTGTAGGTAGATCATCAGTTTAAGAGCTAAAATTAGCATGTTTAAAGTGATTTTCATGCTTCCAGGGGCCCGGGAAGTGAATTAAATACCATTTGGAGGCATTTAATGTTCAAGCAAAAATAGGTGATTTTTGACAAAAGAGGTAACACCCCCCATTACGTCATGCTTCAGAAAGGTGAAAAATGGTCCGTTTTCAAATGTTTAATTTTGAACGTCAGTTCACATTTGTAGGTAGATCATCAGTTTAAGAGCTAAAATGAGCATGTTTAAAGTGATTTTCATGCTTCCCGGGGCCCTAAACACAAGATTTATGGAATGGTTAAAAGTGCATGAAAATGGCCAATTTACTCACTCTGAGGTCTCAAAAAGTGTTTCTTCTCCCCGGGAAGTGAATTAAATACCATTTGGAGGCATTTCATGTTCAAGCAAAAACAGGTGATTTTTGACAAAAGAGATAACACCCCCCCCCCCCCCATTACGTCATGCTTCAGAAAGGTGAAAAATGGTCCCTTTTGAAATGTTTTATTTTTGAACGTCAGTTCACATTTGTAGGTAGATCATCAGTTTTAGAGCTAAAGTTAGCATGTTTAAAGTGATTTTCATGCTTCCAGGGGCCCGGGAAGTGAATTAAATACCATTTGGAGGCATTTAATGTTCAAGCAAAGACAGGTGATTTTTGACAAAAGAGATAACACCCCCCCATTACGTCATGCTTCAGAAAGGTGAAAAATGGTCCGTTTTCAAATGTTTTATTTTTGAACGTCAGTTCACATTTGTAGGTAGATCATCAGTATAAGAGCTAAAATTAGCATGTTTAAAGTGATTTTCATGCTTCCAGGGGTCCGGGAAGTGAATTAAATACCATTTGGAAGCATTTAATGTTCAAGCAAAAATAGGTGATTTTTGACAAAAGAGATAACACCCCCCCATTACGTCATGCTTCAGGAAGGTGAAAAATGGTCCGTTTTCAAATGTTTTATTTTTGAACGTCAGTTCACATTTGTAGGTAGATCATCAGTTTTAGAGCTAAAATTAGCATGTTTAAAGTGATTTTCATGCTTCCAAGGGCCCTAAACACAAGATTTGTGGAATGGTTAAAAGTGCATGAAAATGGCCAATTTACTCACTCTGAGGTCTCAAAAAGTGTTTCTTCACCCCGGGAAGTGAATTAAATACCATTTGGATGCATTTAATGTTCAAGCAAAAACAGGTGATTTTTGACAAAAGAGATAACACCCCCATTACGTCATGCTTCAGAAAGTTGAAAAATTGTCAGTTTTCAAATGTTTTATTTTTGAACGTCAGTTCACATTTGTAGGTAGATTATCAGTTTTAGAGCTAAAATTAGCATGTTTAAAGTGATTTTCATGCTTCCAGGGGCCCGGGAAGTGAATTAAATACCATTTGGAGGCATTTAATGTTCAAGCAAAAACAGGTGATTTTTGACAAAAGAGATAACACCCTCCCATTACGTCATGCTTCAGAAAGGTGAAAAATGGTCTGTTTTCAAATGTTTTATTTTTGAACGTCAGTTCACATTTGTAGGTAGATCATCAGTTTTAGAGCTAAAATTAGCATGTTTAAAGTGATTTTCATGCTTCCAGGGGCCCTAAACACAAGATTTGTGGAATGGTTAAAAGTGCATGAAAATGGCCAATTTACTCACTCTGAGGTCTCAAAAAGTGTTTCTTCACCCCGGGAAGTGAATTAAATACCATTTGGATGCATTTAATGTTCAAGCAAAAACAGGTGATTTTTGACAAAAGAGATAACACCCCCATTACGTCATGCTTCAGAAAGTTGAAAATGGTCCGTTTTCAAATGTTTTATTTTTGAACGTCAGTCCACATTTGTAGGTAGATCATCAGTTTAAGAGCTAAAATTAGCATGTTTAAAGTGATTTTCATGCTTCCAGGGGCCCGGGAAGTGAATTAAATACCATTTGGAGGCATTTAATGTTCAATCAAAAACAGGTGATTTTTGACAAGAGAGATAACACCCCCCCATTACGTCATGCTTCAGAAAGGTGAAAAATGGTCCATTTTCAAATGTTTTATTTTTGAACGTCAGTTCACATTTGTAGGTAGATCATCAGTTTAAGAGCTAAAATTAGCATGTTTAAAGTGATTTTCATGCTTCCAGGGGCCCGGGAAGTGAATTAAATACCATTTAGTGGCATTTAATGTTCAAGCAAAAACTGGTGATTTTTGACAAGAGAGATAACACCCCCCCATTACGTCCTGCTTCAGAAAGGTGAAAAATGGTCCGTTTTCAAATGTTTTATTTTAGAACGTCAGTTCACATTTGTAGGTAGATCATCAGTTTTAGAGCTAAAATTAGCATGTTTAAAGTGATTTTCATGCTTCCAGGGGCCCTAAACACAAGATTTGTGGAATGGTTAAAAGTGCATGAAAATGGCCAATTTACTCACTCTGAGGTCTCAAAAAGTGTTTCTTCACCCCGGGAAGTGAATTAAATACCATTTGGAGGCATTTAATCTTCAAGCAAAAACAGGGGATTTTTGACAAAAGAGATAACACCCCCCCATTGCGTCATGCTTCAGAAAGGTGAAAAATGGTCCGTTTTCAAATGTTTTATTTTTGTACATCAGTTCACATTTGTAGGTAGATCATCAGTTTTAGAGCTAAAATTAGCATGTTTAAAGTGATTTGTATGCTTCCAGGGGCCCAGGAAGTGAATTAAATACCATTTGGAGGCATTTCATGTTCAATCAAAAACAGGTGATTTTTGACAAAAGAGATAACACCCCCCCCCATTACGTCATGCTTCAGAAAGGTGAAAAATGGTCCGTTTTCAAATGTTTTATTTTTGAACGTCAGTTCACATTTGTAGGTAGATCATCAGTTTAAGAGCTAAAATTAGCATGTTTAAAGTGATTTTCATGCTTCCAGGGGCCCGGGAAGTGAATTAAATACCATTTAGTGGCATTTAATGTTCAAGCAAAAACTGGTGATTTTTGACAAGAGAGATAACACCCCCCCATTACGTCCTGCTTCAGAAAGGTGAAAAATGGTCCGTTTTCAAATGTTTTATTTTAGAACGTCAGTTCACATTTGTAGGTAGATCATCAGTTTTAGAGCTAAAATTAGCATGTTTAAAGTGATTTTCATGCTTCCAGGGGCCCTAAACACAAGATTTGTGGAATGGTTAAAAGTGCATGAAAATGGCCAATTTACTCACTCTGAGGTCTCAAAAAGTGTTTCTTCACCCCGGGAAGTGAATTAAATACCATTTGGAGGCATTTAATCTTCAAGCAAAAACAGGGGATTTTTGACAAAAGAGATAACACCCCCCCATTGCGTCATGCTTCAGAAAGGTGAAAAATGGTCCATTTTCAAATGTTTTATTTTTGTACATCAGTTCACATTTGTAGGTAGATCATCAGTTTTAGAGCTAAAATTAGCATGTTTAAAGTGATTTTTATGCTTCCAGGGGCCCAGGAAGTGAATTAAATACCATTTGGAGGCATTTAATGTTCAAGCAAAAATAGGTGATTTTTGACAAAAGAGATAACACCCCCCATTACGTCATGCTTCAGAAAGGTGAAAAATGGTCCGTTTTCAAATGTTTTATTTTTGAACGTCAGTTCACATTTGTAGGTAGATCATCAGTTTAAGAGCTAAAATGAGCATGTTTAAAGTGATTTTCATGCTTCCAGGGGCCCTAAACACAAGATTTGTGGAATGGTTAAAAGTGCATGAAGATGGCCAATTTACTCACTCTGAGGTCTCAAAAAGTGTTTCTTCTCCCCGGGAAGTGAATTAAATACCATTTGGAGGCATTTCATGTTCAAGCAAAAACAGGTGATTTTTGACAAAAGAGATAACACCCCCCCATTACGTCATGCTTCAGAAAGGTGAAAAATGGTCCATTTTCAAATGTTTTATTTTCGAACGTCAGTTCAAATTTGTATGTAGATCATCAGTTTTAGAGCCAAAATTAGCATGTTTAAAGTGATTTTCATGCTTCCAGGGCCCGGGAAGTGAATTAAATACCATTTGGAGGCATTTAATTTTCAAGCAAAAACAGGTGATTTTTGACAAAAGAGATAACACCCCCCCCCATTACGTCATGCTTCAGAAAGGTGAAAAATGGTCCCTTTTCAAATGTTTTATTTTTGAACGTCAGTTCACTTTTGTAGGTAGATCATCAGTTTTAGAGCTAAAGTTAGCATTTTTAAAGTGATTTTCATGCTTCCAGGGGCCCGGGAAGTGAATTAAATACCATTTGGAGGCATTTAATGTTCAAGCAAAAACAGGTGATTTTTGACAAAAGAGATAACACCCCCCCATTACGTTATGCTTCAGAAAGGTGAAAAATGGTCCGTTTTCAAATGTTTTATTTTTGAACGTCAGTTCACATTTGTAGGTAGATCATCAGTTTAAGAGCTAAAATTAGCATGTTTAAAGTGATTTTCATGCTTCCAGGGGCCCGGGAAGTGAATTAAATACCATTTGGAAGCATTTAATGTTCAAGCAAAAATAGGTGGTTTTTGACAAAAGAGATAACACCCCCCCCCCATTACGTCATGCTTCAGAAAGGTGAAAAATTGTCCGTTTTCAAATGTTTTATTTTTGAACGTCAGTTCACATTTGTAGGTAGATTATCAGTTTTAGAGCTAAAATTAGCATGTTTAAAGTGATTTTCATGCTTCCAGGGGCCCGGGAAGTGAATTAAATACCATTTGGAGGCATTTAATGTTCAAGCAAAAACAGGTGATTTTTGACAAAAGAGATAACACCCCCCCATTACGTCATGCTTCAGAAAGGTGAAAAATGGTCTGTTTTCAAATGTTTTATTTTTGAACGTCAGTTCACATTTGTAGGTAGATCATCAGTTTAAGAGCTAAAATTAGCATGTTTAACCCCTTCAGTGCTAATGACAAGGGTAACTCGTCATGGAGTTTCCATTGATTTCAATGGAAAGTCAATGGAGGTCCATAAACACTTTTAGCAGCCAAGTGGTTAAAGTGATTTTCATGCTTCCAGGGGCCCGGGAAGTGAATTAAATACCATTTAGTGGCATTTAATGTTCAAGCAAAAACTGGTGATTTTTGACAAAAGAGATAACACCCCCCCATTACGTCCTGCTTCAGAAAGGTGAAAAATGGTCCGTTTTCAAATGTTTTATTTTTGAACGTCAGTTCACATTTGTAGGTAGATCATCAGTTTTAGAGCTAAAATTAGCATGTTTAAAGTGATTTTCATGCTTCCAGGGGCCCTAAACACAAGATTTGTGGAATGATTAAAAGTGCATGAAAATGGCCAATTTACTCACTCTGAGGTCTCAAAAAGTGTTTCTTCACCCCGGGAAGTGAATTAAATACCATTTGGAGGCATTTAATGTTCAAGCAAAAACAGGTGATTTTTGACAAAAGAGATAACACCCCCCATTACGTCATGCTTCAGAAAGGTGAAAATGGTCCGTTTCCAAATGTTTTATTTTTGAACGTCAGTCCACATTTGTAGGTAGATCATCAGTTTAAGAGCTAAAATTAGCATGTTTAAAGTGATTTTCATGCTTCCAGGGGCCCGGGAAGTGAATTAAATACCATTTGGAGGCATTTAATGTTCAAGCAAAAACAGGTGATTTTTGACAAGAGAGATAACACCCCCCCATTACGTCATGCTTCAGAAAGGTGAAAAATGGTCCATTTTCAAATGTTTTATTTTTGAACGTCAGTTCACATTTGTAGGTAGATCATCAGTTTAAGAGCTAAAATTAGCATGTTTAAAGTGATTTTCATGCTTCCAGGGGCCCGGGAAGTGAATTAAATACCATTTAGTGGCATTTAATGTTCAAGCAAAAACTGGTGATTTTTGACAAGAGAGATAACACCCCCCCATTACGTCCTGCTTCAGAAAGGTGAAAAATGGTCCGTTTTCAAATGTTTTATTTTAGAACGTCAGTTCACATTTGTAGGTAGATCATCAGTTTTAGAGCTAAAATTAGCATGTTTAAAGTGATTTTCATGCTTCCAGGGGCCCTAAACACAAGATTTGTGGAATGGTTAAAAGTGCATGAAAATGGCCAATTTACTCACTCTGAGGTCTCAAAAAGTGTTTCTTCACCCCGGGAAGTGAATTAAATACCATTTGGAGGCATTTAATCTTCAAGCAAAAACAGGGGATTTTTGACAAAAGAGATAACACCCCCCCATTGCGTCATGCTTCAGAAAGGTGAAAAATGGTCCGTTTTCAAATGTTTTATTTTTGTACATCAGTTCACATTTGTAGGTAGATCATCAGTTTTAGAGCTAAAATTAGCATGTTTAAAGTGATTTGTATGCTTCCAGGGGCCCAGGAAGTGAATTAAATACCATTTGGAGGCATTTCATGTTCAATCAAAAACAGGTGATTTTTGACAAAAGAGATAACACCCCCCCCCATTACGTCATGCTTCAGAAAGGTGAAAAATGGTCCGTTTTCAAATGTTTTATTTTTGAACGTCAGTTCACATTTGTAGGTAGATCATCAGTTTAAGAGCTAAAATTAGCATGTTTAAAGTGATTTTCATGCTTCCAGGGGCCCGGGAAGTGAATTAAATACCATTTAGTGGCATTTAATGTTCAAGCAAAAACTGGTGATTTTTGACAAGAGAGATAACACCCCCCCATTACGTCCTGCTTCAGAAAGGTGAAAAATGGTCCGTTTTCAAATGTTTTATTTTAGAACGTCAGTTCACATTTGTAGGTAGATCATCAGTTTTAGAGCTAAAATTAGCATGTTTAAAGTGATTTTCATGCTTCCAGGGGCCCTAAACACAAGATTTGTGGAATGGTTAAAAGTGCATGAAAATGGCCAATTTACTCACTCTGAGGTCTCAAAAAGTGTTTCTTCACCCCGGGAAGTGAATTAAATACCATTTGGAGGCATTTAATCTTCAAGCAAAAACAGGGGATTTTTGACAAAAGAGATAACACCCCCCCATTGCGTCATGCTTCAGAAAGGTGAAAAATGGTCCATTTTCAAATGTTTTATTTTTGTACATCAGTTCACATTTGTAGGTAGATCATCAGTTTTAGAGCTAAAATTAGCATGTTTAAAGTGATTTTTATGCTTCCAGGGGCCCAGGAAGTGAATTAAATACCATTTGGAGGCATTTAATGTTCAAGCAAAAATAGGTGATTTTTGACAAAAGAGATAACACCCCCCATTACGTCATGCTTCAGAAAGGTGAAAAATGGTCCGTTTTCAAATGTTTTATTTTTGAACGTCAGTTCACATTTGTAGGTAGATCATCAGTTTAAGAGCTAAAATGAGCATGTTTAAAGTGATTTTCATGCTTCCAGGGGCCCTAAACACAAGATTTGTGGAATGGTTAAAAGTGCATGAAGATGGCCAATTTACTCACTCTGAGGTCTCAAAAAGTGTTTCTTCTCCCCGGGAAGTGAATTAAATACCATTTGGAGGCATTTCATGTTCAAGCAAAAACAGGTGATTTTTGACAAAAGAGATAACACCCCCCCATTACGTCATGCTTCAGAAAGGTGAAAAATGGTCCATTTTCAAATGTTTTATTTTCGAACGTCAGTTCAAATTTGTATGTAGATCATCAGTTTTAGAGCCAAAATTAGCATGTTTAAAGTGATTTTCATGCTTCCAGGGGCCCGGGAAGTGAATTAAATACCATTTGGAGGCATTTAATTTTCAAGCAAAAACAGGTGATTTTTGACAAAAGAGATAACACCCCCCCCCATTACGTCATGCTTCAGAAAGGTGAAAAATGGTCCCTTTTCAAATGTTTTATTTTTGAACGTCAGTTCACTTTTGTAGGTAGATCATCAGTTTTAGAGCTAAAGTTAGCATTTTTAAAGTGATTTTCATGCTTCCAGGGGCCCGGGAAGTGAATTAAATACCATTTGGAGGCATTTAATGTTCAAGCAAAAACAGGTGATTTTTGACAAAAGAGATAACACCCCCCCATTACGTCATGCTTCAGAAAGGTGAAAAATGGTCCGTTTTCAAATGTTTTATTTTTGAACGTCAGTTCACATTTGTAGGTAGATCATCAGTTTAAGAGCTAAAATTAGCATGTTTAAAGTGATTTTCATGCTTCCAGGGGCCCGGGAAGTGAATTAAATACCATTTGGAAGCATTTAATGTTCAAGCAAAAATAGGTGGTTTTTGACAAAAGAGATAACACCCCCCCCCCCCCATTACGTCATGCTTCAGAAAGGTGAAAAATTGTCCGTTTTCAAATGTTTTATTTTTGAACGTCAGTTCACATTTGTAGGTAGATTATCAGTTTTAGAGCTAAAATTAGCATGTTTAAAGTGATTTTCATGCTTCCAGGGGCCCGGGAAGTGAATTAAATACCATTTGGAGGCATTTAATGTTCAAGCAAAAACAGGTGATTTTTGACAAAAGAGATAACACCCCCCCATTACGTCATGCTTCAGAAAGGTGAAAAATGGTCTGTTTTCAAATGTTTTATTTTTGAACGTCAGTTCACATTTGTAGGTAGATCATCAGTTTAAGAGCTAAAATTAGCATGTTTAACCCCTTCAGTGCTAATGACAAGGGTAACTCGTCATGGAGTTTCCATTGATTTCAATGGAAAGTCAATGGAGGTCCATGAACACCCTTAGCAGCCAAGTGGTTAAAGTGATTTTCATGCTTCCAGGGGCCCGGGAAGTGAATTAAATACCATTTAGTGGCATTTAATGTTCAAGCAAAAACTGGTGATTTTTGACAAAAGAGATAACACCCCCCCATTACGTCCTGCTTCAGAAAGGTGAAAAATGGTCCGTTTTCAAATGTTTTATTTTTGAACGTCAGTTCACATTTGTAGGTAGATCATCAGTTTTAGAGCTAAAATTAGCATGTTTAAAGTGATTTTCATGCTTCCAGGGGCCCTAAACACAAGATTTGTGGAATGATTAAAAGTGCATGAAAATGGCCAATTTACTCACTCTGAGGTCTCAAAAAGTGTTTCTTCACCCCGGGAAGTGAATTAAATACCATTTGGAGGCATTTAATGTTCAAGCAAAAACAGGTGATTTTTGACAAAAGAGATAACACCCCCCCATTACGTCATGCTTCAGAAAGGTGAAAATGGTCCGTTTCCAAATGTTTTATTTTTGAACGTCAGTCCACATTTGTAGGTAGATCATCAGTTTAAGAGCTAAAATTAGCATGTTTAAAGTGATTTTCATGCTTCCAGGGGCCCGGGAAGTGAATTAAATACCATTTGGAGGCATTTAATGTTCAAGCAAAAACAGGTGATTTTTGACAAGAGAGATAACACCCCCCCCATTATGTCATGCTTCAGAAAGGTGAAAAATGGTCCATTTTCAAATGTTTTATTTTTGAACGTCAGTTCACATTTGTAGGTAGATCATCAGTTTAAGAGCTAAATTTAGCATGTTTAAAGTTATTTTCATGCTTCCAGGGGCCCGGGAAGTGAATTAAATACCATTTAGTGGCATTTAATGTTCAAGCAAAAACTGGTGATTTTTGACAAGAGAGATAACACCCCCCCCCCATTACGTCCTGCTTCAGAAAGGTGAAAAATGGTCCGTTTTCAAATGTTTTATTTTAGAACGTCAGTTCACATTTGTAGGTAGATCATCAGTTTTAGAGCTAAAATTAGCATGTTTAACCCCTTCAGCGCTAATGACAAGGGTAACTCGTCATGGACTTTCCATTGATTTCAATGGAAAGTCAATGAAGCTCATCGACCACCCTTAGCAGCCAAGTGGTTAAAGTGATTTTCATGCTTCCAGGGGCCCTAAACACAAGATTTGTGGAATGGTTAAAAGTGCATGAAAATGGCCAATTTACTCACTCTGAGGTCTCAAAAAGTGTTTCTTCACCCCGGGAAGTGAATTAAATACCATTTGGAGGCATTTAATCTTCAAGCAAAAACAGGGGATTTTTGACAAAAGAGATAACACCCCCCCATTACGTCATGCTTCAGAAAGTTGAAAAATGGTCCGTTTTCAAATGTTTTATTTTTGTACATCAGTTCACATTTGTAGGTAGATCATCAGTTTTAGAGCTAAAATTAGCATGTTTAAAGTGATTTTTATGCTTCCAGGGGCCCAGGAAGTGAATTAAATACCATTTGGAGGCATTTCATGTTCAATCAAAAACAGGTGATTTTTGACAAAAGAGATAACACCCCCCCCATTACGTCATGCTTCAGAAAGGTGAAAAATGGTCCGTTTTCAAATGTTTTATTTTTGAACGTCAGTTCACATTTGTAGGTAGATCATCAGTTTAAGAGCTAAAATTAGCATGTTTAAAGTGATTTTCATGCTTCCAGGGGCCCGGGAAGTGAATTAAATACCATTTGGAGGCATTTAATGTTCAAGCAAAAATAGGTGATTTTTGACAAAAGAGATAACACCCCCCATTACGTCATGCTTCAGAAAGGTGAAAAATGGTCCGTTTTCAAATGTTTTATTTTTGAACGTCACTTCACATTTGTAGGTAGATCATCTGTTTAAGAGCTAAAATGAGCATGTTTAAAGTGATTTTCATGCTTCCAGGGGCCCTAAACACAAGATTTGTGGAATGGTTAAAAGTGCATGAAGATGGCCAATTTACTCACTCTGAGGTCTCAAAAAGTGTTTCTTCTCCCCGGGAAGTGAATTAAATACCATTTGGAGGCATTTCATGTTCAAGCAAAAACAGGTGATTTTTGACAAAAGAGATAACACCCCCCCATTACGTCATGCTTCAGAAAGGTGAAAAATGGTCCGTTTTCAAATGTTTTATTTTCGAACGTCAGTTCAAATTTGTATGTAGATCATCAGTTTTAGAGCCAAAATTAGCATGTTTAAAGTGATTTTCATGCTTCCAGGGGCCCGGGAAGTGAATTAAATGCCATTTGGAGGCATTTAATTTTCAAGCAAAAACAGGTGATTTTTGACAAAAGAGATAACCCCCCCCATTACGTCATGCTTCAGAAAGGTGAAAAATGGTCCCTTTTCAAATGTTTTATTTTTGAACGTCAGTTCACATTTGTAGGTAGATCATCAGTTTTAGAGCTAAAGTTAGCATGTTTAAAGTGATTTTCATGCTTCCAGGGGCCCGGGAAGTGAATTAAATACTATTTGGAGGCATTTAATGTTCAAGCAAAAACAGGTGATTTTTGACAAAAGAGATAACACCCCCCCATTACGTCATGCTTCAGAAAGGTGAAAAATGGTCCGTTTTCAAATGTTTTATTTTTGAACGTCAGTTCACATTTGTAGGTAGATCATCAGTTTTAGAGCTAAAATTAGCATGTTTAAAGTGATTTTCATGCTTCCAAGGGCCCTAAACACAAGATTTGTGGAATGGTTAAAAGTGCATGAAAATGGCCAATTTACTCACTCTGAGGTCTCAAAAAGTGTTTCTTCTCCCCGGGAAGTGAATTAAATACCATTTGGAGGCATTTCATGTTCAAGCAAAAACAGGTGATTTTTGACAAAAGAGATAACACCCCCCCATTACGTCATGCTTCAGAAAGGTGAAAAATGGTCCGTTTTCAAATGTTTTATTTTCGAACGTCAGTTCAAATTTGTATGTAGATCATCAGTTTTAGAGCCAAAATTAGCATGTTTAAAGTGATTTTCATGCTTCCAGGGGCCCGGGAAGTGAATTAAATACCATTTGGAGGCATTTAATTTTCAAGCAAAAACAGGTGATTTTTGACAAAAGAGATAACACCCCCCCCATTACGTCATGCTTCAGAAAGGTGAAAAATGGTCCCTTTTCAAATGTTTTATTTTCGAACGTCAGTTCAAATTTGTATGTAGATCATCAGTTTTAGAGCCAAAATTAGCATGTTTAAAGTGATTTTCATGCTTCCAGGGGCCCGGGAAGTGAATTAAATACCATTTGGAGGCATTTAATTTTCAAGCAAAAACAGGTGATTTTTGACAAAAGAGATAACACCCCCCCCCATTACGTCATGCTTCAGAAAGGTGAAAAATGGTCCCTTTTCAAATGTTTTATTTTTGAACGTCAGTTCACTTTTGTAGGTAGATCATCAGTTTTAGAGCTAAAGTTAGCATGTTTAAAGTGATTTTCATGCTTCCAGGGGCCCGGGAAGTGAATTAAATACCATTTGGAGGCATTTAATGTTCAAGCAAAAACAGGTGATTTTTGACAAAAGAGATAACACCCCCCCATTACGTCATGCTTCAGAAAGGTGAAAAATGGTCCATTTTCAAATGTTTTATTTTTGAACGTCAGTTCACATTTGTAGGTAGATCATCAGTTTAAGAGCTAAAATTAGCATGTTTAAAGTGATTTTCATGCTTCCAGGGGCCCGGGAAGTGAATTAAATACCATTTGGAAGCATTTAATGTTCAAGCAAAAATAGGTGATTTTTGACAAAAGAGATAACACCCCCCCCCCCCATTACGTCATGCTTCAGAAAGGTGAAAAATTTTCAGTTTTCAAATGTTTTATTTTTGAACGTCAGTTCACATTTGTAGGTAGATTATCAGTTTTAGAGCTAAAATTAGCACGTTTAAAGTGATTTTCATGCTTCCAGGGGCCCGGGAAGTGAATTAAATACCATTTGGAGGCATTTAATGTTCAAGCAAAAACAGGTGATTTTTGACAAAAGAGATAACACCCCCCCATTACGTCATGCTTCAGAAAGGTGAAAAATGGTCTGTTTTCAAATGTTTTATTTTTGAACGTCAGTTCACATTTGTAGGTAGATCATCAGTTTAAGAGCTAAAATTAGCCATGTTTAACCCCTTCAGTGCTAATGACAAGGGTAACTCGTCATGGAGTTTCCATTGATTTCAATGGAAAGTCAATGGAGGTCCATGAACACCCTTAGCAGCCAAGTGGTTAAAGTGATTTTCATGCTTCCAGGGGCCCGGGAAGTGAATTAAATACCATTTAGTGGCATTTAATGTTCAAGCAAAAACTGGTGATTTTTGACAAAAGAGATAACACCCCCCCATTACGTCCTGCTTCAGAAAGGTGAAAAATGGTCCGTTTTCAAATGTTTTATTTTTGAACGTCAGTTCACATTTGTAGGTAGATCATCAGTTTTAGAGCTAAAATTAGCATGTTTAAAGTGATTTTCATGCTTCCAGGGGCCCTAAACACAAGATTTGTGGAATGGTTAAAAGTGCATGAAAATGGCCAATTTACTCACTCTGAGGTCTCAAAAAGTGTTTCTTCACCCCGGGAAGTGAATTAAATACCATTTGGAGGCATTTAATGTTCAAGCAAAAACAGGTGATTTTTGACAAAAGAGATAACACCCCCCCATTACGTCATGCTTCAGAAAGGTGAAAATGGTCCGTTTCCAAATGTTTTATTTTTGAACGTCAGTCCACATTTGTAGGTAGATCATCAGTTTAAGAGCTAAAATTAGCATGTTTAAAGTGATTTTCATGCTTCCAGGGGCCCGGGAAGTGAATTAAATACCATTTGGAGGCATTTAATGTTCAAGCAAAAACAGGTGATTTTTGACAAGAGAGATAACACCCCCCATTACGTCATGCTTCAGAAAGGTGAAAAATGGTCCATTTTCAAATGTTTTATTTTTGAACGTCAGTTCACATTTGTAGGTAGATCATCAGTTTAAGAGCTAAATTTAGCATGTTTAAAGGTATTTTCATGCTTCCAGGGGCCCGGGAAGTGAATTAAATACCATTTAGTGGCATTTAATGTTCAAGCAAAAACTGGTGATTTTTGACAAGAGAGATAACACCCCCCCCCCATTACGTCCTGCTTCAGAAAGGTGAAAAATGGTCCGTTTTCAAATGTTTTATTTTAGAACGTCAGTTCACATTTGTAGGTAGATCATCAGTTTTAGAGCTAAAATTAGCATGTTTAAAGTGATTTTCATGCTTCCAGGGGCCCTAAACACAAGATTTGTGGAATGGTTAAAAGTGCATGAAAATGGCCAATTTACTCACTCTGAGGTCTCAAAAAGTGTTTCTTCACCCCGGGAAGTGAATTAAATACCATTTGGAGGCATTTAATCTTCAAGCAAAAACAGGGGATTTTTGACAAAAGAGATAACACCCCCCCATTACGTCATGCTTCAGAAAGTTGAAAAATGGTCCGTTTTCAAATGTTTTATTTTTGTACATCAGTTCACATTTGTAGGTAGATCATCAGTTTTAGAGCTAAAATTAGCATGTTTAAAGTGATTTTTATGCTTCCAGGGGCCCAGGAAGTGAATTAAATACCATTTGGAGGCATTTCATGTTCAATCAAAAACAGGTGATTTTTGACAAAAGAGATAACACCCCCCCCCATTACGTCATGCTTCAGAAAGGTGAAAAATGGTCCGTTTTCAAATGTTTTATTTTTGAACGTCAGTTCACATTTGTAGGTAGATCATCAGTTTAAGAGCTAAATTTAGCATGTTTAAAGTGATTTTCATGCTTCCAGGGGCCCGGGAAGTGAATTAAATACCATTTGGAGGCATTTAATGTTCAAGCAAAAATAGGTGATTTTTGACAAAAGAGATAACACCCCCCATTACGTCATGCTTCAGAAAGGTGAAAAATGGTCCGTTTTCAAATGTTTTATTTTTGAACGTCACTTCACATTTGTAGGTAGATCATCTGTTTAAGAGCTAAAATGAGCATGTTTAAAGTGATTTTCATGCTTCCAGGGGCCCTAAACACAAGATTTGTGGAATGGTTAAAAGTGCATGAAGATGGCCAATTTACTCACTCTGAGGTCTCAAAAAGTGTTTCTTCTCCCCGGGAAGTGAATTAAATACCATTTGGAGGCATTTCATGTTCAAGCAAAAACAGGTGATTTTTGACAAAAGAGATAACAACCCCCCATTACGTCATGCTTCAGAAAGGTGAAAAATGGTCCGTTTTCAAATGTTTTATTTTCGAACGTCAGTTCAAATTTGTATGTAGATCATCAGTTTTAGAGCCAAAATTAGCATGTTTAAAGTGATTTTCATGCTTCCAGGGGCCCGGGAAGTGAATTAAATGCCATTTGGAGGCATTTAATTTTCAAGCAAAAACAGGTGATTTTTGACAAAAGAGATAACCCCCCCCATTACGTCATGCTTCAGAAAGGTGAAAAATGGTCCCTTTTCAAATGTTTTATTTTTGAACGTCAGTTCACAATTGTAGGTAGATCATCAGTTTTAGAGCTAAAGTTAGCATGTTTAAAGTGATTTTCATGCTTCCAGGGGCCCGGGAAGTGAATTAAATACTATTTGGAGGCATTTAATGTTCAAGCAAAAACAGGTGATTTTTGACAAAAGAGATAACACCCCCCCATTACGTCATGCTTCAGAAAGGTGAAAAATGGTCCGTTTTCAAATGTTTTATTTTTGAACGTCAGTTCACATTTGTAGGTAGATCATCAGTTTAAGAGCTAAAATTAGCATGTTTAAAGTGATTTTAATGCTTCCAGGGGCCCGGGAAGTGAATTAAATACCATTTGGAAGCATTTAATGTTCAAGCAAAAATAGGTGATTTTTGACAAAAGAGATAACACCCGCCCCCCCATTACGTCATGCTTCAGAAAGGTGAAAAATGGTCCGTTTTCAAATGTTTTATTTTTGAACGTCAGTTCACATTTGTAGGTAGATCATCAGTTTTAGAGCTAAAATTAGCATGTTTAAAGTGATTTTCATGCTTCCAAGGGCCCTAAACACAAGATTTGTGGAATGGTTAAAAGTGCATGAAAATGGCCAATTTACTCACTCTGAGGTCTCAAAAAGTGTTTCTTCTCCCCGGGAAGTGAATTAAATACCATTTGGAGGCATTTCATGTTCAAGCAAAAACAGGTGATTTTTGACAAAAGAGATAACACCCCCCCATTACGTCATGCTTCAGAAAGGTGAAAAATGGTCCGTTTTCAAATGTTTTATTTTCGAACGTCAGTTCAAATTTGTATGTAGATCATCAGTTTTAGAGCCAAAATTAGCATGTTTAAAGTGATTTTCATGCTTCCAGGGGCCCGGGAAGTGAATTAAATACCATTTGGAGGCATTTAATTTTCAAGCAAAAACAGGTGATTTTTGACAAAAGAGATAACACCCCCCCCATTACGTCATGCTTCAGAAAGGTGAAAAATGGTCCCTTTTCAAATGTTTTATTTTTGAACGTCAGTTCACATTTGTAGGTAGATCATCAGTTTTAGAGCTAAAGTTAGCATGTTTAAAGTGATTTTCATGCTTCCAGCGGCCCGGGAAGTGAATTAAATACCATTTGGAGGCATTTAATGTTCAAGCAAAAACAGGTGATTTTTGACAAAAGAGATAACACCCCCCCATTACGTCATGCTTCAGAAAGGTGAAAAATGGTCCGTTTTCAAATGTTTTATTTTTGAACGTCAGTTCACATTTGTAGGTAGATTATCAGTTTTAGAGCTAAAATTAGCATGTTTAAAGTGATTTTCATGCTTCCAGGGGCCCGGGAAGTGAATTAAATACCATTTGGAGGCATTTAATGTTCAAGCAAAAACAGGTGATTTTTGACAAAAGAGATAACACCCCCCCATTACGTCATGCTTCAGAAAGGTGAAAAATGGTCTGTTTTCAAATGTTTTATTTTTGAACATCAGTTCACATTTGTAGGTAGATCATCAGTTTAAGAGCTAAAATTAACCATGTTTAAAGTGATTTTCATGCTTCCAGGGGCCCGGGAAGTGAATTAAATACCATTTGGAGGCATTTAATGTTCAAGCAAAAACAGGTGATTTTTGACAAAAGAGATAACACCCCCCCCCCCATTACGTCATGCTTCAGAAAGGTGAAAATGGTCCTTTTTCAAATGTTTTATTTTTGAACGTCAGTCCACATTTGTAGGTAGATCCTCAGTTTAAGAGCTACAATTAGCATGTTTAAAGTGATTTTCATGCTTCCAGGGGCCCGGGAAGTGAATTAAATACCATTTGGAGGCATTTAATGTTCAAGCAAAAACAGGTGATTTTTGACAAGAGAGATAACACCCCCCCATTACGTCCTGCTTCAGAAAGGTGAAAAATGGTCCGTTTTCAAATGTTTTATTTTTGAACGTCAGTTCACATTTGTAGGTAGATCATCAGTTTTAGAGCTAAAATTAGCATGTTTAAAGTGATTTTCATGCTTCCAGGGGCCCTAAACACAAGATTTGTGGAATGGTTAAAAGTGCATGAAAATGGCCAATTTACTCACTCTGAGGTCTCAAAAAGTGTTTCTTTACCCCGGGAAGTGAATTAAATACCATTTGGAGGCATTTAATGTTCAAGCAAAAACAGGTGATTTTTGACAAAAGAGATAACACCCCCCCCCATTACGTCATGCTTCAGAAAGGTGAAAATGGTCCGTTTTCAAATGTTTTATTTTTGAACGT
The DNA here is from genome assembly GCF_964261635.1 of Lissotriton helveticus. Classification (NCBI taxonomy): domain Eukaryota; kingdom Metazoa; phylum Chordata; class Amphibia; order Caudata; family Salamandridae; genus Lissotriton; species Lissotriton helveticus. Next base: position 1,250,299,505 of record NC_136059.1, on the reverse strand, counting down.
CAGTCCACATTTGTAGGTAGATCATCAGTTTAAGAGCTAAAATTAGCATGTTTAAAGTGATTTTCATGCTTCCAGGGGCCCGGGAAGTGAATTAAATACCATTTGGAGGCATTTAATGTTCAAGCAAAAACAGGTGATTTTTGACAAAAGAGATAACACCCCCCCCTTACGTCATGCTTCAGAAAGGTGAAAAATGGTCCATTTTCAAATGTTTTATTTTTGAACGTCAGTTCACATTTGTAGGTAGATCATCAGTTTAAGAGCTAAAATTAGCATGTTTAAAGTGATTTTCATGCTTCCAGGGGCCCGGGAAGTGAATTAAATACCATTTAGTGGCATTTAATGTTCAAGCAAAAACTGGTGATTTTTGACAAGAGAGATAACACCCCCCCATTACGTCCTGCTTCAGAAAGGTGAAAAATGGTCCGTTTTCAAATGTTTTATTTTTGAACGTCAGTTCACATTTGTAGGTAGATCATCAGTTTTAGAGCTAAAATTAGCATGTTTAAAGTGATTTTCATGCTTCCAGGGGCCCTAAACACAAGATTTGTGGAATGGTTAAAAGTGCATGAAAATGGCCAATTTACTCACTATGAGGTCTCAAAAAGTGTTTCTTTACCCCGGGAAGTGAATTAAATACCATTTGGAGGCATTTAATCTTCAAGCAAAAACAGGGGATTTTTGACAAAAGAGATAACACCCCCCCCCCATTACGTCATGCTTCAGAAAGGTGAAAAATGGTCCGTTTTCAAATGTTTTATTTTTGTACATCAGTTCACATTTGTAGGTAGATCATCAGTTTTAGAGCTAAAATTAGCATGTTTAAAGTGATTTTTATGCTTCCAGGGGCCCAGGAAGTGAATTAAATACCATTTCGAGGCATTTCATGTTCAAGCAAAAACAGGTGATTTTTGACAAAAGAGATAACACCCCCCCCATTACGTCATGCTTCAGAAAGGTGAAAAAAGGTCCGTTTTCAAATGTTTTATTTTTGAACGTCAGTTCACATTTGTAGGTAGATCATCAGTTTAAGAGCTAAAATTAGCATGTTTAAAGTGATTTTCCTGCTTCCAGGGGCCCGGGAAGTGAATTAAATACCATTTGGAGGCATTTAATGTTCAAGCAAAAATAGGTGATTTTTGACAAAAGAGGTAACACCCCCCATTACGTCATGCTTCAGAAAGGTGAAAAATGGTCCGTTTTCAAATGTTTAATTTTGAACGTCAGTTCACATTTGTAGGTAGATCATCAGTTTAAGAGCTAAAATGAGCATGTTTAAAGTGATTTTCATGCTTCCCGGGGCCCTAAACACAAGATTTATGGAATGGTTAAAAGTGCATGAAAATGGCCAATTTACTCACTCTGAGGTCTCAAAAAGTGTTTCTTCTCCCCGGGAAGTGAATTAAATACCATTTGGAGGCATTTCATGTTCAAGCAAAAACAGGTGATTTTTGACAAAAGAGATAACACCCCCCCATTACGTCATGCTTCAGAAAGGTGAAAATGGTCCGTTTTCAAATGTTTTATTTTTGAACGTCAGTCCACATTTGTAGGTTGATCATCAGTTTAAGAGCTAAAATTAGCATGTTTAAAGTGATTTTCATGCTTCCAGGGGCCCGGGAAGTGAATTAAATACCATTTGGAGGCATTTAATGTTCAAGCAAAGACAGGTGATTTTTGACAAAAGAGATAACACCCCCCCCCATTACGTCATGCTTCAGAAAGGTGAAAAATGGTCCGTTTTCAAATGTTTTATTTTTGAACGTCAGTTCACATTTGTAGGTAGATCATCAGTATAAGAGCTAAAATTAGCATGTTTAAAGTGATTTTCATGCTTCCAGGGGCCCGGGAAGTGAATTAAATACCATTTGGAAGCATTTAATGTTCAAGCAAAAATAGGTGATTTTTGACAAAAGAGATAACACCCCCCCATTACGTCATGCTTCAGGAAGGTGAAAAATGGTCCGTTTTCAAATGTTTTATTTTTGAACGTCAGTTCACATTTGTAGGTAGATCATCAGTTTTAGAGCTAAAATTAGCATGTTTAAAGTGATTTTCATGCTTCCAAGGGCCCTAAACACAAGATTTGTGGAATGGTTAAAAGTGCATGAAAATGGCCAATTTACTCACTCTGAGGTCTCAAAAAGTGTTTCTTCACCCCGGGAAGTGAATTAAATACCATTTGGATGCATTTAATGTTCAAGCAAAAACAGGTGATTTTTGACAAAAGAGATAACACCCCCATTACGTCATGCTTCAGAAAGTTGAAAAATTGTCAGTTTTCAAATGTTTTATTTTTGAACGTCAGTTCACATTTGTAGGTAGATTATCAGTTTTAGAGCTAAAATTAGCATGTTTAAAGTGATTTTCATGCTTCCAGGGGCCCGGGAAGTGAATTAAATACCATTTGGAGGCATTTAATGTTCAAGCAAAAACAGGTGATTTTTGACAAAAGAGATAACACCCTCCCATTACGTCATGCTTCAGAAAGGTGAAAAATGGTCTGTTTTCAAATGTTTTATTTTTGAACATCAGTTCACATTTGTAGGTAGATCATCAGTTTTAGAGCTAAAATTAGCATGTTTACAGTGATTTTCATGCTTCCAGGGGCCCTAAACACAAGATTTGTGGAATGGTTAAAAGTGCATGAAAATGGCCAATTTACTCACTCTGAGGTCTCAAAAAGTGTTTCTTCACCCCGGGAAGTGAATTAAATACCATTTGGAGGCATTTAATGTTCAAGCAAAAACAGGTGATTTTTGACAAAAGAGATAACACCCCCCATTACGTCATGCTTCAGAAAGGTGAAAATGGTCCGTTTTCAAATGTTTTATTTTTGAACGTCAGTCCACATTTGTAGGTAGATCATCAGTTTAAGAGCTAAAATTAGCATGTTTAAAGTGATTTTCATGCTTCCAGGGGCCCGGGAAGTGAATTAAATACCATTTGGAGGCATTTAATGTTCAATCAAAAACAGGTGATTTTTGACAAGAGAGATAACACCCCCCCATTACGTCATGCTTCAGAAAGGTGAAAAATGGTCCATTTTCAAATGTTTTATTTTTGAACGTCAGTTCACATTTGTAGGTAGATCATCAGTTTAAGAGCTAAAATTAGCATGTTTAAAGTGATTTTCATGCTTCCAGGGGCCCGGGAAGTGAATTAAATACCATTTGGAGGCATTTAATGTTCAATCAAAAACTGGTGATTTTTGACAAAAGAGATAACACCCCCCCATTGCGTCATGCTTCAGAAAGGTGAAAAATGGTCCGTTTTCAAATGTTTTATTTTTGTACATCAGTTCACATTTGTAGGTAGATCATCAGTTTTAGAGCTAAAATTAGCATGTTTAAAGTGATTTTTATGCTTCCAGGGGCCCAGGAAGTGAATTAAATACCATTTGGAGGCATTTCATGTTCAATCAAAAACAGGTGATTTTTGACAAAAGAGATAACACCCCCTCATGCTTCAGAAAGGTGAAAAATGGTCCGTTTTCAAATGTTTTATTTTTGAACGTCAGTTCACATTTGTAGGTAGATCATCAGTTTAAGAGCTAAAATTAGCATGTTTAAAGTGATTTTCATGCTTCCAGGGGCCCGGGAAGTGAATTAAATACCATTTGGAGGCATTTAATGTTCAAGCAAAAATAGGTGATTTTTGACAAAAGAGATAACACCCCCCATTACGTCATGCTTCAGAAAGGTGAAAAATGGTCCGTTTTCAAATGTTTTATTTTTGAACGTCACTTCACATTTGGAGGTAGATCATCTGTTTAAGAGCTAAAATGAGCATGTTTAAAGTGATTTTCATGCTTCCAGGGGCCCTAAACACAAGATTTGTGGAATGGTTAAAAGTGCATGAAGATGGCCAATTTACTCACTCTGAGGTCTCAAAAAGTGTTTCTTCTCCCCGGGAAGTGAATTAAATACCATTTGGAGGCATTTCATGTTCAAGCAAAAACAGGTGATTTTTGACAAAAGAGATAACACCCCCCCATTACGTCATGCTTCAGAAAGGTGAAAAATGGTCCGTTTTCAAATGTTTTATTTTTGAACGTCAGTTCACATTTGTAGGTAGATCATCAGTTTAAGAGCTAAAATTAGCATGTTTAAAGTGATTTTCATGCTTCCAGGGGCCCGGGAAGTGAATTAAATACCATTTGTAAGCATTTAATGTTCAAGCAAAAATAGGTGATTTTTGACAAAAGAGATAACACCCCCCCCCCATTACGTCATGCTTCAGAAAGGTGAAAAATGGTCCGTTTTCAAATGTTTTATTTTTGAACGTCAGTTCACATTTGTAGGTAGATCATCAGTTTTAGAGCTAAAATTAGCATGTTTAAAGTGATTTTCATGCTTCCAAGGGCCCTAAACACAAGATTTGTGGAATGGTTAAAAGTGCATGAAAATGGCCAATTTACTCACTCTGAGGTCTCAAAAAGTGTTTCTTCTCCCCGGGAAGTGAATTAAATACCATTTGGAGGAATTTCATGTTCAAGCAAAAACAGGTGATTTTTGACAAAAGAGATAACACCCCCCCATTACGTCATGCTTCAGAAAGGTGAAAAATGGTCCGTTTTCAAATGTTTTATTTTCGAACGTTAGTTCAAATTTGTATGTAGATCATCAGTTTTAGAGCCAAAATTAGCATGTTTAAAGTGATTTTCATGCTTCCAGGGGCCCGGGAAGTGAATTAAATACCATTTGGAGGCATTTAATTTTCAAGCAAAAACAGGTGATTTTTGACAAAAGAGATAACACCCCCCCCATTACGTCATGCTTCAGAAAGGTGAAAAATGGTCCCTTTTCAAATGTTTTATTTTTGAACGTCAGTTCACATTTGTAGGTAGATCATCAGTTTTAGAGCTAAAGTTAGCATGTTTAAAGTGATTTTCATGCTTCCAGCGGCTCGGGAAGTGAATCCCGTTTGGAGGCATTTAATGTTCAAGCAAAAACAGGTGATTTTTGACAAAAGAGATAACACCCCCCCATTACGTCATGCTTCAGAAAGGTGAAAAATGGTCCGTTTTCAAATGTTTTATTTTTGTACGTCAGTTCACATTTGTAGGTAGATCATCAGTTTAAGAGCTAAAATTAGCATGTTTAAAGTGATTTTCATGCTTCCAGGGGCCCGGGAAGTGAATTAAATACCATTTGGAAGCATTTAATGTTCAAGCAAAAATAGGTGATTTTTGACAAAAGAGATAACACCCCCCCCCATTACGTCATGCTTCAGAAAGGTGAAAAATGGTCCGTTTTCAAATGTTTTATTTTTGAACGTCAGTTCACATTTGTAGGTAGATCATCAGTTTTAGAGCTAAAATTAGCATGTTTAAAGTGATTTTCATGCTTCCAAGGGCCCTAAACACAAGATTTGTGGAATGGTTAAAAGTGCATGAAAATGGCCAATTTACTCACTCTGAGGTCTCAAAAAGTGTTTCTTCACCCCGGGAAGTGAATTAAATACCATTTGGATGCATTTAATGTTCCAGCAAAAACAGGTGATTTTTGACAAAAGAGATAACACCCCCATTACGTCATGCTTCAGAAAGGTGAAAAATTGTCCGTTTTCAAATGTTTTATTTTTGAACGTCAGTTCACATTTGTAGGTAGATTATCAGTTTTAGAGCTAAAATTAGCATGTTTAAAGTGATTTTCATGCTTCCAGGGGCCCGGGAAGTGAATTAAATACCATTTGGAGGCATTTAATGTTCAAGCAAAAACAGGTGATTTTTGACAAAAGAGATAACACCCCCCCCCATTACGTCATGCTTCAGAAAGGTGAAAAATGGTCTGTTTTCAAATGTTTTATTTTTGAACATCAGTTCACATTTGTAGGTAGATCATCAGTTTAAGAGCTAAAATTAACCATGTTTAAAGTGATTTTCATGCTTCCAGGGGCCCGGGAAGTGAATTAAATACCATTTGGAGGCATTTAATGTTCAAGCAAAAACAGGTGATTTTTGACAAAAGAGATAACACCCCCCCATTACGTCATGCTTCAGAAAGGTGAAAAATGGTCCATTTTCAAATGTTTTATTTTTGAACGTCAGTTCACATTTGTAGGTAGATCATCAGTTTAAGAGCTAAAATTAGCATGTTTAAAGTGATTTTCATGCTTCCAGTGGCCCGGGAAGTGAATTAAATACCATTTAGTGGCATTTCATGTTCAAGCAAAAACTGGTGATTTTTGACAAAAGAGATAACACCCCCCCATTACGTCCTGCTTCAGAAAGGTGAAAAATGGTCCGTTTTCAAATGTTTTATTTTTGAACGTCAGTTCACATTTGTAGGTAGATCATCAGTTTTAGAGCTAAAATTAGCATGTTTAAAGTGATTTTCATGCTTCCAGGGGCCCTAAACACAAGATTTGTGGAATGGTTAAAAGTGCATGAAAATGGCCAATTTACTCACTCTGAGGTCTCAAAAAGTGTTCCTTTACCCCGGGAAGTGAATTAAATACCATTTGGAGGCATTTAATGTTCAAGCAAAAACAGGTGATTTTTGACAAAAGAGATAACACCCCCCCCCCCATTACGTCATGCTTCAGAAAGGTGAAAATGGTCCGTTTTCAAATGTTTTATTTTTGAACGTCAGTCCACATTTGTAGGTAGATCATCAGTTTAAGAGCTAAAATTAGCATGTTTAAAGTGATTTTCATGCTTCCAGGGGCCCGGGAAGTGAATTAAATACCATTTGGAGGCATTTAATGTTCAAGCAAAAACAGGTGATTTTTGACAAAAGAGATAACACCCCCCCCTTACGTCATGCTTCAGAAAGGTGAAAAATGGTCCATTTTCAAATGTTTTATTTTTGAACGTCAGTTCACATTTGTAGGTAGATCATCAGTTTAAGAGCTAAAATTAGCATGTTTAAAGTGATTTTCATGCTTCCAGGGGCCCGGGAAGTGAATTAAATACCATTTAGTGGCATTTAATGTTCATGCAAAAACTGGTGATTTTTGACAAGAGAGATAACACCCCCCCATTACGTCCTGCTTCAGAAAGGTGAAAAATGGTCCGTTTTCAAATGTTTTATTTTTGAACGTCAGTTCACATTTGTAGGTAGATCATCAGTTTTAGAGCTAAAATTAGCATGTTTAAAGTGATTTTCATGCTTCCAGGGGCCCTAAACACAAGATTTGTGGAATGGTTAAAAGTGCATGAAAATGGCCAATTTACTCACTATGAGGTCTCAAAAAGTGTTTCTTTACCCCGGGAAGTGAATTAAATACCATTTGGAGGCATTTAATCTTCAAGCAAAAACAGGGGATTTTTGACAAAAGAGATAACACCCCCCCCCCCATTACGTCATGCTTCAGAAAGGTGAAAAATGGTCCGTTTTCAAATGTTTTATTTTTGTACATCAGTTCACATTTGTAGGTAGATCATCAGTTTTAGAGCTAAAATTAGCATGTTTAAAGTGATTTTTATGCTTCCAGGGGCCCAGGAAGTGAATTAAATACCATTTCGAGGCATTTCATGTTCAAGCAAAAACAGGTGATTTTTGACAAAAGAGATAACACCCCCCCATTACGTCATGCTTCAGAAAGGTGAAAAATGGTCCGTTTTCAAATGTTTTATTTTTGAACGTCAGTTCACATTTGTAGGTAGATCATCAGTTTAAGAGCTAAAATTAGCATGTTTAAAGTGATTTTCATGCTTCCAGGGGCCCGGGAAGTGAATTAAATACCATTTGGAGGCATTTAATGTTCAAGCAAAATAGGTGATTTTTGACAAAAGAGGTAACACCCCCCATTACGTCATGCTTCAGAAAGGTGAAAAATGGTCCGTTTTCAAATGTTTAATTTTGAACGTCAGTTCACATTTGTAGGTAGATCGTCAGTTTAAGAGCTAAAATGAGCATGTTTAAAGTGATTTTCATGCTTCCCGGGGCCCTAAACACAAGATTTATGGAATGGTTAAAAGTGCATGAAAATGGCCAATTTACTGACTCTGAGGTCTCAAAAAGTGTTTCTTCTCCCCGGGAAGTGAATTAAATACCATTTGGAGGCATTTCATGTTCAAGCAAAAACAGGTGATTTTTGACAAAAGAGATAACACCCCCCCATTACGTCATGCTTCAGAAAGGTGAAAATGGTCCGTTTTCAAATGTTTTATTTTTGAACGTCAGTCCACATTTGTAGGTTGATCATCAGTTTAAGAGCTAAAATTAGCATGTTTAAAGTGATTTTCATGCTTCCAGGGGCCCGGGAATTGAATTAAATACCATTTGGAGGCATTTAATTTTCAAGCAAAAACAGGTGATTTTTGACAAAAGAGATAACACCCCCCCCCCATTACGTCATGCTTCAGAAAGGTGAAAAATGGTCCCTTTTCAAATGTTTTATTTTTGAACGTCAGTTCACATTTGTAGGTAGATCATCAGTTTTAGAGCTAAAGTTAGCATGTTTAAAGTGATTTTCATGCTTCCAGGGGCCCGGGAAGTGAATTAAATACCATTTGGAGGCATTTAATGTTCAAGCAAAGACAGGTGATTTTTGACAAAAGAGATAACACCCCCCCCATTACGTCATGCTTCAGAAGGGTGAAAAATGGTCCGTTTTCAAATGTTTTATTTTTGAACGTCAGTTCACATTTGTAGGTAGATCATCAGTATAAGAGCTAAAATTAGCATGTTTAAAGTGATTTTCATGCTTCCAGGGGCCCGGGAAGTGAATTAAATACCATTTGGAAGCATTTAATGTTCAAGCAAAAATAGGTGATTTTTGACAAAAGAGATAACACCCCCCCATTACGTCATGCTTCAGGAAGGTGAAAAATGGTCCGTTTTCAAATGTTTTATTTTTGAACGTCAGTTCACATTTGTAGGTAGATCATCAGTTTTAGAGCTAAAATTAGCATGTTTAAAGTGATTTTCATGCTTCCAAGGGCCCTAAACACAAGATTTGTGGAATGGTTAAAAGTGCATGAAAATGGCCAATTTACTCACTCTGAGGTCTCAAAAAGTGTTTCTTTACCCCGGGAAGTGAATTAAATACCATTTGGAGGCATTTAATGTTCAAGCAAAAACAGGTGATTTTTGACAAAAGAGATAACACCCCCCCCTTACGTCATGCTTCAGAAAGGTGAAAAATGGTCCATTTTCAAATGTTTTATTTTTGAACGTCAGTTCACATTTGTAGGTAGATCATCAGTTTAAGAGCTAAAATTAGCATGTTTAAAGTGATTTTCATGCTTCCAGGGGCCCGGGAAGTGAATTAAATACCATTTAGTGGCATTTAATGTTCAAGCAAAAACTGGTGATATTTGACAAGAGAGATAACACCCCCCCATTACGTCCTGCTTCAGAAAGGTGAAAAATGGTCCGTTTTCAAATGTTTTATTTTTGAACGTCAGTTCACATTTGTAGGTAGATCATCAGTTTTAGAGCTAAAATTAGCATGTTTAAAGTGATTTTCATGCTTCCAGGGGCCCTAAACACAAGATTTGTGGAATGGTTAAAAGTGCATGAAAATGGCCAATTTACTCACTATGAGGTCTCAAAAAGTGTTTCTTTACCCCGGGAAGTGAATTAAATACCATTTGGAGGCACTTAATCTTCAAGCAAAAACAGGGGATTTTTGACAAAAGAGATAACACCCCCCCCCCATTACGTCATGCTTCAGAAAGGTGAAAAATGGTCCGTTTTCAAATGTTTTATTTTTGTACATCAGTTCACATTTGTAGGTAGATCATCAGTTTTAGAGCTAAAATTAGCATGTTTAAAGTGATTTTTATGCTTCCAGGGGCCCAGGAAGTGAATTAAATACCATTTCGAGGCATTTCATGTTCAAGCAAAAACAGGTGATTTTTGACAAAAGAGATAACACCCCCCCCATTACGTCATGCTTCAGAAAGGTGAAAAAAGGTCCGTTTTCAAATGTTTTATTTTTGAACGTCAGTTCACATTTGTAGGTAGATCATCAGTTTAAGAGCTAAAATTAGCATGTTTAAAGTGATTTTCCTGCTTCCAGGGGCCCGGGAAGTGAATTAAATACCATTTGGAGGCATTTAATGTTCAATCAAAAACTGGTGATTTTTGACAAAAGAGATAACACCCCCCCATTGCGTCATGCTTCAGAAAGGTGAAAAATGGTCCGTTTTCAAATGTTTTATTTTTGTACATCAGTTCACATTTGTAGGTAGATCATCAGTTTTAGAGCTAAAATTAGCATGTTTAAAGTGATTTTTATGCTTCCAGGGGCCCAGGAAGTGAATTAAATACCATTTGGAGGCATTTCATGTTCAATCAAAAACAGGTGATTTTTGACAAAAGAGATAACACCCCCTCATGCTTCAGAAAGGTGAAAAATGGTCCGTTTTCAAATGTTTTATTTTTGAACGTCAGTTCACATTTGTAGGTAGATCATCAGTTTAAGAGCTAAAATTAGCATGTTTAAAGTGATTTTCATGCTTCCAGGGGCCCGGGAAGTGAATTAAATACCATTTGGAGGCATTTAATGTTCAAGCAAAAATAGGTGATTTTTGACAAAAGAGATAACACCCCCCATTACGTCATGCTTCAGAAAGGTGAAAAATGGTCCGTTTTCAAATGTTTTATTTTTGAACGTCACTTCACATTTGGAGGTAGATCATCTGTTTAAGAGCTAAAATGAGCATGTTTAAAGTGATTTTCATGCTTCCAGGGGCCCTAAACACAAGATTTGTGGAATGGTTAAAAGTGCATGAAGATGGCCAATTTACTCACTCTGAGGTCTCAAAAAGTGTTTCTTCTCCCCGGGAAGTGAATTAAATACCATTTGGAGGCATTTCATGTTCAAGCAAAAACAGGTGATTTTTGACAAAAGAGATAACACCCCCCACCATTACGTCATGCTTCAGAAAGGTGAAAAATGGTCCGTTTTCAAATGTTTTATTTTCGAACGTCAGTTCAAATTTGTATGTAGATCATCAGTTTTAGAGCCAAAATTAGCATGTTTAAAGTGATTTTCATGCTTCCAGGGGCCCGGGAAGTGAATTAAATACTATTTGGAGGCATTTAATGTTCAAGCAAAAACAGGTGATTTTTGACAAAAGAGATAACACCCCCCCATTACGTCATGCTTCAGAAAGGTGAAAATGGTCCGTTTTCAAATGTTTTATTTTTGAACGTCAGTTCACATTTGTAGGTAGATCATCAGTTTAAGAGCTAAAATTAGCATGTTTAAAGTGATTTTCATGCTTCCAGGGGCCCGGGAAGTGAATTAAATACCATTTGGAAGCATTTAATGTTCAAGCAAAAATAGGTGATTTTTGACAAAAGAGATAACACCCCCCCCCCATTACGTCATGCTTCAGAAAGGTGAAAAATGGTCCGTTTTCAAATGTTTTATTTTTGAACGTCAGTTCACATTTGTAGGTAGATCATCAGTTTTAGAGCTAAAATTAGCATGTTTAAAGTGATTTTCATGCTTCCAAGGGCCCTAAACACAAGATTTGTGGAATGGTTAAAAGTGCATGAAAATGGCCAATTTACTCACTCTGAGGTCTCAAAAAGTGTTTCTTCTCCCCGGGAAGTGAATTAAATACCATTTGGAGGAATTTCATGTTCAAGCAAAAACAGGTGATTTTTGACAAAAGAGATAACACCCCCCCATTACGTCATGCTTCAGAAAGGTGAAAAATGGTCCGTTTTCAAATGTTTTATTTTCGAACGTCAGTTCAAATTTGTATGTAGATCATCAGTTTTAGAGCCAAAATTAGCATGTTTAAAGTGATTTTCATGCTTCCAGGGGCCCGGGAAGTGAATTAAATACCATTTGGAGGCATTTAATTTTCAAGCAAAAACAGGTGATTTTTGACAAAAGAGATAACACCCCCCCCATTACGTCATGCTTCAGAAAGGTGAAAAATGGTCCCTTTTCAAATGTTTTATTTTTGAACGTCAGTTCACATTTGTAGGTAGATCATCAGTTTTAGAGCTAAAGTTAGCATGTTTAAAGTGATTTTCATGCTTCCAGCGGCTCGGGAAGTGAATTAAATACCATTTGGAGGCATTTAATGTTCAAGCAAAAACAGGTGATTTTTGACAAAAGAGATAACACCCCCCCATTACGTCATGCTTCAGAAAGGTGAAAAATGGTCAGTTTTCAAATGTTTTATTTTTGTACGTCAGTTCACATTTGTAGGTAGATCATCAGTTTAAGAGCTAAAATTAGCATGTTTAAAGTGATTTTCATGCTTCCAGGGGCCCGGGAAGTGAATTAAATACCATTTGGAAGCATTTAATGTTCAAGCAAAAATAGGTGATTTTTGACAAAAGAGATAACACCCCCCCCCATTACGTCATGCTTCAGAAAGGTGAAAAATGGTCCGTTTTCAAATGTTTTATTTTTGAACGTCAGTTCACATTTGTAGGTAGATCATCAGTTTTAGAGCTAAAATTAGCATGTTTAAAGTGATTTTCATGCTTCCAAGGGCCCTAAACACAAGATTTGTGGAATGGTTAAAAGTGCATGAAAATGGCCAATTTACTCACTCTGAGGTCTCAAAAAGTGTTTCTTCACCCCGGGAAGTGAATTAAATACCATTTGGATGCATTTAATGTTCCAGCAAAAACAGGTGATTTTTGACAAAAGAGATAACACCCCCATTACGTCATGCTTCAGAAAGGTGAAAAATTGTCCGTTTTCAAATGTTTTATTTTTGAACGTCAGTTCACATTTGTAGGTAGATTATCAGTTTTAGAGCTAAAATTAGCATGTTTAAAGTGATTTTCATGCTTCCAGGGGCCCGGGAAGTGAATTAAATACCATTTGGAGGCATTTAATGTTCAAGCAAAAACAGGTGATTTTTGACAAAAGAGATAACACCCCCCCCCCATTACGTCATGCTTCAGAAAGGTGAAAAATGGTCTGTTTTCAAATGTTTTATTTTTGAACATCAGTTCACATTTGTAGGTAGAGCATCAGTTTAAGAGCTAAAATTAACCATGTTTAAAGTGATTTTCATGCTTCCAGGGGCCCGGGAAGTGAATTAAATACCATTTGGAGGCATTTAATGTTCAAGCAAAAACAGGTGATTTTTGACAAAAGAGATAACACCCCCCCATTACGTCATGCTTCAGAAAGGTGAAAAATGGTCCATTTTCAAATGTTTTATTTTTGAACGTCAGTTCACATTTGTAGGTAGATCATCAGTTTAAGAGCTAAAATTAGCATGTTTAAAGTGATTTTCATGCTTCCAGTGGCCCGGGAAGTGAATTAAATACCATTTAGTGGCATTTCATGTTCAAGCAAAAATAGGTGATTTTTGACAAAAGAGGTAACACCCCCCATTACGTCATGCTTCAGAAAGGTGAAAAATGGTCCGTTTTCAAATGTTTAATTTTGAACGTCAGTTCACATTTGTAGGTAGATCGTCAGTTTAAGAGCTAAAATGAGCATGTTTAAAGTGATTTTCATGCTTCCAGGGGCCCTAAACACAAGATTTGTGGAATGGTTAAAAGTGCATGAAAATGGCCAATTTACTCACTCTGAGGTCTCAAAAAGTGTTCCTTTACCCCGGGAAGTGAATTAAATACCATTTGGAGGCATTTAATGTTCAAGCAAAAACAGGTGATTTTTGACAAAAGAGATAACACCCCCCCCCCCCATTACGTCATGCTTCAGAAAGGTGAAAATGGTCCGTTTTCAAATGTTTTATTTTTGAACGTCAGTCCACATTTGTAGGTAGATCATCAGTTTAAGAGCTAAAATTAGCATGTTTAAAGTGATTTTCATGCTTCCAGGGGCCCGGGAAGTGAATTAAATACCATTTGGAGGCATTTAATGTTCAAGCAAAAACAGGTGATTTTTGACAAAAGAGATAACACCCCCCCCTTACGTCATGCTTCAGAAAGGTGAAAAATGGTCCATTTTCAAATGTTTTATTTTTGAACGTCAGTTCACATTTGTAGGTAGAACATCAGTTTAAGAGCTAAAATTAGCATGTTTAAAGTGATTTTCATGCTTCCAGGGGCCCGGGAAGTGAATTAAATACCATTTAGTGGCATTTAATGTTCATGCAAAAACTGGTGATTTTTGACAAGAGAGATAACACCCCCCCATTACGTCCTGCTTCAGAAAGGTGAAAAATGGTCCGTTTTCAAATGTTTTATTTTTGAACGTCAGTTCACATTTGTAGGTAGATCATCAGTTTTAGAGCTAAAATTAGCATGTTTAAAGTGATTTTCATGCTTCCAGGGGCCCTAAACACAAGATTTGTGGAATGGTTAAAAGTGCATGAAAATGGCCAATTTACTCACTATGAGGTCTCAAAAAGTGTTTCTTTACCCCGGGAAGTGAATTAAATACCATTTGGAGGCATTTAATCTTCAAGCAAAAACAGGGGATTTTTGACAAAAGAGATAACACCCCCCCCATTACGTCATGCTTCAGAAAGGTGAAAAATGGTCCGTTTTCAAATGTTTTATTTTTGTACATCAGTTCACATTTGTAGGTAGATCATCAGTTTTAGAGCTAAAATTAGCATGTTTAAAGTGATTTTTATGCTTCCAGGGGCCCAGGAAGTGAATTAAATACCATTTCGAGGCATTTCATGTTCAAGCAAAAACAGGTGATTTTTGACAAAAGAGATAACACCCCCCCATTACGTCATGCTTCAGAAAGGTGAAAAATGGTCCGTTTTCAAATGTTTTATTTTTGAACGTCAGTTCACATTTGTAGGTAGATCATCAGTTTAAGAGCTAAAATTAGCATGTTTAAAGTGATTTTCATGCTTCCAGGGGCCCGGGAAGTGAATTAAATACCATTTGGAGGCATTTAATGTTCAAGCAAAAATAGGTGATTTTTGACAAAAGAGGTAACACCCCCCATTACGTCATGCTTCAGAAAGGTGAAAAATGGTCCGTTTTCAAATGTTTAATTTTGAACGTCAGTTCACATTTGTAGGTAGATCGTCAGTTTAAGAGCTAAAATGAGCATGTTTAAAGTGATTTTCATGCTTCCCGGGGCCCTAAACACAAGATTTATGGAATGGTTAAAAGTGCATGAAAATGGCCAATTTACTGACTCTGAGGTCTCAAAAAGTGTTTCTTCTCCCCGGGAAGTGAATTAAATACCATTTGGAGGCATTTCATGTTCAAGCAAAAACAGGTGATTTTTGACAAAAGAGATAACACCCCCCCATTACGTCATGCTTCAGAAAGGTGAAAATGGTCCGTTTTCAAATGTTTTATTTTTGAACGTCAGTCCACATTTGTAGGTTGATCATCAGTTTAAGAGCTAAAATTAGCATGTTTAAAGTGATTTTCATGCTTCCAGGGGCCCGGGAATTGAATTAAATACCATTTGGAGGCATTTAATTTTCAAGCAAAAACAGGTGATTTTTGACAAAAGAGATAACACCCCCCCCCCCATTACGTCATGCTTCAGAAAGGTGAAAAATGGTCCCTTTTCAAATGTTTTATTTTTGAACGTCAGTTCACATTTGTAGGTAGATCATCAGTTTTAGAGCTAAAGTTAGCATGTTTAAAGTGATTTTCATGCTTCCAGGGGCCCGGGAAGTGAATTAAATACCATTTGGAGGCATTTAATGTTCAAGCAAAGACAGGTGATTTTTGACAAAAGAGATAACACCCCCCCCATTACGTCATGCTTCAGAAGGGTGAAAAATGGTCCGTTTTCAAATGTTTTATTTTTGAACGTCAGTTCACATTTGTAGGTAGATCATCAGTATAAGAGCTAAAATTAGCATGTTTAAAGTGATTTTCATGCTTCCAGGGGCCCAGGAAGTGAATTAAATACCATTTGGAAGCATTTAATGTTCAAGCAAAAATAGGTGATTTTTGACAAAAGAGATAACACCCCCCCATTACGTCATGCTTCAGGAAGGTGAAAAATGGTCCGTTTTCAAATGTTTTATTTTTGAACGTCAGTTCACATTTGTAGGTAGATCATCAGTTTTAGAGCTAAAATTAGCATGTTTAAAGTGATTTTCATGCTTCCAAGGGCCCTAAACACAAGATTTGTGGAATGGTTAAAAGTGCATGAAAATGGCCAATTTACTCACTCTGAGGTCTCAAAAAGTGTTTCTTTACCCCGGGAAGTGAATTAAATACCATTTGGAGGCATTTAATGTTCAAGCAAAAACAGGTGATTTTTGACAAAAGAGATAACACCCCCCCCCCATTACGTCATGCTTCAGAAAGGTGAAAATGGTCCGTTTTCAAATGTTTTATTTTTGAACGTCAGTCCACATTTGTAGGTAGATCATCAGTTTAAGAGCTAAAATTAGCATGTTTAAAGTGATTTTCATGCTTCCAGGGGCCCGGGAAGTGAATTAAATACCATTTGGAGGCATTTAATGTTCAAGCAAAAACAGGTGATTTTTGACAAAAGAGATAACACCCCCCCTTACGTCATGCTTCAGAAAGGTGAAAAATGGTCCATTTTCAAATGTTTTATTTTTGAACGTCAGTTCACATTTGTAGGTAGATCATCAGTTTAAGAGCTAAAATTAGCATGTTTAAAGTGATTTTCATGCTTCCAGGGGCCCGGGGAAGTGAATTAAATACCATTTAGTGGCATTTAATGTTCAAGCAAAACTGGTGATTTTTGACAAGAGAGATAACACCCCCCCATTACGTCCTGCTTCAGAAAGGTGAAAAATGGTCCGTTTTCAAATGTTTTATTTTGAACGTCAGTTCACATTTGTAGGTAGATCATCAGTTTAGAGCTAAAATTAGCATGTTTAAAGTGATTTTCATGCTTCCAGGGGCCCTAAACACAAGATTTGTGGAATGGTTAAAAGTGCATGAAAATGGCCAATTTACTCACTATGAGGTCTCAAAAAGTGTTTCTTTACCCCGGGAAGTGAATTAAATACCATTTGGAGGCATTTAATCTTCAAGCAAAAACAGGGGATTTTTGACAAAAGAGATAACACCCCCCCCCCATTACGTCATGCTTCAGAAAGGTGAAAAATGGTCCGTTTTCAAATGTTTTATTTTTGTACATCAGTTCACATTTTGTAGGTAGATCATCAGTTTTAGAGCTAAAATTAGCATGTTTAAAGTGATTTTTATGCTTCCAGGGGCCCAGGAAGTGAATTAAATACCATTTCGAGGCATTTCATGTTCAAGCAAAAACAGGTGATTTTTGACAAAAGAGATAACACCCCCCCCCCCATTACGTCATGCTTCAGAAAGGTGAAAATGGTCCGTTTTCAAATGTTTTATTTTTGAACGTCAGTTCACATTTGTAGGTAGATCATCAGTTTAAGAGCTAAAATTAGCATGTTTAAAGTGATTTTCATGCTTCCAGGGGCCCGGGAAGTGAATTAAATACCATTTGGAGGCATTTAATGTTCAAGCAAAAATAGGTGATTTTTGACAAAAGAGGTAACACCCCCCATTACGTCATGCTTCAGAAAGGTGAAAAATGGTCCGTTTTCAAATGTTTAATTTTGAACGTCAGTTCACATTTGTAGGTAGATCGTCAGTTTAAGAGCTAAAATGAGCATGTTTAAAGTGATTTTCATGCTTCCCGGGGCCCTAAACACAAGATTTATGGAATGGTTAAAAGTGCATAAAAATGGCCAATTTACTCACTCTGAGGTCTCAAAAAGTGTTTCTTCTCCCCGGGAAGTGAATTAAATACCATTTGGAGGCATTTCATGTTCAAGCAAAAACAGGTGATTTTTGACAAAAGAGATAACACCCCCCCATTACGTCATGCTTCAGAAAGGTAAAAATGGTCCGTTTTCAAATGTTTTTATTTTTGAACGTCAGTCCACATTTGTAGGTTGATCATCAGTTTAAGAGCTAAAATTAGCATGTTTAAAGTGATTTTCATGCTTCCAGGGGCCGGGGAAGTGAATTAAATACCATTTGGAGGCATTTAATTTTCAAGCAAAAACAGGTGATTTTTGACAAAAGAGATAACACCCCCCCCCCATTACGTCATGCTTCAGAAAGGTGAAAAATGGTCCCTTTTCAAATGTTTTATTTTGAACGTCAGTTCACATTTGTAGGTAGATCATCAGTTTTAGAGCTACTGTTAGCATGTTTAAAGTGATTTTCATGCTTCCAGGGCCCGGGAAGTGAATTAAAATACCATTTGGAGGCATTTAATGTTCAAGCAAAGACAGGTGATTTTTGACAAAAGAGATAACACCCCCCCCATTACGTCATGCTTCAGAAAGGTGAAAATGGTCCGTTTTCAAATGTTTTATTTTTGAACGTCAGTTCACATTTGTAGGTAGATCATCAGTATAAGAGCTAAAATTAGCATGTTTAAAGTGATTTTCATGCTTCCAGGGGCCCGGGAAGTGAATTAAATACCATTTGGAAGCATTTAATGTTCAAGCAAAAATAGGTGATTTTTGACAAAAGAGATAACACCCCCCCATTACGTCATGCTTCAGGAAGGTGAAAAATGGTCCGTTTTCAAATGTTTTATTTTTGAACGTCAGTTCACATTTGTAGGTAGATCATCAGTTTTAGAGCTAAAATTAGCATGTTTAAAGTGATTTTCATGCTTCCAGGGGCCCTAAACACAAGATTTGTGGAATGGTTAAAAGTGCATGAAAATGGCCAATTTACTCACTCTGAGGTCTCAAAAAGTGTTTCTTCACCCCGGGAAGTGAATTAAATACCATTTGGATGCATTTAATGTTCAAGCAAAAACAGGTGATTTTTGACAAAAGAGATAACACCCCCATTACGTCATGCTTCAGAAAGTTGAAAAATTGTCAGTTTTCAAATGTTTTATTTTTGAACGTCAGTTCACATTTGTAGGTAGATTATCAGTTTTAGAGCTAAAATTAGCATGTTTAAAGTGATTTTCATGCTTCCAGGGGCCCGGGAAGTGAATTAAATACCATTTGGAGGCATTTAATGTTCAAGCAAAAACAGGTGATTTTTGACAAAAGAGATAACACCCCCCCATTACGTCATGCTTCAGAAAGGTGAAAATGGTCCGTTTTCAAATGTTTTATTTTTGAACGTCAGTCCACATTTGTAGGTAGATCATCAGTTTAAGAGCTAAAATTAGCATGTTTAAAGTGATTTTCATGCTTCCAGGGGCCCGGGAAGTGAATTAAATACCATTTGGAGGCATTTAATGTTCAATCAAAAACAGGTGATTTTTGACAAGAGAGATAACACCCCCCCATTACGTCATGCTTCAGAAAGGTGAAAAATGGTCCATTTTCAAATGTTTTATTTTTGAACGTCAGTTCACATTTGTAGGTAGATCATCAGTTTAAGAGCTAAAATTAGCATGTTTAAAGTGATTTTCATGCTTCCAGGGGCCCGGGAAGTGAATTAAATACCATTTAGTGGCATTTAATGTTCAAGCAAAAACTGGTGATTTTTGACAAGAGAGATAACACCCCCCCCATTACGTCCTGCTTCAGAAAGGCGAAAAATGGTCCGTTTTCAAATGTTTTATTTTTGAACGTCACTTCACATTTGGAGGTAGATCATCAGTTTTAGAGCTAAAATTCTCATGTTTAAAGTGATTTTTATGCTTCCAGGGGCCCAGGAAGTGAATTAAATACCATTTGGAGGCATTTCATGTTCAATCAAAAACAGGTGATTTTTGACAAAAGAGATAACACCCCCCCCATTACGTCATGCTTCAGAAAGGTGAAAAATGGTCCGTTTTCAAATGTTTTATTTTTGAACGTTAGTTCACATTTGTAGGTAGATCATCAGTTTAAGAGCTAAAATTAGCATGTTTAAAGTGATTTTCATGCTTCCAGGGGCCCGGGAAGTGAATTAAATACCATTTGGAGGCATTTAATGTTCAAGCAAAAATAGGTGATTTTTGACAAAAGAGATAACACCCCCCATTACGTCATGCTTCAGAAAGGTGAAAAATGGTCCGTTTTCAAATGTTTTATTTTTGAACGTCACTTCACATTTGGAGGTAGATCATCTGTTTAAGAGCTAAAATGAGCATGTTTAAAGTGATTTTCATGCTTCCAGGGGCCCTAAACACAAGATTTGTGGAATGGTTAAAAGTGCATGAAGATGGCCAATTTACTCACTCTGAGGTCTCAAAAAGTGTTTCTTCTCCCCGGGAAGTGAATTAAATACCATTTGGAGGCATTTCATGTTCAAGCAAAAACAGGTGATTTTTGACAAAAGAGATAACACCCCCCCATTACGTCATGCTTCAGAAAGGTGAAAAATGGTCCGTTTTCAAATGTTTTATTTTCGAACGTCAGTTCAAATTTGTATGTAGATCATCAGTTTTAGAGCCAAAATTAGCATGTTTAAAGTGATTTTCATGCTTCCAGGGGCCCGGTAAGTGAATTAAATGCCATTTGGAGGCATTTAATTTTCAAGCAAAAACAGGTGATTTTTGACAAAAGAGATAACCCCCCCCCCATTACGTCATGCTTCAGAAAGGTGATAAATGGTCCCTTTTCAAATGTTTTGTTTTTGAACGCCAGTTCACATTTGTAGGTAGATCATCAGTTTTAGAGCTAAAGTTAGCATGTTTAAAGTGATTTTCATGCTTCCAGGGGCCCGGGAAGTGAATTAAATACTATTTGGAGGCATTTAATGTTCAAGCAAAAACAGGTGATTTTTGACAAAAGAGATAACACCCCCCCATTACGTCATGCTTCAGAAAGGTGAAAAATGGTCCGTTTTCAAATGTTTTATTTTTGAACGTCAGTTCACATTTGTAGGTAGATCATCAGTTTAAGAGCTAAAATTAGCATGTTTAAAGTGATTTTCATGCTTCCAGGGGCCCGGGAAGTGAATTAAATACCATTTGGAAGCATTTAATGTTCAAGCAAAAATAGGTGATTTTTGACAAAAGAGATAACACCCCCCCCATTACGTCATGCTTCAGAAAGGTGAAAAATGGTCCGTTTTCAAATGTTTTATTTTTGAACGTCAGTTCACATTTGTAGGTAGATCATCAGTTTTAGAGCTAAAATTAGCATGTTTAAAGTGATTTTCATGCTTCCAAGGGCCCTAAACACAAGATTTGTGGAATGGTTAAAAGTGCATGAAAATGGCCAATTTACTCACTCTGAGGTCTCAAAAAGTGTTTCTTCTCCCCGGGAAGTGAATTAAATACCATTTGGAGGCATTTCATGTTCAAGCAAAAACAAGTGATTTTTGACAAAAGAGATAACACCCCCCCCTTACGTCATGCTTCAGAAAGGTGAAAAATGGTCCATTTTCAAATGTTTTATTTTTGAACGTCAGTTCACATTTGTAGGTAGATCATCAGTTTAAGAGCTAAAATTAGCATGTTTAAAGTGATTTTCATGCTTCCAGGGGCCCGGGAAGTGAATTAAATACCATTTAGTGGCATTTAATGTTCAAGCAAAAACTGGTGATTTTTGACAAGAGAGATAACACCCCCCCATTACGTCCTGCTTCAGAAAGGTGAAAAATGGTCCGTTTTCAAATGTTTTATTTTTGAACGTCAGTTCACATTTGTAGGTAGATCATCAGTTTTAGAGCTAAAATTAGCATGTTTAAAGTGATTTTCATGCTTCCAGGGGCCCTAAACACAAGATTTGTGGAATGGTTAAAAGTGCATGAAAATGGCCAATTTACTCACTATGAGGTCTCAAAAAGTGTTTCTTTACCCCGGGAAGTGAATTAAATACCATTTGGAGGCATTTAATCTTCAAGCAAAAACAGGGGATTTTTGACAAAAGAGATAACACCCCCCCCCCATTACGTCATGCTTCAGAAAGGTGAAAAATGGTCCGTTTTCAAATGTTTTATTTTTGTACATCAGTTCACATTTGTAGGTAGATCATCAGTTTTAGAGCTAAAATTAGCATGTTTAAAGTGATTTTTATGCTTCCAGGGGCCCAGGAAGTGAATTAAATACCATTTCGAGGCATTTCATGTTCAAGCAAAAACAGGTGATTTTTGACAAAAGAGATAACACCCCCCCATTACGTCATGCTTCAGAAAGGTGAAAAATGGTCCGTTTTCAAATGTTTTATTTTTGAACGTCAGTTCACATTTGTAGGTAGATCATCAGTTTAAGAGCTAAAATTAGCATGTTTAAAGTGATTTTCATGCTTCCAGGGGCCCGGGAAGTGAATTAAATACCATTTGGAGGCATTTAATGTTCAAGCAAAAATAGGTGATTTTTGACAAAAGAGGTAACACCCCCCATTACGTCATGCTTCAGAAAGGTGAAAAATGGTCCGTTTTCAAATGTTTAATTTTGAACGTCAGTTCACATTTGTAGGTAGATCGTCAGTTTAAGAGCTAAAATGAGCATGTTTAAAGTGATTTTCATGCTTCCCGGGGCCCTAAACACAAGATTTATGGAATGGTTAAAAGTGCATGAAAATGGCCAATTTACTCACTCTGAGGTCTCAAAAAGTGTTTCTTCTCCCCGGGAAGTGAATTAAATACCATTTGGAGGCATTTCATGTTCAAGCAAAAACAGGTGATTTTTGACAAAAGAGATAACACCCCCCCATTACGTCATGCTTCAGAAAGGTGAAAATGGTCCGTTTTCAAATGTTTTATTTTTGAACGTCAGTCCACATTTGTAGGTTGATCATCAGTTTAAGAGTTAAAATTAGCATGTTTAAAGTGATTTTCATGCTTCCAGGGGCCCGGGAAGTGAATTAAATACCATTTGGAGGCATTTAATTTTCAAGCAAAAACAGGTGATTTTTGACAAAAGAGATAACACCCCCCCCCCCCCATTACGTCATGCTTCAGAAAGGTGAAAAATGGTCCCTTTTTAAATGTTTTATTTTTGAACGTCAGTTCACATTTGTAGGTAGATCATCAGTTTTAGAGCTAAAGTTAGCATGTTTAAAGTGATTTTCATGCTTCCAGGGGCCCGGGAAGTGAATTAAATACCATTTGGAGGCATTTAATGTTCAAGCAAAGACAGGTGATTTTTGACAAAAGAGATAACACCCCCCCATTACGTCATGCTTCAGAAGGGTGAAAAATGGTCCGTTTTCAAATGTTTTATTTTTGAACGTCAGTTCACATTTGTAGGTAGATCATCAGTATAAGAGCTAAAATTAGCATGTTTAAAGTGATTTTCATGCTTCCAGGGGCCCGGGAAGTGAATTAAATACCATTTGGAAGCATTTAATGTTCAAGCAAAAATAGGTGATTTTTGACAAAAGAGATAACACCCCCCCATTACGTCATGCTTCAGGAAGGTGAAAAATGGTCCGTTTTCAAATGTTTTATTTTTGAACGTCAGTTCACATTTGTAGGTAGATCATCAGTTTTAGAGCTAAAATTAGCATGTTTAAAGTGATTTTCATGCTTCCAAGGGCCCTAAACACAAGATTTGTGGAATGGTTAAAAGTGCATGAAAATGGCTAATTTACTCACTCTGAGGTCTCAAAAAGTGTTTCTTTACCCCGGGAAGTGAATTAAATACCATTTGGAGGCATTTAATGTTCAAGCAAAAACAGGTGATTTTTAACAAAAGAGATAACACCCCCCCCCATTACGTCATGCTTCAGAAAGGTGAAAATGGTCCGTTTTCAAATGTTTTATTTTTGAACGTCAGTCCACATTTGTAGGTAGATCATCAGTTTAAGAGCTAAAATTAGCATGTTTAAAGTGATTTTCATGCTTCCAGGGGCCCGGGAAGTGAATTAAATACCATTTGGAGGCATTTAATGTTCAATCAAAAACAGGTGATTTTTGACAAAAGAGATAACACCCCCCCCTTACGTCATGCTTCAGAAAGGTGAAAAATGGTCCATTTTCAAATGTTTTATTTTTGAACGTCAGTTCACATTTGTAGGTAGATCATCAGTTTAAGAGCTAAAATTAGCATGTTTAAAGTGATTTTCATGCTTCCAGGGGCCCGGGAAGTGAATTAAATACCATTTAGTGGCATTTAATGTTCAAGCAAAAACTGGTGATTTTTGACAAGAGAGATAACACCCCCCCATTACGTCCTGCTTCAGAAAGGTGAAAAATGGTCCGTTTTCAAATGTTTTATTTTTGAACGTCAGTTCACATTTGTAGGTAGATCATCAGTTTTAGAGCTAAAATTAGCATGTTTAAAGTGATTTTCATGCTTCCAGGGGCCCTAAACACAAGATTTGTGGAATGGTTAAAAGTGCATGAAAATGGCCAATTTACTCACTATGAGGTCTCAAAAAGTGTTTCTTTACCCCGGGAAGTGAATTAAATACCATTTGGAGGCATTTAATCTTCAAGCAAAAACAGGGGATTTTTGACAAAAGAGATAACACCCCCCCCCCATTACGTCATGCTTCAGAAAGGTGAAAAATGGTCCGTTTTCAAATGTTTTATTTTTGTACATCAGTTCACATTTGTAGGTAGATCATCAGTTTTAGAGCTAAAATTAGCATGTTTAAAGTGATTTTTATGCTTCCAGGGGCCCAGGAAGTGAATTAAATACCATTTCGAGGCATTTCATGTTCAAGCAAAAACAGGTGATTTTTGACAAAAGAGATAACACCCCCCCCATTACGTCATGCTTCAGAAAGGTGAAAAATGGTCCGTTTTCAAATGTTTTATTTTTGAACGTCAGTTCACATTTGTAGGTAGATCATCAGTTTAAGAGCTAAAATTAGCATGTTTAAAGTGATTTTCATGCTTCCAGGGGCCCGGGAAGTGAATTAAATACCATTTGGAGGCATTTAATGTTTAAGCAAAAATAGGTGATTTTTGACAAAAGAGGTAACACCCCCCATTACGTCATGCTTCAGAAAGGTGAAAAATGGTCCGTTTTCAAATGTTTAATTTTGAACGTCAGTTCACATTTGTAGGTAGATCGTCAGTTTAAGAGCTAAAATGAGCATGTTTAAAGTGATTTTCATGCTTCCCGGGGCCCTAAACACAAGATTTATGGAATGGTTAAAAGTGCATAAAAATGGCCAATTTACTCACTCTGAGGTCTCAAAAAGTGTTTCTTCTCCCCGGGAAGTGAATTAAATACCATTTGGAGGCATTTCATGTTCAAGCAAAAACAGGTGATTTTTGACAAAAGAGATAACACCCCCCCATTACGTCATGCTTCAGAAAGGTGAAAATGGTCCGTTTTCAAATGTTTTATTTTTGAACGTCAGTCCACATTTGTAGGTTGATCATCAGTTTAAGAGCTAAAATTAGCATGTTTAAAGTGATTTTCATGCTTCCAGGGGCCCGGGAAGTGAATTAAATACCATTTGGAGGCATTTAATTTTCAAGCAAAAACAGGTGATTTTTGACAAAAGAGATAACACCCCCCCCCCCATTACGTCATGCTTCAGAAAGGTGAAAAATGGTCCCTTTTCAAATGTTTTATTTTTGAACGTCAGTTCACATTTGTAGGTAGATCATCAGTTTTAGAGCTAAAGTTAGCATGTTTAAAGTGATTTTCATGCTTCCAGGGGCCCGGGAAGTGAATTAAATACCATTTGGAGGCATTTAATGTTCAAGCAAACACAGGTGATTTTTGACAAAAGAGATAACACCCCCCCATTACGTCATGCTTCAGAAAGGTGAAAAATGGTCCGTTTTCAAATGTTTTATTTTTGAACGTCAGTTCACATTTGTAGGTAGATCATCAGTATAAGAGCTAAAATTAGCATGTTTAAAGTGATTTTCATGCTTCCAGGGGCCCGGGAAGTGAATTAAATACCATTTGGAAGCATTTAATGTTCAAGCAAAAATAGGTGATTTTTGACAAAAGAGATACCACCCCCCCATTACGTCATGCTTCAGGAAGGTGAAAAATGCTCCGTTTTCAAATGTTTTATTTTTGAACGTCAGTTCACATTTGTAGGTAGATCATCAGTTTTAGAGCTAAAATTAGCATGTTTAAAGTGATTTTCATGCTTCCAAGGGCCCTAAACACAAGATGTGTGGAATGGTTAAAAGTGCATGAAAATGGCCAATTTACTCACTCTGAGGTCTCAAAAAGTGTTTCTTCACCCCGGGAAGTGAATTAAATACCATTTGGATGCATTTAATGTTCAAGCAAAAACAGGTGATTTTTGACAAAAGAGATAACACCCCCATTACGTCATGCTTCAGAAAGTTGAAAAATTGTCAGTTTTCAAATGTTTTATTTTTGAACGTCAGTTCACATTTGTAGGTAGATTATCAGTTTTAGAGCTAAAATTAGCATGTTTAAAGTGATTTTCATGCTTCCAGGGGCCCGGGAAGTGAATTAAATACCATTTGGAGGCATTAATGTTCAAGCAAAAACAGGTGATTTTTGACAAAAGAGATAACACCCCCCCATTACGTCATGCTTCAGAAAGGTGAAAATGGTCCATTTTCAAATGTTTTATTTTTGAACGTCAGTTCACATTTGTAGGTAGATCATCAGTTTAAGAGCTAAAATTAGCATGTTTAAAGTGATTTTCATGCTTCCAGGGGCCCGGGAAGTGAATTAAATACCATTTAGTGGCATTTAATGTTCAAGCAAAAACTGGTGATTTTTGACAAGAGAGATAACACCCCCCCCATTACGTCCTGCTTCAGAAAGGTGAAAAATGGTCCGTTTTCAAATGTTTTATTTTAGAACGTCAGTTCACATTTGTAGGTAGATCATCAGTTTTAGAGCTAAAATTAGCATGTTTAAAGTGATTTTCATGCTTCCAGGGGCCCTAAACACAAGATTTGTGGAATGGTTAAAGGTGCATGAAAATGGCCAATTTACTCACTCTGAGGTCTCAAAAAGTGTTTCTTCACCCCGGGAAGTGAATTAAATACCATTTGGAGGCATTTAATCTTCAAGCAAAAACAGGGGATTTTTGACAAAAGAGATAACACCCCCCCATTGCGTCATGCTTCAGAAAGGTGAAAAATGGTCCGTTTTCAAATGTTTTATTTTTGTACATCAGTTCACATTTGTAGGTAGATCATCAGTTTTAGAGCTAAAATTAGCATGTTTAAAGTGATTTTTATGCTTCCAGGGGCCCAGGAAGTGAATTAAATACCATTTGGAGGCATTTCATGTTCAATCAAAAACAGGTGATTTTTGACAAAAGAGATAACACCCCCCCATTACGTCATGCTTCAGAAAGGTGAAAAATGGTCCGTTTTCAAATGTTTTATTTTTGAACGTCAGTTCACATTTGTAGGTAGATCATCAGTTTAAGAGCTAAAATTAGCATGTTTAAAGTGATTTTCATGCTTCCAGGGGCCCGGGAAGTGAATTAAATACCATTTGGAGGCATTTAATGTTCAAGCAAAAATAGGTGATTTTTGACAAAAGAGATAACACCCCCCATTACGTCATGCTTCAGAAAGGTGAAAAATGGTCCGTTTTCAAATGTTTTATTTTTGAACGTCACTTCACATTTGGAGGTAGATCATCTGTTTAAGAGCTAAAATGAGCATGTTTAAAGTGATTTTCATGCTTCCAGGGGCCCTAAACACAAGATTTGTGGAATGGTTAAAAGTGCATGAAGATGGCCAATTTACTCACTCTGAGGTCTCAAAAAGTGTTTCTTCTCCCCGGGAAGTGAATTAAATACCATTTGGAGGCATTTCATGTTCAAGCAAAAACAGGTGATTTTTGACAAAAGAGATAACACCCCCCCATTACGTCATGCTTCAGAAAGGTGAAAAATGGTCCGTTTTCAAATGTTTTAGTTTTTGAACGTCAGTTCAAATTTGTATGTAGATCATCAGTTTTAGAGCCAAAATTAGCATGTTTAAAGTGATTTTCATGCTTCCAGGGGCCCGGTAAGTGAATTAAATGCCATTTGGAGGCATTTAATTTTCAAGCAAAAACAGGTGATTTTTGACAAAAGAGATAACCCCCCCCCCATTACGTCATGCTTCAGAAAGGTGATAAATGGTCCCTTTTCAAATGTTTTGTTTTTGAACGTCAGTTCACATTTGTAGGTAGATCATCAGTTTTAGAGCTAAAGTTAGCATGTTTAAAGTGATTTTCATGCTTCCAGGGGCCTGGGAAGTGAATTAAATACTATTTGGAGGCATTTAATGTTCAAGCAAAAACAGGTGATTTTTGACAAAAGAGATAACACCCCCCCATTACGTCATGCTTCAGAAAGGTGAAAAATGGTCCGTTTTCAAATGTTTTATTTTTGAACGTCAGTTCACATTTGTAGGTAGATCATCAGTTTAAGAGCTAAAATTAGCATGTTTAAAGTGATTTTCATGCTTCCAGGGGCCCGGGAAGTGAATTAAATACCATTTGGAAGCATTTAATGTTCAAGCAAAAATAGGTGATTTTTGACAAAAGAGATAACACCGCCCCCCCCATTACGTCATGCTTCAGAAAGGTGAAAAATGGTCCGTTTTCAAATGTTTTATTTTCGAACGTCAGTTCAAATTTGTATGTAGATCATCAGTTTTAGAGCCAAAATTAGCATGTTTAAAGTGATTTTCATGCTTCCAGGGGCCCGGGAAGTGAATTAAATACCATTTGGAGGCATTTAATTTTCAAGCAAAAACAGGTGATTTTTGACAAAAGAGATAACACCCCCCCATTACGTCATGCTTCAGAAAGGTGAAAAATGGTCCCTTTTCAAATGTTTTATTTTTGAACGTCAGTTCACATTTGTAGGTAGATCATCAGTTTTAGAGCTAAAGTTAGCATGTTTAAAGTGATTTTCATGCTTCCAGCGGCCCGGGAAGTGAATTAAATACCATTTGGAGGCATTTAATGTTCAAGCAAAAACAGGTGATTTTTGACAAAAGAGATAACACCCCCCCATTACGTCATGCTTCAGAAAGGTGAAAAATGGTCCGTTTTCAAATGTTTTATTTTTGAACGTCAGTTCACATTTGTAGGTAGATCATCAGTTTAAGAGCTAAAATTAGCATGTTTAAAGTGATTTTCATGCTTCCAGGGGCCCGGGAAGTGAATTAAATACCATTTGGAAGCATTTAATGTTCAAGCAAAAATAGGTGATTTTTGACAAAAGAGATAACACCCCCCCCATTACGTCATGCTTCAGAAAGGTGAAAAATGGTCCGTTTTCAAATGTTTTATTTTTGAACGTCAGTTCACATTTGTAGGTAGATCATCAGTTTTAGAGCTAAAATTAGCATGTTTAAAGTGATTTTCATGCTTCCAAGGGCCCTAAACACAAGATTTGTGGAATGGTTAAAAGTGCATGAAAATGGCCAATTTACTCACTCTGAGGTCTCAAAAAGTGTTTCTTCACCCCGGGAAGTGAATTAAATACCATTTGGATGCATTTAATGTTCCAGCAAAAACAGGTGATTTTTGACAAAAGAGATAACACCCCCATTACGTCATGCTTCAGAAAGGTGAAAAATTGTCCGTTTTCAAATGTTTTATTTTTGAACGTCAGTTCACATTTGTGGGTAGATTATCAGTTTTAGAGCTAAAATTAGCATGTTTAAAGTGATTTTCATGCTTCCAGGGGCCCGGGAAGTGAATTAAATACCATTTGGAGGCATTTAATGTTCAAGCAAAAACAGGTGATTTTTGACAAAAGAGATAACACCCCCCCATTACGTCATGCTTCAGAAAGGTGAAAAATGGTCTGTTTTCAAATGTTTTATTTTTGAACATCAGTTCACATTTGTAGGTAGATCATCAGTTTAAGAGCTAAAATTAACCATGTTTAAAGTGATTTTCATGCTTCCAGGGGCCCGGGAAGTGAATTAAATACCATTTGGAGGCATTTAATGTTCAAGCAAAAACAGGTGATTTTTGACAAAAGAGATAACACCCCCCCCCATTACGTCATGCTTCAGAAAGGTGAAAATGGTCCGTTTTCAAATGTTTTATTTTTGAACGTCAGTCCACATTTGTAGGTAGATCCTCAGTTTAAGAGCTAAAATTAGCATGTTTAAAGTGATTTTCATGCTTCCAGGGGCCCGGGAAGTGAATTAAATACCATTTGGAGGCATTTAATGTTCAAGCAAAAACAGGTGATTTTTGACAAAAGAGATAACACCCCCCCATTACGTCATGCTTCAGAAAGGTGAAAAATGGTCCATTTTCAAATGTTTTATTTTTGAACGTCAGTTCACATTTGTAGGTAGATCATCAGTTTAAGAGCTAAAATTAGCATGTTTAAAGTGATTTTCATGCTTCCAGGGGCCCGGGAAGTGAATTAAATACCATTTAGTGGCATTTAATGTTCAAGCAAAAACTGGTGATTTTTGACAAGAGAGATAACACCCCCCCATTACGTCCTGCTTCAGAAAGGTGAAAAATGGTCCGTTTTCAAATGTTTTATTTTTGAACGTCAGTTCACATTTGTAGGTAGATCATCAGTTTTAGAGCTAAAATTAGCATGTGTAAAGTGATTTTCATGCTTCCAGGGGCCCTAAACACAAGATTTGTGGAATGGTTAAAAGTGCATGAAAATGGCCAATTTACTCACTATGAGGTCTCAAAAAGTGTTTCTTTACCCCGGGAAGTGAATTAAATACCATTTGGAGGCATTTAATCTTCAAGCAAAAACAGGGGATTTTTGACAAAAGAGATAACACCCCCCCCTCCCATTACGTCATGCTTCAGAAAGGTGAAAAATGGTCCGTTTTCAAATGTTTTATTTTTGTACATCAGTTCACATTTGTAGGTAGATCATCAGTTTTAGAGCTAAAATTAGCATGTTTAAAGTGATTTTTATGCTTCCAGGGGCCCAGGAAGTGAATTAAATACCATTTCGAGGCATTTCATGTTCAAGCAAAAACAGGTGATTTTTGACAAAAGAGATAACACCCCCCCCATTACGTCATGCTTCAGAAAGGTGAAAAATGGTCCGTTTTCAAATGTTTTATTTTTGAACGTCAGTTCACATTTGTAGGTAGATCATCAGTTTAAGAGCTAAAATTAGCATGTTTAAAGTGATTTTCATGCTTCCAGGGGCCCGGGAAGTGAATTAAATACCATTTGGAGGCATTTAATGTTCAAGCAAAAATAGGTGATTTTTGACAAAAGAGGTAACACCCCCCATTACGTCATGCTTCAGAAAGGTGAAAAATGGTCCGTTTTCAAATGTTTAATTTTGAACGTCAGTTCACATTTGTAGGTAGATCATCAGTTTAAGAGCTAAAATGAGCATGTTTAAAGTGATTTTCATGCTTCCCGGGGCCCTAAACACAAGATTTATGGAATGGTTAAAAGTGCATGAAAATGGCCAATTTACTCACTCTGAGGTCTCAAAAAGTGTTTCTTCTCCCCGGGAAGTGAATTAAATACCATTTGGAGGCATTTCATGTTCAAGCAAAAACAGGTGATTTTTGACAAAAGAGATAACACCCCCCATTACGTCATGCTTCAGAAAGGTGAAAATGGTCCGTTTTCAAATGTTTTATTTTTGAACGTCAGTCCACATTTGTAGGTTGATCATCAGTTTAAGAGCTAAAATTAGCATGTTTAAAGTGATTTTCATGCTTCCAGGGGCCCGGGAAGTGAATTAAATACCATTTGGAGGCATTTAATTTTCAAGCAAAAACAGGTGATTTTTGACAAAAGAGATAACACCCCCCCCCCCATTACGTCATGCTTCAGAAAGGTGAAAAATGGTCCCTTTTCAAATGTTTTATTTTTGAACGTCAGTTCACATTTGTAGGTAGATCATCAGTTTTAGAGCTAAAGTTAGCATGTTTAAAGTGATTTTCATGCTTCCAGGGGCCCGGGAAGTGAATTAAATACCATTTGGAGGCATTTAATGTTCAAGCAAAGACAGGTGATTTTTTATAACACCCCCCATTACGTCATGCTTCAGAAAGGTGAAAAATGGTCCGTTTTCAAATGTTTCATTTTTGAACGTCAGTTCACACGTGTAGGTAGATCATCAGTATAAGAGCTAAAATTAGCATGTTTAAAGTGATTTTCATGCTTCCAGGGGCCCGGGAAGTGAATTAAATACCATTTGGAAGCATTTAATGTTCAAGCAAAAATAGGTGATTTTTGACAAAAGAAATAACACCCCCCCATTACGTCATGCTTCAGGAAGGTGAAAAATGGTCCGTTTTCAAATGTTTTATTTTTGAACGTCAGTTCACATTTGTAGGTAGATCATCAGTTTTAGAGCTAAAATTAGCATGTTTAAAGTGATTTTCATGCTTCCAAGGGCCCTAAACACAAGATTTGTGGAATGGTTAAAAGTGCATGAAAATGGCCAATTTACTCACTCTGAGGTCTCAAAAAGTGTTTCTTCACCCCGGGAAGTGAATTAAATACCATTTGGATGCATTTAATGTTCAAGCAAAAACAGGTGATTTTTGACAAAAGAGATAACACCCCCATTACGTCATGCTTCAGAAAGTTGAAAAATTGTCAGTTTTCAAATGTTTTATTTTTGAACGTCAGTTCACCACATTTGTAGGTAGATTATCAGTTTTAGAGCTAAAATTAGCATGTTTAAAGTGATTTTCATGCTTCCAGGGGCCCGGGAAGTGAATTAAATACCATTTGGAGGCATTTAATGTTCAAGCAAAAACAGGTGATTTTTGACAAAAGAGATAACACCCTCCCATTACGTCATGCTTCAGAAAGGTGAAAAATGGTCTGTTTTCAAATGTTTTATTTTTGAACGTCAGTTCACATTTGTAGGTAGATCATCAGTTTTAGAGCTAAAATTAGCATGTTTAAAGTGATTTTCATGCTTCCAGGGGCCCTAAACACAAGATTTGTGGAATGGTTAAAAGTGCATGAAAATGGCCAATTTACTCACTCTGAGGTCTCAAAAAGTGTTTCTTCACCCCGGGAAGTGAATTAAATACCATTTGGAGGCATTTAATGTTCAAGCAAATACAGGTGATTTTTGACAAAAGAGATAACACCCCCCCCATTACGTCATGCTTCAGAAAGGTGAAAAATGGTCCATTTTCAAATGTTTTATTTTTGAACGTCAGTTCACATTTGTAGGTAGATCATCAGTTTAAGAGCTAAAGTTAGCATGTTTAAAGTGATTTTCATGCTTCCAGGGGCCCGGGAAGTGAATTAAATACCATTTGGAGGCATTTAATGTTCAAGCAAAGACAGGTGATTTTTTTATAACACCCCCCATTACGTCATGCTTCAGAAAGGTGAAAAATGGTCCGTTTTCAAATGTTTTATTTTTGAACGTCAGTTCACATGTGTAGGTAGATCATCAGTATAAGAGCTAAAATTAGCATGTTTAAAGTGATTTTCATGCTTCCAGGGGCCCGGGAAGTGAATTAAATACCATTTGGAAGCATTTAATGTTCAAGCAAAAATAGGTGATTTTTGACAAAAGAAATAACACCCCCCCATTACGTCATGCTTCAGGAAGGTGAAAAATGGTCCGTTTTCAAATGTTTTATTTTTGAACGTCAGTTCACATTTGTAGGTAGATCATCAGTTTTAGAGCTAAAATTAGCATGTTTAAAGTGATTTTCATGCTTCCAAGGGCCCTAAACACAAGATTTGTGGAATGGTTAAAAGTGCATGAAAATGGCCAATTTACTCACTCTGAGGTCTCAAAAAGTGTTTCTTCACCCCGGGAAGTGAATTAAATACCATTTGGATGCATTTAATGTTCAAGCAAAAACAGGTGATTTTTGACAAAAGAGATAACACCCCCATTACGTCATGCTTCAGAAAGTTGAAAAATTGTCAGTTTTCAAATGTTTTATTTTTGAACGTCAGTTCACCACATTTGTAAGTAGATTATCAGTTTTAGAGCTAAAATTAGCATGTTTAAAGTGATTTTCATGCTTCCAGGGGCCCGGGAAGTGAATTAAATACCATTTGGAGGCATTTAATGTTCAAGCAAAAACAGGTGATTTTTGACAAAAGAGATAACACCCTCCCATTACGTCATGCTTCAGAAAGGTGAAAAATGGTCTGTTTTCAAATGTTTTATTTTTGAACGTCAGTTCACATTTGTAGGTAGATCATCAGTTTTAGAGCTAAAATTAGCATGTTTAAAGTGATTTTCATGCTTCCAAGGGCCCTAAACACAAGATTTGTGGAATGGTTAAAAGTGCATGAAAATGGCCAATTTACTCACTCTGAGGTCTCAAAAAGTGTTTCTTCACCCCGGGAAGTGAATTAAATACCATTTGGAGGCATTTAAGGTTCAAGCAAATACAGGTGATTTTTGACAAAAGAGATAACACCCCCCCATTACGTCATGCTTCAGAAAGGTGAAAAATGGTCCATTTTCAAATGTTTTATTTTTGAACGTCAGTTCACATTTGTAGGTAGATCATCAGTTTAAGAGCTAAAATTAGCATGTTTAAAGTGATTTTCATGCTTCCAGGGGCCCGGGAAGTGAATTAAATACCATTTAGTGGCATTTAATGTTCAAGCAAAAACTGGTGATTTTTGACAAGAGAGATAACACCCCCCCATTACGTCCTGCTTCAGAAAGGTGAAAAATGGTCCGTTTTCAAATGTTTTATTTTTGAACGTCAGTTCACATTTGTAGGTAGATCATCAGTTTTAGAGCTAAAATTAGCATGTGTAAA
The DNA here is from genome assembly GCF_964261635.1 of Lissotriton helveticus. NCBI lineage: Eukaryota > Metazoa > Chordata > Amphibia > Caudata > Salamandridae > Lissotriton > Lissotriton helveticus. The sequence goes on along the minus strand of NC_136059.1, from coordinate 1,250,265,165 downwards.
GTGATTTTCATGCTTCCAGGGGCCCTAAACACAAGATTTGTGGAATGGTTAAAAGTGCATGAAAATGGCCAATTTACTCACTATGAGGTCTCAAAAAGTGTTTCTTTACCCCGGGAAGTGAATTAAATACCATTTGGAGGCATTTAATCTTCAAGCAAAAACAGGGGATTTTTGACAAAAGAGATAACACCCCCCCCCATTACGTCATGCTTCAGAAAGGTGAAAAATGGTCCGTTTTCAAATGTTTTATTTTTGTACATCAGTTCACATTTGTAGGTAGATCATCAGTTTTAGAGCTAAAATTAGCATGTTTAAAGTGATTTTTATGCTTCCAGGGGCCCAGGAAGTGAATTAAATACCATTTCGAAGCATTTCATGTTCAAGCAAAAACAGGTGATTTTTGACAAAAGAGATAACACCCCCCCCCATTACGTCATGCTTCAGAAAGGTGAAAAATGGTCCGTTTTCAAATGTTTTATTTTTGAACGTCAGTTCACATTTGTAGGTAGATCATCAGTTTAAGAGCTAAAATTAGCATGTTTAAAGTGATTTTCATGCTTCCAGGGGCCTGGGAAGTGAATTAAATACCATTTGGAGGCATTTAATGTTCAAGCAAAAATAGGTGATTTTTGACAAAAGAGGTAACACCCCCCATTACGTCATGCTTCAGAAAGGTGAAAAATGGTCCGTTTTCAAATGTTTAATTTTGAACGTCGGTTCACATTTGTAGGTAGATCATCAGTTTAAGAGCTAAAATGAGCATGTTTAAAGTGATTTTCATGCTTCCCGGGGCCCTAAACACAAGATTTATGGAATGGTTAAAAGTGCATGAAAATGGCCAATTTACTCACTCTGAGGTCTCAAAAAGTGTTTCTTCTCCCCGGGAAGTGAATTAAATACCATTTGGAGGCATTTCATGTTCAAGCAAAAACAGGTGATTTTTGACAAAAGAGATAACACCCCCCCATTACGTCATGCTTCAGAAAGGTGAAAAATGGTCCCTTTTCAAATGTTTTATTTTTGAACGTCAGTTCACATTTGTAGGTAGATCATCAGTTTTAGAGCTAAAGTTAGCATGTTTAAAGTGATTTTCATGCTTCCAGGGGCCCGGGAAGTAAATTAAATACCATTTGGAGGCATTTAATGTTCAAGCAAAGACAGGTGATTTTTGACAAAAGAGATAACACCCCCCCATTACGTCATGCTTCAGAAAGGTGAAAAATGGTCCCTTTTCAAATGTTTTATTTTTGAACGTCAGTTCACATTTGTAGGTAGATCATCAGTATAAGAGCTAAAATTAGCATGTTTAAAGTGATTTTCATGCTTCCAGGGGCCCGGGAAGTGAATTAAATACCATTTGGAAGCATTTAATGTTCAAGCAAAAATAGGTGATTTTTGACAAAAGAAATAACACCCCCCCATTACGTCATGCTTCAGGAAGGTGAAAAATGGTCCGTTTTCAAATGTTTTATTTTTGAACGTCAGTTCACATTTGTAGGTAGATCATCAGTTTTAGAGCTAAAATTAGCATGTTTAAAGTGATTTTCATGCTTCCAAGGGCCCTAAACACAAGATTTGTGGAATGGTTAAAAGTGCATGAAAATGGCCAATTTACTCACTCTGAGGTCTCAAAAAGTGTTTCTTCACCCCGGGAAGTGAATTAAATACCATTTGGATGCATTTAATGTTCAAGCAAAAACAGGTGATTTTTGACAAAAGAGATAACACCCCCATTACGTCATGCTTCAGAAAGTTGAAAAATTGTCAGTTTTCAAATGTTTTATTTTTGAACGTCAGTTCACATTTGTAGGTAGATCATCAGTTTTAGAGCTAAAATTAGCATGTTTAAAGTGATTTTCATGCTTCCAAGGGCCCTAAACACAAGATTTGTGGAATGGTTAAAAGTGCATGAAAATGGCCAATTTACTCACTCTGAGGTCTCAAAAAGTGTTTCTTCACCCCGGGAAGTGAATTAAATACCATTTGGATGCATTTAATGTTCAAGCAAAAACAGGTGATTTTTGACAAAAGAGATAACACCCCCATTACGTCATGCTTCAGAAAGTTGAAAAATTGTCAGTTTTCAAATGTTTTATTTTTGAACGTCAGTTCACATTTGTAGGTAGATTATCAGTTTTAGAGCTAAAATTAGCATGTTTAAAGTGATTTTCATGCTTCCAGGGGCCCGGGAAGTGAATTAAATACCATTTGGAGGCATTTAATGTTCAAGCAAAAACAGGTGATTTTTGACAAAAGAGATAACACCCTCCCATTACGTCATGCTTCAGAAAGGTGAAAAATGGTCTGTTTTCAAATGTTTTATTTTTGAACGTCAGTTCACATTTGTAGGTAGATCATCAGTTTTAGAGCGAAATTTAGCATGTTTAAAGTGATTTTCATGCTTCCAGGGGCCCTAAACACAAGATTTGTGGAATGGTTAAAAGTGCATGAAAATGGCCAATTTACTCACTCTGAGGTCTCAAAAAGTGTTTCTTCACCCCGGGAAGTGAATTAAATACCATTTGGAGGCATTTAATCTTCAAGCAAAAACAGGGGATTTTTGACAAAAGAGATAACACCCCCCCATTACGTCATGCTTCAGAAAGGTGAAAAATGGTCCGTTTTCAAATGTTTTATTTTTGTACATCAGTTCGCATTTGTAGGTAGATCATCAGTTTGAGAGCTAAAATTAGCATGTTTAAAGTGATTTTTATGCTTCCAGGGGCCCGGGAAGTGAATTAAATACCATTTGGAGGCATTTAATGTTCAATCAAAAACAGGTGATTTTTGACAAGAGAGATAACACCCCCCCATTACGTCATGCTTCAGAAAGGTGAAAAATGGTCCATTTTCAAATGTTTTATTTTTGAACGTCAGTTCACATTTGTAGGTAGATCATCAGTTTAAGAGCTAAAATTAGCATGTTTAAAGTGATTTTCGTGCTTCCAGGGGCCCGGGAAGTGAATTAAATACCATTTAGTGGCATTTAATGTTCAAGCAAAAACTGGTGATTTTTGACAAGAGAGATAACACCCCCCCATTACGTCCTGCTTCAGAAAGGTGAAAAATGGTCCGTTTTCAAATGTTTTATTTTAGAACGTCAGTTCACATTTGTAGGTAGATCATCAGTTTTAGAGCTAAAATTAGCATGTTTAAAGTGATTTTCATGCTTCCAGGGGCCCTAAACACAAGATTTGTGGAATGGTTAAAAGTGCATGAAAATGGCCAATTTACTCACTCTGAGGTCTCAAAAAGTGTTTCTTCACCCCGGGAAGTGAATTAAATACCATTTGGAGGCATTTAATCTTCAAGCAAAAACAGGGGATTTTTGACAAAAGAGATAACACCCCCCCATTGCGTCATGCTTCAGAAAGGTGAAAAATGGTCTGTTTTCAAATGTTTTATTTTTGTACATCAGTTCACATTTGTAGGTAGATCATCAGTTTTAGAGCTAAAATTAGCATGTTTAAAGTGATTTTTATGCTTCCAGGGGCCCAGGAAGTGAATTAAATACCATTTGGAGGCATTTCATGTTCAATCAAAAACAGGTGATTTTTGACAAAAGAGATAACACCCCCCCCCATTACGTCATGCTTCAGAAAGGTGAAAAATGGTCCGTTTTCAAATGTTTTATTTTTGAACGTCAGTTCACATTTGTAGGTAGATCATCAGTTTAAGAGCTAAAATTAGCATGTTTAAAGTGATTTTCATGCTTCCAGGGGCCCGGGAAGTGAATTAAATACCATTTGGAGGCATTTAATGTTCAAGCAAAAATAGGTGATTTTTGACAAAAGAGATAACACCCCCCATTACGTCATGCTTCAGAAAGGTGAAAAATGGTCCGTTTTCAAATGTTTTATTTTTGAACGTCACTTCACATTTGTAGGTAGATCATCAGTTTAAGAGCTAAAATGAGCATGTTTAAAGTGATTTTCATGCTTCCAGGGGCCCTAAACACAAGATTTGTGGAATGGTTAAAAGTGCATGAAGATGGCCAATTTACTCACTCCGAGGTCTCAAAAAGTGTTTCTTCCCCCCGGGAAGTGAATTAAATACCATTTGGAGGCATTTCATGTTCAAGCAAAAACAGGGTATTTTTGACAAAAGAGATAACACCCCCCCATTACGTCATGCTTCAGAAAGGTGAAAAATGGTCCGTTTTCAAATGTTTTATTTTCGAACGTCAGTTCAAATTTGTATGTAGATCATCAGTTTTAGAGCCAAAATTAGCATGTTTAAAGTGATTTTCATGCTTCCAGGGGCCCGGGAAGTGAATTAAATGCCATTTGGAGGCATTTAATTTTCAAGCAAAAACAGGTGATTTTTGACAAAAGAGATAACCCCCCCCCCCATTACGTCATGCTTCAGAAAGGTGAAAAATGGTCCCTTTTCAAATGTTTTATTTTTGAACGTCAGTTCACATTTGTAGGTAGATCATCAGTTTAAGAGCTAAAATGAGCATGTTTAAAGTGATTTTCATGCTTCCCGGGGCCCTAAACACAAGATTTATGGAATGGTTAAAAGTGCATGAAAATGGCCAATTTACTCACTCTGAGGTCTCAAAAAGTGTTTCTTCTCCCCGGGAAGTGAATTAAATACCATTTGGAGGCATTTCATGTTCAAGCAAAAACAGGTGATTTTTGACAAAAGAGATAACACCCCCCATTACGTCATGCTTCAGAAAGGTGAAAATGGTCCGTTTTCAAATGTTTTATTTTTGAACGTCAGTCCACATTTGTAGGTTGATCATCAGTTTAAGAGCTAAAATTAGCATGTTTAAAGTGATTTTCATGCTTCCAGGGGCCCGGGAAGTGAATTAAATACCATTTGGAGGCATTTAATTTTCAAGCAAAAACAGGTGATTTTTGACAAAAGAGATAACACCCCCCCCCCATTACGTCATGCTTCAGAAAGGTGAAAAATGGTCCCTTTTCAAATGTTTTATTTTTGAACGTCAGTTCACATTTGTAGGTAGATCATCAGTTTTAGAGCTAAAGTTAGCATGTTTAAAGTGATTTTCATGCTTCCAGGGGCCCGGGAAGTGAATTAAATACCATTTGGAGGCATTTAATGTTCAAGCAAAGACAGGTGATTTTTTATAACACCCCCCATTACGTCATGCTTCAGAAAGGTGAAAAATGGTCCGTTTTCAAATGTTTCATTTTTGAACGTCAGTTCACACGTGTAGGTAGATCATCAGTATAAGAGCTAAAATTAGCATGTTTAAAGTGATTTTCATGCTTCCAGGGGCCCGGGAAGTGAATTAAATACCATTTGGAAGCATTTAATGTTCAAGCAAAAATAGGTGATTTTTGACAAAAGAAATAACACCCCCCCATTACGTCATGCTTCAGGAAGGTGAAAAATGGTCCGTTTTCAAATGTTTTATTTTTGAACGTCAGTTCACATTTGTAGGTAGATCATCAGTTTTAGAGCTAAAATTAGCATGTTTAAAGTGATTTTCATGCTTCCAAGGGCCCTAAACACAAGATTTGTGGAATGGTTAAAAGTGCATGAAAATGGCCAATTTACTCACTCTGAGGTCTCAAAAAGTGTTTCTTCACCCCGGGAAGTGAATTAAATACCATTTGGATGCATTTAATGTTCAAGCAAAAACAGGTGATTTTTGACAAAAGAGATAACACCCCCATTACGTCATGCTTCAGAAAGTTGAAAAATTGTCAGTTTTCAAATGTTTTATTTTTGAACGTCAGTTCACCACATTTGTAGGTAGATTATCAGTTTTAGAGCTAAAATTAGCATGTTTAAAGTGATTTTCATGCTTCCAGGGGCCCGGGAAGTGAATTAAATACCATTTGGAGGCATTTAATGTTCAAGCAAAAACAGGTGATTTTTGACAAAAGAGATAACACCCTCCCATTACGTCATGCTTCAGAAAGGTGAAAAATGGTCTGTTTTCAAATGTTTTATTTTTGAACGTCAGTTCACATTTGTAGGTAGATCATCAGTTTTAGAGCTAAAATTAGCATGTTTAAAGTGATTTTCATGCTTCCAGGGGCCCTAAACACAAGATTTGTGGAATGGTTAAAAGTGCATGAAAATGGCCAATTTACTCACTCTGAGGTCTCAAAAAGTGTTTCTTCACCCCGGGAAGTGAATTAAATACCATTTGGAGGCATTTAATGTTCAAGCAAATACAGGTGATTTTTGACAAAAGAGATAACACCCCCCCCATTACGTCATGCTTCAGAAAGGTGAAAAATGGTCCATTTTCAAATGTTTTATTTTTGAACGTCAGTTCACATTTGTAGGTAGATCATCAGTTTAAGAGCTAAAGTTAGCATGTTTAAAGTGATTTTCATGCTTCCAGGGGCCCGGGAAGTGAATTAAATACCATTTGGAGGCATTTAATGTTCAAGCAAAGACAGGTGATTTTTTATAACACCCCCCATTACGTCATGCTTCAGAAAGGTGAAAAATGGTCCGTTTTCAAATGTTTTATTTTTGAACGTCAGTTCACATGTGTAGGTAGATCATCAGTATAAGAGCTAAAATTAGCATGTTTAAAGTGATTTTCATGCTTCCAGGGGCCCGGGAAGTGAATTAAATACCATTTGGAAGCATTTAATGTTCAAGCAAAAATAGGTGATTTTTGACAAAAGAAATAACACCCCCCCATTACGTCATGCTTCAGGAAGGTGAAAAATGGTCCGTTTTCAAATGTTTTATTTTTGAACGTCAGTTCACATTTGTAGGTAGATCATCAGTTTTAGAGCTAAAATTAGCATGTTTAAAGTGATTGTCATGCTTCCAAGGGCCCTAAACACAAGATTTGTGGAATGGTTAAAAGTGCATGAAAATGGCCAATTTACTCACTCTGAGGTCTCAAAAAGTGTTTCTTCACCCCGGGAAGTGAATTAAATACCATTTGGATGCATTTAATGTTCAAGCAAAAACAGGTGATTTTTGACAAAAGAGATAACACCCCCATTACGTCATGCTTCAGAAAGTTGAAAAATTGTCAGTTTTCAAATGTTTTATTTTTGAACGTCAGTTCACCACATTTGTAAGTAGATTATCAGTTTTAGAGCTAAAATTAGCATGTTTAAAGTGATTTTCATGCTTCCAGGGGCCCGGGAAGTGAATTAAATACCATTTGGAGGCATTTAATGTTCAAGCAAAAACAGGTGATTTTTGACAAAAGAGATAACACCCTCCCATTACGTCATGCTTCAGAAAGGTGAAAAATGGTCTGTTTTCAAATGTTTTATTTTTGAACGTCAGTTCACATTTGTAGGTAGATCATCAGTTTTAGAGCTAAAATTAGCATGTTTAAAGTGATTTTCATGCTTCCAAGGGCCCTAAACACAAGATTTGTGGAATGGTTAAAAGTGCATGAAAATGGCCAATTTACTCACTCTGAGGTCTCAAAAAGTGTTTCTTCACCCCGGGAAGTGAATTAAATACCATTTGGAGGCATTTAAGGTTCAAGCAAATACAGGTGATTTTTGACAAAAGAGATAACACCCCCCCATTACGTCATGCTTCAGAAAGGTGAAAAATGGTCCATTTTCAAATGTTTTATTTTTGAACGTCAGTTCACATTTGTAGGTAGATCATCAGTTTAAGAGCTAAAATTAGCATGTTTAAAGTGATTTTCATGCTTCCAGGGGCCCGGGAAGTGAATTAAATACCATTTAGTGGCATTTAATGTTCAAGCAAAAACTGGTGATTTTTGACAAGAGAGATAACACCCCCCCATTACGTCCTGCTTCAGAAAGGTGAAAAATGGTCCGTTTTCAAATGTTTTATTTTTGAACGTCAGTTCACATTTGTAGGTAGATCATCAGTTTTAGAGCTAAAATTAGCATGTGTAAAGTGATTTTCATGCTTCCAGGGGCCCTAAACACAAGATTTGTGGAATGGTTAAAAGTGCATGAAAATGGCCAATTTACTCACTATGAGGTCTCAAAAAGTGTTTCTTTACCCCGGGAAGTGAATTAAATACCATTTGGAGGCATTTAATCTTCAAGCAAAAACAGGGGATTTTTGACAAAAGAGATAACACCCCCCCCCATTACGTCATGCTTCAGAAAGGTGAAAAATGGTCCGTTTTCAAATGTTTTATTTTTGTACATCAGTTCACATTTGTAGGTAGATCATCAGTTTTAGAGCTAAAATTAGCATGTTTAAAGTGATTTTTATGCTTCCAGGGGCCCAGGAAGTGAATTAAATACCATTTCGAAGCATTTCATGTTCAAGCAAAAACAGGTGATTTTTGACAAAAGAGATAACACCCCCCCCCATTACGTCATGCTTCAGAAAGGTGAAAAATGGTCCGTTTTCAAATGTTTTATTTTTGAACGTCAGTTCACATTTGTAGGTAGATCATCAGTTTAAGAGCTAAAATTAGCATGTTTAAAGTGATTTTCATGCTTCCAGGGGCCCGGGAAGTGAATTAAATACCATTTGGAGGCATTTAATGTTCAAGCAAAAATAGGTGATTTTTGACAAAAGAGGTAACACCCCCCATTACGTCATGCTTCAGAAAGGTGAAAAATGGTCCGTTTTCAAATGTTTAATTTTGAACGTCGGTTCACATTTGTAGGTAGATCATCAGTTTAAGAGCTAAAATGAGCATGTTTAAAGTGATTTTCATGCTTCCCGGGGCCCTAAACACAAGATTTATGGAATGGTTAAAAGTGCATGAAAATGGCCAATTTACTCACTCTGAGGTCTCAAAAAGTGTTTCTTCTCCCCGGGAAGTGAATTAAATACCATTTGGAGGCATTTCATGTTCAAGCAAAAACAGGTGATTTTTGACAAAAGAGATAACACCCCCCCATTACGTCATGCTTCAGAAAGGTGAAAAATGGTCCCTTTTCAAATGTTTTATTTTTGAACGTCAGTTCACATTTGTAGGTAGATCATCAGTTTTAGAGCTAAAGTTAGCATGTTTAAAGTGATTTTCATGCTTCCAGGGGCCCGGGAAGTAAATTAAATACCATTTGGAGGCATTTAATGTTCAAGCAAAGACAGGTGATTTTTGACAAAAGAGATAACACCCCCCCATTACGTCATGCTTCAGAAAGGTGAAAAATGGTCCCTTTTCAAATGTTTTATTTTTGAACGTCAGTTCACATTTGTAGGTAGATCATCAGTATAAGAGCTAAAATTAGCATGTTTAAAGTGATTTTCATGCTTCCAGGGGCCCGGGAAGTGAATTAAATACCATTTGGAAGCATTTAATGTTCAAGCAAAAATAGGTGATTTTTGACAAAAGAAATAACACCCCCCCATTACGTCATGCTTCAGGAAGGTGAAAAATGGTCCGTTTTCAAATGTTTTATTTTTGAACGTCAGTTCACATTTGTAGGTAGATCATCAGTTTTAGAGCTAAAATTAGCATGTTTAAAGTGATTTTCATGCTTCCAAGGGCCCTAAACACAAGATTTGTGGAATGGTTAAAAGTGCATGAAAATGGCCAATTTACTCACTCTGAGGTCTCAAAAAGTGTTTCTTCACCCCGGGAAGTGAATTAAATACCATTTGGATGCATTTAATGTTCAAGCAAAAACAGGTGATTTTTGACAAAAGAGATAACACCCCCATTACGTCATGCTTCAGAAAGTTGAAAAATTGTCAGTTTTCAAATGTTTTATTTTTGAACGTCAGTTCACATTTGTAGGTAGATCATCAGTTTTAGAGCTAAAATTAGCATGTTTAAAGTGATTTTCATGCTTCCAAGGGCCCTAAACACAAGATTTGTGGAATGGTTAAAAGTGCATGAAAATGGCCAATTTACTCACTCTGAGGTCTCAAAAAGTGTTTCTTCACCCCGGGAAGTGAATTAAATACCATTTGGATGCATTTAATGTTCAAGCAAAAACAGGTGATTTTTGACAAAAGAGATAACACCCCCATTACGTCATGCTTCAGAAAGTTGAAAAATTGTCAGTTTTCAAATGTTTTATTTTTGAACGTCAGTTCACATTTGTAGGTAGATTATCAGTTTTAGAGCTAAAATTAGCATGTTTAAAGTGATTTTCATGCTTCCAGGGGCCCGGGAAGTGAATTAAATACCATTTGGAGGCATTTAATGTTCAAGCAAAAACAGGTGATTTTTGACAAAAGAGATAACACCCTCCCATTACGTCATGCTTCAGAAAGGTGAAAAATGGTCTGTTTTCAAATGTTTTATTTTTGAACGTCAGTTCACATTTGTAGGTAGATCATCAGTTTTAGAGCGAAATTTAGCATGTTTAAAGTGATTTTCATGCTTCCAGGGGCCCTAAACACAAGATTTGTGGAATGGTTAAAAGTGCATGAAAATGGCCAATTTACTCACTCTGAGGTCTCAAAAAGTGTTTCTTCACCCCGGGAAGTGAATTAAATACCATTTGGAGGCATTTAATCTTCAAGCAAAAACAGGGGATTTTTGACAAAAGAGATAACACCCCCCCATTACGTCATGCTTCAGAAAGGTGAAAAATGGTCCGTTTTCAAATGTTTTATTTTTGTACATCAGTTCGCATTTGTAGGTAGATCATCAGTTTGAGAGCTAAAATTAGCATGTTTAAAGTGATTTTTATGCTTCCAGGGGCCCGGGAAGTGAATTAAATACCATTTGGAGGCATTTAATGTTCAATCAAAAACAGGTGATTTTTGACAAGAGAGATAACACCCCCCCATTACGTCATGCTTCAGAAAGGTGAAAAATGGTCCATTTTCAAATGTTTTATTTTTGAACGTCAGTTCACATTTGTAGGTAGATCATCAGTTTAAGAGCTAAAATTAGCATGTTTAAAGTGATTTTCGTGCTTCCAGGGGCCCGGGAAGTGAATTAAATACCATTTAGTGGCATTTAATGTTCAAGCAAAAACTGGTGATTTTTGACAAGAGAGATAACACCCCCCCATTACGTCCTGCTTCAGAAAGGTGAAAAATGGTCCGTTTTCAAATGTTTTATTTTAGAACGTCAGTTCACATTTGTAGGTAGATCATCAGTTTTAGAGCTAAAATTAGCATGTTTAAAGTGATTTTCATGCTTCCAGGGGCCCTAAACACAAGATTTGTGGAATGGTTAAAAGTGCATGAAAATGGCCAATTTACTCACTCTGAGGTCTCAAAAAGTGTTTCTTCACCCCGGGAAGTGAATTAAATACCATTTGGAGGCATTTAATCTTCAAGCAAAAACAGGGGATTTTTGACAAAAGAGATAACACCCCCCCATTGCGTCATGCTTCAGAAAGGTGAAAAATGGTCTGTTTTCAAATGTTTTATTTTTGTACATCAGTTCACATTTGTAGGTAGATCATCAGTTTTAGAGCTAAAATTAGCATGTTTAAAGTGATTTTTATGCTTCCAGGGGCCCAGGAAGTGAATTAAATACCATTTGGAGGCATTTCATGTTCAATCAAAAACAGGTGATTTTTGACAAAAGAGATAACACCCCCCCCCATTACGTCATGCTTCAGAAAGGTGAAAAATGGTCCGTTTTCAAATGTTTTATTTTTGAACGTCAGTTCACATTTGTAGGTAGATCATCAGTTTAAGAGCTAAAATTAGCATGTTTAAAGTGATTTTCATGCTTCCAGGGGCCCGGGAAGTGAATTAAATACCATTTGGAGGCATTTAATGTTCAAGCAAAAATAGGTGATTTTTGACAAAAGAGATAACACCCCCCATTACGTCATGCTTCAGAAAGGTGAAAAATGGTCCGTTTTCAAATGTTTTATTTTTGAACGTCACTTCACATTTGTAGGTAGATCATCAGTTTAAGAGCTAAAATGAGCATGTTTAAAGTGATTTTCATGCTTCCAGGGGCCCTAAACACAAGATTTGTGGAATGGTTAAAAGTGCATGAAGATGGCCAATTTACTCACTCCGAGGTCTCAAAAAGTGTTTCTTCCCCCCGGGAAGTGAATTAAATACCATTTGGAGGCATTTCATGTTCAAGCAAAAACAGGGTATTTTTGACAAAAGAGATAACACCCCCCCATTACGTCATGCTTCAGAAAGGTGAAAAATGGTCCGTTTTCAAATGTTTTATTTTCGAACGTCAGTTCAAATTTGTATGTAGATCATCAGTTTTAGAGCCAAAATTAGCATGTTTAAAGTGATTTTCATGCTTCCAGGGGCCCGGGAAGTGAATTAAATGCCATTTGGAGGCATTTAATTTTCAAGCAAAAACAGGTGATTTTTGACAAAAGAGATAACCCCCCCCCCATTACGTCATGCTTCAGAAAGGTGAAAAATGGTCCCTTTTCAAATGTTTTATTTTTGAACGTCAGTTCACATTTGTAGGTAGATCATCAGTTTTAGAGCTAAAGTTAGCATGTTTAAAGTGATTTTCATGCTTCCAGGGGCCCGGGAAGTGAATTAAATACCATTTGGAGGCATTTAATGTTCAAGCAAAAACAGGTGATTTTTGACAAAAGAGATAACACCCCCCCATTACGTCATGCTTCAGAAAGGTGAAAAATGGTCCGTTTTCAAATGTTTTATTTTTGAACGTCAGTTCACATTTGTAGGTAGATCATCAGTTTTAGAGCTAAAATTAGCATGTTTAAAGTGATTTTCATGCTTCCAAGGGCCCAAAACACAAGATTTGTGGAATGGTTAAAAGTGCATGAAAATGGCCAATTTACTCACTCTGAGGTCTCAAAAAGTGTTTCTTCTCCCCGGGAAGTGAATTAAATACCATTTGGAGGCATTTCATGTTCAAGCAAAAACAGGTGATTTTTGACAAAAGAGATAACACCCCCCCATTACGTCATGCTTCAGAAAGGTGAAAAATGGTCCGTTTTCAAATGTTTTATTTTCGAACGTCAGTTCAAATTTGTATGTAGATCATCAGTTTTAGAGCCAAAATTAGCATGTTTAAAGTGATTTTCATGCTTCCAGGGGCCCGGGAAGTGAATTAAATACCATTTGGAGGCATTTAATTTTCAAGCAAAAACAGGTGATTTTTGACAAAAGAGATAACACCCCCCCATTACGTCATGCTTCAGAAAGGTGAAAAATGGTCCGTTTTCAAATGTTTTATTTTTGAACGTCAGTTCACATTTGTAGGTAGATCATCAGTTTAAGAGCTAAAATTAGCATGTTTAAAGTGATTTTCATGCTTCCAGGGGCCCGGGAAGTGAATTAAATACCATTTAGTGGCATTTAATGTTCAAGCAAAAACTGGTGATTTTTGACAAGAGAGATAACACCCCCCCATTACGTCCTGCTTCAGAAAGGTGAAAAATGGTCCGTTTTCAAATGTTTTATTTTTGAACGTCAGTTCACATTTGTAGGTAGATCATCAGTTTTAGAGCTAAAATTAGCATGTGTAAAGTGATTTTCATGCTTCCAGGGGCCCTAAACACAAGATTTGTGGAATGGTTAAAAGTGCATGAAAATGGCCAATTTACTCACTCTGAGGTCTCAAAAAGTGTTTCTTCACCCCGGGAAGTGAATTAAATACCATTTGGAGGCATTTAATGTTCAAGCAAATACAGGTGATTTTTGACAAAAGAGATAACACCCCCCCATTACGTCATGCTTCAGAAAGGTGAAAAATGGTCCATTTTCAAATGTTTTATTTTTGAACGTCAGTTCACATTTGTAGGTAGATCATCAGTTTAAGAGCTAAAATTAGCATGTTTAAAGTGATTTTCATGCTTCCAGGGGCCCGGGAAGTGAATTAAATACCATTTAGTGGCATTTAATGTTCAAGCAAAAACTGGTGATTTTTGACAAGAGAGATAACACCCCCCCATTACGTCCTGCTTCAGAAAGGTGAAAAATGGTCCGTTTTCAAATGTTTTATTTTTGAACGTCAGTTCACATTTGTAGGTAGATCATCAGTTTTAGAGCTAAAATTAGCATGTGTAAAGTGATTTTCATGCTTCCAGGGGCCCTAAACACAAGATTTGTGGAATGGTTAAAAGTGCATGAAAATGGCCAATTTACTCACTATGAGGTCTCAAAAAGTGTTTCTTTACCCCGGGAAGTGAATTAAATACCATTTGGAGGCATTTAATCTTCAAGCAAAAACAGGGGATTTTTGACAAAAGAGATAACACCCCCCCCCATTACGTCATGCTTCAGAAAGGTGAAAAATGGTCCGTTTTCAAATGTTTTATTTTTGTACATCAGTTCACATTTGTAGGTAGATCATCAGTTTTAGAGCTAAAATTAGCATGTTTAAAGTGATTTTTATGCTTCCAGGGGCCCAGGAAGTGAATTAAATACCATTTCGAAGCATTTCATGTTCAAGCAAAAACAGGTGATTTTTGACAAAAGAGATAACACCCCCCCCCATTACGTCATGCTTCAGAAAGGTGAAAAATGGTCCGTTTTCAAATGTTTTATTTTTGAACGTCAGTTCACATTTGTAGGTAGATCATCAGTTTAAGAGCTAAAATTAGCATGTTTAAAGTGATTTTCATGCTTCCAGGGGCCCGGGAAGTGAATTAAATACCATTTGGAGGCATTTAATGTTCAAGCAAAAATAGGTGATTTTTGACAAAAGAGGTAACACCCCCCATTACGTCATGCTTCAGAAAGGTGAAAAATGGTCCGTTTTCAAATGTTTAATTTTGAACGTCGGTTCACATTTGTAGGTAGATCATCAGTTTAAGAGCTAAAATGAGCATGTTTAAAGTGATTTTCATGCTTCCCGGGGCCCTAAACACAAGATTTATGGAATGGTTAAAAGTGCATGAAAATGGCCAATTTACTCACTCTGAGGTCTCAAAAAGTGTTTCTTCTCCCCGGGAAGTGAATTAAATACCATTTGGAGGCATTTCATGTTCAAGCAAAAACAGGTGATTTTTGACAAAAGAGATAACACCCCCCCCCATTACGTCATGCTTCAGAAAGGTGAAAAATGGTCCCTTTTCAAATGTTTTATTTTTGAACGTCAGTTCACATTTGTAGGTAGATCATCAGTTTTAGAGCTAAAGTTAGCATGTTTAAAGTGATTTTCATGCTTCCAGGGGCCCGGGAAGTAAATTAAATACCATTTGGAGGCATTTAATGTTCAAGCAAAGACAGGTGATTTTTGACAAAAGAGATAACACCCCCCCATTACGTCATGCTTCAGAAAGGTGAAAAATGGTCCCTTTTCAAATGTTTTATTTTTGAACGTCAGTTCACATTTGTAGGTAGATCATCAGTATAAGAGCTAAAATTAGCATGTTTAAAGTGATTTTCATGCTTCCAGGGGCCCGGGAAGTGAATTAAATACCATTTGGAAGCATTTAATGTTCAAGCAAAAATAGGTGATTTTTGACAAAAGAAATAACACCCCCCCATTACGTCATGCTTCAGGAAGGTGAAAAATGGTCCGTTTTCAAATGTTTTATTTTTGAACGTCAGTTCACATTTGTAGGTAGATCATCAGTTTTAGAGCTAAAATTAGCATGTTTAAAGTGATTTTCATGCTTCCAAGGGCCCTAAACACAAGATTTGTGGAATGGTTAAAAGTGCATGAAAATGGCCAATTTACTCACTCTGAGGTCTCAAAAAGTGTTTCTTCACCCCGGGAAGTGAATTAAATACCATTTGGATGCATTTAATGTTCAAGCAAAAACAGGTGATTTTTGACAAAAGAGATAACACCCCCATTACGTCATGCTTCAGAAAGTTGAAAAATTGTCAGTTTTCAAATGTTTTATTTTTGAACGTCAGTTCACATTTGTAGGTAGATCATCAGTTTTAGAGCTAAAATTAGCATGTTTAAAGTGATTTTCATGCTTCCAAGGGCCCTAAACACAAGATTTGTGGAATGGTTAAAAGTGCATGAAAATGGCCAATTTACTCACTCTGAGGTCTCAAAAAGTGTTTCTTCACCCGGGAAGTGAATTAAATACCATTTGGATGCATTTAATGTTCAAGCAAAAACAGGTGATTTTTGACAAAAGAGATAACACCCCCATTACGTCATGCTTCAGAAAGTTGAAAAATTGTCAGTTTTCAAATGTTTTATTTTTGAACGTCAGTTCACATTTGTAGGTAGATTATCAGTTTTAGAGCTAAAATTAGCATGTTTAAAGTGATTTTCATGCTTCCAGGGGCCCGGGAAGTGAATTAAATACCATTTGGAGGCATTTAATGTTCAAGCAAAAACAGGTGATTTTTGACAAAAGAGATAACACCCTCCCATTACGTCATGCTTCAGAAAGGTGAAAAATGGTCTGTTTTCAAATGTTTTATTTTTGAACGTCAGTTCACATTTGTAGGTAGATCATCAGTTTTAGAGCTAAAATTAGCATGTTTAAAGTGATTTTCATGCTTCCAGGGGCCCTAAACACAAGATTTGTGGAATGGTTAAAAGTGCATGAAAATGGCCAATTTACTCACTCTGAGGTCTCAAAAAGTGTTTCTTCACCCCGGGAAGTGAATTAAATACCATTTGGAGGCATTTAATCTTCAAGCAAAAACAGGGGATTTTTGACAAAAGAGATAACACCCCCCCATTACGTCATGCTTCAGAAAGGTGAAAAATGGTCCGTTTTCAAATGTTTTATTTTTGTACATCAGTTCGCATTTGTAGGTAGATCATCAGTTTGAGAGCTAAAATTAGCATGTTTAAAGTGATTTTTATGCTTCCAGGGGCCCGGGAAGTGAATTAAATACCATTTGGAGGCATTTAATGTTCAATCAAAAACAGGTGATTTTTGACAAGAGAGATAACACCCCCCCATTACGTCATGCTTCAGAAAGGTGAAAAATGGTCCATTTTCAAATGTTTTATTTTTGAACGTCAGTTCACATTTGTAGGTAGATCATCAGTTTAAGAGCTAAAATTAGCATGTTTAAAGTGATTTTCGTGCTTCCAGGGGCCCGGGAAGTGAATTAAATACCATTTAGTGGCATTTAATGTTCAAGCAAAAACTGGTGATTTTTGACAAGAGAGATAACACCCCCCCATTACGTCCTGCTTCAGAAAGGTGAAAAATGGTCCGTTTTCAAATGTTTTATTTTAGAACGTCAGTTCACATTTGTAGGTAGATCATCAGTTTTAGAGCTAAAATTAGCATGTTTAAAGTGATTTTCATGCTTCCAGGGGCCCTAAACACAAGATTTGTGGAATGGTTAAAAGTGCATGAAAATGGCCAATTTACTCACTCTGAGGTCTCAAAAAGTGTTTCTTCACCCCGGGAAGTGAATTAAATACCATTTGGAGGCATTTAATCTTCAAGCAAAAACAGGGGATTTTTGACAAAAGAGATAACACCCCCCCCATTGCGTCATGCTTCAGAAAGGTGAAAAATGGTCTGTTTTCAAATGTTTTATTTTTGTACATCAGTTCACATTTGTAGGTAGATCATCAGTTTTAGAGCTAAAATTAGCATGTTTAAAGTGATTTTTATGCTTCCAGGGGCCCAGGAAGTGAATCAAATACCATTTGGAGGCATTTCATGTTCAATCAAAAACAGGTGATTTTTGACAAAAGAGATAACACCCCCCCCCCATTACGTCATGCTTCAGAAAGGTGAAAAATGGTCCGTTTTCAAATGTTTTATTTTTGAACGTCAGTTCACATTTGTAGGTAGATCATCAGTTTAAGAGCTAAAATTAGCATGTTTAAAGTGATTTTCATGCTTCCAGGGGCCCGGGAAGTGAATTAAATACCATTTGGAGGCATTTAATGTTCAAGCAAAAATAGGTGATTTTTTACAAAAGAGATAACACCCCCCATTACGTCATGCTTCAGAAAGGTGAAAAATGGTCCGTTTTCAAATGTTTTATTTTTGAACGTCACTTCACATTTGTAGGTAGATCATCAGTTTAAGAGCTAAAATGAGCATGTTTAAAGTGATTTTCATGCTTCCAGGGGCCCTAAACACAAGATTTGTGGAATGGTTAAAAGTGCATGAAGATGGCCAATTTACTCACTCCGAGGTCTCACAAAGTGTTTCTTCCCCCCGGGAAGTGAATTAAATACCATTTGGAGGCATTTCATGTTCAAGCAAAAACAGGGTATTTTTGACAAAAGAGATAACACCCCCCCATTAAGTCATGCTTCAGAAAGGTGAAAAATGGTCCGTTTTCAAATGTTTTATTTTCGAACGTCAGTTCAAATTTGTATGTAGATCATCAGTTTTAGAGCCAAAATTAGCATGTTTAAAGTGATTTTCATGCTTCCAGGGGCCCGGGAAGTGAATTAAATGCCATTTGGAGGCATTTAATTTTCAAGCAAAAACAGGTGCTTTTTGACAAAAGAGATAACCCCCCCCCCCATTACGTCATGCTTCAGAAAGGTGAAAAATGGTCCCTTTTCAAATGTTTTATTTTTGAACGTCAGTTCACATTTGTAGGTAGATCATCAGTTTTAGAGCTAAAGTTAGCATGTTTAAAGTGATTTTCATGCTTCCAGGGGCCCGGGAAGTGAATTAAATACCATTTGGAGGCATTTAATGTTCAAGCAAAAACAGGTGATTTTTGACAAAAGAGATAACACCCCCCCATTACGTCATGCTTCAGAAAGGTGAAAAATGGTCCGTTTTCAAATGTTTTATTTTTGAACGTCAGTTCACATTTGTAGGTAGATCATCAGTTTAAGAGCTAAAATTAGCATGTTTAAAGTGATTTTGATGCTTCCAGGGGCCCGGGAAGTGAATTAAATACCATTTGGAAGCATTTAATGTTCAAGCAAAAATAGGTGATTTTTGACAAAAGAGATAACACCCCCCCCCATTACGTCATGCTTCAGAAAGGTGAAAAATGGTCCGTTTTCAAATGTTTTATTTTTGAACGTCAGTTCACATTTGTAGGTAGATCATCAGTTTTAGAGCTAAAATTAGCATGTTTAAAGTGATTTTCATGCTTCCAAGGGCCCTAAACACAAGATTTGTGGAATGGTTAAAAGTGCATGAAAATGGCCAATTTACTCACTCTGAGGTCTCAAAAAGTGTTTCTTCTCCCCGGGAAGTGAATTAAATACCATTTGGAGGCATTTCATGTTCAAGCAAAAACAGGTGATTTTTGACAAAAGAGATAACACCCCCCCATTACGTCATGCTTCAGAAAGGTGAAAAATGGTCCGTTTTCAAATGTTTTATTTTCGAACGTCAGTTCAAATTTGTATGTAGATCATCAGTTTTAGAGCCAAAATTAGCATGTTTAAAGTGATTTTCATGCTTCCAGGGGCCCGGGAAGTGAATTAAATACCATTTGGAGGCATTTAATTTTCAAGCAAAAACAGGTGATTTTTGACAAAAGAGATAACACCCCCCCATTACGTCATGCTTCAGAAAGGTGAAAAATGGTCCGTTTTCAAATGTTTTATTTTTGAACGTCAGTTCACATTTGTAGGTAGATCATCAGTTTAAGAGCTAAAATTAGCATGTTTAAAGTGATTTTCATGCTTCCAGGGGCCCGGGAAGTGAATTAAATACCATTTAGTGGCATTTAATGTTCAAGCAAAAACTGGTGATTTTTGACAAGAGAGATAACACCCCCCCATTACGTCCTGCTTCAGAAAGGTGAAAAATGGTCCGTTTTCAAATGTTTTATTTTTGAACGTCAGTTCACATTTGTAGGTAGATCATCAGTTTTAGAGCTAAAATTAGCATGTGTAAAGTGATTTTCATGCTTCCAGGGGCCCTAAACACAAGATTTGTGGAATGGTTAAAAGTGCATGAAAATGGCCAATTTACTCACTCTGAGGTCTCAAAAAGTGTTTCTTCACCCCGGGAAGTGAATTAAATACCATTTGGAGGCATTTAATGTTCAAGCAAATACAGGTGATTTTTGACAAGAGAGATAACACCCCCCCATTACGTCCTGCTTCAGAAAGGTGAAAAATGGTCCGTTTTCAAATGTTTTATTTTTGAACGTCAGTTCACATTTGTAGGTAGATCATCAGTTTTAGAGCTAAAATTAGCATGTGTAAAGTGATTTTCATGCTTCCAGGGGCCCTAAACACAAGATTTGTGGAATGGTTAAAAGTGCATGAAAATGGCCAATTTACTCACTATGAGGTCTCAAAAAGTGTTTCTTTACCCCGGGAAGTGAATTAAATACCATTTGGAGGCATTTAATCTTCAAGCAAAAACAGGGGATTTTTGACAAAAGAGATAACACCCCCCCCCCCCATTACGTCATGCTTCAGAAAGGTGAAAAATGGTCCGTTTTCAAATGTTTTATTTTTGTACATCAGTTCACATTTGTAGGTAGATCATCAGTTTTAGAGCTAAAATTAGCATGTTTAAAGTGATTTTTATGCTTCCAGGGGCCCAGGAAGTGAATTAAATACCATTTCGAAGCATTTCATGTTCAAGCAAAAACAGGTGATTTTTGACAAAAGAGATAACACCCCCCCCCATTACGTCATGCTTCAGAAAGGTGAAAAATGGTCCGTTTTCAAATGTTTTATTTTTGAACGTCAGTTCACATTTGTAGGTAGATCATCAGTTTAAGAGCTAAAATTAGCATGTTTAAAGTGATTTTCATGCTTCCAGGGGCCCGGGAAGTGAATTAAATACCATTTGGAGGCATTTAATGTTCAAGCAAAAATAGGTGATTTTTGACAAAAGAGGTAACACCCCCCATTACGTCATGCTTCAGAAAGGTGAAAAATGGTCCGTTTTCAAATGTTTAATTTTGAACGTCGGTTCACATTTGTAGGTAGATCATCAGTTTAAGAGCTAAAATGAGCATGTTTAAAGTGATTTTCATGCTTCCCGGGGCCCTAAACACAAGATTTATGGAATGGTTAAAAGTGCATGAAAATGGCCAATTTACTCACTCTGAGGTCTCAAAAAGTGTTTCTTCTCCCCGGGAAGTGAATTAAATACCATTTGGAGGCATTTCATGTTCAAGCAAAAACAGGTGATTTTTGACAAAAGAGATAACACCCCCCCCATTACGTCATGCTTCAGAAAGGTGAAAAATGGTCCCTTTTCAAATGTTTTATTTTTGAACGTCAGTTCACATTTGTAGGTAGATCATCAGTTTTAGAGCTAAAGTTAGCATGTTTAAAGTGATTTTCATGCTTCCAGGGGCCCGGGAAGTAAATTAAATACCATTTGGAGGCATTTAATGTTCAAGCAAAGACAGGTGATTTTTGACAAAAGAGATAACACCCCCCCATTACGTCATGCTTCAGAAAGGTGAAAAATGGTCCCTTTTCAAATGTTTTATTTTTGAACGTCAGTTCACATTTGTAGGTAGATCATCAGTATAAGAGCTAAAATTAGCATGTTTAAAGTGATTTTCATGCTTCCAGGGGCCCGGGAAGTGAATTAAATACCATTTGGAAGCATTTAATGTTCAAGCAAAAATAGGTGATTTTTGACAAAAGAAATACCACCCCCCCATTACGTCATGCTTCAGGAAGGTGAAAAATGGTCCGTTTTCAAATGTTTTATTTTTGAACGTCAGTTCACATTTGTAGGTAGATCATCAGTTTTAGAGCTAAAATTAGCATGTTTAAAGTGATTTTCATGCTTCCAAGGGCCCTAAACACAAGATTTGTGGAATGGTTAAAAGTGCATGAAAATGGCCAATTTACTCACTCTGAGGTCTCAAAAAGTGTTTCTTCACCCCGGGAAGTGAATTAAATACCATTTGGATGCATTTAATGTTCAAGCAAAAACAGGTGATTTTTGACAAAAGAGATAACACCCCCATTACGTCATGCTTCAGAAAGTTGAAAAATTGTCAGTTTTCAAATGTTTTATTTTTGAACGTCAGTTCACATTTGTAGGTAGATCATCAGTTTTAGAGCTAAAATTAGCATGTTTAAAGTGATTTTCATGCTTCCAAGGGCCCTAAACACAAGATTTGTGGAATGGTTAAAAGTGCATGAAAATGGCCAATTTACTCACTCTGAGGTCTCAAAAAGTGTTTCTTCACCCCGGGAAGTGAATTAAATACCATTTGGATGCATTTAATGTTCAAGCAAAAACAGGTGATTTTTGACAAAAGAGATAACACCCCCATTACGTCATGCTTCAGAAAGTTGAAAAATTGTCAGTTTTCAAATGTTTTATTTTTGAACGTCAGTTCACATTTGTAGGTAGATTATCAGTTTTAGAGCT
This sequence comes from Lissotriton helveticus, assembly GCF_964261635.1. Taxonomy (NCBI): domain Eukaryota; kingdom Metazoa; phylum Chordata; class Amphibia; order Caudata; family Salamandridae; genus Lissotriton; species Lissotriton helveticus. Next base: position 1,250,243,164 of record NC_136059.1, on the reverse strand, counting down.
AAAATTAGCATGTTTAAAGTGATTTTCATGCTTCCAGGGGCCCGGGAAGTGAATTAAATACCATTTGGAGGCATTTAATGTTCAAGCAAAAACAGGTGATTTTTGACAAAAGAGATAACACCCTCCCATTACGTCATGCTTCAGAAAGGTGAAAAATGGTCTGTTTTCAAATGTTTTATTTTTGAACGTCAGTTCACATTTGTAGGTAGATCATCAGTTTTAGAGCTAAAATTAGCATGTTTAAAGTGATTTTCATGCTTCCAGGGGCCCTAAACACAAGATTTGTGGAATGGTTAAAAGTGCATGAAAATGGCCAATTTACTCACTCTGAGGTCTCAAAAAGTGTTTCTTCACCCCGGGAAGTGAATTAAATACCATTTGGAGGCATTTAATCTTCAAGCAAAAACAGGGGATTTTTGACAAAAGAGATAACACCCCCCCATTACGTCATGCTTCAGAAAGGTGAAAAATGGTCCGTTTTCAAATGTTTTATTTTTGTACATCAGTTCGCATTTGTAGGTAGATCATCAGTTTGAGAGCTAAAATTAGCATGTTTAAAGTGATTTTTATGCTTCCAGGGGCCCGGGAAGTGAATTAAATACCATTTGGAGGCATTTAATGTTCAATCAAAAACAGGTGATTTTTGACAAGAGAGATAACACCCCCCCATTACGTCATGCTTCAGAAAGGTGAAAAATGGTCCATTTTCAAATGTTTTATTTTTGAACGTCAGTTCACATTTGTAGGTAGATCATCAGTTTAAGAGCTAAAATTAGCATGTTTAAAGTGATTTTCGTGCTTCCAGGGGCCCGGGAAATGAATTAAATACCATTTAGTGGCATTTAATGTTCAAGCAAAAACTGGTGATTTTTGACAAGAGAGATAACACCCCCCCATTACGTCCTGCTTCAGAAAGGTGAAAAATGGTCCGTTTTCAAATGTTTTATTTTAGAACGTCAGTTCACATTTGTAGGTAGATCATCAGTTTTAGAGCTAAAATTAGCATGTTTAAAGTGATTTTCATGCTTCCAGGGGCCCTAAACACAAGATTTGTGGAATGGTTAAAAGTGCATGAAAATGGCCAATTTACTCACTCTGAGGTCTCAAAAAGTGTTTCTTCACCCCGGGAAGTGAATTAAATACCATTTGGAGGCATTTAATCTTCAAGCAAAAACAGGGGATTTTTGACAAAAGAGATAACACCCCCCCATTGCGTCATGCTTCAGAAAGGTGAAAAATGGTCTGTTTTCAAATGTTTTATTTTTGTACATCAGTTCACATTTGTAGGTAGATCATCAGTTTTAGAGCTAAAATTAGCATGTTTAAAGTGATTTTTATGCTTCCAGGGGCCCAGGAAGTGAATTAAATACCATTTGGAGGCATTTCATGTTCAATCAAAAACAGGTGATTTTTGACAAAAGAGATAACACCCCCCCCCCATTACGTCATGCTTCAGAAAGGTGAAAAATGGTCCGTTTTCAAATGTTTTATTTTTGAACGTCAGTTCACATTTGTAGGTAGATCATCAGTTTAAGAGCTAAAATTAGCATGTTTAAAGTGATTTTCATGCTTCCAGGGGCCCGGGAAGTGAATTAAATACCATTTGGAGGCATTTAATGTTCAAGCAAAAATAGGTGATTTTTGACAAAAGAGATAACACCCCCCATTACGTCATGCTTCAGAAAGGTGAAAAATGGTCCGTTTTCAAATGTTTTATTTTTGAACGTCACTTCACATTTGTAGGTAGATCATCAGTTTAAGAGCTAAAATGAGCATGTTTAAAGTGATTTTCATGCTTCCAGGGGCCCTAAACACAAGATTTGTGGAATGGTTAAAAGTGCATGAAGATGGCCAATTTACTCACTCCGAGGTCTCAAAAAGTGTTTCTTCCCCCCGGGAAGTGAATTAAATACCATTTGGAGGCATTTCATGTTCAAGCAAAAACAGGGTATTTTTGACAAAAGAGATAACACCCCCCCATTACGTCATGCTTCAGAAAGGTGAAAAATGGTCCGTTTTCAAATGTTTTATTTTCGAACGTCAGTTCAAATTTGTATGTAGATCATCAGTTTTAGAGCCAAAATTAGCATGTTTAAAGTGATTTTCATGCTTCCAGGGGCCCGGGAAGTGAATTAAATGCCATTTGGAGGCATTTAATTTTCAAGCAAAAACAGGTGCTTTTTGACAAAAGAGATAACCCCCCCCCCATTACGTCATGCTTCAGAAAGGTGAAAAATGGTCCCTTTTCAAATGTTTTATTTTTGAACGTCAGTTCACATTTGTAGGTAGATCATCAGTTTTAGAGCTAAAGTTAGCATGTTTAAAGTGATTTTCATGCTTCCAGGGGCCCGGGAAGTGAATTAAATACCATTTGGAGGCATTTAATGTTCAAGCAAAAACAGGTGATTTTTGACAAAAGAGATAACACCCCCCCCATTACGTCATGCTTCAGAAAGGTGAAAAATGGTCCGTTTTCAAATGTTTTATTTTTGAACGTCAGTTCACATTTGTAGGTAGATCATCAGTTTAAGAGCTAAAATTAGCATGTTTAAAGTGATTTTGATGCTTCCAGGGGCCCGGGAAGTGAATTAAATACCATTTGGAAGCATTTAATGTTCAAGCAAAAATAGGTGATTTTTGACAAAAGAGATAACACCCCCCCCCATTACGTCATGCTTCAGAAAGGTGAAAAATGGTCCGTTTTCAAATGTTTTATTTTTGAACGTCAGTTCACATTTGTAGGTAGATCATCAGTTTTAGAGCTAAAATTAGCATGTTTAAAGTGATTTTCATGCTTCCAAGGGCCCTAAACACAAGATTTGTGGAATGGTTAAAAGTGCATGAAAATGGCCAATTTACTCACTCTGAGGTCTCAAAAAGTGTTTCTTCTCCCCGGGAAGTGAATTAAATACCATTTGGAGGCATTTCATGTTCAAGCAAAAACAGGTGATTTTTGACAAAAGAGATAACACCCCCCCATTACGTCATGCTTCAGAAAGGTGAAAAATGGTCCGTTTTCAAATGTTTTATTTCCGAACGTCAGTTCAAATTTGTATGTAGATCATCAGTTTTAGAGCCAAAATTAGCATGTTTAAAGTGATTTTCATGCTTCCATGGGCCCGGGAAGTGAATTAAATACCATTTGGAGGCATTTAATTTTCAAGCAAAAACAGGTGATTTTTGACAAAAGAGATAACACCCCCCCATTACGTCATGCTTCAGAAAGGTGAAAAATGGTCCGTTTTCAAATGTTTTATTTTTGAACGTTAGTTCACATTTGTAGGTAGATCATCAGTTTAAGAGCTAAAATTAGCATGTTTAAAGTGATTTCCATGCTTCCAGGGGCCCGGGAAGTGAATTAAATACCATTTGGAAGCATTTAATGTTCAAGCAAAAATAGGTGATTTTTGACAAAAGAGATAACACCCCCCCCCCCATTACGTCATGCTTCAGAAAGGTGAAAAATGGTCCGTTTTCAAATGTTTTATTTTTGAACGTCAGTTCACATTTGTAGGTAGATCATCAGTTTTAGAGCTAAAATTAGCATGTTTAAAGTGATTTTCATGCTTCCAAGGGCCCTAAACACAAGATTTGTGGAATGGTTAAAAGTGCATGAAAATGGCCAATTTACTCACTCTGAGGTCTCAAAAAGTGTTTCTTCACCCCGGGAAGTGAATTAAATACCATTTGGATGCATTTAATGTTCCAGCAAAAACAGGTGATTTTTGACAAAAGAGATAACACCCCCATTACGTCATGCTTCAGAAAGGTGAAAAATTGTCCGTTTTCAAATGTTTTATTTTTGAACGTCAGTTCACATTTGTAGGTAGATTATCAGTTTTAGAGCTAAAATTAGCATGTTTAAAGTGATTTTCATGCTTCCAGGGGCCCGGGAAGTGAATTAAATACCATTTGGAGGCATTTAATGTTCAAGCAAAAACAGGTGATTTTTGACAAAAGAGATAACACCCCCCCATTACGTCATGCTTCAGAAAGGTGAAAAATGGTCTGTTTTCAAATGTTTTATTTTTGAACATCAGTTCACATTTGTAGGTAGATCATCAGTTTAAGAGCTAAAATTAACCATGTTTAAAGTGATTTTCATGCTTCCAGGGGCCCGGGAAGTGAATTAAATACCATTTGGAGGCATTTAATGTTCAAGCAAAAACAGGTGATTTTTGACAAAAGAGATAACACCCCCCCCCATTACGTCATGCTTCAGAAAGGTGAAAATGGTCCGTTTTCAAATGTTTTATTTTTGAACGTCAGTCCACATTTGTAGGTAGATCCTCAGTTTAAGAGCTAAAATTAGCATGTTTAAAGTGATTTTCATGCTTCCAGGGGCCCGGGAAGTGAATTAAATACCATTTGGAGGCATTTACTGTTCAAGCAAAAACAGGTAATTTTTGACAAAAGAGATAACACCCCCCCATTACGTCATGCTTCAGAAAGGTGAAAAATGGTCCATTTTCAAATGTTTTATTTTTGAACGTCAGTTCACATTTGTAGGTAGATCATCAGTTTAAGAGCTAAAATTAGCATGTTTAAAGTGATTTTCATGCTTCCAGGGGCCCGGGAAGTGAATTAAATACCATTTAGTGGCATTTAATGTTCAAGCAAAAACTGGTGATTTTTGACAAGAGAGATAACACCCCCCCATTACGTCCTGCTTCAGAAAGGTGAAAAATGGTCCGTTTTCAAATGTTTTATTTTTGAACGTCAGTTCACATTTGTAGGTAGATCATCAGTTTTAGAGCTAAAATTAGCATGTTTAAAGTGATTTTCATGCTTCCAGGGGCCCTAAACACAAGATTTGTGGAATGGTTAAAAGTGCATGAAAATGGCCAATTTACTCACTATGAGGTCTCAAAAAGTGTTTCTTTACCCCGGGAAGTGAATTAAATACCATTTGGAGGCATTTAATCTTCAAGCAAAAACAGGGGATTTTTGACAAAAGAGATAACACCCCCCCCCATTACGTCATGCTTCAGAAAGGTGAAAATGGTCCGTTTTCAAATGTTTTATTTTTGAACGTCAGTCCACATTTGTAGGTAGATCATCAGTTTAAGAGCTAAAATTAGCATGTTTAAAGTGATTTTCATGCTTCCAGGGGCCCGGGAAGTGAATTAAATACCATTTGGAGGCATTTAATGTTCAAGCAACAACAGGTGATTTTTGACAAAAGAGATAACACCCCCCCATTACGTCATGCTTCAGAAAGGTGAAAAATGGTCCATTTTCAAATGTTTTATTTTTGAACGTCAGTTCACATTTGTAGGTAGATCATCAGTTTAAGAGCTAAAATTAGCATGTTTAAAGTGATTTTCATGCTTCCAGGGGCCCGGGAAGTGAATTAAATACCATTTAGTGGCATTTAATGTTCAAGCAAAAACTGGTGATTTTTGACAAGAGAGATAACACCCCCCCATTACGTCCTGCTTCAGAAAGGTGAAAAATGGTCCGTTTTCAAATGTTTTATTTTTGAACGTCAGTTCACATTTGTAGGTAGATCATCAGTTTTAGAGCTAAAATTAGCATGTTTAAAGTGATTTTCATGCTTCCAGGGGCCCTAAACACAAGATTTGTGGAATGGTTAAAAGTGCATGAAAATGGCCAATTTACTCACTATGAGGTCTCAAAAAGTGTTTCTTTACCCCGGGAAGTGAATTAAATACCATTTGGAGGCATTTAATCTTCAAGCAAAAACAGGGGATTTTTGACAAAAGAGATAACACCCCCCCCCATTACGTCATGCTTCAGAAAGGTGAAAAATGGTCCGTTTTCAAATGTTTTATTTTTGTACATCAGTTCACATTTGTAGGTAGATCATCAGTTTTAGAGCTAAAATTAGCATGTTTAAAGTGATTTTTATGCTTCCAGGGGCCCAGGAAGTGAATTAAATACCATTTCGAGGCATTTCATGTTCAAGCAAAAACAGGTGATTTTTGACAAAAGAGATAACACCCCCCCCATTACGTCATGCTTCAGAAAGGTGAAAAATGGTCCGTTTTCAAATGTTTTATTTTTGAACGTCAGTTCACATTTGTAGGTAGATCATCAGTTTAAGAGCTAAAATTAGCATGTTTAAAGTGATTTTCATACTTCCAGGGGCCCGGGAAGTGAATTAAATACCATTTGGAGGCATTTAATGTTCAAGCAAAAATAGGTGATTTTTGACAAAAGAGGTAACACCCCCCATTACGTCATGCTTCAGAAAGGTGAAAAATGGTCCGTTTTCAAATGTTTAATTTTGAACGTCAGTACACATTTGTAGGTAGATCATCAGTTTAAGAGCTAAAATGAGCATGTTTAAAGTGATTTTCATGCTTCCCGGGGCCCTAAACACAAGATTTATGGAATGGTTAAAAGTGCATGAAAATGGCCAATTTACTCACTCTGAGGTCTCAAAAAGTGTTTCTTCTCCCCGGGAAGTGAATTAAATACCATTTGGAGGCATTTCATGTTCAAGCAAAAACAGGTGATTTTTGACAAAAGAGATAACACCCCCCCCATTACGTCATGCTTCAGAAAGGTGAAAATGGTCCGTTTTCAAATGTTTTATTTTTGAACGTCAGTCCACATTTGTAGGTTGATCATCAGTTTAAGAGCTAAAATTAGCATGTTTAAAGTGATTTTCATGCTTCCAGGGGCCCGGGAAGTGAATTAAATACCATTTGGAGGCATTTAATTTTCAAGCAAAAACAGGTGATTTTTGACAAAAGAGATAACACCCCCCCCCCATTACGTCATGCTTCAGAAAGGTGAAAAATGGTCCCTTTTCGAATGTTTTATTTTTGAAAGTCAGTTCACATTTGTAGGTAGATCATCAGATTTAGAGCTAAAGTTAGCATGTTTAAAGTGATTTTCATGCTTCCAGGGGCCCGGGAAGTGAATTAAATACCATTTGGAGGCATTTAATGTTCAAGCAAAGACAGGTGATTTTTGACAAAAGAGATAACACCCCCCCCCCATTACGTCATGCTTCAGAAAGGTGAAAAATGGTCCGTTTTCAAATGTTTTATTTTTGAACGTCAGTTCACATTTGTAGGTAGATCATCATTATAAGAGCTAAAATTAGCATGTTTAAAGTGATTTTCATGCTTCCAGGGGCCCGGGAAGTGAATTAAATACCATTTGGAAGCATTTAATGTTCAAGCAAAAATAGGTGATTTTTGACAAAAGAGATAACACCCCCCCATTACGTCATGCTTCAGGAAGGTGAAAAATGGTCCATTTTCAAATGTTTTATTTTTGAACGTCAGTTCACATTTGTAGGTAGATCATCAGTTTTAGAGCTAAAATTAGCATGTTTAAAGTGATTTTCATGCTTCCAAGGGCCCTAAACACAAGATTTGTGGAATGGTTAAAAGTGCATGAAAATGGCCAATTTACTCACTCTGAGGTCTCAAAAAGTGTTTCTTCACCCCGGGAAGTGAATTAAATACCATTTGGATGCATTTAATGTTCAAGCAAAAACAGGTGATTTTTCACAAAAGAGATAACACCCCCATTACGTCATGCTTCAGAAAGTTGAAAAATTGTCAGTTTTCAAATGTTTTATTTTTGAACGTCAGTTCACATTTGTAGGTAGATTATCAGTTTTAGAGCTAAAATTAGCATGTTTAAAGTGATTTTCATGCTTCCAGGGGCCCGGGAAGTGAATTAAATACCATTTGGAGGCATTTAATGTTCAAGCAAAAACAGGTGATTTTTGACAAAAGAGATAACACCCTCCCATTACGTCATGCTTCAGAAAGGTGAAAAATGGTCTGTTTTCAAATGTTTTATTTTTGAACGTCAGTTCACATTTGTAGGTAGATCATCAGTTTTAGAGCTAAAATTAGAATGTTTAAAGTGATTTTCATGCTTCCAGGGGCCCGGGAAGTGAATTAAATATCATTCGGAGGCATTTAATGTTCAAGAAAAAACAGGTGATTTTTGACAAAAGAGATAACACCCCCCCCCCATTACGTCATGCTTCAGAAAGGTGAAAAATGGTCCGTTTTCAAATGTTTTATTTTTGAACATCAGTTCACATTTGTAGGTAGATCATCAGTTTAAGAGCTAAAATTAACCATGTTTAAAGTGATTTTCATGCTTCCAGGGGCCCGGGAAGTGAATTAAATACCATTTGGAGGCATTTAATGTTCAAGCAAAAACAGGTGATTTTTGACAAAAGAGATAACACCCCCCCCCCATTACGTCATGCTTCAGAAAGGTGAAAAATGGTCCGTTTTCAAATGTTTTATTTTTGAACATCAGTTCACATTTGTAGGTAGATCATCAGTTTAAGAGCTAAAATTAGCCTGTTTAAATTGATTTTCATGCTTCCAGGGGCCCGGGAAGTGAATTAAATACCATTTGGAGGCATTTAATGTTCAAGCAAAAACAGGTGATTTTTGACAAAAGAGATAACACCCCCATTACGTCATGCTTCAGAAAGGTGAAAAATTGTCCGTTTTCAAATGTTTTATTTTTGAACGTCAGTTCACATTTGTAGGTAGATTATCAGTTTTAGAGCTAAAATTAGCATGTTTAAAGTGATTTTCATGCTTCCAGGGGCCCGGGAAGTGAATTAAATACCATTTGGAGGCATTTAATGTTCAAGAAAAAACAGGTGATTTTTGACAAAAGAGATAACACCCCCCCATTACGTCATGCTTCAGAAAGGTGAAAAATGGTCCGTTTTCAAATGTTTTATTTTTGAACGTCAGTTCACATTTGTAGGTAGATCATCAGTTTAAGAGCTAAAATTAGCATGTTTAAAGTGATTTTCATGCTTCCAGGGGCCCGGGAAGTGAATTAAATACCATTTGGAGGCATTTAATGTTCAAGCAAAAACAGGTGATTTTTGACAAAAGAGATAACACCCCCCCATTACGTCATGCTTCAGAAAGGTGAAAAATGGTCCGTTTTCAAATGTTTTACTTTTTGAACGTCAGTTCACAATTGTAGGTAGATCATCAGTTTAAGAGCTAAAATTAGCATGTTTAAAGTGATTTTCATGCTTCCAGGGGTCCGGGAAGTGAATTAAATACCATTTGGAGGCATTTAATGTTCAAGCAAAAACAGGTGATTTTTGACAAAAGAGATAACACCCCCTCATTCCGTCATGCTTCAGAAAGGTGAAAAATGGTCCGTTTTCAAATGTTTTATTTTTGAACGTCAGTTCACATTTGTAGGTAGATCATCAGTTTTAGAGCTAAAATTAGCATGTTTAAAGTGATTTTCATGCTTCCAGGGGCCCTAAACACAAGATTTGTGGAATGGTTAAAAGTGCATGAAAATGGCCAATTTACTCACTCTGAGGTCTCAAAAAGTGTTTCTTCACCCCGGGAAGTGAATTAAATACCATTTGGAGGCATTTAATGTTCAAGCAAAAACAGGTGATTTTTGACAAAAGAGATAACACCCCCCCATTACGTCATGCTTCAGAAAGGTGAAAATGGTCCGTTTTCAAATGTTTTATTTTTGAACGTCAGTCCACATTTGTAGGTTGATCATCAGTTTAAGAGCTAAAATTAGCATGTTTAAAGTGATTTTCATGCTTCCAGGGGCCCGGGAAGTGAATTAAATACCATTTGGAGGCATTTAATTTTCAAGCAAAAACAGGTGATTTTTGACAAAAGAGATAACACCCCCCCCCCATTACGTCATGCTTCAGAAAGGTGAAAAATGGTCCCTTTTCGAATGTTTTATTTTTGAACGTCAGTTCACATTTGTAGGTAGATCATCAGATTTAGAGCTAAAGTTAGCATGTTTAAAGTGATTTTCATGCTTCCAGGGGCCCGAGAAGTGAATTAAATACCATTTGGAGGCATTTAATGTTCAAGCAAAGACAGGTGATTTTTGACAAAAGAGATAACACCCCCCCATTACGTCATGCTTCAGAAAGGTGAAAAATGGTCCGTTTTCAAATGTTTTATTTTTGAACGTCAGTTCACATTTGTAGGTAGATCATCATTATAAGAGCTAAAATTAGCATGTTTAAAGTGATTTTCATGCTTCCAGGGGCCCGGGAAGTGAATTAAATACCATTTGGAAGCATTTAATGTTCAAGCAAAAATAGGTGATTTTTGACAAAAGAGATAACACCCCCCCATTACGTCATGCTTCAGGAAGGTGAAAAATGGTCCATTTTCAAATGTTTTATTTTTGAACGTCAGTTCACATTTGTAGGTAGATCATCAGTTTTAGAGCTAAAATTAGCATGTTTAAAGTGATTTTCATGCTTCCAAGGGCCCTAAACACAAGATTTGTGGAATGGTTAAAAGTGCATGAAAATGGCCAATTTACTCACTCTGAGGTCTCAAAAAGTGTTTCTTCACCCCGGGAAGTGAATTAAATACCATTTGGATGCATTTAATGTTCAAGCAAAAACAGGTGATTTTTGACAAAAGAGATAACACCCCCATTACGTCATGCTTCAGAAAGTTGAAAAATTGTCAGTTTTCAAATGTTTTATTTTTGAACGTCAGTTCACATTTGTAGGTAGATTATCAGTTTTAGAGCTAAAATTAGCATGTTTAAAGTGATTTTCATGCTTCCAGGGGCCCGGGAAGTGAATTAAATACCATTTGGAGGCATTTAATGTTCAAGCAAAAACAGGTGATTTTTGGCAAAAGAGATAACACCCTCCCATTACGTCATGCTTCAGAAAGGTGAAAAATGGTCTGTTTTCAAATGTTTCATTTTTGAACGTCAGTTCACATTTGTAGGTAGATCATCAGTTTTAGAGCTAAAACTAGAATGTTTAAAGTGATTTTCATGCTTCCAGGGGCCCGGGAAGTGAATTAAATATCATTTGGAGGCATTTAATGTTCAAGAAAAAACAGGTGATTTTTGACAAAAGAGATAACACCCCCCCCCCATTACGTCATGCTTCAGAAAGGTGAAAAATGGTCCGTTTTCAAATGTTTTATTTTTGAACATCAGTTCACATTTGTAGGTAGATCATCAGTTTAAGAGCTAAAATTAACCATGTTTAAAGTGATTTTCATGCTTCCAGGGGCCCGGGAAGTGAATTAAATACCATTTGGAGGCATTTAATGTTCAAGCAAAAACAGGTGATTTTTGACAAAAGAGATAACACCCCCCCATTACGTCATGCTTCAGAAAGGTGAAAAATGGTCCGTTTTCAAATGTTTTATTTTTGAACATCAGTTCACATTTGTAGGTAGATCATCAGTTTAAGAGCTAAAATTAGCCTGTTTAAAGTGGTTTTCATGCTTCCAGGGGCCCGGGAAGTGAATTAAATACCATTTGGAGGCATTTAATGTTCTAGCAAAAACAGGTGATTTTTGACAAAAGAGATAACACCCCCATTACGTCATGCTTCAGAAAGGTGAAAAATTGTCCGTTTTCAAATGTTTTATTTTTGAACGTCAGTTCACATTTGTAGGTAGATTATCAGTTTTAGAGCTAAAATTAGCATGTTTAAAGTGATTTTCATGCTTCCAGGGGCCCGGGAAGTGAATTAAATACCATTTGGAGGCATTTAATGTTCAAGAAAAAACAGGTGATTTTTGACAAAAGAGATAACACCCCCCCATTACGTCATGCTTCCGAAAGGTGAAAAATGGTCCGTTTTCAAATGTTTTATTTTTGAACGTCAGTTCACATTTGTAGGTAGATCATCAGTTTAAGAGCTAAAATTAGCATGTTTAAAGTGATTTTCATGCTTCCAGGGGCCCGGGAAGTGAATTAAATACCATTTGGAGGCATTTAATGTTCAAGCAAAAACAGGTGATTTTTGACAAAAGAGATAACACCCCCCCATTACGTCATGCTTCAGAAAGGTGAAAAATGGTCCGTTTTCAAATGTTTTACTTTTTGAACGTCAGTTCACAATTGTAGGTAGATCATCAGTTTAAGAGCTAAAATTAGCATGTTTAAAGTGATTTTCATGCTTCCAGGGGTCCGGGAAGTGAATTAAATACCATTTGGAGGCATTTAATGTTCAAGCAAAAACAGGTGATTTTTGACAAAAGAGATAACACCCCCTCATTCCGTCATGCTTCAGAAAGGTGAAAAATGGTCCGTTTTCAAATGTTTTATTTTTGAACGTCAGTTCACATTTGTAGGTAGATCATCAGTTTTAGAGCTAAAATTAGCATGTTTAAAGTGATTTTCATGCTTCCAGGGGCCCTAAACACAAGATTTGTGGAATGGTTAAAAGTGCATGAAAATGGCCAATTTACTCACTCTGAGGTCTCAAAAAGTGTTTCTTCACCCCGGGAAGTGAATTAAATACCATTTGGAGGCATTTAATGTTCAAGCAAAAACAGGTGATTTTTGACAAAAGAGATAACACCCCCTTTACGTCATGCTTCAGAAAGGTGAAAAATTGTCCGTTTTCAAATGTTTTATTTTTGAACGTCAGTTCACATTTGTAGGTAGATTATCAGTTTTAGAGCTAAAATTAGCATGTTTAAAGTGATTTTCATGCTTCCAGGGGCCCGGGAAGTGAATTAAATACCATTTGGAGGCATTTAATGTTCAAGCAAAAACAGGTGATTTTTGACAAAAGAGATAACACCCCCCCATTACGTCATGCTTCAGAAAGGTGAAAAATGGTCTGTTTTCAAATGTTTTATTTTTGAACATCAGTTCACATTTGTAGGTAGATCATCAGTTTAAGAGCTAAAATTAACCATGTTTAAAGTGATTTTCATGCTTCCAGGGGCCCGGGAAGTGAATTAAATACCATTTGGAGGCATTTAATGTTCAAGCAAAAACAGGTGATTTTTGACAAAAGAGATAACACCCTCCCATTACGTCATGCTTCAGAAAGGTGAAAAATGGTCTGTTTTCAAATGTTTTATTTTTGAACGTCAGTTCACATTTGTAGGTAGATCATCAGTTTTAGAGCTAAAATTAGAATGTTTAAAGTGATTTTCATGCTTCCAGGGGCCCGGGAAGTGAATTAAATATCATTTGGAGGCATTTAATGTTCAAGAAAAAACAGGTGATTTTTGACAAAAGAGATAACACCCCCCCCCATTACGTCATGCTTCAGAAAGGTGAAAAATGGTCCGTTTTCAAATGTTTTATTTTTGAACATCAGTTCACATTTGTAGGTAGATCATCAGTTTAAGAGCTAAAATTAACCATGTTTAAAGTGATTTTCATGCTTCCAGGGGCCCGGGAAGTGAATTAAATACCATTTGGAGGCATTTAATGTTCAAGCAAAAACAGGTGATTTTTGACAAAAGAGATAACACCCCCCCATTACGTCATGCTTCAGAAAGGTGAAAAATGGTCCGTTTTCAAATGTTTTATTTTTGAACATCAGTTCACATTTGTAGGTAGATCATCAGTTTAAGAGCTAAAATTAGCCTGTTTAAAGTGGTTTTCATGCTTCCAGGGGCCCGGGAAGTGAATTAAATACCATTTGGAGGCATTTAATGTTCAAGCAAAAACAGGTGATTTTTGACAAAAGAGATAACACCCCCCCATTACGTCATGCTTCAGAAAGGTGAAAAATGGTCCGTTTTCAAATGTTTTACTTTTTGAACGTCAGTTCACAATTGTAGGTAGATCATCAGTTTAAGAGCTAAAATTAGCATGTTTAAAGTGATTTTCATGCTTCCAGGGGTCCGGGAAGTGAATTAAATACCATTTGGAGGCATTTAATGTTCAAGCAAAAACAGGTGATTTTTGACAAAAGAGATAACACCCCCTCATTCCGTCATGCTTCAGAAAGGTGAAAAATGGTCCGTTTTCAAATGTTTTATTTTTGAACGTCAGTTCACATTTGTAGGTAGATCATCAGTTTTAGAGCTAAAATTAGCATGTTTAAAGTGATTTTCATGCTTCCAGGGGCCCTAAACACAAGATTTGTGGAATGGTTAAAAGTGCATGAAAATGGCCAATTTACTCACTCTGAGGTCTCAAAAAGTGTTTCTTCACCCCGGGAAGTGAATTAAATACCATTTGGAGGCATTTAATGTTCAAGCAAAAACAGGTGATTTTTGACAAAAGAGATAACACCCCCATTACGTCATGCTTCAGAAAGGTGAAAAATTGTCCGTTTTCAAATGTTTTATTTTTGAACGTCAGTTCACATTTGTAGGTAGATTATCAGTTTTAGAGCTAAAATTAGCATGTTTAAAGTGATTTTCATGCTTCCAGGGGCCCGGGAAGTGAATTAAATACCATTTGGAGGCATTTAATGTTCAAGCAAAAACAGGTGATTTTTGACAAAAGAGATAACACCCCCCCATTACGTCATGCTTCAGAAAGGTGAAAAATGGTCTGTTTTCAAATGTTTTATTTTTGAACATCAGTTCACATTTGTAGGTAGATCATCAGTTTAAGAGCTAAAATTAACCATGTTTAAAGTGATTTTCATGCTTCCAGGGGCCCGGGAAGTGAATTAAATACCATTTGGAGGCATTTAATGTTCAAGCAAAAACAGGTGATTTTTGACAAAAGAGATAACACCCCCCCCCCCATTACGTCATGCTTCAGAAAGGTGAAAATGGTCCGTTTTCAAATGTTTTATTTTTGAACGTCAGTCCACATTTGTAGGTAGATCCTCAGTTTAAGAGCTAAAATTAGCATGTTTAAAGTGATTTTCATGCTTCCAGGGGCCCGGGAAGTGAATTAAATACCATTTGGAGGCATTTACTGTTCAAGCAAAAACAGGTAATTTTTGACAAAAGAGATAACACCCCCCCATTACGTCATGCTTCAGAAAGGTGAAAAATGGTCCATTTTCAAATGTTTTATTTTTGAACGTCAGTTCACATTTGTAGGTAGATCATCAGTTTAAGAGCTAAAATTAGCATGTTTAAAGTGATTTTCATGCTTCCAGGGGCCCGGGAAGTGAATTAAATACCATTTAGTGGCATTTAATGTTCAAGCAAAAACTGGTGATTTTTGACAAGAGAGATAACACCCCCCCATTACGTCCTGCTTCAGAAAGGTGAAAAATGGTCCGTTTTCAAATGTTTTATTTTTGAACGTCAGTTCACATTTGTAGGTAGATCATCAGTTTTAGAGCTAAAATTAGCATGTTTAAAGTGATTTTCATGCTTCCAGGGGCCCTAAACACAAGATTTGTGGAATGGTTAAAAGTGCATGAAAATGGCCAATTTACTCACTATGAGGTCTCAAAAAGTGTTTCTTTACCCCGGGAAGTGAATTAAATACCATTTGGAGGCATTTAATCTTCAAGCAAAAACAGGGGATTTTTGACAAAAGAGATAACACCCCCCCCCATTACGTCATGCTTCAGAAAGGTGAAAATGGTCCGTTTTCAAATGTTTTATTTTTGAACGTCAGTCCACATTTGTAGGTGGATCATCAGTTTAAGAGCTAAAATTAGCATGTTTAAAGTGATTTTCATGCTTCCAGGGGCCCGGGAAGTGAATTAAATACCATTTGGAGGCATTTAATGTTCAAGCAACAACAGGTGATTTTTGACAAAAGAGATAACACCCCCCCATTACGTCATGCTTCAGAAAGGTGAAAAATGGTCCATTTTCAAATGTTTTATTTTTGAACGTCAGTTCACATTTGTAGGTAGATCATCAGTTTAAGAGCTAAAATTAGCATGTTTAAAGTGATTTTCATGCTTCCAGGGGCCCGGGAAGTGAATTAAATACCATTTAGTGGCATTTAATGTTCAAGCAAAAACTGGTGATTTTTGACAAGAGAGATAACACCCCCCCATTACGTCCTGCTTCAGAAAGGTGAAAAATGGTCCGTTTTCAAATGTTTTATTTTTGAACGTCAGTTCACATTTGTAGGTAGATCATCAGTTTTAGAGCTAAAATTAGCATGTTTAAAGTGATTTTCATGCTTCCAGGGGCCCTAAACACAAGATTTGTGGAATGGTTAAAAGTGCATGAAAATGGCCAATTTACTCACTATGAGGTCTCAAAAAGTGTTTCTTTACCCCGGGAAGTGAATTAAATACCATTTGGAGGCATTTAATCTTCAAGCAAAAACAGGGGATTTTTGACAAAAGAGATAACACCCCCCCCCCCATTACGTCATGCTTCAGAAAGGTGAAAAATGGTCCGTTTTCAAATGTTTTATTTTTGTACATCAGTTCACATTTGTAGGTAGATCATCAGTTTTAGAGCTAAAATTAGCATGTTTAAAGTGATTTTTATGCTTCCAGGGGCCCAGGAAGTGAATTAAATACCATTTCGAGGCATTTCATGTTCAAGCAAAAACAGGTGATTTTTGACAAAAGAGATAACACCCCCCCCCATTACGTCATGCTTCAGAAAGGTGAAAAATGGTCCGTTTTCAAATGTTTTATTTTTGAACGTCAGTTCACATTTGTAGGTAGATCATCAGTTTAAGAGCTAAAATTAGCATGTTTAAAGTGATTTTCATGCTTCCAGGGGCCCGGGAAGTGAATTAAATACCATTTGGAGGCATTTAATGTTCAAGCAAAAATAGGTGATTTTTGACAAAAGAGGTAACACCCCCCATTACGTCATGCTTCAGAAAGGTGAAAAATGGTCCGTTTTCAAATGTTTAATTTTGAACGTCAGTTCACATTTGTAGGTAGATCATCAGTTTAAGAGCTAAAATGAGCATGTTTAAAGTGATTTTCATGCTTCCCGGGGCCCTAAACACAAGATTTATGGAATGGTTAAAAGTGCATGAAAATGGCCAATTTACTCACTCTGAGGTCTCAAAAAGTGTTTCTTCTCCCCGGGAAGTGAATTAAATACCATTTGGAGGCATTTCATGTTCAAGCAAAAACAGGTGATTTTTGACAAAAGAGATAACACCCCCCCATTACGTCATGCTTCAGAAAGGTGAAAATGGTCCGTTTTCAAATGTTTTATTTTTGAACGTCAGTCCACATTTGTAGGTTGATCATCAGTTTAAGAGCTAAAATTAGCATGTTTAAAGTGATTTGCATGCTTCCAGGGGCCCGGGAAGTGAATTAAATACCATTTGGAGGCATTTAATTTTCAAGCAAAAACAGGTGATTTTTGACAAAAGAGATAACACCCCCCCCCCCATTACGTCATGCTTCAGAAAGGTGAAAAATGGTCCCTTTTCGAATGTTTTATTTTTGAACGTCAGTTCACATTTGTAGGTAGATCATCAGATTTAGAGCTAAAGTTAGCATGTTTAAAGTGATTTTCATGCTTCCAGGGGCCCGGGAAGTGAATTAAATACCATTTGGAGGCATTTAATGTTCAAGCAAAGACAGGTGATTTTTGACAAAAGAGATAACACCCCCCCATTACGTCATGCTTCAGAAAGGTGAAAAATGGTCCGTTTTCAAATGTTTTATTTTTGAACGTCAGTTCACATTTGTAGGTAGATCATCATTATAAGAGCTAAAATTAGCATGTTTAAAGTGATTTTCATGCTTCCAGGGGCCCGGGAAGTGAATTAAATACCATTTGGAAGCATTTAATGTTCAAGCAAAAATAGGTGATTTTTGACAAAAGAGATAACACCCCCCCATTACGTCATGCTTCAGGAAGGTGAAAAATGGTCCATTTTCAAATGTTTTATTTTTGAACGTCAGTTCACATTTGTAGGTAGATCATCAGTTTTAGAGCTAAAATTAGCATGTTTAAAGTGATTTTCATGCTTCCAAGGGCCCTAAACACAAGATTTGTGGAATGGTTAAAAGTGCATGAAAATGGCCAATTTACTCACTCTGAGGTCTCAAAAAGTGTTTCTTCACCCCGGGAAGTGAATTAAATACCATTTGGATGCATTTAATGTTCAAGCAAAAACAGGTGATTTTTGACAAAAGAGATAACACCCCCATTACGTCATGCTTCAGAAAGTTGAAAAATTGTCAGTTTTCAAATGTTTTATTTTTGAACGTCAGTTCACATTTGTAGGTAGATTATCAGTTTTAGAGCTAAAATTAGCATGTTTAAAGTGATTTTCATGCTTCCAGGGGCCCGGGAAGTGAATTAAATACCATTTGGAGGCATTTAATGTTCAAGCAAAAACAGGTGATTTTTGACAAAAGAGATAACACCCTCCCATTACGTCATGCTTCAGAAAGGTGAAAAATGGTCTGTTTTCAAATGTTTTATTTTTGAACGTCAGTTCACATTTGTAGGTAGATCATCAGTTTTAGAGCTAAAATTAGAATGTTTAAAGTGATTTTCATGCTTCCAGGGGCCCGGGAAGTGAATTAAATATCATTTGGAGGCATTTAATGTTCAAGAAAAAACAGGTGATTTTTGACAAAAGAGATAACACCCCCCCCCATTACGTCATGCTTCAGAAAGGTGAAAAATGGTCCGTTTTCAAATGTTTTATTTTTGAACATCAGTTCACATTTGTAGGTAGATCATCAGTTTAAGAGCTAAAATTAACCATGTTTAAAGTGATTTTCATGCTTCCAGGGGCCCGGGAAGTGAATTAAATACCATTTGGAGGCATTTAATGTTCAAGCAAAAACAGGTGATTTTTGACAAAAGAGATAACACCCCCCCATTACGTCATGCTTCAGAAAGGTGAAAAATGGTCCGTTTTCAAATGTTTTATTTTTGAACATCAGTTCACATTTGTAGGTAGATCATCAGTTTAAGAGCTAAAATTAGCCTGTTTAAAGTGATTTTCATGCTTCCAGGGGCCCGGGAAGTGAATTAAATACCATTTGGAGGCATTTAATGTTCAAGCAAAAACAGGTGATTTTTGACAAAAGAGATAACACCCCCCCATTACGTCATGCTTCAGAAAGGTGAAAAATGGTCCGTTTTCAAATGTTTTATTTTTGAACGTCAGTTCACATTTGTAGGTAGATCATCATTATAAGAGCTAAAATTAGCATGTTTAAAGTGATTTTCATGCTTCCAGGGGCCCGGGAAGTGAATTAAATACCATTTGGAAGCATTTAATGTTCAAGCAAAAATAGGTGATTTTTGACAAAAGAGATAACACCCCCCCATTACGTCATGCTTCAGGAAGGTGAAAAATGGTCCATTTTCAAATGTTTTATTTTTGAACGTCAGTTCACATTTGTAGGTAGATCATCAGTTTTAGAGCTAAAATTAGCATGTTTAAAGTGATTTTCATGCTTCCAAGGGCCCTAAACACAAGATTTGTGGAATGGTTAAAAGTGCATGAAAATGGCCAATTTACTCACTCTGAGGTCTCAAAAAGTGTTTCTTCACCCCGGGAAGTGAATTAAATACCATTTGGATGCATTTAATGTTCAAGCAAAAACAGGTGATTTTTGACAAAAGAGATAACACCCCCATTACGTCATGCTTCAGAAAGTTGAAAAATTGTCAGTTTTCAAATGTTTTATTTTTGAACGTCAGTTCACATTTGTAGGTAGATTATCAGTTTTAGAGCTAAAATTAGCATGTTTAAAGTGATTTTCATGCTTCCAGGGGCCCGGGAAGTGAATTAAATACCATTTGGAGGCATTTAATGTTCAAGCAAAAACAGGTGATTTTTGACAAAAGAGATAACACCCTCCCATTACGTCATGCTTCAGAAAGGTGAAAAATGGTCTGTTTTCAAATGTTTTATTTTTGAACGTCAGTTCACATTTGTAGGTAGATCATCAGTTTTAGAGCTAAAATTAGAATGTTTAAAGTGATTTTCATGCTTCCAGGGGCCCGGGAAGTGAATTAAATATCATTTGGAGGCATTTAATGTTCAAGAAAAAACAGGTGATTTTTGACAAAAGAGATAACACCCCCCCCCATTACGTCATGCTTCAGAAAGGTGAAAAATGGTCCGTTTTCAAATGTTTTATTTTTGAACATCAGTTCACATTTGTAGGTAGATCATCAGTTTAAGAGCTAAAATTAACCATGTTTAAAGTGATTTTCATGCTTCCAGGGGCCCGGGAAGTGAATTAAATACCATTTGGAGGCATTTAATGTTCAAGCAAAAACAGGTGATTTTTGACAAAAGAGATAACACCCCCCCATTACGTCATGCTTCAGAAAGGTGAAAAATGGTCCGTTTTCAAATGTTTTATTTTTGAACATCAGTTCACATTTGTAGGTAGATCATCAGTTTAAGAGCTAAAATTAGCCTGTTTAAAGTGATTTTCATGCTTCCAGGGGCCCGGGAAGTGAATTAAATACCATTTGGAGGGATTTAATGTTCAAGCAAAAACAGGTGATTTTTGACAAAAGAGATAACACCCCCATTACGTCATGCTTCAGAAAGGTGAAAAATTGTCCGTTTTCAAATGTTTTATTTTTGAACGTCAGTTCACATTTGTAGGTAGATTATCAGTTTTAGAGCTAAAATTAGCATGTTTAAAGTGATTTTCATGCTTCCAGGGGCCCGGGAAGTGAATTAAATACCATTTGGAGGCATTTAATGTTCAAGAAAAAACAGGTGATTTTTGACAAAAGAGATAACACCCCCCCATTACGTCATGCTTCAGAAAGGTGAAAAATGGTCCGTTTTCAAATGTTTTATTTTTGAACGTCAGTTCACATTTGTAGGTAGATCATCAGTTTAAGAGCTAAAATTAGCATGTTTAAAGTGATTTTCATGCTTCCAGGGGCCCGGGAAGTGAATTAAATACCATTTGGAGGCATTTAATGTTCAAGCAAAAACAGGTGATTTTTGACAAAAGAGATAACACCCCCCCATTACGTCATGCTTCAGAAAGGTGAAAAATGGTCCGTTTTCAAATGTTTTACTTTTTGAACGTCAGTTCACAATTGTAGGTAGATCATCAGTTTAAGAGCTAAAATTAGCATGTTTAAAGTGATTTTCATGCTTCCAGGGGTCCGGGAAGTGAATTAAATACCATTTGGAGGCATTTAATGTTCAAGCAAAAACAGGTGATTTTTGACAAAAGAGATAACACCCCCTCATTCCGTCATGCTTCAGAAAGGTGAAAAATGGTCCGTTTTCAAATGTTTTATTTTTGAACGTCAGTTCACATTTGTAGGTAGATCATCAGTTTTAGAGCTAAAATTAGCATGTTTAAAGTGATTTTCATGCTTCCAGGGGCCCTAAACACAAGATTTGTGGAATGGTTAAAAGTGCATGAAAATGGCCAATTTACTCACTCTGAGGTCTCAAAAAGTGTTTCTTCACCCCGGGAAGTGAATTAAATACCATTTGGAGGCATTTAATGTTCAAGCAAAAACAGGTGATTTTTGACAAAAGAGATAACACCCCCTTTACGTCATGCTTCAGAAAGGTGAAAAATTGTCCGTTTTCAAATGTTTTATTTTTGAACGTCAGTTCACATTTGTAGGTAGATTATCAGTTTTAGAGCTAAAATTAGCATGTTTAAAGTGATTTTCATGCTTCCAGGGGCCCGGGAAGTGAATTAAATACCATTTGGAGGCATTTAATGTTCAAGCAAAAACAGGTGATTTTTGACAAAAGAGATAACACCCCCCCATTACGTCATGCTTCAGAAAGGTGAAAAATGGTCTGTTTTCAAATGTTTTATTTTTGAACATCAGTTCACATTTGTAGGTAGATCATCAGTTTAAGAGCTAAAATTAACCATGTTTAAAGTGATTTTCATGCTTCCAGGGGCCCGGGAAGTGAATTAAATACCATTTGGAGGCATTTAATGTTCAAGCAAAAACAGGTGATTTTTGACAAAAGAGATAACACCCTCCCATTACGTCATGCTTCAGAAAGGTGAAAAATGGTCTGTTTTCAAATGTTTTATTTTTGAACGTCAGTTCACATTTGTAGGTAGATCATCAGTTTTAGAGCTAAAATTAGAATGTTTAAAGTGATTTTCATGCTTCCAGGGGCCCGGGAAGTGAATTAAATATCATTTGGAGGCATTTAATGTTCAAGAAAAAACAGGTGATTTTTGACAAAAGAGATAACACCCCCCCCCATTACGTCATGCTTCAGAAAGGTGAAAAATGGTCCGTTTTCAAATGTTTTATTTTTGAACATCAGTTCACATTTGTAGGTAGATCATCAGTTTAAGAGCTAAAATTAACCATGTTTAAAGTGATTTTCATGCTTCCAGGGGCCCGGGAAGTGAATTAAATACCATTTGGAGGCATTTAATGTTCAAGCAAAAACAGGTGATTTTTGACAAAAGAGATAACACCCCCCATTACGTCATGCTTCAGAAAGGTGAAAAATGGTCCGTTTTCAAATGTTTTATTTTTGAACATCAGTTCACATTTGTAGGTAGATCATCAGTTTAAGAGCTAAAATTAGCCTGTTTAAAGTGGTTTTCATGCTTCCAGGGGCCCGGGAAGTGAATTAAATACCATTTGGAGGCATTTAATGTTCAAGCAAAAACAGGTGATTTTTGACAAAAGAGATAACACCCCCCCATTACGTCATGCTTCAGAAAGGTGAAAAATGGTCCGTTTTCAAATGTTTTACTTTTTGAACGTCAGTTCACAATTGTAGGTAGATCATCAGTTTAAGAGCTAAAATTAGCATGTTTAAAGTGATTTTCATGCTTCCAGGGGTCCGGGAAGTGAATTAAATACCATTTGGAGGCATTTAATGTTCAAGCAAAAACAGGTGATTTTTGACAAAAGAGATAACACCCCCTCATTCCGTCATGCTTCAGAAAGGTGAAAAATGGTCCGTTTTCAAATGTTTTATTTTTGAACGTCAGTTCACATTTGTAGGTAGATCATCAGTTTTAGAGCTAAAATTAGCATGTTTAAAGTGATTTTCATGCTTCCAGGGGCCCTAAACACAAGATTTGTGGAATGGTTAAAAGTGCATGAAAATGGCCAATTTACTCACTCTGAGGTCTCAAAAAGTGTTTCTTCACCCCGGGAAGTGAATTAAATACCATTTGGAGGCATTTAATGTTCAAGCAAAAACAGGTGATTTTTGACAAAAGAGATAACACCCCCATTACGTCATGCTTCAGAAAGGTGAAAAATTGTCCGTTTTCAAATGTTTTATTTTTGAACGTCAGTTCACATTTGTAGGTAGATTATCAGTTTTAGAGCTAAAATTAGCATGTTTAAAGTGATTTTCATGCTTCCAGGGGCCCGGGAAGTGAATTAAATACCATTTGGAGGCATTTAATGTTCAAGCAAAAACAGGTGATTTTTGACAAAAGAGATAACACCCCCCCATTACGTCATGCTTCAGAAAGGTGAAAAATGGTCTGTTTTCAAATGTTTTATTTTTGAACATCAGTTCACATTTGTAGGTAGATCATCAGTTTAAGAGCTAAAATTAACCATGTTTAAAGTGATTTTCATGCTTCCAGGGGCCCGGGAAGTGAATTAAATACCATTTGGAGGCATTTAATGTTCAAGCAAAAACAGGTGATTTTTGACAAAAGAGATAACACCCCCCCCCCCATTACGTCATGCTTCAGAAAGGTGAAAATGGTCCGTTTTCAAATGTTTTATTTTTGAACGTCAGTCCACATTTGTAGGTAGATCCTCAGTTTAAGAGCTAAAATTAGCATGTTTAAAGTGATTTTCATGCTTCCAGGGGCCCGGGAAGTGAATTAAATACCATTTGGAGGCATTTACTGTTCAAGCAAAAACAGGTAATTTTTGACAAAAGAGATAACACCCCCCCATTACGTCATGCTTCAGAAAGGTGAAAAATGGTCCATTTTCAAATGTTTTATTTTTGAACGTCAGTTCACATTTGTAGGTAGATCATCAGTTTAAGAGCTAAAATTAGCATGTTTAAAGTGATTTTCATGCTTCCAGGGGCCCGGGAAGTGAATTAAATACCATTTAGTGGCATTTAATGTTCAAGCAAAAACTGGTGATTTTTGACAAGAGAGATAACACCCCCCCATTACGTCCTGCTTCAGAAAGGTGAAAAATGGTCCGTTTTCAAATGTTTTATTTTTGAACGTCAGTTCACATTTGTAGGTAGATCATCAGTTTTAGAGCTAAAATTAGCATGTTTAAAGTGATTTTCATGCTTCCAGGGGCCCTAAACACAAGATTTGTGGAATGGTTAAAAGTGCATGAAAATGGCCAATTTACTCACTATGAGGTCTCAAAAAGTGTTTCTTTACCCCGGGAAGTGAATTAAATACCATTTGGAGGCATTTAATCTTCAAGCAAAAACAGGGGATTTTTGACAAAAGAGATAACACCCCCCCCCATTACGTCATGCTTCAGAAAGGTGAAAATGGTCCGTTTTCAAATGTTTTATTTTTGAACGTCAGTCCACATTTGTAGGTGGATCATCAGTTTAAGAGCTAAAATTAGCATGTTTAAAGTGATTTTCATGCTTCCAGGGGCCCGGGAAGTGAATTAAATACCATTTGGAGGCATTTAATGTTCAAGCAACAACAGGTGATTTTTGACAAAAGAGATAACACCCCCCCATTACGTCATGCTTCAGAAAGGTGAAAAATGGTCCATTTTCAAATGTTTTATTTTTGAACGTCAGTTCACATTTGTAGGTAGATCATCAGTTTAAGAGCTAAAATTAGCATGTTTAAAGTGATTTTCATGCTTCCAGGGGCCCGGGAAGTGAATTAAATACCATTTAGTGGCATTTAATGTTCAAGCAAAAACTGGTGATTTTTGACAAGAGAGATAACACCCCCCCATTACGTCCTGCTTCAGAAAGGTGAAAAATGGTCCGTTTTCAAATGTTTTATTTTTGAACGTCAGTTCACATTTGTAGGTAGATCATCAGTTTTAGAGCTAAAATTAGCATGTTTAAAGTGATTTTCATGCTTCCAGGGGCCCTAAACACAAGATTTGTGGAATGGTTAAAAGTGCATGAAAATGGCCAATTTACTCACTATGAGGTCTCAAAAAGTGTTTCTTTACCCCGGGAAGTGAATTAAATACCATTTGGAGGCATTTAATCTTCAAGCAAAAACAGGGGATTTTTGACAAAAGAGATAACACCCCCCCCCCCATTACGTCATGCTTCAGAAAGGTGAAAAATGGTCCGTTTTCAAATGTTTTATTTTTGTACATCAGTTCACATTTGTAGGTAGATCATCAGTTTTAGAGCTAAAATTAGCATGTTTAAAGTGATTTTTATGCTTCCAGGGGCCCAGGAAGTGAATTAAATACCATTTCGAGGCATTTCATGTTCAAGCAAAAACAGGTGATTTTTGACAAAAGAGATAACACCCCCCCCCATTACGTCATGCTTCAGAAAGGTGAAAAATGGTCCGTTTTCAAATGTTTTATTTTTGAACGTCAGTTCACATTTGTAGGTAGATCATCAGTTTAAGAGCTAAAATTAGCATGTTTAAAGTGATTTTCATGCTTCCAGGGGCCCGGGAAGTGAATTAAATACCATTTGGAGGCATTTAATGTTCAAGCAAAAATAGGTGATTTTTGACAAAAGAGGTAACACCCCCCATTACGTCATGCTTCAGAAAGGTGAAAAATGGTCCGTTTTCAAATGTTTAATTTTGAACGTCAGTTCACATTTGTAGGTAGATCATCAGTTTAAGAGCTAAAATGAGCATGTTTAAAGTGATTTTCATGCTTCCCGGGGCCCTAAACACAAGATTTATGGAATGGTTAAAAGTGCATGAAAATGGCCAATTTACTCACTCTGAGGTCTCAAAAAGTGTTTCTTCTCCCCGGGAAGTGAATTAAATACCATTTGGAGGCATTTCATGTTCAAGCAAAAACAGGTGATTTTTGACAAAAGAGATAACACCCCCCCATTACGTCATGCTTCAGAAAGGTGAAAATGGTCCGTTTTCAAATGTTTTATTTTTGAACGTCAGTCCACATTTGTAGGTTGATCATCAGTTTAAGAGCTAAAATTAGCATGTTTAAAGTGATTTGCATGCTTCCAGGGGCCCGGGAAGTGAATTAAATACCATTTGGAGGCATTTAATTTTCAAGCAAAAACAGGTGATTTTTGACAAAAGAGATAACACCCCCCCCCCCATTACGTCATGCTTCAGAAAGGTGAAAAATGGTCCCTTTTCGAATGTTTTATTTTTGAACGTCAGTTCACATTTGTAGGTAGATCATCAGATTTAGAGCTAAAGTTAGCATGTTTAAAGTGATTTTCATGCTTCCAGGGGCCCGGGAAGTGAATTAAATACCATTTGGAGGCATTTAATGTTCAAGCAAAGACAGGTGATTTTTGACAAAAGAGATAACACCCCCCCATTACGTCATGCTTCAGAAAGGTGAAAAATGGTCCGTTTTCAAATGTTTTATTTTTGAACGTCAGTTCACATTTGTAGGTAGATCATCATTATAAGAGCTAAAATTAGCATGTTTAAAGTGATTTTCATGCTTCCAGGGGCCCGGGAAGTGAATTAAATACCATTTGGAAGCATTTAATGTTCAAGCAAAAATAGGTGATTTTTGACAAAAGAGATAACACCCCCCCATTACGTCATGCTTCAGGAAGGTGAAAAATGGTCCATTTTCAAATGTTTTATTTTTGAACGTCAGTTCACATTTGTAGGTAGATCATCAGTTTTAGAGCTAAAATTAGCATGTTTAAAGTGATTTTCATGCTTCCAAGGGCCCTAAACACAAGATTTGTGGAATGGTTAAAAGTGCATGAAAATGGCCAATTTACTCACTCTGAGGTCTCAAAAAGTGTTTCTTCACCCCGGGAAGTGAATTAAATACCATTTGGATGCATTTAATGTTCAAGCAAAAACAGGTGATTTTTGACAAAAGAGATAACACCCCCATTACGTCATGCTTCAGAAAGTTGAAAAATTGTCAGTTTTCAAATGTTTTATTTTTGAACGTCAGTTCACATTTGTAGGTAGATTATCAGTTTTAGAGCTAAAATTAGCATGTTTAAAGTGATTTTCATGCTTCCAGGGGCCCGGGAAGTGAATTAAATACCATTTGGAGGCATTTAATGTTCAAGCAAAAACAGGTGATTTTTGACAAAAGAGATAACACCCTCCCATTACGTCATGCTTCAGAAAGGTGAAAAATGGTCTGTTTTCAAATGTTTTATTTTTGAACGTCAGTTCACATTTGTAGGTAGATCATCAGTTTTAGAGCTAAAATTAGAATGTTTAAAGTGATTTTCATGCTTCCAGGGGCCCGGGAAGTGAATTAAATATCATTTGGAGGCATTTAATGTTCAAGAAAAAACAGGTGATTTTTGACAAAAGAGATAACACCCCCCCCCATTACGTCATGCTTCAGAAAGGTGAAAAATGGTCCGTTTTCAAATGTTTTATTTTTGAACATCAGTTCACATTTGTAGGTAGATCATCAGTTTAAGAGCTAAAATTAACCATGTTTAAAGTGATTTTCATGCTTCCAGGGGCCCGGGAAGTGAATTAAATACCATTTGGAGGCATTTAATGTTCAAGCAAAAACAGGTGATTTTTGACAAAAGAGATAACACCCCCCCATTACGTCATGCTTCAGAAAGGTGAAAAATGGTCCGTTTTCAAATGTTTTATTTTTGAACATCAGTTCACATTTGTAGGTAGATCATCAGTTTAAGAGCTAAAATTAGCCTGTTTAAAGTGATTTTCATGCTTCCAGGGGCCCGGGAAGTGAATTAAATACCATTTGGAGGCATTTAATGTTCAAGCAAAAACAGGTGATTTTTGACAAAAGAGATAACACCCCCCCATTACGTCATGCTTCAGAAAGGTGAAAAATGGTCCGTTTTCAAATGTTTTATTTTTGAACGTCAGTTCACATTTGTAGGTAGATCATCATTATAAGAGCTAAAATTAGCATGTTTAAAGTGATTTTCATGCTTCCAGGGGCCCGGGAAGTGAATTAAATACCATTTGGAAGCATTTAATGTTCAAGCAAAAATAGGTGATTTTTGACAAAAGAGATAACACCCCCCCATTACGTCATGCTTCAGGAAGGTGAAAAATGGTCCATTTTCAAATGTTTTATTTTTGAACGTCAGTTCACATTTGTAGGTAGATCATCAGTTTTAGAGCTAAAATTAGCATGTTTAAAGTGATTTTCATGCTTCCAAGGGCCCTAAACACAAGATTTGTGGAATGGTTAAAAGTGCATGAAAATGGCCAATTTACTCACTCTGAGGTCTCAAAAAGTGTTTCTTCACCCCGGGAAGTGAATTAAATACCATTTGGATGCATTTAATGTTCAAGCAAAAACAGGTGATTTTTGACAAAAGAGATAACACCCCCATTACGTCATGCTTCAGAAAGTTGAAAAATTGTCAGTTTTCAAATGTTTTATTTTTGAACGTCAGTTCACATTTGTAGGTAGATTATCAGTTTTAGAGCTAAAATTAGCATGTTTAAAGTGATTTTCATGCTTCCAGGGGCCCGGGAAGTGAATTAAATACCATTTGGAGGCATTTAATGTTCAAGCAAAAACAGGTGATTTTTGACAAAAGAGATAACACCCTCCCATTACGTCATGCTTCAGAAAGGTGAAAAATGGTCTGTTTTCAAATGTTTTATTTTTGAACGTCAGTTCACATTTGTAGGTAGATCATCAGTTTTAGAGCTAAAATTAGAATGTTTAAAGTGATTTTCATGCTTCCAGGGGCCCGGGAAGTGAATTAAATATCATTTGGAGGCATTTAATGTTCAAGAAAAAACAGGTGATTTTTGACAAAAGAGATAACACCCCCCCCCATTACGTCATGCTTCAGAAAGGTGAAAAATGGTCCGTTTTCAAATGTTTTATTTTTGAACATCAGTTCACATTTGTAGGTAGATCATCAGTTTAAGAGCTAAAATTAACCATGTTTAAAGTGATTTTCATGCTTCCAGGGGCCCGGGAAGTGAATTAAATACCATTTGGAGGCATTTAATGTTCAAGCAAAAACAGGTGATTTTTGACAAAAGAGATAACACCCCCCCATTACGTCATGCTTCAGAAAGGTGAAAAATGGTCCGTTTTCAAATGTTTTATTTTTGAACATCAGTTCACATTTGTAGGTAGATCATCAGTTTAAGAGCTAAAATTAGCCTGTTTAAAGTGATTTTCATGCTTCCAGGGGCCCGGGAAGTGAATTAAATACCATTTGGAGGGATTTAATGTTCAAGCAAAAACAGGTGATTTTTGACAAAAGAGATAACACCCCCATTACGTCATGCTTCAGAAAGGTGAAAAATTGTCCGTTTTCAAATGTTTTATTTTTGAACGTCAGTTCACATTTGTAGGTAGATTATCAGTTTTAGAGCTAAAATTAGCATGTTTAAAGTGATTTTCATGCTTCCAGGGGCCCGGGAAGTGAATTAAATACCATTTGGAGGCATTTAATGTTCAAGAAAAAACAGGTGATTTTTGACAAAAGAGATAACACCCCCCCATTACGTCATGCTTCAGAAAGGTGAAAAATGGTCCGTTTTCAAATGTTTTATTTTTGAACGTCAGTTCACATTTGTAGGTAGATCATCAGTTTAAGAGCTAAAATTAGCATGTTTAAAGTGATTTTCATGCTTCCAGGGGCCCGGGAAGTGAATTAAATACCATTTGGAGGCATTTAATGTTCAAGCAAAAACAGGTGATTTTTGACAAAAGAGATAACACCCCCCCATTACGTCATGCTTCAGAAAGGTGAAAAATGGTCCGTTTTCAAATGTTTTACTTTTTGAACGTCAGTTCACAATTGTAGGTAGATCATCAGTTTAAGAGCTAAAATTAGCATGTTTAAAGTGATTTTCATGCTTCCAGGGGTCCGGGAAGTGAATTAAATACCATTTGGAGGCATTTAATGTTCAAGCAAAAACAGGTGATTTTTGACAAAAGAGATAACACCCCCTCATTCCGTCATGCTTCAGAAAGGTGAAAAATGGTCCGTTTTCAAATGTTTTATTTTTGAACGTCAGTTCACATTTGTAGGTAGATCATCAGTTTTAGAGCTAAAATTAGCATGTTTAAAGTGATTTTCATGCTTCCAGGGGCCCTAAACACAAGATTTGTGGAATGGTTAAAAGTGCATGAAAATGGCCAATTTACTCACTCTGAGGTCTCAAAAAGTGTTTCTTCACCCCGGGAAGTGAATTAAATACCATTTGGAGGCATTTAATGTTCAAGCAAAAACAGGTGATTTTTGACAAAAGAGATAACACCCCCCCATTACGTCATGCTTCAGAAAGGTGAAAATGGTCCGTTTTCAAATGTTTTATTTTTGAACGTCAGTCCACATTTGTAGGTTGATCATCAGTTTAAGAGCTAAAATTAGCATGTTTAAAGTGATTTTCATGCTTCCAGGGGCCCGGGAAGTGAATTAAATACCATTTGGAGGCATTTAATTTTCAAGCAAAAACAGGTGATTTTTGACAAAAGAGATAACACCCCCCCCCCATTACGTCATGCTTCAGAAAGGTGAAAAACGGTCCCTTTTCGAATGTTTTATTTTTGAACGTCAGTTCACATTTGTAGGTAGATCATCAGATTTAGAGCTAAAGTTAGCATGTTTAAAGTGATTTTCATGCTTCCAGGGGCCCGGGAAGTGAATTAAATACCATTTGGAGGCATTTAATGTTCAAGCAAAGACAGGTGATTTTTGACAAAAGAGATAACACCCCCCCATTACGTCATGCTTCAGAAAGGTGAAAAATGGTCCGTTTTCAAATGTTTTATTTTTGAACGTCAGTTCACATTTGTAGGTAGATCATCATTATAAGAGCTAAAATTAGCATGTTTAAAGTGATTTTCATGCTTCCAGGGGCCCGGGAAGTGAATTAAATACCATTTGGAAGCATTTAATGTTCAAGCAAAAATAGGTGATTTTTGACAAAAGAGATAACACCCCCCCATTACGTCATGCTTCAGGAAGGTGAAAAATGGTCCATTTTCAAATGTTTTATTTTTGAACGTCAGTTCACATTTGTAGGTAGATCATCAGTTTTAGAGCTAAAATTAGCATGTTTAAAGTGATTTTCATGCTTCCAAGGGCCCTAAACACAAGATTTGTGGAATGGTTAAAAGTGCATGAAAATGGCCCATTTACTCACTCTGAGGTCTCAAAAAGTGTTTCTTCACCCCGGGAAGTGAATTAAATACCATTTGGATGCATTTAATGTTCAAGCAAAAACAGGTGATTTTTGACAAAAGAGATAACACCCCCATTACGTCATGCTTCAGAAAGTTGAAAAATTGTCAGTTTTCAAATGTTTTATTTTTGAACGTCAGTTCACATTTGTAGGTAGATTATCAGTTTTAGAGCTAAAATTAGCATGTTTAAAGTGATTTTCATGCTTCCAGGGGCCCGGGAAGTGAATTAAATACCATTTGGAGGCATTTACTGTTCAAGCAAAAACAGGTGATTTTTGACAAAAGAGATAACACCCTCCCATTACGTCATGCTTCAGAAAGGTGAAAAATGGTCTGTTTTCAAATGTTTTATTTTTGAACGTCAGTTCACATTTGTAGGTAGATCATCAGTTTTAGAGCTAAAATTAGAATGTTTAAAGTGATTTTCATGCTTCCAGGGGCCCGGGAAGTGAATTAAATATCATTTGGAGGCATTTAATGTTCAAGAAAAAACAGGTGATTTTTGACAAAAGAGATAACACCCCCCCCCATTACGTCATGCTTCAGAAAGGTGAAAAATGGTCCGTTTTCAAATGTTTTATTTTTGAACATCAGTTCACATTTGTAGGTAGATCATCAGTTTAAGAGCTAAAATTAACCATGTTTAAAGTGATTTTCATGCTTCCAGGGGCCCGGGAAGTGAATTAAATACCATTTGGAGGCATTTAATGTTCAAGCAAAAACAGGTGATTTTTGACAAAAGAGATAACAACCACCATTACGTCATGCTTCAGAAAGGTGAAAAATGGTCCGTTTTCAAATGTTTTATTTTTGAACATCAGTTCACATTTGTAGGTAGATCATCAGTTTAAGAGCTAAAATTAGCCTGTTTAAAGTGATTTTCATGCTTCCAGGGGCCCGGGAAGTGAATTAAATACCATTTGGAGGCATTTAATGTTCTAGCAAAAACAGGTGATTTTTGACAAAAGAGATAACACCCCCATTACGTCATGCTTCAGAAAGGTGAAAAATTGTCCGTTTTCAAATGTTTTATTTTTGAACGTCAGTTCACATTTGTAGGTAGATTATCAGTTTTAGAGCTAAAATTAGCATGTTTAAAGTGATTTTCATGCTTCCAGGGGCCCGGGAAGTGAATTAAATACCATTTGGAGGCATTTAATGTTCAAGAAAAAACAGGTGATTTTTGACAAAAGAGATAACACCCCCCCATTACGTCATGCTTCAGAAAGGTGAAAAATGGTCCGTTTTCAAATGTTTTATTTTTGAACGTCAGTTCACATTTGTAGGTAGATCATCAGTTTAAGAGCTAAAATTAGCATGTTTAAAGTGATTTTCATGCTTCCAGGGGCCCGGGAAGTGAATTAAATACCATTTGGAGGCATTTAATGTTCAAGCAAAAACAGGTGATTTTTGACAAAAGAGATAACACCCCCCCCATTACGTCATGCTTCAGAAAGGTGAAAAATGGTCCGTTTTCAAATGTTTTACTTTTTGAACGTCAGTTCACAATTGTAGGTAGATCATCAGTTTAAGAGCTAAAATTAGCATGTTTAAAGTGATTTTCATGCTTCCAGGGGTCCGGGAAGTGAATTAAATACCATTTGGAGGCATTTAATGTTCAAGCAAAAACAGGTGATTTTTGACAAAAGAGATAACACCCCCTCATTCCGTCATGCTTCAGAAAGGTGAAAACTGGTCCGTTTTCAAATGTTTTACTTTTGAACGTCATTTCACATTTGTAGGTAGATCATCAGTTTTAGAGCTAAAATTAGCATGTTTAAAGTGATTTTCATGCTTCCAGGGGCCCTAAACACAAGATTTGTGGAATGGTTAAAAGTGCATGAAAATGGCCAATTTACTCACTCTGAGGTCTCAAAAAGTGTTTCTTCACCCCGGGAAGTGAATTAAATACCATTTGGAGGCATTTAATGTTCAAGCAAAAACAGGTGATTTTTGACAAAAGAGATAACACCCCCCCATTACGTCATGCTTCAGAAAGGTGAAAATGGTCCGTTTTCAAATGTTTTATTTTTGAACGTCAGTCCACATTTGTAGGTAGATCATCAGTTCAAGAGCTAAAATTAGCATGTTTAAAGTGATTTTCATGCTTCCAGGGGCCCGGGAAGTGAATTAAATACCATTTGGAGGCATTTAATGTTCAATCAAAAACAGGTGATTTTTGACAAGAGAGATAACACCCCCCCATTACGTCATGCTTCAGAAAGGTGAAAAATGGTCCATTTTCAAATGTTTTATTTTTGAACGTCAGTTCACATTTGTAGGTAGATCATCAGTTTAAGAGCTAAAATTAGCATGTTTAAAGTGATTTTCATGCTTCCAGGGGCCCGGGAAGTGAATTAAATACCATTTAGTGGCATTTAATGTTCAAGCAAAAACTGGTGATTTTTGACAAGAGAGATAACACCCCCCCATTACGTCCTGCTTCAGAAAGGTGAAAAATGGTCCGTTTTCAAATGTTTTATTTTAGAACGTCAGTTCACATTTGTAGGTAGATCATCAGTTTTAGAGCTAAAATTAGCATGTTTAAAGTGATTTTCATGCTTCCAGGGGCCCTAAACACAAGATTTGTGGAATGGTTAAAAGTGCATGAAAATGGCCAATTTACTCACTCTGAGGTCTCAAAAAGTGTTTCTTCACCCCGGGAAGTGAATTAAATACCATTTGGAGGCATTTAATCTTCAAGCAAAAACAGGTGATTTTTGACAAAAGAGATAACACCCCCCCATTGCGTCATGCTTCAGAAAGGTGAAAAATGGTCCGTTTTCAAATGTTTTATTTTTGTACATCAGTTCACATTTGTAGGTAGATCATCAGTTTTAGAGCTAAAATTAGCATGTTTAAAGTGATTGTTATGCTTCCAGGGGCCCAGGAAGTGAATTAAATACCATTTGGAGGCATTTCATGTTCAATCAAAAACAGGTGATTTTTGACAAAAGAGATAACACCCCCCCCATTACGTCATGCTTCAGAAAGGTGAAAAATGGTCCGTTTTCAAATGTTTTATTTTTGAACGTCAGTTCACATTTGTAGGTAGATCATCAGTTTAAGAGCTAAAATTAGCATGTTTAAAGTGATTTTCATGCTTCCAGGGGCCCGGGAAGTGAATTAAATACCATTTGGAGGCATTTAATGTTCAAGCAAAAATAGGTGATTTTTGACAAAAGAGATAACACCCCCCATTACGTCATGCTTCAGAAAGGTGAAAAATGGTCCGTTTTCAAATGTTTTATTTTTGAACGTCACTTCACATTTGTAGGTAGATCATCAGTTTAAGAGCTAAAATGAGCATGTTTAAAGTGATTTTCATGCTTCCAGGGGCCCTAAACACAAGATTTGTGGAATGGTTAAAAGTGCATGAAGATGGCCAATTTACTCACTCCGAGGTCTCAGAAAGTGTTTCTTAACCCCCGGGAAGTGAATTAAATACCATTTGGAGGCATTTCATGTTCAAGCAAAAACAGGTGATTTTTGACAAAAGAGATAACCCCCCCCCCATTACGTCATGCTTCAGACAGGTGAAAAATGGTCCCTTTTCAAATGTTTTATTTTTGAACGTCAATTCACATTTGTAGGTAGATCATCAGTTTTAGAGCTAAAGTTAGCATGTTTAAAGTGATTTTCATGCTTCCAGGGGCCCGGGAAGTGAATTAAATACCATTTGGAGGCATTTAACGTTCAAGCAAAAACAGGTGATTTTTGACAAAAGAGATAACACCCCCCCATTACGTCATGCTTCAGAAAGGTGAAAAATGGTCCGTTTTCAAATGTTTTATTTTTGAACGTCAGTTCACATTTGTAGGTAGATCATCAGTTTAAGAGCTAAAATTAGCATGTTTAAAGTGATTTTCATGCTTCCAGGGGCCCGGGAAGTGAATTAAATACCATTTGGAAGCATTTAATGTTCAAGCAAAAATAGGTGATTTTTGACAAAAGAGATAACACCCCCCCCCCATTACGTCATGCTTCAGAAAGGTGAAAAATGGTCCGTTTTCAAATGTTTTATTTTTGAACGTCAGTTCACATTTGTAGGTAGATCATCAGTTTTAGAGCTAAAATTAGCATGTTTAAAGTGATTTTCATGTTTCCAAGGGCCCTAAACACAAGATTTGTGGAATGGTTAAAAGTGCATGAAAATGGCCAATTTACTCACTCTGAGGTCTCAAAAAGTGTTTCTTCTCCCCGGGAAGTGAATTAAATACCATTTGGAGGCATTTCATGTTCAAGCAAAAACAGGTGATTTTTGACAAAAGAGATAACACCCCCCCATTACGTCATGCTTCAGAAAGGTGAAAAATGGTCCGTTTTCAAATGTTTTATTTTCGAACGTCAGTTCAAATTTGTATGTAGATCATCAGTTTTAGAGCCAAAATTAGCATGTTTAAAGTGATTTTCATGCTTCCAGGGGCCCGGGAAGTGAATTAAATACCATTTGGAGGCATTTAATTTTCAAGCAAAAACAGGTGATTTTTGACAAAAGAGATAACACCCCCCCCCCATTACGTCATGCTTCAGAAAGGTGAAAATGGTCCGTTTTCAAATGTTTTATTTTTGAACGTCAGTCCACATTTGTAGGTAGATCCTCAGTTTAAGAGCTAAAATTAGCATGTTTAAAGTGATTTTCATGCTTCCAGGGGCCCGGGAAGTGAATTAAATACCATTTGGAGGCATTTACTGTTCAAGCAAAAACAGGTAATTTTTGACAAAAGAGATAACACCCCCCCATTACGTCATGCTTCAGAAAGGTGAAAAATGGTCCATTTTCAAATGTTTTATTTTTGAACGTCAGTTCACATTTGTAGGTAGATCATCAGTTTAAGAGCTAAAATTAGCATGTTTAAAGTGATTTTCATGCTTCCAGGGGCCCGGGAAGTGAATTAAATACCATTTGGAGGCATTTAATGTTCAAGCAAAAACAGGTGATTTTTGACAAAAGAGATAACACCCCCCCATTACATCATGCTTCAGAAAGGTGAAAAATGGTCTGTTTTCAAATGTTTTATTTTTGAACATCAGTTCACATTTGTAGGTAGATCATCAGTTTAAGAGCTAAAATTAACCATGTTTAAAGTGATTTTCATGCTTCCAGGGGCCCGGGAAGTGAATTAAATACCATTTGGAGGCATTTAATGTTCAAGCAAAAACAGGTGATTTTTGACAAAAGAGATAACACCCCCCCCCATTACGTCATGCTTCAGAAAGGTGAAAATGGTCCGTTTTCAAATGTTTTATTTTTGAACGTCAGTCCACATTTGTAGGTAGATCCTCAGTTTAAGAGCTAAAATTAGCATGTTTAAAGTGATTTTCATGCTTCCAGGGGCCCGGGAAGTGAATTAAATACCATTTGGAGGCATTTAATGTTCAAGCAAAAACAGGTAATTTTTGACAAAAGAGATAACACCCCCCCATTACGTCATGCTTCAGAAAGGTGAAAAATGGTCCATTTTCAAATGTTTTATTTTTGAACGTCAGTTCACATTTGTAGGTAGATCATCAGTTTAAGAGCTAAAATTAGCATGTTTAAAGTGATTTTCATGCTTCCAGGGGCCCGGGAAGTGAATTAAATACCATTTAGTGGCATTTAATGTTCAAGCAAAAACTGGTGATTTTTGACAAGAGAGATAACACCCCCCCCATTACGTCCTGCTTCAGAAAGGTGAAAAATGGTCCGTTTTTAAATGTTTTATTTTTGAACGTCAGTTCACATTTGTAGGTAGATCATCAGTTTTAGAGCTAAAATTAGCATGTTTAAAGTGATTTTCATGCTTCCAGGGGCCCTAAACACAAGATTTGTGGAATGGTTAAAAGTGCATGAAAATGGCCAATTTACTCACTATGAGGTCTCAAAAAGTGTTTCTTTACCCCGGGAAGTGAATTAAATACCATTTGGAGGCATTTAATCTTCAAGCAAAAACAGGGGATTTTTGACAAAAGAGATAACACCCCCCCCCCCATTACGTCATGCTTCAGAAAGGTGAAAATGGTCCGTTTTCAAATGTTTTATTTTTGAACGTCAGTCCACATTTGTAGGTAGATCATCAGTTTAAGAGCTAAAATTAGCATGTTTAAAGTGATTTTCATGCTTCCAGGGGCCCGGGAAGTGAATTAAATACCATTTGGAGGCATTTAATGTTCAAGCAACAACAGGTGATTTTTGACAAAAGAGATAACACCCCCCCATTACGTCATGCTTCAGAAAGGTGAAAAATGGTCCATTTTCAAATGTTTTATTTTTGAACGTCAGTTCACATTTGTAGGTAGATCATCAGTTTAAGAGCTAAAATTAGCATGTTTAAAGTGATTTTCATGCTTCCAGGGGCCCGGGAAGTGAATTAAATACCATTTAGTGGCATTTAATGTTCAAGCAAAAACTGGTGATTTTTGACAAGAGAGATAACACCCCCCCATTACGTCCTGCTTCAGAAAGGTGAAAAATGGTCCGTTTTCAAATGTTTTATTTTTGAACGTCAGTTCACATTTGTAGGTAGATCATCAGTTTTAGAGCTAAAATTAGCATGTTTAAAGTGATTTTCATGCTTCCAGGGGCCCTAAACACAAGATTTGTGGAATGGTTAAAAGTGCATGAAAATGGCCAATTTACTCACTATGAGGTCTCAAAAAGTGTTTCTTTACCCCGGGAAGTGAATTAAATACCATTTGGAGGCATTTAATCTTCAAGCAAAAACAGGGGATTTTTGACAAAAGAGATAACACCCCCCCCATTACGTCATGCTTCAGAAAGGTGAAAAATGGTCCGTTTTCAAATGTTTTATTTTTGTACATCAGTTCACATTTGTAGGTAGATCATCAGTTTTAGAGCTAAAATTAGCATGTTTAAAGTGATTTTTATGCTTCCAGGGGCCCAGGAAGTGAATTAAATACCATTTCGAGGCATTTCATGTTCAAGCAAAAACAGGTGATTTTTGACAAAAGAGATAACACCCCCCCCCATTACGTCATGCTTCAGAAAGGTGAAAAATGGTCCGTTTTCAAATGTTTTATTTTTGAACATCAGTTCACATTTGTAGGTAGATCATCAGTTTAAGAGCTAAAATTAGCATGTTTAAAGTGATTTTCATGCTTCCAGGGGCCCGGGAAGTGAATTAAATACCATTTGGAGGCATTTAATGTTCAAGCAAAAATAGGTGATTTTTGACAAAAGAGGTAACACCCCCCATTACGTCATGCTTCAGAAAGGTGAAAAATGGTCCGTTTTCAAATGTTTAATTTTGAACGTCAGTTCACATTTGTAGGTAGATCATCAGTTTAAGAGCTAAAATGAGCATGTTTAAAGTGATTTTCATGCTTCCCGGGGCCCTAAACACAAGATTTATGGAATGGTTAAAAGTGCATGAAAATGGCCAATTTACTCACTCTGGGGTCTCAAAAAGTGTTTCTTCTCCCCGGGAAGTGAATTAAATACCATTTGGAGGCATTTCATGTTCAAGCAAAAACAGGTGATTTTTGACAAAAGAGATAACACCCCCCCATTACGTCATGCTTCAGAAAGGTGAAAATGGTCCGTTTTCAAATGTTTTATTTTTGAACGTCAGTCCACATTTGTAGGTTGATCATCAGTTTAAGAGCTAAAATTAGCATGTTTAAAGTGATTTTCATGCTTCCAGGGGCCCGGGAAGTGAATTAAATACCATTTGGAGGCATTTAATTTTCAAGCAAAAACAGGTGATTTTTGACAAAAGAGATAACACCCCCCCCCCCATTACATCATGCTTCAGAAAGGTGAAAAATGGTCCCTTTTCGAATGTTTTATTTTTGAACGTCAGTTCACATTTGTAGGTAGATCATCAGATTTAGAGCTAAAGTTAGCATGTTTAAAGTGATTTTCATGCTTCCAGGGGCCCGGGAAGTGAATTAAATACCATTTGGAGGCATTTAATGTTCAAGCAAAGACAGGTGATTTTTGACAAAAGAGATAACACCCCCCCATTACGTCATGCTTCAGAAAGGTGAAAAATGGTCCGTTTTCAAATGTTTTATTTTTGAACGTCAGTTCACATTTGTAGGTAGATCATCATTATAAGAGCTAAAATTAGCATGTTTAAAGTGATTTTCATGCTTCCAGGGGCCCGGGAAGTGAATTAAATACCATTTGGAAGCATTTAATGTTCAAGCAAAAATAGGTGATTTTTGACAAAAGAGATAACACCCCCCCATTACGTCATGCTTCAGGAAGGTGAAAAATGGTCCATTTTCAAATGTTTTATTTTTGAACGTCAGTTCACATTTGTAGGTAGATCATCAGTTTTAGAGCTAAAATTAGCATGTTTAAAGTGATTTTCATGCTTCCAAGGGCCCTAAACACAAGATTTGTGGAATGGTTAAAAGTGCATGAAAATGGCCAATTTACTCACTCTGAGGTCTCAAAAAGTGTTTCTTCACCCCGGGAAGTGAATTAAATACCATTTGGATGCATTTAATGTTCAAGCAAAAACAGGTGATTTTTGACAAAAGAGATAACACCCCCATTACGTCATGCTTCAGAAAGTTGAAAAATTGTCAGTTTTCAAATGTTTTATTTTTGAACGTCAGTTCACATTTGTAGGTAGATTATCAGTTTTAGAGCTAAAATTAGCATGTTTAAAGTGATTTTCATGCTTCCAGGGGCCCGGGAAGTGAATTAAATACCATTTGGAGGCATTTAATGTTCAAGCAAAAACAGGTGATTTTTGACAAAAGAGATAACACCCTCCCATTACGTCATGCTTCAGAAAGGTGAAAAATGGTCTGTTTTCAAATGTTTTATTTTTGAACGTCAGTTCACATTTGTAGGTAGATCGTCAGTTTTAGAGCTAAAATTAGAATGTTTAAAGTGATTTTCATGCTTCCAGGGGCCCGGGAAGTGAATTAAATATCATTTGGAGGCATTTAATGTTCAAGAAAAAACAGGGGATTTTTGACAAAAGAGATAACACCCCCCCATTACGTCATGCTTCAGAAAGGTGAAAAATGGTCCGTTTTCAAATGTTTTATTTTTGAACATCAGTTCACATTTGTAGGTAGATCATCAGTTTAAGAGCTAAAATTAACCATGTTTAAAGTGATTTTCATGCTTCCAGGGGCCCGGGAAGTGAATTAAATACCATTTGGAGGCATTTAATGTTCAAGCAAAAACAGGTGATTTTTGACAAAAGAGATAACACCCCCCCATTACGTCATGCTTCAGAAAGGTGAAAAATGGTCCGTTTTCAAATGTTTTATTTTTGAACATCAGTTCACATTTGTAGGTAGATCATCAGTTTAAGAGCTAAAATTAGCCTGTTTAACCCCTTCAGCGCTAATGACAAGGGTAACTCGTCATGGACTTTCCATTGATTTCAATGGAAAGTCAATGGGAAGAAGAGGGAGTACCTTAGCAGCCAAGTGGTTAAAGTGATTTTCATGCTTCCAGGGGCCCGGGAAGTGAATTAAATACCATTTGGAGGCATTTAATGTTCAAGCAAAAACAGGTGATTTTTGACAAAAGAGATAACACCCCTATTACGTCATGCTTCAGAAAGGTGAAAAATTGTCCGTTTTCAAATGTTTTATTTTTGAACGTCAGTTCACATTTGTAGGTAGATTATCAGTTTTAGAGCTAAAATTAGCATGTTTAAAGTGATTTTCATGCTTCCAGGGGCCCGGGAAGTGAATTAAATACCATTTGGAGGCATTTAATGTTCAAGAAAAAACAGGTGATTTTTGACAAAAGAGATAACACCCCCCCATTACGTCATGCTTCAGAAAGGTGAAAAATGGTCCGTTTTCAAATGTTTTATTTTTGAACGTCAGTTCACATTTGTAGGTAGATCATCAGTTTAAGAGCTAAAATTAGCATGTTTAAAGTGATTTTCATGCTTCCAGGGGCCCGGGAAGTGAATTAAATACCATTTGGAGGCATTTAATGTTCAAGCAAAAACAGGTGATTTTTGACAAAAGAGATAACACCCCCCCATTACGTCATGCTTCAGAAAGGTGAAAAATGGTCCGTTTTCAAATGTTTTACTTTTTGAACGTCAGTTCACAATTGTAGGTAGATCATCAGTTTAAGAGCTAAAATTAGCATGTTTAAAGTGATTTTCATGCTTCCAGGGGTCCGGGAAGTGAATTAAATACCATTTGGAGGCATTTAATGTTCAAGCAAAAACAGGTGATTTTTGACAAAAGAGATAACACCCCCTCATTCCGTCATGCTTCAGAAAGGTGAAAAATGGTCCGTTTTCAAATGTTTTATTTTTGAACGTCAGTTCACATTTGTAGGTAGATCATCAGTTTAAGAGATAAAATTAGCATGTTTAAAGCGATTTTCATGCTTCCAGGGGCCCGGGAAGTGAATTAAATACCATTTGGAGGCATTTAATGTTCAAGCAAAAACAGGTGATTTTTGACAAAAGAGATAACACCCCCCCCCCATTACGTCATGCTTCAGAAAGGTGAAAAATGGTCCGTTTTCAAATGTTTTATTTTTGAACGTCAGTTCACATTTGTAGGTAGATCATCAGTTTTAGAGCTAAAATTTGCATGTTTAAAGTGATTTTCATGCTTCCAGGGGCCTTAAACGCAAGATTTGTGGAATGGTTAAAAGTGCATGAAAATGGCCAATTTACTCACTCTGAGGTCTCAAAAACTATTTCTTCACCCCGGGAAGTGAATCAAATACCATTTGGAGGCATTTAATGTTCAAGCAAAAACAGGTGATTTTTGACAAAAGAGATAACACCCCCCCCCCATTACGTCATGCTTCAGAAAGGTGAAAAATGGTCCGTTTTCAAATGTTTTATTTTTGAACGTCAGTTCACATTTGTAGATAGATCATCAGTTTTAGAGCTAAAATTAGCATGTTTAAAGTGATTTTCATGCTTCCAGGGGCCCGGGAAGTGAATTAAATACCATTTGGAGGCATTTATTATTCAAGCTAAAACAGGTGATTTTTGACAAAAGAGATAACACCCCCCATTACGTCGTGCTTCAGAAAGGTGAAAAATGGTCAGTTTTCAAATGTTTTATTTTTGAACGTCAGTTCACATTTGTAGGTATATCATCAGTTTTAGAGCTTAAATTAGCAAGTTTAAAGTGATTTTCATGCTTCCAGGGGCCCGGGAAGTGAATTAAATACCATTTGGAGGATTTAATGTTCAAGCTAAAACAGGTGATTTTTGACAAAAGAGATAACACCCCCCATTACGTCATGCTTCAGAAAGGTGAAAAATGGTCCGTTTTCAAATGTTTTATTTTTGAACGTCAGTTCACATTTGTAGGTAGATCATCAGTTTTAGAGCTAAAATTAGCATGTTTAAAGTGATGTTCATGCTTCCAGGGGCCCTAAACACAAGATTTGTGGAATGGTTAAAAGTGCATGAAAATGGCCAATTTACTCACTCTGAGGTCTCAAAAAGTGTTTCTTCACCCCGGGAAGTGAATTAAATACCATTTGGAGGCATTTAATGTTCAAGCAAAAACAGGTGATTTTTGACAAAGGAGATAACACCCCCCCATTACGTCATGCTTCAGAAAGGTGAAAAATGGTCAGTTTTCAAATGTTTTATTTTTGAACGTCAGTTCACATTTGTAGGTAGATCATCAGTTTTAGAGCTAAAATTAGCATGTTTAAAGTGATTTTCATGCTTCCAGGGGCCCGGGAAGAGAATTAAATACCATTTGGAGGCATTTAATGTTCAAGCAAAAACAGGCCTGAAATCTCTGCTAGGGTTTTGTCCCAGGTCGAGGTGTGGCAGTGGTTGATTATTTACCCCTCTCTGAACAGCTGATTGCCTCATGCTCACCCTGTCAACAGGATGATAATGGCATTGTGGCTTGGTAACTCTTGTCCATTTAGGGTCACTTATCACATTTGATGTATTTGGTACAATGCTCTTTATCTACAAAAGTGATCAGTAATTGAATTCTAATTGCGGATTGAGCTGCGGTCATGAAAGAGCTGAATGCAGTGGCGTAACACAAAATGGTGGGGCCCTCCTTCAGAAAGTGATGCGGGCCCTTGGGTCTCTCATAGCTCACATATATTCATTGCCCTTGGTCTGAATGGGCCCTATGAAGGGTTGGGAGGGGTACTACACAGGGGTGCTAGGGGGGCAGTGGTATGCCCCTGACTGTACAGCAGGAAGAAATACTCCCAGTATTTTTATGTTAGCTTGGGCATGGCGATGCCTATTCCCTTAGTGCACATGCATGATAGATCGGCACCCAGGACTGAATGTTTACCCGAAATCCTAACTACAGGCAAGCACTGTCATGGCACATCATTTAGCTCAAGAGAAGATGGATGGGATGACTCTTTCTTCAGTTTGGACAACATTGCTATTCTTGATA
Organism: Lissotriton helveticus; assembly: GCF_964261635.1. Lineage (NCBI taxonomy): Eukaryota > Metazoa > Chordata > Amphibia > Caudata > Salamandridae > Lissotriton > Lissotriton helveticus. The sequence continues at coordinate 1,250,199,989 of NC_136059.1, read as the reverse complement.
GACATTTTTAGCAGCAGGACAACTGAAGTTCCTCCTGGCATTATTTATCCGGAAAAGTGGGCAGCTGGAGTCATATACTTTGGGCACACTATCCATGTTTGTGCTGCGGACCAGATGCAAACTTGGACAGTGCACTCTGTTACATACAATGCGCTGCCCTCACAGGTGCCACAAATTCTATGCTGCACCAAGGGTAGAGCATAGTGAAAAGCAGAATCATTTCATCTTAGTATATCAGATTATATCAGTGCACTGAGAAGTATTTTTTAGTGATAGTTTTTTTTAGACCTGGCATCCTTGGTGTGGGTCTCCCCTGTATTTTTGCATTTGCCTCCTGGTATTTTGCTGTGTGTTGGACTTCGTTTTTCCTAATCTATATGTTTTGGGCACTTTGTCACAGCTGTTCAGTGCCAAAGTGCAAGTGCTCCGTGTAAATTGTTGTTATGGATTGGTGAACACATGATTTGCATATTTGTTTTACTAGTCAGTCCATAGTACAGTGCGCTGTGTGTGCCCAGAACCTGTAAATCAAATGCTGCTTGTAGGCCTGCAGCACTGATTGAGCCACCCACATGAGCAGCCTGTAAGTGTAACTCAGACGAGCCAGTGAAGTGTCTGTGCACAGTTTGGTACTACCATGTTGACCTGGCAAGTGCACCCAATTGCAGTCCCTAACCTTCCCTTTTCTTACATGTAGACAGGGTGCAGTGTATGGGAAAGGTAGGAAATGCCCTGATGTGTGTAGAATGTCCTGATAGTGAAATATGACCAATTTTGTTTTTCACTATTGAAAGGTTATCTGTCCCATAGCATAGAATGGGAGTTAATTTATAACATCTTATAAATATAACTACCCATTGGGACAAGATAGGGAGATAAAGTTTAGTATATCTGAACTCAGAATATAAAGATGCATCTTTTACTGAGGAAGATTTTTACATTCTGTGTTTGAAAATACCACTTTTAGAAAGTAGGTATTTTCCTGCTTAGGTATTCTGTGTGCCACTACTAGGTTTGTGTATTGACTGTCTGGCTTTGGAGTGACAGGGGCTGGGGATGTGCATTCTGTTCCGACTGCCACTTGCGGGGGGTGAGGTATGTCCTGCCTTTCCAGGATGAGTAAAGGCTGGGCTAAATAGGCCTGGGATGCATTTAGAGTAGTGGGAGGAGATTTGCTTTCACCTGAATAGACTTGGTCTGCCTTACACTATGTTGTCTCCACCTCCTGCCAGGCAGCTGCACCAGAGAGGACAGAACTGGTTTTGGCTGGGCAAGCAGCTTCTCTGTCACTAGAGAACAAAGGAATTTGTGCTATAAAAAGTGGGGCCCGGAACCCTGATTACTTCTGGAATTCAAGAGGGACCTTTGCCAAGGAGAAGAGCTGGAGAAACTGAGTAGAAGTACAGCCCCTTTGCTGAGTGCTGTCTGGGGTTGGCCTGCATTGGCTGTTTCTGCCAAGGAAAGAAACAAGGACTTTCCTGTGTGCTGTTTCCCCTGCTTGAGGAAAATCTATAGGGCTTGAAGTATGCTTGCTTCCAGTTTTGAAGTCTCAGGGATGCATTTACTTCACCCCCAGCTCTCTGAACTTTCTTGCTAGGAGTTCTAACCTGCCAAGAAGTGCCTGTTGCTGTTCTGGGCCACTGGAAGTTGTTCCTGCTGATGTGAGCTGGAAAAGGATTGCAATGCCAAGAAGCGAGATGCATCCGCATTTGTTTCCAACTCATCGCCGAAGACACCGACACATCGCTTGCCTGCGTCTGGAAAAATCACTGCACGCCGCATCGAGTCACCAATCTACAGAGTCTGAGATTACTGCACCAATTCCGACGCAGGCCCTGCTGTGCAGCGGCAAAAAACAATGCATCGTGGGACCGTGGCTGAAGAAACCAACGCAGCGCCATTGCCATGCCTGATCGAGGACCAACGCTACCCCGATCCTTACGCATCGCAACAGGCGCCAAGTCTACAAGAACACTGGGGTCGCAGTTAGAAACCGATGCAACACCTCTCTGTGCAGTAAGAAACCATCGCATCACCTCCCCTTCAGTAAGGAACCGACACACTACCTTCCCTGCATGGCAGTAAGGAACTTACGCATCACGTCCCCTGGAGTAAGGAACTGATGCATCACCTTCCCTGCGTGCAAGACACCGACGCATCACCTTCCCTGTGGCTGTCCTTCCTTTTGATTTTGACACATCCAAGATACTTTGTGTTGAAAGTGTTGCATCTATAGTTTGCTATGGACAGAGCGGTTTCTACCTTTTAAAAGCCATATTTTTATTAATGTAGTGTGGATTTTTGTCGGTTTGGGCTACATTGATTAGATAAAGATTACTTGTTTTTCTAAACTGGTGTGGTGTCCAATTGTAGTTTTTTCACTGTATTACTGTATGTGTGCACAAATGCTTTACACACTGCCTCTGAGAGAAGCCTGTCTGCTCGTGCCAAGCTACCAAGGGGATGAGCAGGTGTTATTTTAGAAGTGTATCGCCCTTCCTCTGACTAGAAAGAAGGGTCCCTACTTGGACGGTGCAAACTATTGCCAACTAGAGACCCCCATTTCTAACAGTTTTCAAATATGACTTTTGAAAAGTTCATATTTTTTCACACACTGACAACAATGCCAATAGTAAACTAAGAGGCTTGTCTGTTGTTATCTGCAGTCTTAGGGTAGCCTAGGTTTCTATTATACATGAACAACATTATAGTTTATTAACCTGTTCCGTGCGGACGTCGGCCAACGGCCGTCGCTAGCATACGTGGCTAGGTGGCCGACGCAGCCCCGTCCACTCAATAAAAATACTGCACTGCGGCAGAATTCGTGCCGCGGTTAATCAGTCAACTCAAACACAGGATATGGTTTTGTGCAGCGCACATCCTGAAGTCACATGTTTCAAGGTACTCTTAAATGTGATAATAAAATAAAAAAGGAGGAAAAGTGAAATAAAACATTTGCTTAGGATCACACCATTTGGTAAAGTGGGGAAGCTAGGCTTAATCCAAGGTTTTCTGTGTCACATTATGCAGTTCAGCCACTAGATGTATGTGCTTTGCTTCCCCTATACACACCTTACCCCCGCCTGCCCCCCTGGGTCTCCAACCTGCTGTCATCGATGCGGCCCTCGGTCACATCAAAGGCCAAACTTTGTGGCCCTTGGGAAATGTTTTCGAGTACTCCTGAACTAGTCAAACAATGTGAGGACCTCTGTCTTGTACCACACTGTGACATGTGCATGACCCAAGCATGAGCCTTGTGCGTACTAACATCAAAAGAGCTATACCGCTAACACGGTGTAGGCAGGCCAACAACATGAGAGGCCCAGTCTCAATCCAAACATTGACAGGCCTCGTGCTTACATACAAAGATTCTAGACCGCTAACCTAGTGCTGAGACCATGAAAGCTTCAATCAATCAATCAATCTATTTGTAGAGCGCGCTATTTACCCTTGAGGGTCTCAAGGCGCTGGGGGGGGGAGGGGTGGAAGCTTCGCTACTGTTCGAAGAGCCAGGTCTTGAGGAGTCTTCTGAAGGCGAGTAGGTCTTCGGTCTGCCGTAGGTGGGTAGGAAGGGTGTTGCAGGCCTTGGCGGCGAGGTAGGAGAAGGATCTGCCGCCCGAGGTTGTTCGTTGGATGCGGGGGACGGAGGCGAGGGCGAGGCTGGCGGAGCGGAGCTGGCGGCGAGGGGTGTGGAAGCTGGATCTGCTGTTCAGATAGGCTGGTCAGGCGTTGTGGAGTGCTTTGTGTGCGTGGGTGAGGAGTTTGAAGGTGATCCTCTTGTCGACGGGGAGCCAGTGTAGGTTTCTCAGGTGGGGGGTGATGTGGCTGCGGCGGGGGACGTTGATGATCAGTCGGGCTGAGGCATTTTGGATGCGCTGTAGTCGTCGTAGGTGTTTGGCTGGGATTCCGGCGTAGAGTGCGTTGCCATAGTCCAGCCTGCTGCTGACGAGGGCCTGTGTCAGCGTTCGTCTTGTTTCGGTCGGGATCCACTTGTAGATCCTGCGGAGCATGCGGAGGGTGTTGTAGCAGGAGGAGGAGACGGCGTTGACCTGTTTGGACACGGAGAGAGAGGAGTCGAGGATGAATCCAAGATTGCGTGCGTGGTCGGTGGATGTCGGTGCTGTCCCCGGAGTGGTTGGCCAGCAGGAATCATCCCAGGCTGAGGGGTTGGGTCCGAGGATGAGGACCTCCGTCTTGTCCGAGTTCAGTTTCAGATGGCTGCTCCTCATCCAGTCGGCGATGGCCTTCATTCCGTCGTGGATGTTAGTTTTGGCGATGCGTGGGTCCTTGGTGAGGGAGAGAATCAGCTGAGTGTCGTCAGCATAGGTGATGATGTTGAGGTTGTGGTGGCGGGCCACTTGTGCGAGGTGGGCCATGTAGATGTTGAACAGCGTTGGGCTGAGGGAGGAGCCCTGGGGGACTCCGCAGATAATGTTGGTGGCTTTGGATCGGAAAGGTGGGAGGCGGACACTCTGAGATCTGTCGGAGAGGAAGGATGTGGTCCAGTCGAGGGCCTTCTCTTGGATACCGGCTTCTTGGAGGCGTGTCTTTAGAGTGCGATGGCAGACCGTGTCGAAGGCGGCTGAGAGGTCCAGGAGGATGAGGGCAGATGTTTCGCCGTTCTCTAATTGGCGCCTGATGTCGTCTGTGGCGGCGATGAGGGCTGTCTCGGTGCTGTGGTTTCGTCTGAAACCGGATTGGGACGGGTCCAGGATGTTGTTGTCTTCGAGGTGGCGGTCAGTTGCATGTTGGAGATTTTCTCGATGACCTTCGCCGGGAACGGGAGCAGGGAGATGGGCCGGAAGTTCTTGAGGTCCTTGGGGTCCGCCTTTGGCTTTTTGAGGAGGCCGTTGATTTCGGCGTGCTTCCAGCTTTCCGGGAATGTCGCTGTTTCGAAGGAGATGTTGATGATCTTCCGTAGTTGGGGTGCGATGGCTGCGTCTGCCTTGTTAAATATGTGGTGTGGGCACGGGTCTGTCAGTGATCCTGAGTGGATGGAGTTCATGACGTTGCGTGTCTCGAAGATAAACAAAGCTCGCTGGGGCGGTCGTTCATTTTCACATAATGCTGCGAGATTATGGAATTCTCTTCCGCTCATCCTTAGAGAGAACAACAACCGGATGGCATTCAGGAGGCTTATAAAAACCCACTTGTTCAATAATACCTGTTAATTATCTAAGTTGGCTGCCTTGGTTTTCAGTTAAAGCGCTGCGAGGCCTCCGGGTAGTATATGCGCTCTATAAATGCAATTTTTAATTTCATTTCTCGGCGTCGCTGACGTTGGACCAGGAGGTCAGGCGGTTGGTGCTGTTAGTGTTCGGGAGAGGGGTGGAGTCTGGCGTGGTCGGGTCGGTCGTGGTGTTGAAGCTTTCGTGGATGTCGGCGATCTTGCGGTGGAAGAAGATGGCCAGTGAGTCGCACAGTTCCTGTGAGGGCGGGATGTCGTTAGTGTTGGCCCTGGGGTTGGAGAGTTCTTTTACAATGTGGAAGAGCTCTTTGCTGTCTTGTGCGTTGTTATCCAGGCGGTCTTTGAAGGAGGATCTCTTAGCTGATCTGATGAGGTGGTGGTGTCTGTGGGTGGCGTCCTTGGAGGCTGCGTGGTTGTCCGGTGTGCATTCGTGGATCCATTTCTTCTCCAGTTTCCGGCGTGCGCGCTTGGATGCCAGGAGCTCGTCGGTGAACCAGGTGGCTCTCTTGCTGGCGTGGTTGTTGGAGGGTTTCTTCAGTGGAGCAAGGGTGTTGGCACAGACGTTGATCCACTGTCTGAGGTTGCGGGCTGCGGCATCTGGGTTGGTGGGGTCGGTGGGTGGGTTCTTGGAGAGGGTGGTGATCAGCTGATCTTCGGTGACTTTTCTCCAGCAGCGGCGAAACAGCTGTTTGGTGCTATGGTGCGTGGTTGGTTTTTTGAAAGTGAAGTGAATGCAGCGGTGGTCGGTCCAGTGGGGTTCGGTTGTGTGGTCGAAGGTGACGTGGGTGCTTGTGAAGAAGATGGCGTCCAGCGTGTGGCAGGCGGCGTGGGTGGGCGCGGTGATGAGTTGTCTGAGGCCGAGGTTGGCGAGGTTGTCGATCAGCGTGGAGGAGTTGGCGTCGTTGTTGTTCTCGAGGTGGAAGTTCAGGTCCCCGAGGAGGATGTAGTCCATGGAGGCGAGTGCGTGGGTGCTAGCGAGGTCGGCGATGGAGTTGCTGAAGCGGGCCCGGGGTCCGGGGGGTCTGTAGATGAGAGTTCCTCTGAGGGTGGTGTTGGGGTCGGTGTGGATCCGGAAGTGCAGGTGTTCGGCGGTGTTGAGGGAGTCGTCTGCTTGGGTGGTGACCTTGAGGGTGGACTTGTGGACGATGGCTATTCCTCCTCCGATGCCGTTGGCGCGGTCCCTGCGGGTGATCTTGTATCCGTCTGGGATGGCTACGGCGATGTCTGCTGCAGAGGAGTCGTTCCACCACGTCTCGGTCAGGAAGGCTACGTCTGGGCCTGTGGTGTCGAGCAGGTCCCAGAGCTCGATGGCGTGTTTGCGTGCGGAGCGGGTGTTGAGGAGTATGCAGCGGAGGTGGTTGGGTCTGGTTCTTGGTGGTTTGATGGTTCTGTCGCAGGTGAATCTGCAGCTGCGGCAGAAGAAGGGTCCGTGGGTGTGTTTCGGGGTGGCCTGGTTGCAGCGTTGGTCTTGGACGGTGTTGAGAGCATGGAGGGAGTCGGCTTCATAGCTGAGTCTGGTTCAGGTGCGGTGGGGGGCGCGGGGGCCAGGGGTTCTGGCACTGGGCGCGGTCCAGGCACAGACGGGCTTGCCTTAGGTGCGCCAGCGGCTCACCAGCGGCGCCCCCGCTGAGTAGCGGCTTCCATATGAGGGGATGTGGGAGGGAGGAGCAGCTGGGAGGCGGGAGCGGGGCGGCGAATGGGATTGCAGGTGGGCGGGGCCACAGGGACGCAGCGCCGGGAAAAACGGGCAGGGGCCGCGGGAGAATTGGGCACAGGAAGGAAAAACAAGTTTAGGCAAGAAAAGTACAGGCACAGAGGAATAAAAACAAGTCTGGGCAAGAGAGCAAGTTAGGCACAGGAGAATAAAAACTAGTCTGGGCAAAAAAGCAAGTACAGGCACAGGGGAATAAAAACAAGTCTGGGCAAGAAAGCAAATACAGGCACAGGGGAATAAAAACAAGTCTGGGCAAGAGAGCAAGTTAGGCACAGGGGAATAAAAACAAGTCTGGGCAAGAAACCAGGTACAGACACTGGGGAATAAAAACAAGTCTGGGCAAGAAAGCAAGTTAGGCACAGGGGAAAAATACAAGATTAGACAAAAACAATGCAGGCAGAGCCGTGAAGCAGCGTGGGGAACGACCTGCCTGCGAGCAGGGTCATAGGTCAAATCAGGCTATATCGTGAAGGCCCCTTCCACCTTCAACATTGGGCATAATTTGAACCAATAGAAAAGAGGGAGAGAGTCAAATATAAATGTGCACATGCTCAGAAACTAAACAGTGTAAGTTCAAAAGCATCCGAAATGTCGGGGCAATTTTTTCAAAGCCTCGTGGGCATGCTTAGAGTAGAGGCAGAGTGAGTGAGTATGACACATAGACAATAGAAAATCAGGAGTAGATAAATGAAAGCTGTGTGCTGTATACACAAATAGATTTAATAAACAATGTAACATAAACACAGGAGGTAGCACTTGGGAGAGAAAAGAGAAGAAAAAGACCATGGCATTCATACTGCGTGTGTTCTCAGTAAAGAAGAGAAGAACAAGACTACATACAAGATCGCATGATGTAGGAAGAAACAAAGCATTAATTAATGATGAATATCCATTAGCAATACATTCATGGGCAATTTAATGAATGTAGTAATAATGGAGAGGGAATGAGGGAGGGATGGAGAAAGAGCGAGAGGAACAGAGAGATTTAATGTTGTCACCACGCCCTGAAGATGTTACATAAAAGGTTTTTGGTAGCACTGCAAAAGAGAGTTACAAAATATAAAATGGCATATCTTATGTGTTTTGTTGAAAAACAAAAACATTTAGCAAAATTGTGATCAGAATCACTTAAAGGTTTTGCTGTATGTGTAGGAGGCTGGCTTAGTAAATGATGCACTCTCAAAGGAGTGAGAAACCTTGCACTAATCCAGTCAACCCTTATGGTGATTGTAATGGTCTTTGATAACCTAAAGTGGTAGCTGGGGAGAACAGCCTTCAGGCTTATCTTGAAGGTGTATAAAGCAGCTTGTTTTATCACATTTAATCAATAGCGTAGATTCAATGAAAAAGATCCACACAGTGTTTATGCAAAGCAATAAGGCTATTTATTACACAACACAATTACTATCACATTGGTATAGCTCCTAGCCAGAAATTTGAACAACACACGCAAGAATATTTCAAAGAAATCAGGTAAGTAGCACAAATATACACTGGTCTCCAGGGGGAGACCAAACCATTTACTAAACAAATGGAAGCGAACTGCAAGGAAGAATAGGACTTGGACCAAAGGACTCAAGAGAGCTATGAGAACCAGGAACCACCCACGGTAAGTACCCAGGAACCCCACGGAGGCTGTGTGCAGAGTGGAACCACAGCTGCATGCCCAATAGAAGTCAATGGAGAAGTCACAGTTGCAGTTTAAAAGAAAAAGGACCCTTCACAGAGGACCACAAAGAAACCCTTTGGAGAAGTGAAGGTTTAAGCCTTAAGAGGGTCTTATGGTCTGTTGAACAATGAAGTGAGTGCCAAACATGTATAGCCTCACCTTCTTCAGGTCCCAGACCACAGCAAAGGCCTCCTTCTCAATAGTTGACCAACGCTTCTCCTTGGGGATCAACCTTCTGCTGATAAAAGTTACAGTTTGATCCTGCCCCTCTGTGTTAAGTTGTGACAACACTGCACCTATCCCTATCTGAGAGGCATCTATCTGGACAATGAATGGTTTGGAGTAGTCAGGGCTTTACAGAATTAGTGCAAAGCACATGGCGTTGCGCTGCTTTGCAAGACACGCCCCTTAATGGAGGGCTATTTAATTCTCACAAGCAGCCCGTCTGCACTCGTCCGCAATTGGACCTCGGTCAGTGCCAGCCAAGCTGCTGGTTCCAAGCCCCAGCCCAGTAGTCGGAAGACATACTCTAGAAACCAGCTACGTGAATGTAACACCACAGGTAAGCATTGTTCAGGCCCCCTGTTTTGTCTAGACATCCACCCAGATTTGACCCATTGTCCCGACTTCAAACTCTGGAACATAAAACTGACAATGCTGTCAGCTAACTCAGCATATTAGGGATGGTATCCCTAATAGAGTTAGTCCGCTACACATTAATTAATGCATGCTCCCTAAGCAAGCATGCGCTTGAATTAGCTGAATTCGTGGACGCACAAGCCATTGACATAGCATTTGTAACGGAGACTTGGGCAGATGACTCATCTGGCCCAGATCTAGCTCTAGCCATTCCGAAAGGCCATGCCATCTTTAGGCAAGATCGAGTAGGTAAAAAAGGCGGTGGCACAGCAATGATATCGGAGTAGTTAGAAAGTGTTTTCTAAGTCAAAATAATATTACAGTCCTAGAAGACATGTCCTTTAAGATTCTAATTAATAATCAATACTCATTTATTGGTTCACTCATCTACCGGCCCCCTGGTCCCAGGGTAGAATTTTTACACACCCTGAGTCAGTCATTGGATGTCATCTCGCAGTCGCCTGATTTTACATTCTTAGGCAACTTCAATTTTCATTTAGAGGACCCTCAAGATAGTGATGCAGTCCATCTTACAGGTGTTATAGAAAGCTTAGGTCTCTCCCAACGTGTCACTGGTGACACCCACTCAGCAGGTCATCTGCTGGATGGGGTATTCCCTAATAATTACCTTCTCTAGTCTCTACCCTCTCTCCCACTGACCTGGTCTGACCATAAAGCAGTTATGCTCGTTCTTAATCTTCAGTGGCCCCGTTCAGAGAGTGGACCGAAAACAAACCTTAAACGGTTTCGTTCTTGGAACCTAGGGGCATATTATCAAGGAGCTTTATCTCCGCTTTTTTGGCTTTAAAAGCCAAGAAAGCGGAGATAAAATTATCTCCCTATTACCAAGCTGTCGCTAACACCAGTTAGCGACAGCTAATAGGAGATAGTGACCATCTTGGGCCCCGCTTTGCATGTCAGTGATATTTATCACTAATGACATGCAAAGTGGGCGTGCCAAGATGTTAGCGACTGAAAACAGTCGCTAACATCGCTATCTCCTATTACCAACTTTTGGAGATATTCGCGCTAAGCGCGAATATCTCCAAAAGCTAACACTTGCCCAGGAGTAGTTCTTAGCCATGTTATCCAATGGGAGGTGGATAACATGGCTAAGAGCATTTGCTCGATAATGCATGAATATCGCTGACTTTTCAGCGATATTCATGCATTGCGGCCGTTTTTTATCGCATTTGCGATAAACCTTGCTAATAGCAAGGTTTATCTGCGATAAAAATCGCCGATTTGCGGCGATAATTTTTGTCTCTAAATAAGTTAGAGACAAAAATTATCTCTATTGGTTGGTAATATGCCCCCTAATCTCTGCAGAAATCCTGGAAAGATCCCTGACTCAGAAACTCCCTGATGTCAGCCACGACCCCAACGTGGCTGCAGCTGCTTTTCAGAAATGGGTCCACGGCTCAATAGATCTTCTAGCACCAGAACAAAACACTCAAATCGTAAACCTAAACCCTCTGAAACTTGGTTTTCAGAATAACTTAAGTTACAAAAACAAGAGTGTCACTGTTTATAAAGGAAATGGAGAGTCCACTACAACACTAGCAACAGGGATGCCTACAAACAGTCCTTGTTATCTTATAAAGGGCTAATCAGTAGTGAAAGACTGCTCGCTACTGATCCAGCTGGTTACCAGCAACAGATAATATAACACCACATACTCAGCTGGGCCCATAAATTAATTCACAACACACTGGCAATCCTTTAGATTAGTTATCTTTAGTCCCTAACTAATCTTTCACTGATCAAAAGTTTTTTCCTCTGGTCAATGGACCATTAGTTGGAACTAGTTGATGGTGAAATGACATAAGATTTCAACATACTTACACATTAGAAATAATCACATAGTCTGGATTGTCTTTTACATTTTTATCTTAGATTAAAATTCATGTGAACCACTTACACAGTACAGAACAAACTCTGTCTCTCGCAGGAAGGAAGATTCAAAACCACAATCAAATTTATATTCAATTATACTTTGCAATGACACTGCATGGAAGGGAGAGGACAGAGAGAAAAGCACATAAGAACCTATACAGACATAGATATAATTACCCAGTATGGTGTGGAGACCAACTCCCAGGCCTAGGAATTGGAAAGATCTGGTGAACAAAGGCTTGAGGACAGGAATCAGAACAGGACAGATGACCTCTCTATCTCCGACGCTTGCTTAGCACCCCTCTCTGACACTCTCTTCCTCCTCAAGATTCTTCCGCGATCTTCTTCTAAATTAATTTGCTTAAGATAATTTGTTCAGCAATTTGATTCTTCTTCAGTATCTTCGTCTGGGACTTCTCTGTGCTCTCAGACAGCATCCTGGTCTCTAGCTAACTAGCTAACTGAGGCTACCTCAATTATACTTTTCTGTCTGCTTGTACCACCCATTAATGTTTTAAATTAATGAAACTCCTAACTCTGATTGGACAGGCAAGATGAGGTGATCATCACACCGTGCTTATTTTCTGATATTTTATTTCAGCTCTTTGTTTAAAATTCCACCCCTTAAGTTTTATACAGCAAACTTTATTCCTACCCGTATTCACAATGTAATTGTCACATATTAGAGAAAAATAACAGTAGTTCTCATGCATTTCAGTGGACTGTCATTCCGGTTCCCATGAAAGTAACAGTTTGCAACCTTGGCCGATGTTCAAGCTGACATCGCGTCTTTCAGTTTGGGTTCACTGTGCACATGTGGTAGACCGAGAGTGAATAGACGGTGGTTCAGGACTCTAGTCCCGTAACAAGCACTATTGAAAGAGTCAAAAAACAAATGTTAAATCAAAAATAAATGGTTTCACTGTAACCACCTATCTCTACTCTAATCCCATTTACTTATTATTATTATTCCCACATTAGCATCAGTATTATAGCTGGGTTTTGTTTTTCAGCAAACAGGTGGCAAGCATGTGAGTTTCAAGTGCCCATTTTATTACCTACTGCGCAACTGCAGAAAGTTTCCCTCCAAGCATAGATACGTCATACTACGTAGATGCAGTAGACGCATGCGCACAAAAGAATTCTGGTTAGCGGCCATTTTAAAATCACTCTCGAGTTAACGGTTGGTAAGATACATTTGCAAAGTTCTATCTTACACTCAAATGTCGTGTAAATGCATGTTATTTCCACAATACAAGTTTTAATATGGGGTTAGCGGTTACCGGAGAGGACTGCATTCAAGCAAGTCTCTTTTTCACGAGTCCTTGCTCCATCCCTACTACACTCCCACCATTGTAGCATCCAAAAACACCTCCAAAGAACTGTTTGCCATAGTAAAATAATTAGCCACACCCCCAGAGGTTATTAATACCAATGTAAACCAAGATTTCTGTTACTCTTTAGCCACTTTCTTTCAGGACAAGGTCAAGGCAGTCTACAGCAACTGCGCCGTGCCTTTGGTTTCACTCGAGTCATTCTTGTTGGATCAAGAACAATTTGTTGCATTATCCGAGTTTAGATCACTCGACTTTACACTTCCTTGCGGGGTTCCCGATGGCTCTTCTTTGAACCCCACCCTTTTTAACATTTATGTGGCTCCTTTGGCACAACTGATATGATCCTTGGGCTTCTCAGCAATTTCCTATGCTGATGACACCCAATTTATAGTATCTGTGACAAGCAAACCCTTGTACACAGTCTCACAGTTTCATAACTGTCTCCTTTAAGTTGGACAGTGGATGGCGGTGAACTGTTTAAAGCTTAACTCCAATAAAACTGAAGTCCTCCTGTTTGTTAATAATACGTCCTTTTGGTCACCCTTCTATTGGCTGCAGGAACTGGGCTCTCTTCCCGTGCCAACTAACAAAGTGAAGAACTGGGAGTCACCTTTGACTTCAAGCTCATGTTCAAAGGCCATGATAACAGTCACTTCAGCATCCTTTTACACACTAAAACTTCTTAGGAAAGTCTTCCCATTTATTCCTTACAATCTTCGAAAACTTGTAATCTCAACCCTGGTTTTGTCCAGAGCAGACTATTGCAATGGTCTTTTTGTCAATCTAAGGAAAAAATGGCTTACTAAAATTCAGATTGTGCAAAACACGCTGCTTGCGTGCTGTTGAATATTCCCATGCACAAATCTGCTGCCTCTGCGCTGAGACAATTGCACTGGCTCCTGGTGAAGAGATGTATTGACTTTATGGCGTTATGCATCGCCTTTAAAGCGCTACATGGTGTAGGACCGAGTTTCTATAAACATAATTTTCAATGGTACGTTCTGACCCGGTCATTGAGATATTCCCTCACTCACAATCTAGTTACTCCCAGGTTTAGGAAAGTAAGCTGGGGTGGCAGAAGTTTTCTGGTAGGCACCACCATACTCTGGAACTCCTTCCCCTCAAAACTAAAAAGGGAAACTCAACTGCTGCTGTTTAGAAAAGCATTAAAACATGGCGGTTCAATCTCTGATCCGGTAGGCTAGTCTTCAGTGTTAATCTGTTCTGTAAACTAGCGTTTGTCCACGCTTTATAAACCTATTTTTTATTTCTTTTCATTTTCATTTCATGGCTTGCTTCAGGTCATCAAATGCCTTCTGACAGCTAACTGTCCCCTGAACTTTCTTAAACTTTATTTTGGAGGTGATATCATTAAGGAGTGTCACTAAGGATCCATAACCCTTAACAAATCTTCTGTAGTAATCAGTCAGGCCCAAGAAAGCTCAACCTGAGTCTGGGTAGTGTGAGCAATCCAGTCCATGATGGTCCGAATGTTGCTCTTCAATCGTTGAACTCAGCCTCCACCTAAAAGGTGGACCTTAGTACACAACCTTGGTCTGCCCTATCTGGCACTTACTGGCCTTGATAGTGAGGTCTGCCTTTTGCAGAGCCCCAAGTACATTGTTGAGGTCGTCCAGGTGATCCACTTTTTTAATATATGGTTTGAGTGGCCACCGGCCTCATCCATAAACGTGCAACTTTCATATGTTATTCTGTGCTTTTGTTTAAACGCTTGTGCTTCTATACTCATAAAGAGTACAGGGGATTATTCTGAGAATAAATACATATATTTTTATAATATATAACTTGTGTGGTGTCCTTACATTTGATATTGCAGGATTGCATATGGTAAAACAGCTGGCTTCACATGCCGTCTTGAGTTAAGCCTGAAGGCTGCTTAGTCCATGCTACCCCTAGGATAGCTTGTCTTTTTAAGGTTGACTTACAACCACCACCATAAGGGATTGTTTGGACTGATACAAGGTGCCCACAGAATTGTGGACATCATACATCAGGCCAACTTCTCACAGTGAGGCTGTCTGTTGAGACTACTCCTTCAACTGCCCCATCAACAGAGGTGCGTGAGAGGAGATCAGGGAAAGGGTCACTCTCATCCTCCTGTCCCTCATCAGTAGCCATGAGCAAGCTCATGTCAGCCCTGTCAACAAAAGGTCTGAACTGGGGTGGCAGATTGAGCTAAAGAATAATGATGGATTAAACCCAGATCAGGTGACTGGGGGTGAGTGCTTGCAATGTTCAACACTCCGTCCATCATCGCCTTTGGTTTTGCTTTGTTTGCCCTAAGTTGGCAGGTATGCCCAGACGTGGGTCCCTTGCTCACTTTGCCACTGGATTCAGGCTAGCCTGGCTGATGATGGCTGCTTAGCCAGAAACCAGTCCCAGGATGTTTGTTTCTGATCCAGGGAAGACATAGCTTGGCAGTTCTGGATGGACTGTTCCCATGAGGCACAGGGTCAGACTGATTTGCATATGGCCATGTCTGAATTAGGGTGGTGGAGTGAGCTAAAGAATGATGATGGATTAAACCCAGATCAGTTGACTGGGGGTGAGTGTTTGCAATATTTAACACTCCGTCCATCATCCCCTTTGGTTTTGCTTTGTCAAAGAAAAGAGACCAGGATACTGGCTGAGAGCTTGTCTACAATCAGATTGCTGATGATCAGTGAGGCTGTCTGTCAAGACTACTCCTTCAACTACCCCATCAACAGAGTTGGGTGAGAGGAGATCAGGGAAAGGGTCACACTCAGCCTCCTATCCCTCATCAGTAGCCATGAGCAAGCTCATGTCAGCCCTGTCAACAAAAGGATTTAAGCGGTTCACATGAAGTATCCTGTAGAGACTTCTTGGAGTACCTAGTTCAACTAAGTAAGTGACCTCACCTTTCTTTTCAAGTATGGATTGGATGGTCCACTCTACTTGTCCTGGAGAGCTGCTGGGGCCACTGGCTCCAACACCCACACCTTCTGTCCTGGTTGGTAAACAGCCAGTACATCTTTTTGGTCATGCCAAGCTTTTTGATGTTCTAGGCTTGCCTCAAGGTTGTTGGTGGCCTTCTTCGTGTACTCAACCATGCAAGAACACATACCCATTACATAGTCTACTATGTCCTGTTTAGGAGGTTTGAGAGGTTGATCCCATCTTTCTTTAACCAGACAAAATGGACCCCTAACTTGATATCCAAACAGAAGTTAAAATGGGATGTAGCACACCCCTTCTGAGGAACCTCTCTGAAGGCAAAGGGCAGACAAGGTAGTAAGACATTCCATTTTCTTCTCAGTTTTTCTGGGAGTCCCGTGACCATACCTTTGAGGGTCCTGTAAACCTTTCAACAAGCCCATTGCCTTGTGGATGGTAAGGTGTGTTGAACTTGTAGTTAACACCACACTCTTCCCACATAGCTCTGATTAGCCAAACATGAAGTTAGCACCTCTGTCTGACAATACCTCCTTAGGAAACCCAACTCTGGAAATGATTCCCCAGAGAGCCCAAGCCACAGCAGCAGCTGTATTTCTCCTAAGGTAAATGGCCTCTGCATATCTAGTGGCATGGTCCACCACCACTAGGATAAAACTATGTCAAGATGTTGTTGGAGGGTTTAAGAGACCTACAATGTCTATCCCTACCCATCAAAGGGAACACCAACCACAGGTAGTGTTGAAAATTAGTACGTTTTGGTGAACATTATCCGCGCCATCTTGCCTCTTCCCCTGATGCCACACTTTTGTCGTGCGCACCCGCCATTTTAAGACGCCCCGATCAGAACGAACCCTTTTGCATGCCACTGGCCCCTGACATAGCCCTTCGCCTTCACTAAGCCTGCACGCTGACCACCCCCCCTGCTTGCACCTGCCTTGAATCATAAACCCCTCTTCGGCGCTGCTCTGCCCCAGGCCCTCATCCTGTTCCCAGCGCGACATCTCCCTTCTTCCCTTTCATGATCCCCGGCCCTTAGATGCAAACCCCCTTTTCCCCGTGTGCCCGTTTGTCTTCCCCGTTCCCAGGCCGACACCCAGCTCTGCCGATACTATCCCTTGCCCCTCCCCGTACAATAGAAAGCTTCCCTCCTCAAAGGACCCCCGAGTTGATCAAAGCCCCCCCCCACCCCATGAGATCCGATCGAACCCCGCATTCCATGAATTGGCGGAATATCCAGCTGCGCGATAGTCATCACCTGCTGTGACCAGGGTGGGGATTTCTACTGTAGATATGTGTGGGAACGGGCCCGAAGGGGGATTCCTGGAATGTCTTTTCGTACATCAAAGCTTTATCATATGTATGTAAACTGTAATAAAAACCACAAACACTGTATATAAGGGGCCATGCCCCAAAACGTAAGTTAGAGCACCTCAGAACGATACCTTCTGTCCGTTTTGCTGTGTTCTCCTCCGGAGAGAATAAAAACCTTGTTTCCTGCTTTCCAGTCTCCAGCGCCTGCCTCTTCATTGATTAAATAACTAGAGGGTCACAGAGGCAATACCGCCGGGCAAATATCGATTGTCCCCGACCCGACTCAGGTTTCAACAATTGGCGCCCAACGTGGGGCCCATCAGCGACTCGTGGATCCAGTGGGAGAGGTCCCGACGACAGAGTGAACGACTGCAACGATCGGGAGAGCTCTTGCCCAATAGACCCTCGTCTGGCAGCCGATCATCCGAACTTCACTAGTTCCGAACAGACCTCTCTCGAGTGATCTACGGTCCTGACTGGGGACCATTAGGAGTGCCGTGAGAATTACGAGAAAAAGAGGACGATCGGGCGCTGGATTCGGAAGACAAGAAACTGTCCACATGGTCCGGGTAAGGTCGTGTAATCACGACAAGGTGCGAAATGATTGCTTGATTGTTTGATTGCTTGATTATTTATAAAATACTAGTATTACTCTTTGTTTGACCTAATTGGAGATTCACTGTCTGCACACGGAGAAACAGTAGGCTCCTTCTCTTTTGCAAACGGTGAAGGATAGGTAACGTAACCGTCGCGCCTATCTTTCTCCCCCACTGACTCTATTATTTCTCAACGGTTTTTGGGAGACTCCCCACTCCCTCACTGATTAACTGGGTTCTTTAACCCCGAACTACTGTTCACAGATTGTCTTCTGGAGATTCTCTGTCTGCAAACCGGAAACAACAGCTTCCTCTTTGCGGTTAGTGAAAGGGTAGAGGACGCAGACTTTTGCGCCCTCCTTACTCTCCCCATTGTCCTTTTTCTATCCTATTTATTTATTTATTAATTGCTTGATTGTTCCGCGTTCTTGGTTACTCTTTTTTATTTTTGTTCATGAGGTATTCACTGCCTGCAAACAACGTAGAATAGGAATATTCTGTCTAGTCTTTGCACCTAGTGATAAGATAGGCACTGCTGACTTATTAGTCCCTCGTTACGAGCCGTCATGTCTGTCTTCTCCCCATTGATTGATAATTGGTTCAGCCCGGACCGTGTATTAGAGGTGGACCATATAGCTCCACTAGAAGGCACCCCTAATAAGGACATGTTCATAAACTATGGATTAGTTACCATAGCCTATAATAAATTGTGGCACAGGTATACCAAAGAAAGTCAAGACAAACAGTGGCCACTGGCAGGATCCTTTGACCTTGATAAAATAGAAACGTTAGAAATAGCCCTTCGAAATAATAAGACAACGCCTATTATGCTCGACAGTCTCGGTATGTGGCGCAGAGAGGCTATGCAACGACAGAGAAAAGACGAGGACAAACCAAGTAGAGAAATATACCGACAGGACAACCCCAGGACACCGCTACCCACAACTTATCCCCCGACACTATGCAAAAGACGACCAGACTTAGGGCCAGACCAATGCGCTTTTTGTAGATATGTCGGACACTGGAAAGCCCAATGCCCGACTCTACTGAGCGTGAGTAAAGGCAAAGGGCCGACAGGAATGACAGACCGGCAGTACGAGAAAAAGCGCGAGACAAAGAAGAACCCGACTTACATAGGCAGACCAGATAGAACCACCACGTTTGATTATGCCCGATGGCACAGATTTCGCCAGGACAATTTCAGCGGCATGCTCAAGTTCTCCTAGGTCGGGCAACGTCAAGACGGGAACCCAGCCTCGCTTTAAAATTCACAGACGGAAAGAGATAATCATGACCAATAACTGTTTTATATTCGTCTTGGGTCTTTGTATGTCGTACTTGTACTGTCCCCCGTCTGAGTTTGTGTGTATGTAATGTACGAATCTGCGTCATCCCTCTACACGTGTTTCC
Source organism: Lissotriton helveticus (assembly GCF_964261635.1). Classification (NCBI taxonomy): domain Eukaryota; kingdom Metazoa; phylum Chordata; class Amphibia; order Caudata; family Salamandridae; genus Lissotriton; species Lissotriton helveticus. The sequence goes on along the minus strand of NC_136059.1, from coordinate 1,250,181,292 downwards.
GTGTTACTCGACCTCTGTTAGCAGAAACTTAGCATAAAAGCAACCTGGAAAGAAAGAAATGGCAAAACAAAATCCGTAGACCATTGATGAACTTGAACTTTTAATTTAGCACAACAAACAAGGAATAATAACGGTAAAACTGTAGAAAATGAAAGTCAAACAGAACATTCACCCCCCCCCCATTCTGGAACCTTCCAAGGTAGGGCAGGGTTACGGCTACGCCCAACCAGCGACAACCCATATAAGGCGGGCCCCGCTGCCAACTCTTGGTCAGGAAATCTTAACGTATGGGGGAGCCGGAGGAGAGGCAGGAGCCAGCAGCCTGGGCAGTTGTAGGTAGTCCCGCCACATGTCTCCTCAGCCAGCCGCAACGGGCCTGGATAGACTTAAGTAGTCCCGCCACATGTCCAGAGAAGAACGAGGCACCTCTTTCTTTTCCCTTCCGTAACAGCCGCAGCAGCTCTGGACGGCAGGATGTCCTGCACGTACCTCCACAACAATTTGTCCAAGTTGGGCTGGGAGGGAGAGGCGACGCGGACGAGCCTCTCCCACCTCCACCGATAGGAGGTCTCCCAGCCCCCGGCCCGACGCCGAACACCCCCAGTCAGGCGATGGTGCCAATACTTCCACAGCACCGAACACACCATGGTGGCACCCCAGTACTTGCGCAGCACCGAACGTGCAATGGTGGCCATATTTTCGGAACACTGAACCAGCAATGACTGCACTGATACTCGTGCCGCGCCGAATGCGCGCCACAGGTGGCCATACTCCCACAGCACTGAGCACAAGACTTGGGGAACACCGGATGTGGAGAGACCTTCATGCGGGGCGATGAAAAAGAACAGCATGGAGTGCACCGGGAGAAGGAGACGGCGCGAACGAGTCTCCCTCGCCCCCCCCCCAGGTGGGGGCATCACAGCTGCACCCCAGCTGAACGTCCCGCTTTCACACAACAGGGACCTCTTCCTTTCACTCCGAAGGATCTCTCCCACTCTTGCAAAACTCGACGAGAGTGGCCCCTGTAGGGCCTCAAGATGGCGTCTGGGTCCGCTGGAAGGCGGGCCCCGGCCACTAGAGTAACTTTGACCAGCAATATAACTCAAACATTTGCCCGCTGGGGCACGAGCCCCCCATCTCCGACAGCATCTCCGCAGCCTTGAAGATCCTACAAAGGTCCTCGGCGGAACCTTCGGCCTCTGCAGGTTTCCGGTAAGGGACGGCTGCCTTGATCGCCAACGAAATAAACGTGACATTGCCACTCCCTCTGTTAGCATGAATTCTAGAACTGCCGAAAAGGACTCTGGTCCAACTGCCAGTAATGGGAACATTTCCCCCTGATGCTGCCTCCGGACTGAGCCGGCCCCGCCCAAGATGGCGCTGGTATCAATCGGAACTTACGAACACCTCGTGGTGTTCCTTCGCACTAATATAAACTTGATGTTCTGAGACTTTATATGATCCTTTGTACACTTGGCTAGAAAAGACAAGGAGAGCTCACTCGACGAACAGTATGAAAGGATCGCGTTACAAATGCTGATTACAAATGTACAATGTATTATATTTTTTTATAGCTGATGTATAACCTCATCTACGACGCACACATACGGTATACATATAGGAAATCTGATTGCAACTATTATGATTATGCTTCTAAATTATGAAAATAAATGCCCCCCCCCGAACCCCCAGCCAATTAATAGACGTTTTAGTTTCTTACAAATGAATGAATAAAACTTTCCGATGTTTTTATTGCTGCAAACGACACCCCCCACTGTACGCACTTTAGCCATTGCCACGACCGGCCAAATACGACCGCACCCTCATAATCCACGTGCTGAAATGATTTTGCAAAATAAAGTTTTTTGAAACTATGGACGGGTATTGCATGCTTTATTTTAAAAATGTGGGATCGGTGGGAAAGTTCTTTTCTGTGCACCCTACTCTGCTCTCTCTTTAAGGTTAAAAGAAGATGGTCGCCCAGCCCTGGAGGACGGGTCGGATCGACAACACGACACCCCGCCTTCAAAAGTACGCGACTGACCCATGAACTCTCGCGTAGAGGAAGGCCTTGACTTCCAAGGATGGGTAAAACGAACGGTGTAAATGAGGGAATGTTAAAGGAGGGTAAAATGAAATGGTGTAAATGTTATAAAGTACAACGTTCCAAGGTATCAGGGAACGGAGCTGACCCAAGAACCGAAGAACCTTAGAACGCCACAGCGTTGAAAGAGGTTTAAGGATCCCGATAGTGAGATACATCCTTTTGACTAGATACCTCGCACTAGGCACCTCTGGTTTCCTTTTTACGTTTTCCTACACCTAACCTACAAGGGCACACTGCCCCTCTCCCCTCCCAACCCCAAAAACCATATCCTCGGGGACTCTGCCCCGAGGAGGAAAGACGAGTAAGAGGTAAGTAAAGGACTTATGAATCCATGTATCTGAATATGCACGAATGTTGTCCTCCCCCACCCCCCTTTTTTTTCCTTCCCTCTGCAGGTTACATCAGAGATTACAGCCGAGGTGTGGCGAAGATCCGAAGCCTTGCCATGTCTAATACACGAAGCAGACTAGCACCGCAAGGTGGTGCCTAAGCACGCCTGCAAACTACTCACGTATCGAACAAACCCGAAAAATTAGCACAACCTGATAAAAAGTGATCACCCTTAAACCAGACCGGACGAATGAACCCATGTCACATATGATGCGAAACTATGAGAGAATGTGTGTGTGTGACTGAGGCGTTGACCCAACTGGTCGAAGGACCGAGAATGCGAGAAAGTGCGACGAAATGGTACCTCCTTTCTTCTTTCCTTTTTCTCAAGGCGCGTCCCCTCTACCCTGTCTAATGCTCAAACTGCATGATTACAAGATTCTAACGCAGACCCATGAATGCCCTTTACTGTGTAATGCACTAAATAGCCTTTCTTGAATACACTGCCACCCTCTCTGTTGCACGTGTACTATTTAGCCTGCCGTTGCGCTCTCTCTCTCTCTCTCTCTCTCTCTCTCTCTCTCTCTCTCTCTCTCTCTCTCTCTCTCTCTCTCTCTCTCTCTCTCTCTCTCTCTCTCTCTCTCTCTCTCTCTCTCTCCCTCTATTTTTGCACTCCCACTCTTCCGAGTGATTAGCCCCGAAATTGGCAGACTGCCACCCCTAGCACACCACCTAATTGGCTTCAAATACCGTCAGTATTTGCACAAAAACTTGTCTTTAATACAATCACCCTGAGACCGTGTCATTACCTCTCCTTTTCCGCTAGAAGTCAATGAACCGAGGTTGGGCCGTAAGGGAAAGGACAGGTAAGACGACAGAGGTTCCCTAATCTGGCCCGAAATAAGGGAACTACATGTCAACGGCTCCTATGGTATAAGAAAGGACCTCAGAATACGCGACCCTCCCCACCCCGACTTGTCGCAATACCCAAACAGGAAAAATGATCACCCCTGTTACATCCCCTGTATCAGCCGCCCAAAAACGGGAGTTATGAAACTACCCCTCATTTCCGGTTGTGAGAGATGGGTCGATTTACGCCCTTACCACAAGTTTCTATGTCCCTAGTCGTCTCCCACAAAACCCCTGTCTTTTCTGATTAAGTACTCAGGCCGTAGGAAGTTACGTAGGACCCAGAATGATGTTTTACAAGGTTAACTGACTAGTCCAAGGTGAATCATCGAAATGAACCCCGTAGTAGTTGAAAAGCAGGATGCATCGATAGGAAAGAAATGTTTAGCCATGTTCGTCTCTCAGCAAAATGCCTGTGTAGTACCATGTTGACAACTCACAGTACCCTTTGTAAATGTAAAACTCTAGAGAACGGCATATCTTTGCCAGGTTCGTCTCACGAAGGTGGGTCACCATCAGATGAACTGTCGTGACTGTAATAAATAATTGTGAAGGAAAGTCATAGTAGATCCAACAGGCCCGTCACCGGTCATTCATATGCCAGTTGTGAACACTAAATAACGGGCATTTTCATTCTTTGCCTGGAGCTGGGAGAGAAATAGACTTTTTGATTATCTTCATCTGCAAATTCTCTAAAGACTGTCTTTTCAAACTTGTTTAAGGGTACTGCTGTTGGAGGAGAGAAGGACCGGATGTGGGAGCACGAGGCCTGACTGCAGACTAAGGAACACCTGCGACATTAGCCAAGGCGAGACCACGACAGAAAAGAGCTGCAGGACGAGGCACTGTTTTCGACAACATGAGAAGAAAGGGCCGACCTGATGCCCCTGTTCGATGTCCAGTGTTTGCCGACAAGTCCCCGCTCTCTGAATTCGGTCACACGCCCGCCTATCTGAAGTCTCTCGTTCCCCTAGTCTGTTCCTAATTTGGCCTTGCTCCATCCCCCCTTTTTCTCCGACCTACCCTATGGACTGTTTTGTACGCTCTTCTTCCATCTGAACTTTCTGACAATCACCTCAAAGGACACAGGGCGAAAGGGACCTTTCCGACCAGAAACGCGAGGAAAGGGTCGTGCCCTGCAACGCAGAACTTAGAATAGAGCTGGACCCGTAGCTCCATCGCCGGTGCTCCACAGCGCCAACGAAAGACCACAAAGAATAATGAGAACTCGTTAACTTCGAACATTTGACATCCTCAATCACCGTTTCTGCTATGCCTCATTTCTCTCCCAGCCGCCATTGTATTGATCCTGCTCCAATCCGAATCTGAGATATGTAATAACCTGCCAGTTCACGTTATGATATGTACTTGCTGCTCTCACTACAGAACCGTTTTTTGTATTACATTCCTATGACTTTCCTGCTGAACAAGTTTATCAAAGTTTATCCAATAGGTCCAGCTCCTAAAAACTAGAAATCTCAAAATGTATTGTTTACAACTCTTTCATCTAGGGTTCCTACCGTTTTCTTTCTCATGCCCACCGCAATAGAACCAAGTAGAAAATGAACCAGCAAGATGTCTTGAATATGTTAAAGGGAGGACTGTTGAAAATTAGTACGTTTTGGTGAACATTATCCGCGCCATCTTGCCTCTTCCCCTGATGCCACACTTTTGTCGTGCGCACCCGCCATTTTAAGACGCCCCGATCAGAACGAACCCTTTTGCATGCCACTGGCCCCTGACATAGCCCTTCGCCTTCACTAAGCCTGCACGCTGACCACCCCCCCTGCTTGCACCTGCCTTGAATCATAAACCCCTCTTCGGCGCTGCTCTGCCCCAGGCCCTCATCCTGTTCCCAGCGCGACACCTCCCTTCTTCCCTTTCATGATCCCCGGCCCTTAGATGCAAACCCCCTTTTCCCCGTGTGCCCGTTTGTCTTCCCCGTTCCCAGGCCGACACCCAGCTCTGCCGATACTATCCCTTGCCCCTCCCCGTACAATAGAAAGCTTCCCTCCTCAAAGGACCCCCGAGTTGATCAAAGCCCCCCCCCACCCCATGAGATCTGATCGAACCCCGCATTCCATGAATTGGCGGAATATCCAGCTGCGCGATAGTCATCACCTGCTGTGACCAGGGTGGGGATTTCTACTGTAGATATGTGTGGGAACAGGCCCGAAGGGGGATTCCTGGAATGTCTTTTCGTACATCAAAGCTTTATCATATGTATGTAAACTGTAATAAAAACCACAAACACTGTATATAAGGGGCCATGCCCCAAAACGTAAGTTAGAGCACCTCAGAACGATACCTTCTGTCCGTTTTGCTGTGTTCTCCTCCGGAGAGAATAAAAACCTTGTTTCCTGCTTTCCAGTCTCCAGCGCCTGCCTCTTCATTGATTAAATAACTAGAGGGTCACAGAGGCAATACCGCCGGGCAAATATCGATTGTCCCCGACCCGACTCAGGTTTCAACAGTAGTGGGATTAATAGGACCTTTGTAGTTCCACCTGACTTACCACTGTCTTGGCAGATGACACAGCAGTGACAAAACTCCTTGATATCTCAGGCTTGGGGGGGGGGTGAGGAACAAGTCTGTCCAACGTCTTACTTTGCCCAAGATGTCCTTCAAGGTCAATGTCGGGTGCTAGTGTCGATAGGAATCTCCTGCATTTATGAAGTTTAACCAGCCTCCTGGTGGTACCAAGCTTGGGGTCTCTACTCTCAGAATACAGCATCCCAATATGAGACCCACTGACAATTCCTGCAGCAGCTTGCTGTCTGAATTGTTCAAGAGAGGGGCAGACCCAAATCTTCCCTGGAAGGTCCCCCTGCTCCCAGTAGCTCTGTCGTGTCAGGCCCAAGGTCCTCTCTTGGGCAGTTCCTTCACAGGTACAGAGATCATCTGCATCAGGAGACTGATTCTCTTCCCACGGTGGTCATTTTACCACTGGAGCCTGAGATTGGGGTATTTGCGAATAGTCCCATGAGAGATCTTTTTTCCCTTTATTTCCTTTTCCAATTGCCCTGGCACTTTTTTAGTTGTCAAGGGTAATTCCGCCTCACTCTCCTCACTCTCCTCCACATCTGATTCGAGGCTACTGGCCCCCTGCAACGTGCTTAACGCGTCTTCAGACCACTCAGCTTCCTCTGTCAGGGAAAAAAAGCAGTCGCTTGGTTCCTTCTCTTCTTCCAAGCCGCCTTTATCCTCCCTAGAGCTCTTGTCCTCTAATACTTCAGTTATTTTTTGACTATCAATCAGGTTCGAATCCACCTGAGCTCCTAGGGTCCTGGTGGTATCCAAAGCCAAAGCCAGGTTGATACAAGACATGTCCCTCTCCTCATTCTTATTATTGCTGCCCTTATTAGTGAGTGAGGTGCTCCTTGGTAGATGCTGCACACTCCCTAGCCCCCACCCTTACATCCGCTGGACATGTCCCAGTCAGGTTCTCTTTACCCCGGGTTGCTTGAGCTGAATTATTTAATGCTTTGTTGCTCCCCACATTGGCCCTCTGGACTTTCACTTCACCTCCAGCAACATCCCGAGTGTTTTCCTCTGTCAAACTCCCAGCAGCGGTACTGACTGTGGCCAACGTTTCTCTCCATCGCTGCAGTAGGTCTACCACCGATGGTCCCGCCCGCTTGTTTCTCACACCGCCTGCATTCGAAGGGCCGCCCTGCCCTCTCCTTGCCTCTGGCGGGCGTGTTTTTTGCTGCAGCCCTGGAGAGGTTTCGTTGGGGGCCGGGACGCTCTCCCCTGGGGGGCGGGTTAGCCTCGCTTCGTGCTCTGCGAGCAGCCGCTGCCACTGCCGCCTTGGCAGCCGCACCGCTCTGCATTACCTTTGGCGCCGTAGCGGAATCCTTACTAGTGAGGCGGAGCACCAGGCGTCTCAGGTGCGTTTCAACACAGCGTCTGACAAGGGAGCCAATTCCCAGATATTGAGGCCTCGGTCGCTTAGTGCACACCAACGTATGGAGCGTGGGGGGGGTAAAGCAGGGGCCGCCACAGGGAGAGGACTCTCTTCTTCACGCCAGCCACATCAATACCAACGGACCGCTACCTACTGGCTCCGCTAGCGTCCACCTATGCGGCCGCCATCTTGCTCCCTAGAAAATGCCAACTCTGGTAAGACCTGAAGTTCCCTCTACACTCGAGACCATCCATCAGGCTATTTTAGCCCATAGGGATGAGGCGCGCCAAGATAGCAGAAAAACATAGGCAGGAATGAGGAAAATGCAGGGAGTAATAAGAAAATTATCAAAGGCATTTTCCAACATGGGGGCCAGAGTGGCACACTTGGAGGAAAGGGTGATGGGTGCCGAAAGCGATGCGACTAAAGCAGTTACGATGGTGGAGGCCCAAGATGCCCAGATCAAGGACATGCAAAGGAAGCTGGAAGAGGCAGAAAATAGGCAACGAAGAAACAACCTAAGAGTTCTGGGGGTACAAGAAAGCTTGGAGGGGTCCGACACTAGGAACTTTGTAATTAGTCTTTTTTCAACAGCCTTTCCAGAACTGTCGGAGTTGAATTGGTCATCCGAGATTCAAAGGGCACACCGTATCCCCTTCATGAAACGAACACCAGTGAAGGAGGGTGATAAACCTCGGGCCATTCTGGGTTTTTCGGAAACTTCCTCTTGAGGCAGTCAATATCAGACAAAGCAAGACCGGATGCTAGGAGATCAAGCGGGGAAATTTCCTTTTTTGTGAGGCCGGACTTCTGCCATATAACGGTGGAGAGACCCTGGAGGCTTAGACAGATGCTGAAACCGTTTCAGGATAAAAAGATCCAAGCATACTTGGTCAATCCCACACAATTAAAAATCATTAACCAAGGGTCCACTTGATACTTCTCCTCGGAGATCAAGGCAAAGAAGTATTTGGATTCTCTGGACAAGTAGCATGTCAGGATATAACAAGGATGATGAATTGAGCTGTGGGGGATGTTGAAGAGGTAGCGGGAGCATGGGGGTTAATGGCCGGACTTTAGCATATCTGGAGCCACAATATAAGGGGGGGGATCTTGTGGGATGATGAAATAGGGGGAAGGGAAGGGAAGTGGCAATTAGTTCTGCACATGAGGTGATTTTTTTCTATTTTTGAAGGCGCTGCTTCCTTCCCTTAGCCACAGTGTTTAGAAGTATGTGTTGTGTATAGGACGTGCTACCTTCTAGGATCGCGCATATCGCATGCACAGACTTAGGTCTGAGCGCTCTCAGGGAGGGGCAGGTAGCTGTCAGGAGGGGGTTGGTGGGAGGGGTGTCACAGGGTAGCAGGGGGTTGGGTGGTGATATTGGGCACCTTCCGGGGTAGGATGGGTGGGCAGGTGGGGGTAAAAAAAAGAAAATTGCAGGGGTATCGTTGTTACTGTTATTGTTCTAATGCACGTAGGCTCAGTTTTTGAAGAATGGAAAGATGAGAAAGCTTTGGATTTGCTCTTTAAATATAGGGGGCTTAATGACGGGTTCAAAAGGCAGAAACTAGGGCATTTTGCAGGTATGAACCGTCTGGATGTCATATGCATTCAGGAAACCCATCTGCCCTGGTCCAAGAAACATTTGTTAAATATTAAGGGCTTTGAACTTGTGGGGTGTTCTACGCAAACGTCTATGGTCAGGGGCGTGGCCATTTTGGTCAAAAATAACCTGGGAGGGTGTACACGTTCTCTATCTGATGCCTGGGGTAGGTGGGCTATCGTCGAACTAAAGATAGGGGTCACTCTATGTACAATCTATGGTTCCAACCAGGACGAACCTGATCTATTTGATAAACTAGAGCTAGAATTACTATCCTGGCCATGCCCTCTTATAGTTTGCGGGGACTTAATATTTCCGCAGATTTTACCGACAAGGATAGTTATGCTGGACGTAAGCCTCAGGTTTTTAGAGCTCTATCTGCCCTAGCTAACACTCAGAATCTGCTGGATGTATGGGGCTATAAAGAACCATTGAATCCAGGCTTTACATATTTTTCGTGCCCCTATAAAAAATATACCAAGCTAGATTATTTTTTCCTTTCTCGAACTGAAGTAGGAAGGATAGGGATTCGTAAAATGCCAAAGGTATTATCCGATCACAGTCCTCTAATTTTAGAGTATGAGAGGGATAATGTTGTAAACCCCCCCTATAGGTGGACATTTGAGAGGAGATTATTAGTCGACCCAGAATTGGTCAGCTATCTTAAGAACTGGGCACAGTGTTATTTCGATATGAACGGGTACAGTGCCCCCCGTAATAGTGTATGGGACGTGTTTAAAGCAGCGTTAAGAGGGGAGACAATCAGCTTCTCTACTACCCAATGGAAAAAAGCTCACGAGATTCACAAGACGCTTGTGGCTCAGCTAGTACAGGGAGAGGAACAACATCTGAGCGATATTGCTGAGGGGAAAGATGCGAATGAAAGTTTATGTAAGATCTTAGCCCTTAAGGTGGAGATGTATAAGGCAGATGCGCAGAAATGTGTGGATAATTTCCAGGTACATAAGGGCAGAATGTACGAGACAGGGGAACAGGCTGGTAAGTTGTTAGCATTGAGGATTAAGCAAGGGGTCAGTAAAAATCATCAGGTAGATAAAATACAGGTGGATAATCAAGAGTACACAGAACCAGATGACATCAGAAGGGTGTTTAAGAAGTTTTACCAGAAACAGTATCAAGAGGAGGCTAGGGTAGATTTCCGTAGTTTAGCTTTCGAGGATTTTGGACAGACTTTGACCCTCCAAGAGAGGAATATATTAGATAGGGACATTGAAATGAATGAAGTAATATCGGCTCTTCAGAACTTACCAGCCGGCAAGGCCGCCGGGCCTGATAACATCCCAGCTGAAGTGTATAAGTGTCTACAGGAAATTCTGGCCCCAATATTATTGGACCTTTTCAGCGGTATAATTTGGTTAGGAGTAACACCAGACTCCAGGAAGGAGACGAATATCACAGTCTTCCAAATATTAGGTTCTATTAAACGGCTTCTTTGTTTAGTCAAATGGCGATACTGGTGGGTAGCACCCCTAATTTCCCTAATAGCCAACCTGGGAGCATCTATCCCCCTTCTATTTACGAATTACTGCTGGGGAAAGAAGCAGTAGGGCTTCTGCTGCGTAATACAGACCGTCGGTTTTACAACAAAAAAAGATACAAGGTTTTGGATAGTGTATGGGGGTGTGGAAAGTGGTCAAAAAGGCACTAGGGATTCCGAAAATCAATTGGTACACACCCCTATGGAACTCAAAACTCTTCCCGCAGCTGAGTAGTGATGGAGGGTGGCTAGCCAGGGAATTGCAAGGAATCAACAGAATAGGGGATGTATGGCAAGGTGCTGCTCCGTTGGGATTCGAGGAGCTCCAACAGAAATTTAGAATAGAGGCGAAACATGTATTCAAGAACATGCAAATATTTCAAACCCTAATGTCCATTAGACCTCGGATGAGCCCGGGAGGTAGAATCAAAATCCTCGATTATCTTCTGGGGGGGTACTAGGATTGGCATGATTTATGGGGCTCTTTCCGACACAATGCAAGATGATATGGAAAAGGTAGAGGCCTCTTGGGCGCTACTGCTGGGGGATCCAGATGTGGATCTGGATAGAGCGCTGCAGACGGCAAGTAATTTATTTCGCTCCTCAAACCTTAGGGCACAGCATTATAAAACAATATTTAAGCTTTATTATACTCCAGCTAAGCTTTTTTAGTGGGGGAAGAGGGACGACGATAGGTGTCCGAGATGTTCCCGTGGGCCGGCAAACCTAGTACACATGTTTTTTGATTGTAGTGCACTGAATAAACTGGGCTTGGAGATTGAAAAATTTGGGGAGGGGCTGCTAGGGATTAAAGTCACCCTATCCCCGGTCCTGATTATATTTGGAATAGATTCTAAGTTAAGATTAAAAAAGGAGGAGGAAGCATTCATATTTATCTGTATATCAGTTTTAAAAATACTCTTGGCCGCACGGTGGAAGGATCCTTCGGCTCCCTCATTCCAGATGTGGTTATCAAGATTGTTAGGCATCCATAACATCGAAGCTTCCCTATATTCCCGATGGGGTAGAAGGATGAGGAAATTGGGGCAGAATATCTGGGCCCCTCTTAAAAGCTGGAGGGATGCTAGAATGTAGTAATTGATGGCTTTGTCGCTTAAGGTGTTGGAAGTATTAATCTTGATTTTGTATTCCCGTTGTACTGATGTATTTATGGATATTTATGATGAATTGTGATAACTTTTTTAAAGATTTGTCAGTGCTGCATTGGAACATGTGTTTTAAATTGGAAACTTATTTCTGTATACACCTGATTCTAATAAAAACATTTTTTTTTAAAAAGGAGACTGATTCTCACTGGAAGTCTGAGAGGGGATGCATCTTTACCCTTCCTGCTCTTTCTCTTGGGAGATGGCTGGTCCATTTTTTTCATTCAGGATCCAGGACTCCTTCAGTGTCTAACGTCTTGGCCTGATCCTACTGACAGCAAATACACTTGCTGAAATTCTCATAATTTCTGTATGGATCCTAAGCTCCACTTCAGAATAGGCTGAAATTTCCAAATCTGTGCCCAGGAGACATTCTACAGGTAGGTCGGAAGAAACTACAACTCTTTTAGTGCCCGTTACCCCTCCCCAGCTGAGATGAACTACTGCCATGTGATGATCTGTCCTGACATTGTTTGCACTGGTCACTTGATAAATCTGACCAAGTAGAATCTGTTCAGGAGACACAAGTTTCTCTGTCACCATAGTGACATGGGCACCTGTTTCCCTGTAAGCTTCAGCTTCCTGACCATTCATAAGCTGTTGTCTGTATTTGCCGAAGTAGTGGGACATACAACAAGAGTGGCAAGGTCAATGCCACCTTCACAAAGTAAGATAGCCTGAGTGGGTGTCCTTACTATTCCAGAACCCACTTCAACACCCAAGGCGAACCCAGCTATATTATTGGCCGTACTACTACTACAAGTGCTACTGCTAGGGGCACTATGGGGGTTTAGGAGTAGTAATAGTAGTTGTTGTAGTAGTGGTGCTAGACTTAGGGCAATTTGAATATTTTGCCCTATGGCCTTTTTCCTTACATAAATATCCCCATGGTTTCTTACTAGAGGATGAAGAGGATTGGGACTCACACCCAGAAGATGTTTGGGGATCTTCTGAAGGCTCTTTCTTTTCTGTAGAAGTCTCCTCGCTTTTCTCTTGGAACTTAGAAGACTCTTGCTTCTCTGGTCACCACCACAAGACATTTGTTTTAACATGGTGTAAACCCATTTGTCTGCCTTCTTTCCCAGTTATTGGGAAAAGGTATAATCTGAGTTCCCCAGGTACTGGTGCAGTTCCTGGTTCTGACAGTTATTAAGAATGTGGTCCCTCATAAGTAAATTGTACAGTCATTCATAATCATATACCTTACTCCCATGAAGTCAGCCTTCCAGAACTTTCATAGCACTATCAAAGAAATCTGCCCAACCTTGAGAGTGTGCTTTCTTTGTGTCTCTAAATGTAACCCTGCATTGCTCAGTGGTTAACCCAAACCCAACTATAAGTGCACCTTTCTAGACTTTGTAGTTATCTGCATCCTCTTCCCTCACAGTTAAGTGTTTGTCTCTATCTTTATTTGTAAAGGAAGCCACAGGATAGCTGCCCACTGCCCCTGAGGGACCTTCTGTACCTTACAGGACCTCTCTAGAGCAGCGATCCACTTATAGATGTCAACAACCTCCTGGTTAGGAGGGATTATACTGCTCAAGTTCCTAGTGTCAAAAGAGTGTTCCTGACCCTACGTTCACTAGTGCTGCCATCATGGAATTCTAAACCCAAATTCTTCCCTGCGCTTTGAAATTCTAGGGTCTTCTTATCTAAGGCCAGTTGCTCTTTCTTGAGCCTGCGCTTGGCTCTTTCAAGTTTGAGTAGGTGGTATTCCCTATCTAAGGAGTCATCCCTCTTGCTAGAGATGGAGGTCCCTACTGTGGAATAGGAGGTTGAATAAACTGAGGAGGACCTGGCCTTCCCCTGAACTTGTTGTACCCTCCTAGGAGTAATAAAGTGGGACTTACCTCTAGGGGCTTCCTCTGTACCATCAGAACTATTCCCTGGGGGATTAGTGTTCACCAGTGAGGGGTCTTCAGACTCCTCCTGGTCATGCTCAGAAGTGTAGTCCAGGGGGTTGCACACCCCTGACTCTTCCTCTTGAGCATCACCACCCATACCTAAGATGTCCTGCCCCTCTAACCTATCAGGGTTCTGGAGGTCATCCTGCAGGAGCATTTCTAAGAGATGATCTTTGGTAAGTTTGCTACCAGATTAAAGTTTTTTGCTGCACACAGGGTGCTAAGTTTCTGGATTCTAAGACCACTGTATCTAGAGTACTGAGCCCCACTGGACTCACCAACCTGAGTCATGGTAGTAGGCGTAGTGTGGTGCAGTGCAACTACTTACCCTAGTGATCCTAAACTTCCAAAGTTTGGAGAAAGGGTTGTGCTAAGACCTTTGATAACCAATCCAAGAAGTTCAGTAGAACCTACTTGATAAAGTATTTATATGTACCTAGGTAGTGATGGTTTCTCATGTAACCATCACGTGATTAAGTGGTAAAACAGTGCAGGCTTTAATTCCAATGCTGCACACCAATGTAGGAGGCTGGCTTAGTATATTGTGAACACTCAAAGGAGTGAGGCACTTTGCACTAATCCAGGCAACCCTTTTGTTGATTTTAGTGGTCTTTAATAACCTTAGGCTCTCAAAGTAGTAACTGTGGAGAGCAGCCTTCAGGCTTATCTTGAATATGTAAAGCTGCTTGTTTTGCCACATTTAATCAGTAGTGTAGATTAGATGAAAAAGAACCACACAGTGTTTAGGGAAAATAAGGGTATGTGTTATGCAACACAATTACTATCACATTGGTGTATCTCCTAGTCGGAGATTTCAACAATACACATAAGAATACTACAAAGAAAACAGGTAAGTAGCACAAATATACATTGGTCTTCAGTGGAAGACAAAACCATATAGTAAGCAAGTGGAATGCAAACTGCAAGAAAGAATGAGACATGGACCAAAGGACTCAGGGGAGCTGGGAGAAACATTAACCACCCAAGCTAAGTACCCAGGAACCCCATGGAGGCTGTGTGCAGAATGGAAACACAGCCGCGTGCCCAAGAGAAGTCAATGGAGAAGTTGCAGTTGCAGTATTAAAGAAAAAGTATCCTTCCCAGAGGACCCCGAACAAACCCTTTGGAGTATGGAAGGTTGGAGAGCCACCCAACCCGTGGATGCCCCTGGAACCAGGTTACCTGCACCAGGGAAACTAGGTGCATAGGAGTAATGTGGCGTATGAACCTCCAGTAGACGACAATGGAAGACTTGGGAGAAAAGGCCTCTGGAGAAGTTGGTGAAGACGTCCAGTGGAATCTAAGGATGGATTCTTGCAGAGGTGAACTTGAAGCAGAGTAGACAAAGTCCATGCCACTCAGAGGTGACCAGGAGGTACAGAAGCGCAATGCCCACCCTTGGCAGGGAGTTCAGGAGAGTTGATGGGGACCTTGTTTCTGCAGCTGTGGGGAAGCTGTGGGGAAGAGGTGATGCTGAGGAAGACCAGGAGCTGTACACAAACTGTCCCACATCAGACGTCGGTGTCTAGGTGGTAGGTGTCTGGTGGAAGCACCAACAAGCCTTGGTAGACACAACTGGCATGGTACGACAAGATGCAATTGTTGGGTCCAGCAAGGTCCAAGGGACTCACCAAGTGCAGGAGAGTCAGAGCAGGCCCTTAGCAAGCAGGGGAGTCCACCTAGTGGGATATGACCCTCAAGAGGAACCCCAGGCCGAATACACAGGAGTCGCAAGAGGACCTCAGGCAGCTTGCCAAAGAAGGAGGCCCACGGTGCAAGGGATGCAGTGAGGACACTGGTCTTCAAGGGATGAGAGGCTAGAGCTTCTTGTAGCCCGAAGACCACTGGAGTGCAGAGTTAACAAGCCTTGGCAATGGCAGGTCGACGCGGTGCACAGGAGTTTGGTCCCAGAGGCTCCAATAAGGAATACTATCCTCTAACTTGCAGGCAAGATGGGTCAGGCCTCTGGAGAGCCACAGAACCACCAGCTGTGTTACTGGACCTTGGAAAGTCTGTAGGAAACAGAAGCAACAGACTGGTCAGCTTCATTGCGGTGCCTGCAGAAAGAGGAGTCACTCCTTCACTTCAAGGGAGAGTTCATCAGATGTCCTTGATGTCCACAGGTCTTTTGGTGAACCTGAGTGAAGCTCAGAGACAGACGAGGCAGAATACTTGCAGAACAGCGAGTCCAGGAGCAGCAGCAGCCTTCCTTGCTGCAGTCTCAGTTTTAAATGAATTCCAGCAACGTTTGAGTCTCCAGATGGTCGAGGAGTGTCTAGTTTCAGAGGTGAAGCTTGTTCCATAATGAATCTGAGGACCATCTACGTGGGAGCCATTAAATTCACCAACAATGACACTCAGACCACTCGAGAAGAGCCCCACTCTAATTCCCCTCCCCAATGGCTACTTGGCCCACTCTCCAAACCCCCCACACCGCAAACGTCCTCCCATCTAGAAAGTACGCCTCCTCTCACCCCTACCCCCCTTAAAATCTTCCTCTCGCAGGACTCACCCGCACAAATCCCTCATGCCGAGCCGACTCCTATTCTCCCACGCCCTCCGTTCTTTAACAACCTTTCCGCCCCATGCGCCCTCACACCCCCAACACAGAACACCACCCTGCTTCCCCCTTCTACTCACGCTATCAATATATCGCAACGCCTCTCCCTTCTGGAAGCTCAGCTCGAAAGGCTGATCCGAGGCATGAACGATACCCTTTCTTCCCTAACCGAAATCGAAGTGCCCACCCTACACCACGCTCACCACCTTACCCATGCCCTTCCCAGCCTGCCAAATTCTCCTCCTCCCATTCCGTCCCCCACCTCCACCAGATTGCTTCCACACGTCCCTTTACCAGAGGCAGAGAAGCGAACTGACACACCGAGTAGAGCAAAACCCTCCCTCTCCACTCAGGAAGCGTCCACTCTCGCCTCCTCCTACGCCTACCTCACGACCCCTAACTTGAGCACCTCTCAGCAGACACAGAGAGAGTCCCCTCCCACCCTGACTCTGGTCCCCAGACTATTCCCATCACCCAAATCCTCCATCCAAGTTATTACAGGAGTGGGTAGGGAACATCCTCCCATTAGACTATTCTCTTCACCCAAATCCTCTATCCAAGTTATTACAGGAGTGGGCAGGGAACATCCTCCCATCAGATTCCCTAGACCCCCGACACACCTAACCCCGCTGACCAGAGCCCATCCCAACAAGACGCCACCCGGTGAACAACCCAACATCAGATGTATGCTCATTAACAGCAGATCCGCCTCCAAACACGCAACTGAATTAGCAGAATCCATCCTCTCACACGACATCGATGTAGCCTTCATCACAGAAACCTGGCTCAACTCCTTATCAGCCCCCATCATGGACATGCTTGTTCCACCAGGATTTTCAATCACCCACAAAGACCGACATAAACAGAGAGGTGAAGGTGTAGCTATCATTCACAAGACCAACCTCGACATCACGGAAAGCGCACCCTACCTATACAGCTCCTTCGAATGCCTCTCTATTAGCATCAAATCTGACGTAAAGAGCCTAACACTCTGCCATCTCCTCTATCACCCTCCAGGCAACTCAAAGGAATTCGAAATGCAACTATCTGACCTAATCACCCTTTGCGCCCTCAACAACGCCAATAACATAATCCTGGGCGATCTCAACATTAGATGGAACGACACTAATAACCCGCTCATTCAATCCCTCAACAACCTCCTGATAGAAAATGACCTGACACAACACTGCTCTGAAGAAACCCACTACAGAGGAGCGATACTTGACGCAATCATTGCTGACAACCACACAATCACCATCGACTACATCATTCCAGTTGACTGGTCAGACCACCACCTAATTCTTTTCCGCATCAACCAACCAGCGCCATCCCGACTCATAAAACAAGCTCCGCCCAAATGGATAAGGAATATTGCCCTAATCCCTCAGACCATCCTAGAAGATGAACTAAACACTCTCCTCCCGAACTCAACGGAGCACCTCTCAACCACCGACCTGACCTCTCTCTACTACTCTAACATGACGACCACCCTCGATCGCCTGGCGCCCCTGAAACTAAAAAAACCCAGAAACATTCCATCGAGATCATGGTTCACCACGGACATAAATGACGAAAGAAGACTTCTCAGATCCCTTGAAAGAACCTGGAGGTCCAACCCATCCTCTCTTCACCGTGAACAACTCAAGTCGGCTCGCAGAAACTACAACAATCTCATCAAGGATAAAAAATCTTCCTTCTTCTGCTCCGCTCTTGAAAACGCTAAAACCCGCCCCAAAGAGCTCTTCAACATCATCAGAAGTCAAACATCCAAACCCATCAAATCCGTTTCAGTGTCCTCTAAAAACCAATGCGACAACTTCGCCAACTTTTTTAACGAAAAAATCGTCAAGATTGACCTCTCTCTTAGCACAAACCCTTCTTTTCCTAGAGGGTCCAATACACCAGAACTGTCTGACAGCACCTCATTGTTCCCACCTACCCAATGGTCCGTCTTCACGCCGATTCAGGAATCAGAGCTTGTCACCCTGGTCTCCAACGCCAAACCATCTTCCCACTCCCTGGATCTGCTTCCTATAAACCTGACCAAAGCTCTGAAACACTCCCTAGCCCCAATTTGGTGCAAAATCATCAACAGTTCGCTGAGCACGGGAATTATCCCAGACTGCCTCAAGGTCGGCCAAGTCACGCCGCTACTGAAAAAAACAGGGTTGGACTCAGAAGACATGAACAACTTCAGACCCGTGTCAAACCTCCCTCTGTTATCAAAAACACTAGAAAAATGTGTTCTCCCACAGCTAACCCAACACTTAGAGAACATCAAGCTCCTTGACCCCCACCAATCGGGTTTCAGAAAAGGATGCAGCACTGAAACTGCCATCCTTAACATCATAGACGATTTACACAAATCGCTGGACTCCGACCAATGTTGCCTTCTCATTCTTCTAGACCTTTCGGCCGCGTTCGATACTGTCGATCACTCGCTGCTCTTAAAAGTCCTTCAAGAAAGAGCAGGCCTGGATTTGACGGTTCTGAACTGGTTCTCTTCCTTTTTACACAATCGCTCCCAAAGAGTAAAAATCAAAAACTTTGAATCTGACCCCCTTCCCGTCAGCAGAGGAGTCCCTCAAGGGTCAGTTCTCTCCCCTCAACTCTTCAATATCTACATGGAACCCCTTACCTCAATACTCAGGAATTCCAACATCCCCTTCCACCTCTACGCTGATGACACACAACTCTATCTGGAAACCACCTGTATGGACGACATCCTCAAACTCAACGACACGCTGAAAGACGTTCAACAATGGCTCTCACAAAATCACTTAAAGCTTAACCAAGAAAAAACTGAAGTCCTTCTCATCTCCAACAGAGACGAAAACCCCCAAATTGAAGAATGGCTCAAAGCCATTGACGCCCTCAATGGCACCCTTAAGCCAAAAGACTCAGTCAAATCCCTAGGTATCACCTTAGACCCCAAACTAAACATGAAAAAACACATCGCTAACTCCGCCAAAAGCGCTTTCCTCAATCTGAAACTTCTTTACAAAATAAAACCATTCCTTCCTCCCAAGGACCTTCAACAGGCCACTCAAGCACTGGTGCTCTCCAGAATTGACTATGGTATCGCAGCCCTGACCGGTTCAGCCAAATCACACCTAAGACCCTTGAAAACCACCCTCAATGCCGCTGCCAGAATGGTCACAGGAACCAAGAAATTCGAACACATTTCCCCTGCGCTCAAAGACCTGAAATGGCTCCCTATTGAACAACGAGCCAACTTTCGAACAGCATGCCTTACACACAAAGCCCTCCACACAGGCAAACCGGAATACTTGGCTGCCAAACTCAAAAGGGCTGGCCAGTCCAGGACCCTCAGAAGTTCCAACTCACTTCTTCTCATTCCATTGAAACCGCGGAAACGCAAAACTTTAAGCAAATGCTTTGCAGGCAATGCACCCAGGATTAGGAACGCCATCCCTCCTCACATCAGAATGACCGCCCACTTCCCAAAATTCAAGACTTTACTCAAAGCCCTCTTCCTGGAAGCCACCTGAACTGTAAGAGATGCTCATATTACCACCATCTCGTGTAATCACTATGATCTGTGTGTACTTTGTTATTTGAAAGCCCCTTGAGTGTTCCAGTTATCAATCTTCCCTCGCTGATAAGGCATACTCTTGTGCATGATGTGAAGCGCTCTGATACCTTCGGGTCCAGCTAGCGCTATACAAAACGTTTTAATAAATAATAAATAAATAAATAAATACCCAAAGGAAGGGTTGGAACGACTCGGGATCCCTCCCGAAGGAGGGGCTGGACAGAGTGGGGGATACTCCCTCACACTTAAAACCAAGCACCCTGTTGTCAGGGCCTAAGGGCCTACCATAGGGGTGACTTATAGGTTTTAAGTGTAGTGACCTCAGATATAAAAAAATATTATATCTGTTGTGAGAGGTGCAAGCACCACCTCACAGGCTACAATGGCAGGTCTGTAGTCTGAGTTTGAGTGGACTCCCAAGGGTGGCACAATACATGTTACAGTCCATGAGAGACCCCTGGGGTACCTATGCCCTGGGTACTATAGTACCACATACTAGGGACTTATAAGGTCACACCAGTAGCCAATTGTGGAGGTACAAAAGTACTTCCCAAAGCCATTTTGGGAAAGAGTGCACATATGCTAGGGTCCTAGTTAGCAGGATCCCAGCAAACTACAGTCAACATATACTGACACCAGGCAAAAAGTGGGGGTAACACTGGAAGCAGATCCTACTTTCCTACAGTCTGCCACATCAAATCACCTGTTTCTACATAGCTTGTGATTCACTTTATTTTGCAGCTGGAGCCAGGACTCTGTTTGATTCTGTCGTAAAGGGGTACTGCAGCTAATGCCACCACATAAAGGCTAGAGGCAAGTGGCAAATACATAACCGCCTGATTCCGTCAATTGGTTTCTTCTGCTGGTATGCTAGCCTTGGTCACGGAGTTTTAATCAAAGGGGGATTTGTTTATGGTGCCCACTGTAGTAATATTAATCCCACAATCGTGTGTCATAATCAACATTAAGTTTACTTGTCAAATGAATGTACTATTAATGCATTTGTTGGTTTCAGATTTTCTCAGGAGTGCTGATAAATCTCCAAACCATCCAGTTCTGTCTGGCTTGGCTCAAGTACCTCAGCATTCATCGATATGGACTAAATGTATGTATGAGACATATGTACTTGTGTAAACAAGGTTAGAATACTGTTGTTCAAATACATTCTTTTCTTCACCTTTTACTAAAAAAAGTTTAATATCGATTAAAAATACTTTGGAATAGTTTAGACCAGTAAATGTTCTCCAATACAGTGGGGAAGTTATCTTGTTTTCAAGCTCTAACTTAATAAAAGTCCGTATACGAAGTCAGTTAGATGTGTCAAAGTCAGGGTTGGGGTGAACTAATATACTGCCTAATGATGAACCCCAGGATTCATAAGCCCCTCCTTTATTAGAACATTCATTGTAAATGAGAGTTGCATATTTCAATAAAGGCTATTCGGACAGCCACTGTGCAACCACAGAACTCTGTAACTGCTGGGATGCTCTTCCTGCGATCTACCGGTAATACAATAGTCCGTTTTCCGTTTCCAATAAGGGTACTACTATACAGGGCAACATGTTGTACTTTACAACATGCTCTGAAAATCTATATTATTGCAAATTGCCACTTCAATCTTCTAGACCGCAAGAGGGACTAAATGAGGCTGACATGGAACCCAACATTCCAGTGTGATACTTTGCAAAAATAAGACCAACCCACAATGGCATTATTGTACATTCCCATATGTACATATATATTCATCACATTCAGTTCTTTAGGAGCACCTAAACAGTGGGAACATTAGAAATGATAAAGTTATCTTTACATAGAGTCTATTACTTCTAGTTGTATGTTCTCTCCAGTATGGTCCTGCAACCAGGCCAACTCCCTTATGCAGCCTGTTGGTTTAATTATGTGTGCCGGACGGAAGAAGGTTTGAAGCGGTGGGGATTCTGGGAAAAGAACAGAGTAAAGATCCGGTTGACAGCCTTTAGAAAGTCACCGGTTCTGCCACTGGGGTACAGGCATACAAATAGTTAGGATTAGGAGAAAGTAAGGGAAGGATTGGGAATAGTAACATGGAGCAGCTGTCTAAATCTGAAAATAGATTTTTTAAAGATCTAATGGCACTCCCTGGCCAAACTCCGACCACTTCTACTATGGGCTCGGTTATGGTGAGTGCCGGAGTTAAAAAAGTATGCGGAAGGTCTGTCGGAAGTGATGTCTATGATGGGATGGCATAAAATTAAGTGGCTCAAAGATGTTAAATCCCTTTTATGTGATCTGGGTCTCCGTGAGGCATGGGAGAACCAATCTGCCCCACCGAAAGCAGTATTAAAGAAGCTTTACTGGAGCTGGGTATCTAACAAATGTAACTCTGATCCCAAATTAGGAAGAATAACCAATGACTTTTTGAGGATCAAGGATGTAACATTTAGTGAGCCTTATCTTGATATTATCCACAAGTTCTCTGATAGGGTGTTGTATTTCCAATCAGGATTGGTACATTACCAATACGGGAATTGACCGCCCGCTGGAAAGTCCCTTTCCAAACATGTCTTTCCTACCCCAATTGTCACACAGGAATAGAGTCAATGGCACACATTTTGTTTGCATGTCCGGCATACGAAGCACCTAGGAATTACTGGCTTAAGCCATTGTGTAGAGAGTTGGGTACTAGAGACCATTCTGTAGCGCTGGGCATTCTTAAATCTGACACTCGATTGTTGTATGTATGTGGACTGGCAACATTTTTGAGATGGGCCTGGTCCATCAGATCAAAAAGGCTCAGAGAAAATATTACGTTTCAGATTTTATTTGTATGTGTAAATAGCTTTTATTCTTTTGTAATGTGATTAATTTTGATGTGTTAACAAAAAGTGTTGATTTTATGTTCATGCTTTTAAGATATGTTTTTATCGAAATAAAGCCTTTTTCATACTCATACTCATACTAGTATTTCCGGAAAAGAAAATGGTAGAAAAGAACTAAAATATTTAAATACACACTGACTTGAAATGATCCTGTAAAATAAAAATGTTATCAACATTGATTTGTGAAAATAGTCATATACATTTCATAAAGACTTTTATGTAAGTTTCAGCAAAAGAGGGAGTTTGATTGTTCCTCATTCAACTTCTCCCCCACCTTATACCTGCCATATTTATTATCATGGAACCAAAGAAGATACGTTTTTTTCCCAACGCTCCACCTGCTACTAATGCAAAAACAGAAAAAAATGTTTTGGGCGTAGCTAATATTTATTTTTCTTTAATACAAAATAATGTACAGATTTGTTTTACAAAGTCGCTGAATTTATGAAAAATAATGCGGAACAGGCACTCCCTGAAAATCAGTGAGTTGTTTTCAAGCCAGCAATCCCCTATCCTTCACCCAGTGAAGGAGGAATGCACCTGAGGCATGGGACAGTGTTACTGTGTCAAGATACCCCAGGTCTTTTTCAGGCTTCTGGACACTAGCTTGTGCTACTGATGCTTAATAATTAACATGACCACTTTCTGAAAGCAAGACCAAGATTTGTTTTGTTAATATTCAAAGGTTTTCCAAAGTGAGCATACAGCATATATCACTCACTTTTCATCCGCATTAATTAGCAATTAAACAGCAAAATCAATATCCAAACCAGTCACGGTTAATTTTATACATTACAATGGTTACAACTAAGTATGGGCGTAAAATCCGTTTTCGGGTGAATTTGCGGATTTTTGGCAATTTCGCGGTCCGCAAATCACGCGAATTTGCCCAAAAATCTGCAAATTCGCAAGCTGCAAATTATTTTGCTTGCTCGCGCTTGAAAAATACAATATCACGCGCACAGCGTTGACTTATCGTGACTCTGAGTCCGCCGAGTTGTTTTTCTCCCGGTTTGCGTGTGCTGCGCCATTTTGGATCTTGCTGCGTGATCGCGCGTGAGTTTTTGACCGCAATTACGTCATCGCGGTTTGCCATCTTGCACAGCGAGAGTTTGACAACGCGAGTACGTCATAAGAGCCCGCGATCACGCATCGCGGGAGTAAACAATGCCGAACACGTAGATGCGGCGCGCAGCTGACATCCGGCGGGAGATTTGAACAGCTCGCTTTCCCGAAATTGCAAAAATTGCAATTCTGCACAAGAAATCCACCGCAGGCAGCATAAACCTTCTGAAAATCATGATTTTGATCAGAATAACTCAGATTGAGATTTGGCTGCACTTTAATGTGGAGCCATTTTGAAGCCAGGCAGTGTGCACAGGCCTGCACCCAGGTTGCCTTGCTTTCATCCATTAGGCCCAGGAGTACTCAGTGGTGCATGGACCAAGTCTTTCAGTGCGGTGTCTTGAATTTAAACATCATTGAGGGCATGGATGGCATTGGACTGTGGTGATTTGTGTGTGTTGTTTTACTTTTTGGGGGTGGTGTTGGGGCCTGGCCATGTGTGTGGGGGCCATTTTGAGGCCTGGTCCAGGCAGGGCCTGGCCATGTGGTTGGGCTCAAGGGGCCATTTTGAAGCCAGGCAGTGTGCTCAGGCCTGCACCCAGGTTGCCTTGCTTTCATCCATTAGGCCCAGGGGTACTCAGTGGTGCATGGACCAAGTCTTTCTGTGGGGTGCCTTGAATTTAAACATCATTGAGGGCATGGATGGCATTGGATTCTGGTGATGTTTGTGTGTTTTTTGACTTTTTAGGGTGTTTAAATGATGTTCCTCTGGCTTCCATTGTTTTTAGGTGCACAAGAGAACCACCAGTGCCAGGACGAAGTCCTGCAGCGGTGTGTGCAGCACAACGTCACGTGGCGTCACGTGTGGCCACAGACAAGACAACTCTGCAACTCGTGCAACTGCGGCCTGCTGTTCTGACATCTGAAGAAGATGGCCCCAAAGAAAGGTGGCCGTAGCGCCTCAGCAAAAAAAGTTGCCAGTGCCACTGCCCGTAAGAAGGAGCAGAAGAAGCAAGTGGCACCTCCTACCAAGGAGACTGGTGTGCCCACTGATACCTTTTTTGGGAGAAAAAAAACTACGCCTGCAGCAGCCGCGGTGTCCGCCGGGGACCAAGCTGGAAGCAGCACCTCCGCCTCATTGGGCTCAGTGCCACCACGCCAAGTTAGGTCCAAGACCATGAGTGCTGCTGAGGCAGCCACTTTACTTTCTCAATCACCATCGACCAGTGATGTTGTCTCATCACAAGAAAGTACCATCCAATCAACGCTGGGTGTAACTCAGCTGGCGAGTGTTCAACAATCACAGCTGCAACGACAACCACAAGTGCAACTAGTACAAGCGCAAGTACATGGGCAAGGAGAGGCGCAAGTACATGGGCAAGGAGAGGCGCAAGTACATGGGCAAGGAGAGGCGCAAGTACATGGGCAAGGAGAGGCGCAAGTACATGGGAAAGGAGAGGCGCAAGTACATGCAAAAGGAGAGGCGCAAGTAGAGGTGCATGGAGAGGTGCAACTAGAGGTTCATGGAGCGGCACAACTGCCTACAACGCTTGTTCCTCCAGAAGTAGGGGCACATCAGGAAATTGATATGCAAGTGGAGGTATCATCCGAGGAAGCCACTCCTCCTGAGGATGATCCATTGTCTTCCAGATCCCCAGCAAGAAAAAGGTCAAGGAGGGCTGCTACTACTACTACTACAAGTTCTTCTTCAAGCCCCCTTCATTCTGATGACCTTGATCGTGATTGGAACCCAGCAATGCAGTCTGACAGTGAGGCATGCCATGAGCCGACAAAGGTAGCTAAGCCTAAAAGGAAGGTTCCCACAAGGCTTCGACTTATGGGTGATGACGACGAACAAGAAGTGGTGTCTTCTGCTGCTGATGAACAGTCTGACGACGACCCAGTCATCACAGACGTCACTCCAGCCCCAGCGGGCATGCAGCAGACTGACATTTTCACCCTATCCCGAATGGCTGCTGAGCGGGATGATCATGTGGGCGGCGTGGCACTGGAACCACCACCAACTCAGTTAACTACAACATCAACACGACCTAGAGCTTCCATCTTTTTTAGTCAGAAGGGCCAGCAGGAACCTCCATCCAGCTCGACCTCCATTACCTCAAGTAGTGGTGCTGTAAGTGAACAACAAACGAATTCAGCCACGCCCATCCTCCACTTCATCTGGCATTGAAAGTCAAAGTAGCACCTCCACCACCAGCAGACATTTCCAGTCCCCAGTTTGGGACTTCTTTACTGTTAGCCAAAAGGCGGAAAACATGGTTGTTTGTTCGATTTGTAAAGAATCAGTTAGTCGGGGTAAGCTTGGTACCAACTATGGTACCGGAGGCCAGAGAGGTCATCTCAAAAAACACCACCCTATCCAGTGTTATGCGCACCAACGTAAGATCCAGGAAGTCCAAAGTAGAACTGATCCAAATGTATCCATTCACATTGCATCTGATGCTGACGAGGGGCTGATTATGCAGGGGGGGAGTCAAGAACCGACCGACATTTTTTCTGATACACCCAGTACCCCTTGCAGCAGCACTGCAGTGGTAGCGCCCACACCCTCTACCCCTGCAACATGTGAGGCACACTAAGAGTCTGGGACAGACACCAATGCAAAAAACTAAATCAATGAGCCTAACTGGTGTGAAGTCTGCATCATCATCATCATCATCATCATCATCACCTAAAACGGTCCAGCCCACCATTAGCAGCATGTTTTGGTCGGATGCGCCATTTGAACGCAACCACCCAACGGTACGTCTGTATAACGCAAACCTGGCTAAAATGCTAGCACTGGACCTTCTCCCTTTCTCTTTCGTGGAAGGGGTGGGTTTTCTTGAATTTGTGGCAACCGTCTGCCCTAAATGGAAGGTTCCTAGCGGTCCTATTTTGCCAGGGTTGCTGTTCCAGCACTACATCAAGATGTGCTGGAGGTGATTGGGGCAGCTTTGCAGAAGAGTGCTGTTCACACTATTCACTTGACAACAGACATGTGGACAAGTTGCCAAGCACTTGATTACATGTGCATCACTGCACACTGGGTCTCTTTTGCAGGGGTCAACGAACAGTTAAAACAAGCAGGTGTTGACACAGGCACAGTTTTTCAAGCTACTTGCAAACATGCAACAGTAGGCATGTTTGCCATGGAGAAATCTCACACTGCACCTAACCTTTTGGAGGAGTTTAACAGGAAGGTCAATGAATGGCTGCATCCAAGACATCGCATAGTTGGTTATGTTTCCACGGATAATGGCAGTAATATAGTTAGGGCCATGTCTGATGGTGGATATTTCAGAGTACCGTGTTTGGCGCACAGTATTAACATCGTGGTGCAAGAATTCTTGAAAAAAGAAGACCCAGTCATCAAATTACTGACCATCTGCCGAAGAATCTGCACACATTTCAGCCATTCTTTTAAGGCCCGGAAGCAGCTGAGGAGCATTCAACATGAACGTAAACTGCCAGTCAAAGGACCAATCCAGGAGGTGGCAACACGTTGGAACTCAACCTTTTACATGCTTGAGCGTCTGTCTGAGCAGTGGGAGGTAATAAATGAGTATGTCTATAAACTGGGTTCTACTCAGAAAGAGATGAGGCTAGAGTTGGAGGAATGGAAGCTCATTGCAAGCCTGACAGACATGCTTCGTCCTTTTGAGATCTTCAGGCGTGCAGTCAGCAGGGAGGACTGTTCTTTGGGCAAAGCTATCCCATTGTTGCGCATGCTAGAGCACCAACTGAAGGACGTGTCTTCAACGTTCAGAGATGATGCTAAAAAGCGAGAAGCATATGATTTGGCGGAGAAGTTATTAAGGCGCCTACTTCACAATGAAAGGCTTAAAAACATACATACACAACAACATTACATTTGTGCCACTATTCTGGATCCACGATACAAAAAGGCAGTGGCTAGCAAAGCATTCATTCCTTTTGATGAAGCAGATATTTCAAAGTACAAACATTGGCTAGCTGCGTCAGCCACTCGGTTCGAAAAAGAGCAGCAGAACCGTCAAGGAGGCAGCACAAGTACAACTGAATCAGCAGGCCATCCGGCGTTCCACTTCTGAATCCATGGCCGAAGGGAGTCACTTTCCCTCACAGCCGTTAACGACACCAGCAACCGTATCATCATCCTCACCTGCACCAGGCCCCAAAAAAATATTGTCGGAAGCGGATTGGCTAACTCCGCAAGGGTTTACTCGGCCCACTGCTGCAAAGACCACAGATGGTACGCAAAGTGGAGCAACCCTGGAGAACCTTGAGTCGATGTTGCAGGCCTATCTGGATGACCCAACAGAGGTCTGTCTTAATGAGAACCCATTGCTGTATTGGTATCGGAAAAGGCCTCGTTGGCGACTGATCACCAACCTGTCTCTAAATTATTTGTCTTGCCCACTCGCAAGTGTGTCTTCTGAACGTGTTTTCAGTGCTGCTGGTGCCATTGTAACTTCAAAAAGGACCCGCCTCTCGCCCAAAAATGTAAAGAGGTTAACAATAATCAAGATGAATCAGCACTTCATACCACCTGATTACAAAATACGTGAATGCACGCAGGAAGAAGAGGACACCGACGTAGGTGACACCGACGTAGGTGACACCAACGGAAGTTCTTCTCTGTTACCTGACCTACTCCCGTCTCAATTCATAGACTTTGAGGACGAGCTCTACTTCCCTGACACCGAGGCCTGAAAATTACTTCCTTTTTTTTCGTCCTTATTCACTTTTATTCCTGTGTGTCTTTCTTTGTTTTGCAACTTTTACCACAACAAAACTCTAATCACCTAATCACAACAAGTCCATCATCAGTACTGTCTTCACCTTATTTTCCTTATTGATTTGAAGGTGCCGCAGTCTGCATTCCTGAGGTTCACAAGTTCACAACTCAATCATGCTCCTCTTTCCTCCTCCTCCAGACTCCCCCTATCCATTTCCCTCAAGGCAGATGGATGGATTATGGAGAATAAAGAAACTTTGTCTTCGTAGACGAGTCCCCTCAAGTGAGACTGAAATTACTGACTGACTACATGCTTGCTGATTGTTGACAGACTTACTTCTGAAATTGACAGGAGAGGCTGCCCTGTGGGCCCTCACTTTCCGAAGAAGATGCGGACAAAAAGTAGAACAGGTAATGAATAATGAGAAGATGGCATGCAGTGGACAGCAATGGCTGTCTGTCTCTGTTGAAACCAATTGCTGTTTGTTTTTTGTGTTTTTTGTGAACAGCACAATTTGCCATGTTTTGAATATACCAGTATTGCAGGTTTTTGGGGGTGTTCTAGATTTGCGGTGCTGGGTCGCGGGGTCTTGGAGCACTGCTGGAAAGGTCTAATTTTGATTGCAAGTGGTTTGAAGAAAATCCATGGTGGAAAAGGGGGGTTATGGCCTAGCTGCAGAGCGCGTTTGGACAGAATTGAAGGAAGGCCGAAAATGTTCTAAGTGTGAGATTATGCATTTTTTCTTTTTGCCTGTTTGGGGGTCTTCTACTTTTTTGCGGGTGGGTTGGCGGCTTTTGGGGCATTGCTGGGAAGGTCTAATATCGGAATCAAGTGGTTTGGGCAAAATCCATGGTGAAAAAGTTTTTCCGTTTTTGCTCACTTGCCTGTTTTTGGGGGCTGTTTGGGGGTGGGTTTGGGGGTCTGGGAGCACTGCTGGCACAGTCTAATTTTGATTGCATTTGTTTTTAAGGAAATCCATGGTGGAAAAGGGGAGTTATGGCCTAGCTGCAGAGTGCGTTTGGACAGAATTGAAGGAAGGCCGAAAATATTCTAAGTATGAGATTTTCCATTATTGCTTTTTGCCTGTTGGGGGGGGTTCTGCTTTTTTGCGGGTGGGTTGGCAGGTCTTGGGGCATTGCTGGGAAGGTCTAATATCGAATCAAGTGGTTTGGACAAAATCCATGGTGACATTTTTTTTTCTGTTTTTGCTCACTTGCCTGTTTTTGTGGGGCTGTTTGGGGGGTTCTAGGTTTTGGGGTGGGTGTTGGTGGGTCTTTGAGCAATGCTGGGCATGTCTAATTTTGGTTGCAAGTGGTTTGAAGAAAATCCATGGTTGGAAAGGGGAGTTAGGGCCTATCTGCAGAGCGCGCATGGAGTGATTTGGGAACTAGGCCGAAAATATTCTAAGTATGAGATTTTCCATTTTTGCTTTTTGCCTGTTTGGGTGGGTTCTGCTTTTTTGCGGGTGGGTTGGCGGGTCTTGGGGCATTGCTGGGAAGGTCTAATATCGGAATCAAGTGGTTTGGACTAAATCCATGGTGAAACATTTTTTCAGTTTTTGCTCACTTGCCTGTTTTTGGGGGGCTGTTTGGGGGGGTTCCTGGTGTTTGGGGTGGGTTTTGGGGCCTGGGAGCACTGCTGGCACAGTCTAATTTTGATTGCATTTGTTTTTAAGTAAATCCATGGTGGAAAAGGGGAGTTATGGCCTAGCTGCAGAGCGCGTTTGGACAGAATTGAAAGAAGGCCGAAAATATTTTAAGTATGAGATTTTCCATTTTTGCTTTTTGCCTGTTTGGGGGGGTTCTGCTTTTTTGCGGGTGGGTTGGCGGGTATTGGGGTATTGCTGGGAAGGTCTAATATCGGAATCAAGTGGTTTGGACAAAATCCATGGTGAATTTTTTTTCCCGTTTTTGCTCACTTGCCTGTTTTTGTGGGGCTGTTTGTGGGGGTTCTACGTTTTTGGGGGGGGTTGGGGGGTCTTTGAGCAATGCTGTGCATGCCTAAATTTGGTTGCAAGTGGTTTGAAGAAAATCCATGCTTGGAAAGGGGAGTTAGGGCCTAGCTGCAAAGCGCGCATGGGTGATTTGGGAACTAGGCTGAAAATATTCTAAGTATGAGATTTTCCATTTTTGCTTTTTGCCTGTTTGGGGGGGTTCTGCATTTTTGTGGGTGGGTTGGCGGGTCTTGGGGCATTGCTGGGAAGGTCTAATATCGGAATCAAGTGGTTTGGACTAAATCCATGGTGAAACATTTTTTCAGTTTTTGCTCACTTGCCTGTTTTTGGGGGGCTGTTTGGGGGGTTCCTGGTGTTTGGGGGTGGGTTTTGGGGCCTGGGAGCACTGCTGGCACAGTCTAATTTTGATTGGATTTGTTTTTAAGTAAATCCATGGTGGAAAAGGGGAGTTATGGCCTAGCTGCAGAGCGCGTTTGGACAGAATTGAAAGAAGGCCGAAAATATTTTAAGTATGAGATTTTCCATTTTTGCTTTTTGCCTGTTTGGGGGGGTTCTGCTTTTTTGCGGGTGGGTTGGCGGGTATTGGGGTATTGCTGGGAAGGTCTAATATCGGAATCAAGTGGTTTGGACAAAATCCATGGTGAATTTTTTTTTCCGTTTTTGCTCACTTGCCTGTTTTTGTGGGGCTGTTTGTGGGGGTTCTACGTTTTTGGGGGGGTTGGGGGGTCTTTGAGCAATGCTGTGCATGCCTAAATTTGGTTGCAAGTGGTTTGAAGAAAATCCATGCTTGGAAAGGGGAATTAGGGCCTAGCTGCAGAGCGCGCATGGGTGATTTGGGAACTAGGCTGAAAATATTCTAAGTATGAGATTTTCCATTTTTGCTTTTTGCCTGTTTGGGGGGGTTCTGCTTTTTTGTGGGTGGGTTGGCGGGTCTTGGGGCATTGCTGGGAAGGTCTACTATCGGAATCAAGTGGTTTGGACTAAATCCATGGTGAATTTTGTTTTTTGTTTTTGCTCACTTGCCTGTTTTTGTGGGGCTGTTTGTGGGGGTTCTAGGTTTTTGAGGGGGTTGGGGGGTCTTGGAGCAATGCTGTGCATGCCTAATTTTGGTTGCAAGTGGTTTGAAGAAAATCCATGGTTGGAAAGGGGAGTTAGAGCCTACCTGCAGAGCGCACATGGAGTGATTTGGGAACTAGGCCGAAAATATTCTAAGTATGAGATTTTCCATTTTTGCTTTTTGCCTGTTTGGGGGGGTTCTGCTTTTTTGCGGGTGGGTTGGCGGGTATTGGGGCATTGCTGGGAAGGTCTAATATCGGAATCAAGTGGTTTGGACAAAATCCATGGTGAATTTTTTTTTTCCGTTTTTGCTCACTTGCCTGTTTTTGTGGGGCTGTTTGTGGGGGTTCTAGGTTTTTGGGGGGGTTGGGGGGTCTTTGAGCAATGCTGTGCATGCCTAAATTTGGTTGCAAGTGGTTTGAAGAAAATCCATGTTTGGAAAGGGGAGTTAGGGCCTAGCTGCAGAACGTGCATGAGTGATTTGAGAACTAGGTCGAAAATATTCTAAGTATGAGATTTTCCATTTTTGCTTTTTGCCTGTTTGGGGGGGTTCTGCTTTTTTGCGGGTGGGTTGGCGGGTCTTGGGGCATTTCTGGGAAGGTCTACTATCGGAATCAAGTGGTTTGGACTAAATCCATGGTGAATTTTTTTTCCGTTTTTGCTCACTTGCCTGTTTTTGGGGGGCTGTTTGGGGGGGGTTTCTGGTGTTTGGGGGGGTTGGGGGGTCTTTGAGCAATGCTGGGCATGCCTAATTTTGGTTGCGATTGGTTTGAAGAAAATCCATGGTTGGAAAGGGGAGTTAGGGCCTATCTGCAGAGCGCGCATGGAGTGATTTGGGAACTAGGCCTACATTTTTCTAAGTATGAGATTTTCCATTTTTGCTTTTTGCCTGTTTGGGGGGGGTTCTGCTTTTTTGCGGGTGGGTTGGCGGGTCTTGGGGCATTGCTGGGAAGGTCTAACATCGGAATCAAGTGGTTTGGACTAAATCCATGGTGAAAAAGGGGGGGTAGGGCCTAGGGTTAGAGTGAGGGTTAGGGTTAGTGTTAGGGTTCTGAAATCGCTGTTTACACTTTACACATAGCTTGAGGGGAAAGATCCGCAAATTTCGCCCACACTTATTTATCCTTGAAAAGGAGACTCAGAGTACCCACTTTCGAAATGATGCTTGTATGTTTTGTAATACTGTCGACTCTGAAACTGAAAGTGTTATTTTTGCACTACACAGCGTACCTTATATTTCTTTCTCCGTGGTGTTTTAATATCACTTCCTGTTTTCCCATCAACAATTACAGGCCGGCATTTACCCTGTGCAATGACAAAAAGGATGACCTCAGGCTTAGCGATCCGCAATTCAGCATCCGCCAGGCAGGCAGTGGACAAGGTGTCTTCTGGTCCCCAACATTGATCGGCGGAGCGTCAGATGGAATGGAGGAGTACCACGAAAGAGGAATGGCTGGATGCATGCAACTTCCCAAATTCAACAGGACAACTACAACAACATACAGTTACAGTATCCATCTTCATTTCGACTTCTCTTTTAAGTAATGTTATTGCTGTGAACTACTGTGAGTGTGACACTGTGCATTTGTTTGCTCTCTGCTTCAATTCATCCCTCCAGCGATTGTATACTTTTTTCTTTGCTATTTTTTAAACTAATTTAATGTACGAAGGGGTTCTTCTCTGTGAGGGCAGATAGGCAAGTGAAATTGCATAATTACTGCAGCCCTGTACTGTCACATTGTTGTTTCTTCATAGTACATTGTAGAAAGTACTACTTACATTACAAAAACCTATCCATTTAGCAAACAACTTCATGCATGCAGTAGTGCATGCACTTCCTTTATGTCCCTTAAAAGATTTATGAATAGCTTTGTATCCAAAGATTTGTTTATCTTCATTTGTTGTTTATCCGTGCTGTGTTTTTTTTCCTCTCTCCACAAAACTTTACCCACAAACCCCATTCCCATCCAAGTTTCAAACCCTAACCCTCTTCCCCCAGGCTGTGTGGTTTTCATTGAGGTGTGAGTAAATTACAACAATAATTCCACACACTTGCTGGGGAGGATAAGGTGCAATCAACCTCCTCAACTCAATTTTAAGGCAGCTAGATGAATCCTAGGATATTGTAATTCTGGGTAAAAAAACAACAATGAGTATTTTAAAATAAATTCGGAATTTCATGCCCACCATCGATTGGAACCATCGTCAACATCATCCTCCTACATGTCAAGAAGACTTGTTGTGTTACGCTGCTGTGTCACTGTTCTTGTTGTAGCCATAATCATCCATGCAATTCTTTTTTCCCCATACTTATCTTCAGCATTGCTTAGGCTATTGTTCCTTCTAATACTCCTCTCAGGCCACTCAATGTCTCATTTTTTTACTTTGTTTTTCATATGCTGCTACTGCTAGTGTGGTACCATTCCTACTACTAACACCCCAACAACGGAATTTCGGTCCGGGATGGTGTAATCGCCATTTGCCATGCAGCCAGCGCTGTGCCTAGCTCTATTCTCAAACACGAATCACAGGTAAGATAAGCATTTTGGGGAGGTAGAAAGATGGGCTAGGATGCGGAGGAGAGACTGATAGTAGTACAAGTAAAGTACTAGTAGGCCAATTGAATTCACTAACTCTGTTAGTGGCACTTTTGAAAATTTTTGGACGTTTTAGATAATTCATGCTGGTAGTTTGTGGAAAACCAAACGTGCCGTAACTCCCGCCCACCACCCCACAAAATAAGATCAAAGCGCACACTATGTTGAAGTATGTAAAATGAATAATGATGTATTTCCCCTAACAAAAATAAACTAGTCCCACCCCTCCCTAACCCAAACAATTGTCCATTTCAAGTAGTCCAAAAATAAATAATCCCCAACTCCCGATTCCCACCCAACAGTCTTTAAAAAAGGGGCAAGGGACACAGTCACTTCCGGCGGTGTTTGGGCAGGCGGTCCTTGCGGAGGTCCCGGAGCTGTTTTTCAAGGTCGTCCACCTTGCGCTCCAGGTAGTCCACTCTTAGGCTTAGGCGGCGCATGCGTGCCTTCCAGGCTCTGAGGGGGCCAGCTGCTGATGGTCTTGCAGCTGAGCGGCAGCGGGGGGCTGTCCGAGCACGGCGCACTGCTGGATGAGGTTTTTGATGTTCCCTCCTCGTTTTCCCGAGCCCACAGCCGGCAATATTCAACTCGAATGGCCTCCATCTTCTGGGCCCTGGCCCGGGCAGCCATCTCCCCTCTGGTGAGCTTTTTGGAAGCATCTATATACTCTTTAACAATAACACAAAATAATTCAACAGAAAGTTGTCTGACAGTAACACTAGCAATTTGCAAGCACAGTATAACATTTTGGCATGTATCTTTCAGCCGTCTTTCTAGGCCTGTAACAGTGGGAGTTTCAGGAATTCTACTACCAGGCAGCACTATGGACTCAATACATAGTCAGAGAGTACACCAGTATTCGTCTTTTTTTCTCTACTTTTGCAAAAGAAATTACTTGTACGTGAACTTGTGGTAGCCGGCATAATGCAAGCTCAGTCAGCTTGCACCCAAGAAAAAGAGACACAAGCCATGATGACGCAGACTTGCATGCATTACTTTAAGCAGAAAATGCAGGTGGGGATAGGGAAGCTCTTACTTTTGTATAGGGGTGGCACTGGCCATACTCGGTTACATCAAGGGCTACTGCTCAATGTAATTTATATTTCGCACTGCCCCCCCCCCTGGGCCTTCAGTACTACAAAAAGAAAATGAAGATTATTCATTTCTGATCATGTCTCCAGCCGATCACATGATCTCTTTGCTTATGTGATGCATGACTTTAGGTGCTTTATTCTGATAGATTGAGTGAACAACAGCGATAGTCCACCCATGATTAACACAGCAGAAAGAAAATTATGAACATAGGGAGTGAGTGTGGTAACCATAATTGCCGGCGGAAGGGACTTGACTTGATATAATTGTCAACTATACAATACATACACAATATATGCTGTGCTTGCAAAGTAAACTACTGTACTTTTACTTTAGGCAAGAGAGAGTTTCAGAACAATCACAACTTGTGGTATTTGGATTTCCTCTGCTTTGCTACTCTGGCACGGACATGCTGTTCTAACAAAGTAACACTCTTCATGCACTGAGCGTCTGCTCTACATACACCTCTGCTATGTATGAGGAAGAAGATACCATCCAGGCTTCCAAAGTAAACGTCTATCATTCTTCTTAATGTCTCAACTGTAACAACTTTACTTTTTCTCAACAACCAAATAACACCCTTTTCATTTTATTTGGTAAACCACCGTCTTGACTTGCATTTGAGTTTCACCCAAATGATATATTGCAATGCACACCAAACATGAATTTTCTGATTGACCCACACAGGCAGTCATTTTTTCTTTCTCCTCCAACCATCCTTGCTTCAAGCAGCCATGCATCTGATTCCTTCCTATCAGCCACCTCTGCCTGCATTCAAAAACACGTATCATTCTTTAGTCATAAATGTTACGACTCGCTCGTCCTTCCATTGACCCTAAGTTCTTTCCCTTTTCGTTCATCACATCCCTCAAGTTCATCTGATATGACTTGTCTTCACGATAAAAGTTTCCCAGCTGATTTGAAGTCAAATAGAGGGGGCCATTGCTTACTGGAGAACTACCGCCGCTAATGCTATTGCTAAGTCAAGGGTGACTGTCTGCTCCGTGATTGGCTAAAAAAAATGTAGTTCTAAATCAGTAACTGTTCTTAACAGTACAGTGTACTTGTAGTAGTGTACTTTCTACTGTATAGTACATCATACACTCCTTTGCAAGCCTACTCTAAAATATCAATAAGTAAGGAGTATAATAATAACTTACCACCGTCCGCCGCTGCTGAGCCATCCCCCTCAGCTCCTCCTGGTGGCGCCGCCGCTTGAGTGGACCCCTCCGCGTTGCTGGCCACGGCACAGGTGGTGGCAAGTGCTGCATCAGATGTTGTGACGCCTAGAAAAAACATGTCATATTTTTAGATGCCATACACCACCCCCTACTTCGTCTCATAATGGAAGAGAAAATGTTAAACAATTTTTAATTATTGGGAGTGAAAAGAAGTCACGGTTTTGGGGAGGGTGTTAACTTATATGCTTAGCCATAACATGCAACTCTTTTTGGCACAACTGATGAATGCTTGCTCTTTAACGTGCAACATTTTTATAATTACAGACAGAACCAACTACTCCTCATCACCACCAGGAGGACTTGAAGTTCCATCAAGGTGAGGGCTCCCGAGTCCCGCACAGTTACTTCTGACTGAGGTATGTGGAAAGTCGAACTGCACCTATCATCAACAATGTCCTACTTCTCTTGTCCATACTTCTTTATGTGCAGAATAGTCCCTGAAACACTAGAGGTATGGTATGTGCTACTATCAAATCAAAAAGACAACTACAAGCTTATTCTTGGTGGACATTGACATTTTGTTGTTGGAAATTGTCAAAACACTAACAGTAAGAAGACTGGAATAGACAGCAAGGGCAACCCAGAGGACTGCACTGAGTGCCTCTAGAGCTATTGCTGGATCAGAGTTTTGTTTAACACCGTTTGCCGACTAGGCAAGCTTAGCTACCTACACAGACCGACTCATAAATAATAGTAAATAGTAGTAGCACAGAGAGTGATGGTAGAGAGGCAGGATAAGAATGTAGAAACAGTGTACAAGGAGATCAAAGACTATTGTGTAAAAAAAAGAGTTAGGGAAGTATAATTATATTAACAACAGAACTACTTACTGGGGCCAGCAGAAGAGCCTGCAGTGGACCATTCCTCCTGCCCACTCTGTTCCGCCGGAGTCTGGGGTGGTGCTGTCCTCTTGCCCCTGGGAGGTGCTGATGATCATGAAATAAACACAAACATGAATGATTGTTTTTTGGAAATATTTGATTTCTTTGACCACAATCCTAAATTATCTCGGGGAAACAAATTAGCAAGAATTGCGCTACATGTATTGACCTATCTGATCTGGTCAACTAGGAGGATACTAGTACAGTATTGCTGGATCCGCAGACCGTCTACTTGGAAAGTTATGTAAATCACTAACTAAACCAACAACAAAAAGGTTCTACTACGACTGCCAGCACTTAGCAGCACGCAACGTGACAGACATAGTCCGTCATCATGATTGCAGCGCACTAAAAAATGTCCTACTACTACTACTAATAACAAGTCATAATATACTCAACCTGAACCTATCAATCCATCACTATCTCTCTTCTTAGTGGCAGCAGGAATACAAAGGAAGGACTAGACTTGATTCTCTAGTCTCTCTAGCATTACGAAGTTCTGTAAAGTACTACACTCATACATATTCAGGCCAAATGAGCACAAAGTTGCAAACAAGTGAGCAAAGTAGCAACGCCACTGAGCAGGCGAGCACCTGCAATCACAGAAGCTATTTAAACGTTAATTTACCTGCAATGTAATCGAATTGGCAGCATTCTTGCTCTTCGGGAAAAACATATATCAGCAATATAACACAGAGCAGAAGAAAACAAAGTAGTTATTAAATAGCTACTCACCAAGGCCAGGGATCTCCACACCGAGCAGGTGGAGCAGGTCCTGCTCGCGGTCAAGGAGGTCCGACCACCGGTGCGTCGCTTGCTGGTAGGTGCGCCGGACCCCTGACTCCCTCCGCATGGCCCGGCACACCTTTTCCCACAGCTGGCGACGCTCCCGGAGGCCATACCCTGCCGCGAGCCTGCCCCCTGCTGCCACGGTCTTGGGGAGGTGGCGCTGCACATAAAAGATCGCTGCGGCCACCTCCACCGCGCTGAATGCCTCCCTGGCCATCACTTCCTCCCCTCGTAACCGCCCGCAAGGGAGCCGGGTACGGGGTGCGGGACCCTTCCCCTTCTCCTTCCCGGCTCCCTTTGCCATGGTCCTGTACATCAGAAAGAAAAAACGGAAAGAATAGGAAAAAAGTAAAGAACATTTTTTTTTTTAAAAGTAGCTTTAAAAGTAACAAAAAGTTGAAAAAAACACAAAATATAGATCTAGAAAAAAAGAGGGATAGATATAGAGTAGAAAAGATAAAAAAAGTCCAAAGAAACAAAGGATTGCACAGATGAAAGGAGGATTAGAAAGCATGCACAGAACCATAGCAATGAATGAAAAACAAGATGGCCGCGCCCATTGAGGACCGCGTGGGTAAGTTTGCGCGATATTTCCCCCGCGAGTATGCAAAAACACGCGCGAACTCGTAATAGCGCGCCGCACACAACGCGACACGGAAATACGCAATGCGCACAAGATGGCCACGCCCATGTATGACCGCATGGGCAACCTCGCGGTTGGTGTGCTGCAAGCGGTCCGCGAATAAGCAAAAAACCCCGCGAACACGCAAAAAAAATCCACAAATTCGCACAAATTCGCGAATTCTGCGGATCTCGAATTCGCTTTCACGCGATTTTGCGGACCGCGAATTCGCACATTTCGCCCATACTTAGTTACAACCCGTAAATTCACAAAAGATGGGCATTCCACTACTATGTGCCACCTTGATTCAATGTTTCAGTGTACTCGGCAGGGTGTGTCCCCTCGATGTGGAAGCCACAATATTGATGGGACAGAATAATGAGGTCAGAAGAACAAAAATGAAATATTGACCGGTAAGTATTCAGGCGGGAGACTACCGATTTCAAGACTAGTCTCGCGCCTTCTGATTCCTGCATGCAAAAATCCGATTCCTCTGCGGACTTCAGATGGCAGGGGCTGGTCTTGTGTGACTCGGATTATGCTCTGATAGTAATCTGCTCTTGCTTGCAAGTGCACACCATTTTTGTCATTCTTTCTCTGTCTCCTATAGAGATTTCTTTGTGCCCCTGGCTGGTTTGGAAAAAACGTATATTATAATTTCTGATATCCGATCATGCAGCAGCACACTTGCAAGTCCCATACATGCCAATAGACCCGATGAAGGCCACAATAGAAGTCAATGGTAGAAATACATTCCCCAGATTATTTTTTTCAAATCTTCCACTTTCCTCTTCCAATATGTTGGCGTGTTTGGATTTTCTATACCTAACTCCACATATATCTTCAAGGTATGCCGATGTGGCATTAAGAATAGTAAATCTATATGACCTTACCTTTCGATAATGTGTACATAAATATTCTATCCGCAATATTCTTGTACCACCATACGGTTGGTGTCAATATTCAGTAGTACAAACTTAATGCAGCTTGTGCCTTTGTAGAAAATGACAAGGTACAAAAATGGAAATCAATCAGTTGTGAAGGACGTTAGACCATTGAAAATAAAGAGAAGTTGTGGGGGTTATTTACATTTGGGAAGATGACCTGCCAGGCAGCCTCAGTGACAAAGGAAATGCCTCTGCCACCCTTGCAGAAAACTCTCTGCCCTTTTTCACAGATCCCGACTGTCTGGTGGGTGATTTCTGTGCTGTGACGGGAGCTGTTACAGCACTGATGGTTTGCCAAGCGGGCACCATGTTTAAAGCCCCTGCTTGGCAGACTTTTCTGTGTTGAGAAAGCCACCTCCCAAAGTGGGAGTCTGTTTCTCAATACAAAAAAATAAATGATGCTGATGAGCAGGGAATTTTCTACATTTTTCTTCCCTTGCCTGCCATGCTACACATTGGAAATGAGTAACATTTGTCCTGTCCTAAAAAGGCAGTACAGTCATCAATGCGACCTTCTTGAAGGAGATAATGTCTGAGCAGAAACAGAGACTGAGGGCCCGATGTAGGTAAATCCCATTTACCGATTTTGAAATACCGAATTTTACCGATTCGGTATTTCAAAATCGGTAAATGGGATGTAGGTCCCAACATCTGGATTCGTTACCGAATCCTTAACAATTCTTTAATTACCGATTTGGTAAATACCGAATCGGTAATGCCCATTCATTCCTATGGGCTTTGAAGCCCATAGGAATGATTAGGCATTACCGATTCGGTATTTACCGAATCGGTAATTAAAGAATTCACAAGGGTGCAGGGGGTGTCACTTTGACACCCTCTAGCACCCCCAAAACGGGCATGTGTGCAATGTGGCACACAGACATGCCCTAAGGGCACGTCTGTCTGTCACATGGCACATGTGTACATGCACAGATGTGCATGTACACAGGAATCGGTTTTTTACCATGGATTTGTATTCCATGGTAAAATACCGATTCTGTAAGCCGTGTGCTGATGGAACATAGGCTACCTACATTGCATTTTCGGTAATTTTACCGAATCGTTATCATTACCGAATTGGTAAATATTACCGAATCGGTAAATTTACCGATCCGGTAATGATAACGAATCGGTAAAATTACCGAAAATGTGCCCCTACATCTCGATAGCCCTTTACCGATCGGAAACGGCCGAAATTCGGTATTTTCGGCCGATTCCGATCGGTAAAGGGCTACCTACATCGGGCCCTGAGTAGAGTTTGTTCCAATGATAAGGGGCAGTGTAGGAAAAAGATCTACCCCCCTTATTTGAGGTCCGAAGGCAAGGGATAGTCAAAAGAGCCTTATCCGAAGCCCAAAGTCATCTTGCGGGTCGATATGGTTTTAAATGCATGGACAAGTAGGTGGAGCAGGATTTGTGAAGTGCATGATGTGTCAGACAGCAGAGTTTAAAAATTACCCGTTTTCTGATAGGCAGCCAATGAAGTTTCCAATGAATAGGGGAAGAGGGGGAACAAGAAGGAAGATTACAAATTAGTTTAGTGGCGGTGTTCTGTACCACCTGCAACTTGGTCAGCAAGGAGTAGTTTACTGATGTTAACAGAGCATTCCTGTAGTCCAGGTGGCTGATTATGAGAGCTTAGACAAGAGATTTCTAGCACTGTCGGGAAGCCAGGGGAGAGCCTTTTTTAGCAGCTTCATTGTGGTGAAGCAGGCGTTTATTTGGTCCTTCATGGAAAGAGATAGATCAAGCTTCATGCCAAGATTTTTTACAGACTGCTTGGGTGAAGGTGCTGAGCTGAGTTCAGGCGGCCACCAGTCAACCTACCAGACTTCAGACACTTTCCCAAAAAGCATAATCTCAGTCATGTTGCTGTTTAGTTGGAGATAGCTGCTAGACATCCAGCAGTGACTTCCCTCATACAATTAGCAAACTTGCTTTTCACTTTGTCTGGGCCGAAGGAAGTGAGAAGTTGGGTGTTGTCAGCATACAACACTATCTCCACACCGCAGGGTCTCCCGATCCGGGCAATTGGCGCCACATAGATATTTAAGAGGGCATGGCTTAAACACGAGCCCTGGGGCACACCCTTATGCAAGTGCATAAGACGTGACTTGAAAGGGTCCAAGCAGACCTTTTGTATTCGATTGGTAAGGAAGTTGCAGAGCCAATGCAGGGCTCTGCTGTGTAGCCCAGCTTCGTGAAGCTTGCAAATTAAGATGGAATGGGAGACTGTGTCAAATGCTGCCAACAGAGCCAGCAGCACCAGCATGATAGGGGTGCCTGTGTCAAGAGAGAGCGTGATATTATCAATCACAGCCAACAAAATGCTCTCTGTGCTACTAAGCCCGTTCAGCCTCTACTGTTGTAAACCTGTTGCTTCCCTGACTCAAACCGAGTGATGGAACAGCAAGCTTGAGGGGCAACCAGCAACTCATAAAAATATTGAAATAGTCAATTTATGCATAAGAAAAATACCACTCGCAGTAAGCGTCCTCAGACACGTTGTTCCGTTAGCATCAAAGACTCAAGTCTCCTAAGTGCTTTTTGGAGAACATGGAGATCTCTAAAACAATTCCTGTATAAACATTGCACATTAATCAAATTACTTTCAAGAAGCAACAAGCGGAATATGACCATGTTAGTCAAAATAAACCAGCATGACATAGATAGTACATAGATAGTACAAGCCAATTCCTCTAGCTTCACTGCAACTCCTACTGTAACGCACTGGAGTAACTTACTGCTTTTCTACTTCTTTTGTAATTTTCATGGTTTTTATTATTTGTCAGTATTCTTGTGATCATTATTATCTTATTACTGTGCTTATTATTGATTTGTTCTTTTCTTGAAAATTCCATAGAAACGATTCCATCACTTTCTTTTGGGCTCATACCTTTGCTGCTGCTGTTCCCGGCGGGGGGCATCTTCTTTCCATACCTCCCCTCAGCCGCCGCAAGCCTCATCCACGGCCGCCGAGGGGGGGGGTATACCGGCCCTTACAGACTCCTGAAAACTGCACTACCCAGGCGCCATAGTGGCGCGACACGCCGCCCACTGACATCTCGCGCCAGGAGGCGCTTGAAAAGCAGTCCAGCCCCGGTGGAGCGGGGGGCATCACTTTCTTTTGGGCTCATACCTGTGCTGCTGCTGTTCCCGGCAGGGGCATCTTCTTTCCATACCTCCCCTCAGCCGCCGCAAGCCTCATCCGTGGCCGCCGAGCGAGCGGGGGTATAGCGGCCCTTACAGACTCCTGAAAACTATACTACCCAGGCGCCATAGCGGCGCGACACGCCGCCCACTGACATCTCACGTCAGGAGGCGCGTGAAAAGCAGTCCAGCCCCGGTGGAGCGGGGGGAATCACTTTCTTTTGGGCTCATACCTTTGCTGCTGCTGTTCCCGGCTGGGGGCATCTTCTTTCCATACCTCCCCTCAGCCGCAGCAAGCCTCATCCGCGGCCGCCGAGCGAGGGGGGGTATACCAGCCCTTACAGACTCATGAAAACGACACTACCCAGGCGCCATAGCGGCGCGACACCACGCCCACTGACATCTCGCACCAGGAGGCGCTTGAAAAGCAGTCCAGCCCCCGCGTCGCGGGATCGCGCGCGGGTCAGTGCCCGGGGCTAAGCCCGGGCAAAGGGCGGGCCCTCTACGGCTCTCAGAGGCCAGAAGAGGACGGGACGGGACACCTCCCTTGAGCTATTACATCAATGAGATTGTCTTGTTGTCCTGCATTCAGCAAATCCAATCATGACTCGCAAGGGGGCTATCAAGAAAGAGAGGTTCACGTCCTGGGTCACAAGATCATGGTACAAGTATTATCAGAACATTTGAAAAACAACACTATCCCTGTGGGTCTACAGGTAAAAAATATTCCGGTTATTTTCACTACCGATAAAACTTATCTGAAAAGATTTGGAGGAGTGGGCACTAAATGTTCTGTAGATTGGATGGCCCTTTCTGTTGCGACGGCACTTAGACTATAT
The DNA here is from genome assembly GCF_964261635.1 of Lissotriton helveticus. Taxonomy (NCBI): domain Eukaryota; kingdom Metazoa; phylum Chordata; class Amphibia; order Caudata; family Salamandridae; genus Lissotriton; species Lissotriton helveticus. The sequence continues at coordinate 1,250,137,937 of NC_136059.1, read as the reverse complement.
GAAGAGGAACTCAGGGAAATAGAAGCTTTGGAACAAGAAATTGGAGGGGACCCTACCATCAAAGATTGTAAAAAACTGCTGGAAGCAGTCGAGAAAACTATCTCTGAGTTCACAGTGTACAACACCAATTTAAAAACTACTAAAGTTGGAAAAGACATTAAGAACTTCAAATTTGAAGAAGTCTACCCTTATTTAAAGGAAGCTTTTTATATTAACAACAATCCGAGGGGCATATTATCAAGGGGCTTTATCTCGCTTTTTTGGCTTTAAAAGCCAAGAAAGCGGAGATAAAATTATCTCCCTATTACCAAGCAGTCGCTAACACCAGTTAGCGACAGCTAATAGGAGATAGTGACCATCTTGGGCCCCGCTTTGCATGTCAGTGATATTTATCACTAATGACATGCAAAGTGGGCGTGTCAAGATGTTAGCAACTGAAAACAGTCGCTAACATCGCTATCTCCTATTACCAACTTTTGGAGATATTCGCGCTTAGCGCGAATATCTCCAAAAGCTCCAAAAGCTAACACTTGCCCAGGAGCAGTTCTTACCCATGTTATCCAATGGGAGGTGGATAACATGGCTAAGAGCATTTGCTCGATAATGCATGAATATCGCTGACTTTTCAGCGATATTCATGCATTGCGGCCGTTTTTTATCGCATTTGCGATAAACCTTGCTGATAGCAAGGTTTATCTGCGATAAAAATCGCCGATTTGCGTCGATAATTTTTGTCTCTAAACAAGTTAGAGACAAAAATTATCTCTATTGGTTGGTAATATGCCCCCGAGTTCTTTAAACCTACTGATAGAGCGCGCGAGGTCACCCAACCAATAATTTCGCCGCTTCCGGCTTCGGGCCCATATATTTCAATTCACCATATACATTGACCGGGTGACTTCACGGGCTGCTACCAATTTGTGTGAATTCCCTACTGTTATTCCTCAGCGTACCCGACTTACCATCCACCGACACGGGTACCTATGACCACAATGAATCAGGGAGCTAGCTGTAAAAGGAAAGGCAGCAAAATACAACTCAAAATGACATTCAATACTTTTGTAAAATGACCACGGACAACTGGAAGTTTTAAAGTCTTTATCTAAAGTTCGTTCTCAGTAAGCATTAGATTTACAAGAATAAGACAATCGATAATCAAGATAATGAAAAGTACATAACTATAGAGAAATAAAGTCAGGGTAATCATGGAAATGCTAATATGAGATGCAACAGGAAACGCTATGCATTTAGGGCAAAAGTTCTTTGGACAGGCTAAGAAAGGCCGTTCTAGACCATATCAGAAAATGACAAACTGCAATGCAAAATATGATTTCTAACAGGTAGGGTAACATGGGAACACGTTATGAAAATATGCAATGTCTTTATGTTTCAATAATTGCGGCAAAAGCATGGAAAAATCAACATATGCAAAGGTGTGTCTTTATTGAAGCAAAAGATAGAAAAATAGAAAGGTGCAAGTTTAAAGATTTTAGAGCAATATTTACCTAGACTGGTGTGGAAACCAAACCCTGGCCACGGGTCAGATAAGGACAGGAAACCCTCAAGGAAGGATACCCCTCAATGGACAGCAGGTGCAGAATGGACACCCAGGACAGGACAGGAAACCCTCAGATTAGTAATCAGGACAGGACCTCAGGACAGGAACCCCTCAGGACAGGACCGCACCCGCAGTTTGGAAGCAACGCCTGCGCTCCACCCTCTCTGCAGCTATCGATCAAGACCCCAAATGGGTCAGCGAACTCACAGCAAAGTGCTCCGCCAGCACTTTAAGGTTCACTAGAACCTTAGTCTATGGTCAATTTCGGACAGAGTACTCCGCAGTGCTCTGTATCTTCAGTCACCTATTGAGTGCGTTGGGTCAGTGACAGGTCAGCTAAACCAGACAAGTTGGACAATTTCCCTAGGTGAACCCAGGGTAGTTATACTGTTTTGGGGCAGTGTACCACCCCCCAATGTTGCAAAATGTCAGAATCCCTCAATTTGGATTGGTCCTAAGGTAGGATTTGGGTAACACACCAATCAGAACACACTATTTGGATGCCTACTTTGCATCTCTGGGTACCGCCTAGCGAGATTGGGGTTCTCATGAGAAAGTCCAGGGAAATACAATGACAAGTTTACATTGTTTCAGAATAGGGACACATGACTCCGTCCTGCTGAGTTCGCAGGTCAGTTTCTCAGGAGCATCTTGCCCATCCCTGCCAGCTGGCTGAGTTCCACCAGCCAAGGTTGACTTCTCCCCAGACAGACGGTCCTGCGCAGTAAGGACCTCCAAGATGGCTTTCGGCTCAGTCAGACCCCCATTTCCCGCGGTACATGAAAAGTAAGCGAGAACAAATTAATACAGAGAAATAACGATATGAAAACACATCATTGGGTTTGTACTTTCAACTTATCACTATAAAATATACTTATGCAGTCTAAATGTTAGCTACATATACACAGGCACAAGAGCAATGGCACGAGCAGTACCACGTTATTGCCAAAGCTATGTATTACGCATGCGCAACTATTTCCCTCCAAACCTGCAAACACGCCAGGACACGTGAGTGTGACTGACGCATGCGCAGAAGCTATCTCAAAGCAGCGGCCATTTTATGGACTCGAATTAATTGTATTAGAAATACACATATGCAAGCTTCATTTACCTCGTTTCAAACATGAAATAAAGGTTAGTAAGACGTACAAATTATTACTTGGTTACACATGAGCGAGGTTCATGAATACGGCAAGTCGCAAATGCGAAGCTTTGCTTCATCAATCCCCTCTTTGATGATATTTACTATCATCACAAAATAAATGGAACCAGATGCCAACTTCTCACACTTTATACAGCTCTATCTCTTCCAACAAGCGATTCAGCTTTTCCTTTTCATTTTTGGTAGGGTGAGAATTTTTCACCCTTTTGTATATCTGATTATTTATTTCCTCCAGTTCAAGCTCATCCACACTTCGTTTCACTCCTCTCGCATTCACTTGATGCTTTCTGGTGTGCTTACGGCATTTGCAACAGACAAATATGAAGAATAGGATGAGACCTATAATTCCAATTGGCATCAGTACCTTAAACAATAAGCTTTTACCTAAGCTAGCAAGCCAATGACCTACATTTGAGAGACCATCTACCAGTCTCTTCCAGGCACTGTCAACCTCGAGTGGTTTGAGTTCCTTTTCCAAATTAGTAATGTTTTTCACATATCTTTTGAGCTGCACACTTTTGTCCGGAATATAAGTGCAACAATGTTGCGCCTTCAACATCCGGCAGGCTCCGCCCTCTTTTGCTCATAAAGTGTCAAGAGCAAGTCTGTTCTGCAAAACCATTGATCTGATCGCAACCATTTCGGTATTGACCAGCAGAAATCCATGAGCTGTGTCAGTAGACAACACATCCACTATAGTGGACAATTTGCAAATTCTGTGAGTGTTCAGAACCACTCCCACTCCAGGTATCAGTGCACTGAAAATACTACCCATTATTTCACCTACGCTTTCTCTTTTACTACGCACTAAGCCATTAGTATTTTCACTGCTTCCAGCAACTCCATTCACATGGTATATTTTCGGGAAGACAATGCCAAAATAGCAGCTTCCATACCAGTGATCCGGCAATTTGAAATAAGCCTTGTCCCCACAAATATAATAAATTCCAGGAAACACAGGCTCTGACCCATTTTTGAAACCCCAACCTCCAATTACCTTGTAATTATGTTCGCATTCACTGGAACCAATGAAAATGTTATTATAATAGCTAGTCTTCTCGCGGTGAAGACATAGCTTGCCTTTCTTTTCAAAATCCAGCAACAGAGCAGGACCCGCCCCACCAGTTGAGGTGCCTTCCATGTTCTCTGCCCATCTTGGCCTTTTCTGTCTTTCGTCATCTGCCTTTCTTTGTATTTTTATTCTCCTTTTCTCTGCCATGTTCAGGAACATCTTTTCCTGCTCACGCAAAGAACAAGTCAAGTTATCTCTGTGTGCGTCACCTATGTCGATATTACCTATAGTCAGAAAGTATTCGCCCATATAGCGAGTAACGTCACTTTTGGTATGTACAGGATTCAGATACCCACGTATAGGAAGTTCAGAAAAGATCACGTCATTGTTAGAGTAATAGTACTGTAACGGTCCTCTTTTGTAAAATAAACTTGCTAAAATACTACAGGAGATTCCATATGTCAGGGGCAGGTGATGGTATGTCACGCCTTCAGCTACAGAGGTAGATAGCTTCATGCAGACATAGCAATCTTCAATTTCCATAGTCTCTACATAGTGTATTAACAAGTTTGCGAAAACATTTAAGTGTGTCCTGTTCTTAACTCCATGATAATGTAGTCCTCCCTCATCTGATGCTTCTAAGTCTTGTTTTGTTTGTTTCAGTGCTCTCTCATGTCTTGCTACAGTCTGTGTTGTCAGCTCCTCACTGTCAGTATTTACAATTTCAGTAGGGTAAATATTAGTATTTTTGCTCACTGCAAAGGGAATGAACACTGTTAGTCCTATCCAAACTAATATCAGTATAACTATACTACATACACATACCTTGCAGCATGTTTTGCGACAACTGCGACTAGGTCTACCATTCACGCTTGAATCAGACATTTTGGCTCAGAAGAAGTTTCTCGACCCCTCTTTGTGTCTTTACACAAGTAGCTTACTTTGTGCAAATTCACGGTGGCTCGTCTTCTTCTTCGGCAGAGTACTCAGGGACGGGTTCTCCGTCGCTTTCGTCAGTTATATCAAGATCTTCAAATTCTTCCAAAACGAACGTCCATTCAGGAGACTTGTACTTTTTGTTTTGTCTCTTTATTCGATCACTCCTTCTTTTGGAGGTACCTTCTTGTTGCTCTGCTATCCGAGCACTTCTTCTTTCTTCAGCACGTTTTTCTTCCACCGTTTTTATCCTTAGCCTCAATTTTTTGACAAATCCAGGCTCAATGTGCTTTCTTTTCTTAAGTCTTTTAGTTGGCACTTGGACTTCGTTTTCTTCTCTTGCCCTCTTGTTTTCATTAGTTTGTGGCAATTCTGTTTCAGTTTCTTCCCCTTCTATCTGACTAGTTCCAGGGCTAGCATCGATTTCTTCTGCCTGGTTACTAATCTGGCCTTGTTCAGGACAGTTTTGTGTTTGTTTTTCAAATGTCTCTGTTTCTGTTTCCTGAACACGTTCTTCTAATCCTATCTGATCCTGTTCAAGCACTTCGATCTCTGGACTTTCTTCTGCTCGAACTATTACGCTATGTCTAGTCTGTCCCTTCTCGACATCAGGAGTCAGTGGAGGAGTATCAATCACTTGTTCTGTCCCTGTCTGACCTTCTCCTTCCTCAGTTTTGATGTGAATCACAAGATCCTGAGGTTCTTCGCCTGTGCCTTGCTTTTCCTCTCTAGTCCACTCTCTACCTTCCCAAAGTCGCTCACTTGTTCTGATGGGGTCTTCGGTGAGATCAATCAATGGTATCCACTCCTCTGGCCATATGCTCGGCAGCTCGTCTTCAGCTACTTCTGGCTCAGCTTCTTGGACCCCTTCAGCAGGCTGGGCTCTTGGTAGTTCGTTATCAACTATTCCTGGGCCAACGTCTGCTGATCCCGCAGCTTGACTGGTACTGGGCTGTACGTCGTCAGCTACTTCTGGTCTGGCTCCTGCAGAGTCCTCTGCTGGACGCCCTTCTTCTTCAGGCTCTTCGTCTGGTAATACCTTATGGGTGTGGCTGGCGTGTATCCAATGTGGAACCCCTGCACACTTTACTGCTGTGGTTGTTACCAGGATCACCTGACGCTTCTCTCCCCACCTTGGCTCCAGGCAGCTCTTCCGAGTATGCTTCTTTATCTTGACCCAGTCCCCCGGGACCAGTTTGTGGAGAGGAGTCGTTGGATTGAGGATGGCGTCTTCTCCGATCTGGCGAGAGATAGAACGCACTTGGTCACCTAATCTCTTGCAGTATTCAAGCACCAAATCATCAGTAATACTCAACAGTTTGCTTCCTGGTACCCATGCTTGTCTCATCACTCTTCCCATCAGGATTTCATGGGGACTTAGGCCTGTCTTGCGGTCAGGAACACTTCGGAGTCCCATCAGGACCAAGGGCAGGGCCTTCACCCAGGTCATGCCAGATGCATCACACAGTTTTGTTAGTCTGTTTTTGATAGTTCCAAATTTTTTGCTCCACTATTCCAGAAGCCTCTGGACGGTACGCACAGTGAAGCTTTTGTGTTATTCCAAAGGCCTTACAGAGTTCGTCGATTACATCATTCTGAAAATGTCGGCCTCTATCTGATTCAATAGTGACTGGAACCACGAACCTAGGTATCAGTTCTTTCAGTAAACACTTGGCTACTGTCATTGCGTCATTTTGGGGAGTAGGGAAAGCTTCCACCCACTTCGAAAATAAACAGACCATGACAAGGACATATCGCTTCCCTTCACAACGTGGCATGGTGATGAAATCAACCTGTATTCTCACAAAGGGACCCCCTGACCTCCCAATTTTTCCCAGTTCCACCGCAGTTCTTTTGCCTGCGTTCATCCTTTGACATGGCAGGCACCTCTGGCAGAGGGACTCTGCTACTTTCCTGAACTTTTTACTGTACCAAGTCTGTTGGAACACTAGAATCATGGCGTCCCTACCAATGTGTGATCCTTCATGTATCAATGTCGCCATTGTGCCAAGTAAGTGTCTAGGTAACACAGGCATACCAGTTGGGCCCAAGATGACACCATCCACACGTCTTGGTCTACACCCATCTTCCTTCCACTTCTCTCTCTCTTGCCAAGGTGCCGCCTGCTGCCACTCTTTCACTTCATCCCATGTAGGCACTTCTTCAAACACTTGAAGTTGGCAGCTGGTTCCGGGCCCCCCTCGTTTTGGATTTATGATATATCAATCTCTGGCGCACCATTGGGCCACTCGATCAGCAAAATCATTTCCCAGTGATACAGTGTCAATGCCCTTCTTATGAGCAACACATTTTACCACTGCCAGTTCCTTTGGTAACTGGAGTGCCTCTAAAAGGTCTTGAACAACTTTTCCATTTCGAATAGGGGTACCTGATGAAGTCAGGAACTCCCTCTGTAGCCACAACTGGCCAAAGTCATGCACAACCCCATAACAGTACTGACTGTCAGTATACACTGTTATGCGTAGGTTTTTCCCAATTTTGCAAGCTTTTATCATAGCGATCAATTCGGCTACTTGTGCAGACCTTACGTCAAATAGATAACCTGCTTCTTCAATTTTGGTTAAGGAGACTACCGCATAGGCAGCACTCAGGCCTCCTTGCTCATGTCTTAGACATGAACCATCCACAAATAATTCCTTGTCATGCACAGGCAATGGTGTTTCTTTAATGTCTGGGCGTGGTTTGGTGCTGAATTCTGTTAAATAAATACAATTATGCTCATCATCCACCCCATCTTTCATATCCATTGAATCGGGGAGCAAAGTGGCGGGGTTCAGAATACTGCACCTGACAATGTTTACATTTGCAGCACCCACAAGAATCCTCTCGTATTTAGTCAGCCGACTAGGGGTGAGGTACTGAGTTTTCGTTCTGGTCAGTAAAATTACCACTCCATGTGGAACATACACAGTTACAGGATGTCCCATGACAATGGACTCACTCTGCTCTAAACTTGCGCAGGTAGCAGCTACTGCTTTCAGACATCCTGGTAATCCAGCAGCCACTGGATCCAGGGTGGCAGAGAAATATGCCACAGGCCTTCTGGTCGTGCCATGTTCTTGTGTCAGGACTGACAACCCGCAATTATTGCGAGTGTCACAGAATAGGGCAAATTCCTTGGAATAGTATGGCATTCCTAACGCAGGGGCTGTACACAGACAATCCCGTAGTTTCGTGAAGGCTGTTAAGCTTTCATCATCCCATTGTACAATATCCGGTGTTCCTCTCTTGGTCATTTTTATCAAGGGCCTAGCTAGGACTGCAAATCCCAGAATCCATTGCCTGCAGTATCCTATCACTCCCAGGAACATTCTGATCTCTTTCTGAGTACGGGGTAACTGCATCTTTTGAATTATTCACACTCTTTCTGACGTTACTTTCCTGACGCCTTTCTCTATCTGGTGCCCCAGATATTTCACTGATTTTGCACAGAACTGTAATTTGTCAGGGGCCACTTTATGTCCCTTCTCACTCAGGTGATTCAGTAGGGCAATGGTGTCAATCACACAATCCCTATGACTTTTAGACGCCACCAAGAGGTCGTCAATGTATTGCACTAGGACAGAGTTTCCAGGTAAGACCAAAGTTTCCAAACATTTTTTCAAGATCTGATTAAAGATAGAGGGGCTCTCTGTGTACCCTTGGGGGACCCTGTTCCAGACATACACGTGACCATTGAAGGCAAATGAGAAAAGAAATTTGCTATCTGGATGCAAGGGAATGGAAAAGAATGCATGACATAGGTCTATCACAGTGAACCACTCAGCATCCCAGGGAATCTGATACAGAATCACAGCTGGGTTCGGGACAATAGGGCAGCAGGGGACCACTATCTTTTTGACTTTTCGTAGGTCCTGCACTATTCTGTACTTGCCACTAGGCTTCTTGATGCCCATAATCGGTGAGTTACATGGGCTACTCATTACTTCCTGTATGATGTTTCCTTCTACCAATTTCTGTATTTTCAGAGTGACACCTGCTCTCACTTCTGCATTCATCCTGTAGGGTTTAGTATTGGGGTATACTGCATTGTCCTTGATTGCTATCTGTATGGGGTCCACGTTTTTCATTAACCCTACATCTTTCCCAGTAAAGTCCCATACTTCTGGCTTCACTGCTTCTTGGAGTTCTTTGGGCAAATCCTGCATAGTCATTCGTTTAATCTCTGAGTCAGGTCTGATTAACATTAATTTATAAATGCCATCTTCATCTGGGGTCTGAATTTCAACTCCCTTTGGTGTGCAAAAGATGGTACAGTTCATTTTGCACAGCAAATCACGTCCCAGTAAGTTCACCGGACTGGTGTCACAAACGACAAATCTATGCATTTCTTTAAAGTTTCCAATTGATATCTCCATTGGTTTGGTAACAGGAGTACTAATCAATTGATTAGATACACCCACTACTTGGATGGCTTCTCCCGAGAGGGGTAGGTTTGGAACGTCCACTGTTCTCACAGTAGAACGGGTAGCGCCAGTGTCCAACAGAAAAGTGACATCATTTCCGTCAACCTTTCCTTCAATGTATGGTCCGGACTGGTCTACCGGCAAGGAGGCGCCAAGTACGCACTCCTCGTCCTCCCCTCTCAGGCCCCGTCAGTACTGGTCATCACAAAGGAAGGTATCATTTAACAAATACTGCGAAGTTGCTGCATTTCTGTTCTCTTTGCTTTCCCAGACTTCTACCTCATCACCCTCTGTGGATTTTCCCTTATATACTTGCTTTGGAGCTCGGGGCACCTGAATCGTTTTTACCTGTGGTTGAGTCTTTCTTGGTCTTTCTTTCTGCGTCTGTGGAGTTAAATCAGGTGTTTTGGGGTTATCGTCAGGCAAATAAGGACACTCGTTTCGCCAGTGTCCAATTTCTCCGCACTGGTGACAGGGAAATTTCTTCATAGCCTCTTCTCTGCTCATTTTGGGCCGGGGCTTACCTCCTCCCCCACCCCCAGGACCTTGGTTCTGAGTGTTTTTGGTCATGTTACTCAATTGTTTTTCCTGCTGTTCTGCGAGCTTCACTTGAGCCCACATAACCTTCTCTTTGAGAGCCTTTTTCTTTTCTGCCATCTCGTCCTCGCAGTACTTTGCGTACCGCAGGACCTCGTCTACCTTTTTGGTATGCCAACAGATTTTATTATCCTTTATCCACTGACAAATTTCGGGTCTTAAACCGTTTACAAACCTGTAAATGAAATGCGTCATATCCTTCATCTCGATGTTATCTATACCACTGTATGTTTTAAACACCTGCAACAGCCTTTCATAATAGGAGTGCACTGTCTCGTCTCTTTCCTGCGTTGTTCTATCTATCCGGGTCCAATCAGTTTCCTTTGCGGGCACCTTATTTTACAAATGCTGAATTACTTGTTCGTATTTTTTCATCACTTCAATCGACGGCTCCCCTGTGTTAGAGTCCCTCAGGTACTCCTCACTAGGCCAGGCTATGGCTATTTTACACTCGGTCCATAGATCTACCGGGACCACAATATCGAAAAATCCATCCAGGTCTTTCTACAGGCATTTTTGCACCTTTACGAACCTTTCCACCTGCCGGTACCAGTCTACTGGCTTTTCGCGCAATTTCGGGAAATCGTTAGTAAAGGACACAATATCCTGTCTGGACCATGGAACGTGCACATACCTCCCACCTGGTACTTCACGCATGGGGCATAACTGTTCGGGCTTGTCTACTTCTCTCAAAGCGAACTCAGGGTTCGCTTGTCTGGATCGAGCCTCATCTTTCTTTCGTGCCCACCTGCTTTTCCATTTTTCCACGTCTCCCCATTTTTGCAAAATTACTAGCAACTCTTTAATCTGCAACTTTTTCCCTGACACATTCAAGTTCTCTAAATCTTTGTCTGAGAATTCAGCTCGGTATGGTTTTTGCAAGGGCTTGGATCTGGAAATATCTACCCCCATACTAGCTGCAGTGTCTGTCAGCTTTTCGTGGAGCACTCTGGTACTTCTGGTAAGGCTTTTACACATAAACAGCAACTCCTCTTCAGAGTAGGTATTTAATCTGTCTAATCCCACATTTCCTGCCATTAATTCCTCTATTTCTACCCTCAGTTTGTAGAGGTCTAAAGGTTTCGTTTGCGGAGTCTGTTTTTCTAATTCACGACTCCAATTTTCAATTTCTTCCGGAGTTACCAGAGAGACACTCCTAGTACCTGACGTTGATTCTAATTTAATTTCTTTCGCATTAAAAGGATTATGCCTCTTCTGCATTCCCTTCCCGGTCTGTTTGTTTGGCAGGCCCAAGAACACAACTTCGGACTCGCACTCACTGGACTGATCGTCTATCAGTAGGGGCTCCTGCCTTGGTGGGGCCATGATTGGGTTAATAACTGGAGGGTTTGGACTTCCCTGATTATTCCCATACAACGGAACCACTGGTCCGATTGTTACCGGAATGGTCAAAGCCTCAGGACTGGCATTTAACTGGGAGATTTTCTGAATTATTTCTGTTCTCTGTCTAGCTAGGGCCTCTTGCTCCCTTTCATCTAGTACTCTTCCTAATGTTCGGTCAGGTATTATCTGTGGGGTCAGGTGAGGGGTAAAACTCGGGGCAGTAGGATGCGTTTCACTTGGTCCTCCACCATAATTTGGTTTTGGGAACAAAGTTCCTGTGCCAAATGACCTGCGCTCTTCCCCATATGGAGGCTGTAAAAAGGGCATTCCTGAACTTAATGGTTTTTCTTCGTTTTCATAAAGAGGTCGGGGGAAAAAGACTCCTTTGCTGGAATACTTTTCCTCCGGGCTCACGGGCATTCGAGGATATATATCCCTTACCTCCGCGGGTCCGGGATTCTCAAAATAGGGCGGTATCTGACCACTTCCCCCCCCTACTTAGGGATCTGTCCTCCTCCTTAATAGGTGGCCGCTGGGGATTTTCTCCTCCACTGGAAGGTCGGGCTCCCTCATTATAAGGGGGCGGACTTCTCGTAAAGATGTCATCTAATAATTCATCGTCTGACTCCCCCAGGGCCCCCCAATGCTTACTCTTTTCTGTCTTTTTCTCTCCCGCAGAAGGGTTACATGCTGGCATCATGGGAAACAGACCCTCAACAATCATGCTCTGTCTCCACTGTTTCATCCTTTTATCCCTGGTCTCTTGTTTCAGCCTTGGGTACCACTTGGTCAGACCTTTGTCCATGCGGGGTTTCTCTCTTTCGAAAGCCTCAATCTCCCATTCCTCTAATGCCTCATACTGCGTTAGTCTCGGTCTGGGATGCAATTCATTCATTCGGGTTCTCAAATTAAATAAAATCCTACCATTGAAAGTACCGACTAACGGAAAAGCCAATATTCCGTCATCTTTTGTGTACTTTACCCAATTTTCCAACCACACACAGGTATTGTACCCTCGGTCAAACATCATGAACGAGGCGGGAGTATTGGGTGGTGGGACAATAACGCCCTCTCTGGATTTAATCGGTTTGTCCGTTTTGAAGTAATTCTTTACCTTATTTACAAGGGACATTTTTCTCTTAGATCCGTACATAATATCGTATCTATTGGCTTTCCACTGATCCCTTTCAAACCCTTGGTTTCTTGGATCGGGTCTAGTCTCTGGACTATACGAGTGCCACATACGATTTCTACGCTTAACTTTGTTTACAAAGTTACCTCCAATCAGAATGCGCCTTGCAATTCCGTGCGACCAATGGGGTGCACGTGTTCAAATAGTTTCGACCAATGGGTGCGCGGCCCCTTCGTGAGACAGTTCTCACTCTTCGGCGCTCACCCCTCCTTCACAATTCCAGCCCCGCTACCCGCCCGCTGTTTCTACCAATCCCAGCGCGGCACGGAGTGACGTCAGAGACGCTTCGCGACTGACTCCCTCCCTTCACAAGGTAACAGAAACTTTCTTTCTTTCTAAAGTGCTAGTGCTTGGTTATTTTACAACGAATACACATTCGCCACAGTGCTCAAGTGTCTAGACAGAGAAAGAGTTATTTTACTGCAAGTAAACTACTTCCATTTACTTTTCACACGCTGCGGGTAGATCTCTTCCGCCTACCCTTCACTCTAGCATTAGTGAACCTGTTACTTCCCTAAACTCATCCACTTCTCCGGGATATATCCGAGTCTAAGGTTTCCCAGCGGACCCCTCTGCTTTCACCCAAGCTCCGATGAACCTGCTACTCTTCCGATGTGACCCTTACTAGGTTACGCCACTATTGGAATTTTGCCAATGAACCTCGTTACTGACATTTATTCATATACGTATTCAGAAAAACCCTAGTTAGTGCTTCCCGGTCGTACCTAACCTGCACCGAACTTTCCTCGAGCCTGCGACCTCAAGGCAAATGGATTCTATTCACCACTTTGCCATTCAATTCCCCGGGGAGTTCGGACAACATTGAACGAGACGGTTTACAAATGCATGGATTAATACATATAACAATATAAGAACAAGAATAACAATGATAAAACAATTCATAAATTTTAAAGCAGCGTATTCTCAAGAGAATGATCAGGTCCCTCGGAACAGCCGCTCTTATAGCAGCATTAATATACTAGCAGATACCGACTTAACTAGTCTAACTAATCCTGCCTAACCTTTAACTAGTCCCTAACCATACCTCTGCTACCAGAAAAACTGATAGAGCGCGCGAGGTCACCCAACCAATAATTTCGCCGCTTCGGGCCCATATATTTCAATTCACCATATACATTGACCGGGTGACTTCACGGGCTGCTACCAATTTGTGTGAATTCCCTACTGTTATTCCTCAGCGTACCCGACTTACCATCCACCGACACGGGTACCTATGACCACAATGAATCAGGGAGCTAGCTGTAAAAGGAAAGGCAGCAAAATACAACTCAAAATGACATTCAATACTTTTGTAAAATGACCACGGACAACTGGAAGTTTTAAAGTCTTTATCTAAAGTTCGTTCTCAGTAAGCATTAGATTTACAAGAATAAGACAATCGATAATCAAGATAATGAAAAGTACATAACTATAGAGAAATAAAGTCAGGGTAATCATGGAAATGCTAATATGAGATGCAACAGGAAACGCTATGCATTTAGGGCAAAAGTTCTTTGGACAGTTTAAGAAAGGCCGTTCTAGACCATATCAGAAAATGACAAACTGCAATGCAAAATATGATTTCTAACAGGTAGGGTAACATGGGAACACGTTATGAAAATATGCAATGTCTTTATGTTTCAATAATTGCGGCAAAAGCATGGAAAAATCAACATATGCAAAGGTGTGTCTTTATTGAAGCAAAAGATAGAAAAATAGAAAGGTGCAAGTTTAAAGATTTTAGAGCAATATTTACCTAGACTGGTGTGGAAACCAAACCCTGGCCACGGGTCAGATAAGGACAGGAAACCCTCAAGGAAGGATACCCCTCAATGGACAGCAGGTGCAGAATGGACACCCAGGACAGGACAGGAAACCCTCAGATTAGGAATCAGGACAGGACCTCAGGACAGGAACCCCTCAGGACAGGACCGCTCAGGACAGGACCGCACCCGCAGTTTGGAAGCAACGCCTGCGCTCCACCCTCTCTGCAGCTATCGATCAAGACCCCGATTGGGTCAGCGAACTCCCAGCAAAGTGCTTCGCCAGCACTTTAAGGTTCAGTAGAACCTTAGTCTATGGTCAATTTCGGACACTGTACTCCGCAGTGCTCTGTATCTTCAGTCACCTATTGAGTGCGTTGGGTCAGTGACAGGTCAGCTAAACCAGACAAGTCGGACAATTTCCCTAGGTGAACCCAGGGTAGTTATACTGTTTTGGGGCAGTGTACCACCCCCCAATGTTGAAAAATGTCAGAATCCCTCAATTTGGATTGGTCCTAAGGTAGGATTTGGGTAACACACCAATCAGAACACACTATTTGGATGCCTACTTTGCATCTCTGGGTACCGCCTAGCGAGATTGGGGTTCTCATGAGAAAGTCCAGGGAAATACAATGACAAGTTTACATTGTTTCAGAATAGGGACACATGACTCCGTCCTGCTGAGTTCGCAGGTCAGTTTCTCAGGAGCATCTTGCCCATCCCTGCCAGCTGGCTGAGTTCCACCAGCCAAGGTTGACTTCTCCCCAGACAGACGGTCCTGCGCAGTAAGGACCTCCAAGATGGCTTTCGGCTCAGTCAGACCCCCATTTCCCGCGGTACATGAAAAGTAAGCGAGAACAAATTAATACAGAGAAATAACGATATGAAAACACATCATTGGGTTTGTACTTTCAACTTATCACTATAAAATATACTTATGCAGTCTAAATGTTAGCTACATATACACAGGCACAAGAGCAATGGCACGAGCAGTACCACGTTATTGCCAAAGCTATGTATTACGCATGCGCAACTATTTCCCTCCAAACCTGCAAACACGCCAGGACACGTGAGTGTGACTGACGCATGCGCAGAAGCTATCTCAAAGCAGCGGCCATTTTATGGACTCGAATTAATTGTATTAGAAATACACATATGCAAGCTTCATTTACCTCGTTTCAAACATGAAATAAAGGTTAGTAAGACGTACAAATTATTACTTGGTTACACATGAGCGAGGTTCATGAATACGGCAAGTCGCAAATGCGAAGCTTTGCTTCATCACTACAATACAGAGGAAGATCCCGTAATAAGTTTATTACCTTTTCGGACACCTCCTCTGATTCAGACCAAGGGTCATTAAGTGGATACTATCCCCATCCCCAGTTTCCTAGATCTAGACCCCCTTTTTTAGGCAGAGGGAGGTTCAGACCATGGGGAGGGGGGTGGAGATGGAGGGGATACAACCAACAAGGGGGACAGTACCCCCAACAGGGAACATACCAACCAACAGAACAGTATCCAAACCAAGAGACAGACACCTTCAGTACACGGAGGAAGACGTACAGACGATAAATCAAGGAGGAAGTGAGTTGATCCCCATTTACAATTTGTCTAAATATACCCCTACGAGTGATGAACTTGCGATTCTGGCAAAGGGACTCACGTTTGTACCATCTAAATTGCAAAACCCTGTGGATACCAAGACAGAGGTATTAGGGTTCCTCAGAAAAATTAGACTTAAAGCCTATTTTCTAGAACGAGAAACTATGGAACAAAAAAACATTAGTGGTTTAAAGAACAAATCCAAATTCTTACCAGATAGTGTGTTACTTCCACCAGAAATTTTAATTTTTGAAAACCAGGTGTTGCATGAACTGGATAATTTGCAGAATAAAAAAGCTTACTATAACAACAACTGTAGTAAACTAGAATTGGCAGCATTAAAGAATCTTTCTTCTATTTCAGAAGTAACTGTGAGACCGGCCGACATAGGCGGTGGTATTGTGTTATGGGACACCTCTAAATACGATCTAGAAGTTTTAAAACAATTATCCAACCAATTACACTATAGACCTTTGGACACTAATCCATCACTGAGACTCAGACAACAGATCTTAGAAATCACCCAAGAAGCGATGGAAGGAGGTTGGCTATGTAAAAATGAATTTGAGTTTCTTAATAACGAATCCAATAATAAAACCCCTCATATTTACATATTGCCTAAAGTACATAAATCCTTGACTAATCCTCCTGGAAGACCCATTGTGGCAGCAGGTGGGTCACTTTTGGAGCCATTGGCCAAGTATGTGGATGTATTTCTACTCCCTTTAGTTAGGCACATCCCTGCTTATGTAAGAGACACTATGGACCTGATATCGAAGGTGGAGGGCTTAAGATTCAACCCTAATGAACAACTTATGGCCACCTTCGATATCGAATCACTCTATACAAATATTCCACAGGAGGAAGCCCTGGAGGTGATGATGTTGGTGTTGGATTTGAGAGAACGCCCGCACCAAGTACCGACAGAATTCATAATTAGTCTGGCCAGACTATGTTTGAAAAATAATTTCTTCAGTTTTAAAGAAAATCTATATTTGCAAATCTCAGGAGTGGCTATGGGATGTTGTTTCTCGCCTGAAATAGCTAACCTAGTCATGGCCCAATTCGAGGAGAGGTGGATATATAGCGACACCAACCCATTTAAACATCATGTTGAGTTTTGGTGTCGCTATATAGACGACATCTTCCTTATTTGGAAAGGGGATCAAATTGAACTATCTGAATTTCACAATTGGTTAAATTCACGAACTTTGGAATTCAACTTTACTGTGTCCTATGACAAAGAAAAAATTACCTTTCTTGATGTGTATGTCCAACATGATGAGGGTCAGTTGGCTGTGAGTTTGTATACCAAACCTACAGATAAAAATACCTTATTACATTTTACCAGCAGCCATCCGCGGTCTTTGAAAGAAAACCTTCCCTATGGACAGTTCCTCCGTATAAGGAAGAACTGTAGCTCCAAAGATGATTATTTCCTCCATGCAGAAAAATTGAAAAACAAATTGATATGGAGAGGTTATCCTAAAAGACTAGTGAAGATAGCTTTAAAAAGGGCTTGGTACACTCCACGAGAAACACTATTGGTACCGAAAACACACGATGAAGAAAAAAAGACACCTCTCACGTGTGTACTAACATATGACCCAAGAGCTAATAAGGTGAAAAAACTGATTATGAACAACTGGAAACTAATTGAAAATTTGGGTATCCCCAAACCGTTATTTGCTTTTAAAAAAGGTAAAAATATTCGGAATCAATTAGTGAAATCGACCTCTCAAACTATAATACCCTTGAGAGATACCCGCAATCTGCTAAAGCTGCCACCAGTTGTTGGACATTTCCGTTGTCACAATTGTTTGGCATGTGATTCAACGCGGGATTCTAAGGTGATAATGATTAACAAAAAAACCCATCACTAAAGAGCCTTTTCCAATTGCAATACCAAAGACACTATATATTGCATTAAATGTCCATGTGACAAATTTTACATAGGGCAAACAATACAAACAGTGAAGAAAAGAATCCTACAACATGAATCCAGAGTGAGATGCAACACCATTGGGGCTCCATTGGTGCTGCATTTTCAGGAAAACAATCATACTGAAGAAGATATTGAATGGTCAGTATTATGTACAGTAACTAACACAAACAGAAGGGAGACAGAAAAGAAACGTAACCGTTTAGAAGCCAGACTTATTGAAAAATACCAGACAGCAAGAACAGGTCTAAATGATAGGGATGAAGTTTGGTCATTATTACAATAACTTGGATGTGGGGTAATGATATCTGTGGGCTGGGCTGATATTCTGATATTCTTAGAATGTGTACATTAATACATGTATACCATGAATGTAGGACAAATGGTTCTTACATATAAATAACATGTTGTAATTATGTTGTTTTTGTATATATTAGATTGTGAGAAGTGATGGCATCACATGGGATATAAGGACCTGTTTGGTACAATATTTTGGGTTTTCTATTTTGGGCTTTCTACTTTTCGATTTGTAGATGTTTTAGAACACACTGTATTTAATGTAATTTTCTATCCTTTGAATCTGTCTTTTCATTTTCCTCGGACTCGTGTTAAGATTGCCGCTTTTTGTTTATCTGCCTGGAGGCGCTCCCGCGAGATTGGGACTTAGAACTACTGCAGAGTCCGTTATCTCGGAATCAAGCACAATCACGCAAGACTTGCGCTATGCATTACGCTAGGTAGGGCTGTCTAAAAGAATAGTCCATCAATCACGCGAGACTTGCGCTATGCAATACGCTAGCTAGGGCTATTTTAAAGAATAGTCCATCATTAATGTTTACAACCAGGAAACGCGTTCGGCGCCCTGAGTGTTGAGACAGAGCTCTGTTTGTTATTTACCGGATTGGTATTCGTTACCGGCATGGAAGATTTGAATGCTGAATAGAACGCCCCTTGAGGTAAGAATATGTAGTTCCCGCGGCCTGTCTGCTCATTACGTTATTTCTTTATTGGTAGATTTTTTTATCTCTTGAGCAACAGACCGTTTGACGCTGTGTTATTTAATTGTATTGTAGGCTCATTTTCCGTGGGGAGGTTAACCCTCAGTGAAGGATTACAAGTTGATAGGTAAGCCAGGACATTTAACATAAACAGAGAAGGGTAAATTAGAGCGACCTGATACTTAGAATTACTTTATATTTTTTTGCTTCAGAGCCTAGATAAATGAAAATATTTATGTAAGAAGGTGGAGCTCTGGCTACAGTATATTCACATTTGGTATGTATGTTTTAGGATATTGAGGTCTCATTTTCATTGTTTTTGGTCTATTAATTGGTTGTATATAGGTGTTGTGTATGTTTCTCACTTGGCTTCGGTGAAGGGTCTATCGTTTCGTTTTTGATTTGAGTCTTGATTGATTAATGCACACGAAATAGGGCGCTCTTTTTAATTTGAATTTCAATCCTTGCCATACACTTCAGGAAGGGACTATTAATAGTGTAAATAAAGTCACATTGTATATAGAGTCTCAAATGTTTTCTTTGCATGGGAAGTGACATGTTATCCCAGTGAATTTAATATGAATATAAATTGAGTTTGTTTGTTTGCTTTAGAGTTCTAGTATATCTGCCCTCGTAGTCCTGATGAGGCCTGGAATAAACAGAGGCTGAAACGCGTCGACACAGCTAATTGGAGGACTCCAAAACAAGAAATTTTTTTGAACACTGTTAAGAAATAATTATTCAAGAGAGTGCTATTTCTAGAGAGGTCAAAAGTGGTACAACCTCATACACTCCTTTTTTCATTGTTTTCGGGCTTGTTTTCGTGATCTTAAGAGTAGGAATGTCATGTGAAAAAATTATACATTGACATCCTTGTTCAGATAAGTGGGGCATTAGAACCGTGAGTTTGGTTCTCATAAAAGTGTATATATGTATGTAAGTTAAAAGTATATGTGTGTTTTTTGTATTTTTGTATATATATATGTAAATCGTGTACAGTTTTTTGTTTAAAGCAAGAGACCAGTAATTGAGGTCAAATGTGGTTTGATTAAAAGAAAAAGTTGAACTATACATTGGTTATTTATTGCTTTATGCGTTTGGCTATTTTTTGGAGATACTCTAAAGTGAAAATTTCTCAATTAAATTGTGTGGAGAAGGACTTCTCAAGACTGGGTAATTAATGGTATCCAGCCTGTTCAAACTCAAAAACAAAATAGTGTTCCGTAGGCTTTACATTGTTGTTTTTTCTTGTTATATACCCAAAAGCCTATGGGTTATATGGGTGACCCCTGTATTTTGTTCATGTTTTTTACACTTTTTTAAGTGTGAGGGTTAGAGCGTTTCTGATAACATTTGGATAAAAATGATATCCTAAAATAAATATCTATAATAATTGAGAGTTCTCCTAATAGCCTATTTTTGCAATTTGTTGTTCATATATGATGTACTGGGATATGTCTACCTATGCACTGTGAGTGGAAATATACAAATGAAAACTTGAGAATGACAGAACCTACGATTGTTAGTTATAGTGAAGAAGAAATCGGTGCCTTGGTATCAAAAACTCCATCCTTGATAAGCGGAGAGAAAGTAGTCTCTCAGATAGCTAATGTGGATAAGATAGAAAGATTAAAACAATTGAAGAAAAAGAATATCAGGACACACTTGCATGCACAAGTATTATCAGAACATTTGAAAAACAATACTATCCCTGTGGGTCTACAGGTAAAAAATACTCCGGTTATTTTCACTACCGATAAAACTTATCTGAAAAGATTTGGAGGAGTGGGCACTAAATGTTCTGTAGATTGGATGGCTCTTTCTGTTAAAACGGCACTTAGACTATATGAAGAGGAACTCAGGGAAATAGAAGCTTTGGAACAAGAAATTGGAGGGGACCCTACCATCAAAGATTGTAAAAAACTGCTGGAAGCAGTCGAGAAAACTATCTCTGAGTTCACAGTGTACAACACCAATTTAAAAACTACTAAAGTTGGAAAAGACATTAAGAACTTCAAATTTGAAGAAGTCTACCCTTATTTAAAGGAAGATTTTTATATTAACAACAATCCGAGTTCTTTAAACCTACAATACAGAGGAAGATCCCGTAATAAGTTTATTACCTTTTCGGACACCTCCTCTGATTCAGACCAAGGGTCATCAAGTGGATACTATCCCCATCCCCAGTTTCCTAGATGTAGACCCCCTTTTTTAGGCAGAGGGAGGTTCAGACCATGGGGAGGAGGGTGGAGATGGAGGGGATACAACCAACAAGGGGGACAGTACCCCCAACAGGGAACATACCAACCAACAGAACAGTATCCAAACCAAGAGACAGACACCTTCAGTACACGGAGGAAGACGTACAGACGATAAATCAAGGAGGAAGTGAGTTGATCCCCTTTTACAATTTGTCTAAATATACCCCTACGAGTGATGAACTTGCGATTCTGGCAAAGGGACTCACGTTTGTACCATCTAAATTGCAAAACCCTGTGGATACCAAGACAGAGGTATTAGGGTTCCTCAGAAAAATTAGACTTAAAGCCTATTTTCTAGAATGAGAAACTATGGAACAAAAAAACATTAGTGGTTTAAAGAACAAATCCAAATTCTTACCAGATAGTGTGTTACTTCCACCAGAAATTTTAATTTTTGAAAACCAGGTGTTGCATGAACTGGATAATTTGCAGAATAAAAAAGCTTACTATAACAACAACTGTAGTAAACTAGAATTGGCAGCATTAAAGAATCTTTCTTCTATTTCAGAAGTAACTGTGAGACCGGCCGACAAAGGCGGTGGTATTGTGTTATTGGACACCTCTAAATACGATCAAGAAGTTTTAAAACAGTTATCCAACAATTACACTATAGACCTTTGGACACTAATCCATCACTGAGACTCAGACAACAGATCTTAGAAATCACCCAAGAAGCGATGAAAGGAGGTTGGCTATGTAAAAATGAATTTGAGTTTCTTAATAACGAATGCAATAATAAAACCCCTCATATTTACATATTGCCTAAAGTACATAAATCCTTGACTAATCCTCCCGGAAGACCCATTGTGGAAGCATGTGGGTCACTTTTGGAGCCATTGGCCAAGTATGTGGATGTATTTCTACTCCCTTTAGTTAGGCACATCCCTGCTTATGTAAGAGACACTATGGACCTGATATCGAAGGTGGAGGGCTTAAGATTCAACCCTAATGAACAACTTATGGCCACCTTCGATATCGAATCACTCTATACAAATATTCCACAGGAGGAAGCCCTGGAGGTGATGAGGTTGGTGTTGGATTTGAGAGAACGCCCGCACCAAGTACCAACAGAATTCATAATTAGTCTGGCCAGACTATGTTTGAAAAATAATTTCTTCAGTTTTAAAGAAAATCTATATTTGCAAATCTCAGGAGTGGCTATGGGATGTTGTTTCTCGCCTGAAATAGCTAACCTAGTCATGGCCCAATTCGAGGAGAGGTGGATATATAGCGACACCAACCCATTTAAACATCATGTTGAGTTTTGGTGTCGCTATATAGATGACATCTTCCTTATTTGGAAAGGGGATCAAATTGAACTATCTGAATTTCACAATTGGTTAAATTCACGAACTTTGGAATTCAACTTTACTGTGTCCTATGACAAAGAAAAAATTAACTTTCTTGATGTGTATGTCCAACATGATGAGGGTCAGTTGGCTGTGAGTTTGTATACCAAACCTACAGATAAAAATACCTTATTACATTTTACCAGCAGCCATCCGCGGTCTTTGAAAGAAAACCTTCCCTATGGACAGTTCCTCCGTATAAGGAGGAACTGTAGCTCCAAAGAAGATTATTTCCTCCATGCAGAACAATTGAAAAACAAATTGATATGGAGAGGTTATCCTAAAAGACTAGTGAAGATAGCTTTAAAAAGGGCTTGGTACACTCCACGAGAAACACTATTGGTACCGAAAACACACGATGAAGGAAAAAAGACACCTCTCACGTGTGTACTAACATATGACCCAAGAGCTAATAAGGTGAAAAAACTGATTATGAACAACTGGAAACTAATTGAAAATTTGGGTATCCCCAAACCGTTATTTGCTTTTAAAAAAGGTAAAAATATTCGGAATCAATTAGTGAAATCGACCTCTCAAACTATAATACCCTTGAGAGATACCCGCAATCTGCTAAAGCTGCCACCAGTTGTTGGACATTTCCGTTGTCACAATTGTTTGGCATGTGATTCAACGCGGGATTCTAAGGTGATAATGATTAACAAAAAAAACCATCACCAAAGAGCCTTTTCCAATTGCAATACCAAAGACACTATATATTGCATTAAATGTCCATGTGACAAATTTTACATAGGGCAAACAATACAAACAGTGAAGAAAAGAATCCTACAACATGAATCCAGAGTGAGATGCAACACCATTGGGGCTCCATTGGTGCTGCATTTTCAGGAAAACAATCATACTGAAGAAGATATTGAATGGTCAGTAT
Source organism: Lissotriton helveticus (assembly GCF_964261635.1). Classification (NCBI taxonomy): domain Eukaryota; kingdom Metazoa; phylum Chordata; class Amphibia; order Caudata; family Salamandridae; genus Lissotriton; species Lissotriton helveticus. Next base: position 1,250,114,905 of record NC_136059.1, on the reverse strand, counting down.
TATGTACAGTAACTAACACAAACAGAAGGGAGACAGAAAAGAAACTTAACCGTTTAGAAGCCAGACTTATTGAAAAATACCAGACAGCAAGAACAGGTCTAAATGATAGGGATGAAGTTTGGTCATTATTACAATAACTTGGATGTGGGGTAATGATATCTGTAGGCTGCGCTGATATTCTGATATTCTTAGAATGTGTACATTAATACATGTATACCATGAATGTAGGACAAATGGTTCTTACATATAAATAACATGTTGTAATTATGTTGTTTTTGTATATATATTAGATTGTGAGAAGTGATGGCATCACATGGGATATAAGGACCTGTTTGGTACAATATTTTGGGTTTTCTATTTTGGGCTTTCTACTTTTCGATTTGTAGATGTTTTAGAACACATTGTATTTAATGTAATTTTCTATCCTTTGAATCTGTCTTTTCATTTTCCTCCGACTCGTGTTAAGATTGTCGCTTTTTGTTTATCTGCCTGGAGGCACTCCCGCGAGATTGGGACTTACAACTACTGGAGAGTCCGTTATCTCGGAATCAAGCACAATCACGCGAGACTTGCGCTATGCATTACGCTAGGTAGGGCTGTCTAAAAGAATAGTCCATCAATCACGCGAGACTTGCGCTATGCAATACGCTAGCTAGGGCTATTTTAAAGAATAGTCCATCATTAATGTTTACAACCAGGAAACGCGTTCGGCGCCCTGAGTGTTAAGACAGAGCTCTGTTTGTTATTTACCGGATTGGTATTCGTTACCGGCATGGAAGATTTGAATGCTGAATAGAACACCCCTTGAGGTAAGAATATGTAGTTCCCGCGGCCTGTCTGCTCATTACGTTATTTCTTTATTGGTAGATTTTTTTATCTCTTGAGCAACAGACCGTTTGACGCTGTGTTATTTAATTGTATTGTAGGCTCATTTTCCGTGGGGAGGTTAACCCTCAGTGAAGGATTACAAGTTGATAGGTAAGCCAGGACATTTAACATAAACAGAGAAGGGTGAATTAGAGCGACCTGATACTTAGAATTACTTTATATTTTTTTGCTTCAGAGCCTAGATAAATGAAAATATTTATGTAAGAAGGTGGAGCTCTGGCTACAGTATATTCACATTTGGTATGTATGTTTTAGGATATTGAGGTCTCATTTTCGTTGTTTTTGGTCTATTAATTGGTTGTATATAGGTGTTGTGTATGTTTCTCACTTGGCTTCGGTGAAGGGTCTATCAATTCGTTTTTGATTTGAGTCTTGATTGATTAATGCACACGAAATAGGGGGCTCTTTTTAATTTGAATTTCAATCCTTGCCATACACTTCAGGAAGGGACTATTAATAGTGTAAATAAAGTCACATTGTATATAGAGTCTCAAATGTTTTCTTTGCATGGGAAGTGACATGTTATCCCAGTGAATTTAATATGAATATACATTGAGTTTGTTTGTTTGCTTTAGAGTTCTAGTATATCTGCCCTCGTAGTCCTGATGAGGCCTGGAATAAACAGAGGCTGAGACGCGTCGACACAGCTAATTGGAGGACTCCAAAACAAGAAATTTGTTTGAACACTGTTAAGAAATAATTATTCAAGAGAGTGCTATTTCTAGAGAGGTCAAAAGTGGTAGAACCTCATACACTCCTTTTTTCGTTGTTTTCGGGCTTGTTTTGGTGATCTTAAGAGTAGGAATGTCATGTGAAAAAATTATACATTGACATCCTTGTTCAGATAAGTGGGGCATTAGAACCGTGAGTTTGGTTCTCATAAAAGTGTATATATGTATGTAAGTTAAAAGTATATGTGTGTTTTTTGTATTTTTGTATATATATATGTAAATCGTGTAAAGTTTTTTGTTTAAAGCAAGAGACCAGTAATTGAGGTCAAATGTGGTTTGATTAAAAGAAAAAGTTGAACTATACATTGGTTATTTATTGCTTTATGCGTTTGGCTATTTTTTGGAGATACTCTAAAGTGAAAATTTCTCAATTAAATTGTGTGGAGAAGGACTGTCTCAAGACTGGATAATTAATGGTATCCAGCCTGTTCAAACTCAAAAACAAAATAGTGTTCCGTAGGCTTTACATTGTTGTTTTTTCTTGTTATATACCCAAAAGCCTATGGGTTATATGGGTGACCCCTGTATTGTGTTCACAAGATCATGGTAGGTCATCCCTGCTCACCTCTAATACGAATGAACCTAGTCAGTTTACAGATAGCACACCCACCGAGCAATCTCCAGAACCAACGAAGGCTGCAGCGCTAAACTTCTCGCTGCTGGATGACCTAAATTTTCTTTGCAAAACTAGGTATGCCTTTGTAGAAGACAGAAATGAAATTAAAAGTCCACCATCCTGCCCCACTAATAGAACCAGTATATCATCCCCAGTCGTCAGCCAACTGGAACATCCTTCAATACCCAAAAATGCAAACACAGAAAATATAGTACTTCCCCAGCTCCCACCCAGTAAAGGGAAGTGGGATGGGGTTAATCCCATTGGGAACCAACCTAAACTACAAAAACTGTGCTCTACCCCTCCATCGACCGTAACTAATTTCTGAGGAAAAATTAAACCAACTAGTACCTCCTTCCAACTTGTTTTTTCTGTCTCAGATCGAACTGGTCAGATCAATCATTTCTCCACTGTTGGAAAAAATGACCTCTCTAGAGGATAGGCTGCTGGGAATAGAGAAAAGTATCAAGGCCAACTTACCTCCCACCGGAAAAATTGTAACACCTAACTGTTCCCACCCACTTGGTACAACCGAAGTGCCAATGCCACCTGCAAAAAACAGTAATGATCAAATTCATTACCTAGTCCCTAACTCATCATCCCCAATTGCCCCTAAAGTCCAATCCAAACCTGGTCTATCCAAATACACTGCTACTAGAGTAGAGCCTTATAAAACAACTCATATACAGCTACCTCCGGAGGCTGCACCCTTCGTTTGTGTCCTTGCTGGTGTCCCAGCACTCAAACATGGAAAAACCGAATGGGAACAAGACCTACTAAATTAAGTCACATATTGGCTAACTAAAAATAGGCCCTTACCTCTAGATCTTGATGGCACAATCATGACCGTTAGAAGGGTGGGCTGGTTAGGTCCCCTACAAAAAGACATTGCCGGCGACCTGGTTCTAATAAGATTTAGAAGTAGACTAATTGTTCCTTACCTCCAAACTTTGCATCCCGGAGAAGGTGACGGCCCTATATCCATCTGGGATCTACATGCTTTTTATCCGAGCATGGCATTCATCCCTCGACTAAGATCAAAGGCAGAGACAATTTACTCGAGGGGTAAAAGCATCTGCGCACTGAGTGGTAGTGGCCTTTTCGCCTTCAATCATCCCGTAACAATGCACATTGGCCACAAGTATGGAAAACTATGAATTGTCTTATGGAACTAAGGAACTTATTCCCACAGTTTGGACCAATGTTTTATTTTTTATTTTTTATCTTTTAGATATTTTCTGTATGTAAGTTTTCTATGACTGTTTTTAACTGTACGCTTTTATGATTTTAAAACTAAAATCGAATAAAGCTAAGAATTGATTGATTGATTGATTGATTGTACTTATTATTTATTTGTTCTTTTCTTGAAAATTCCATAGAAACGATTTGAGATAATAAAAAAAACAAGTGACCGGAAAGTGCAACTGCTCATAAATCATTTAGCCGAATCAGATCTGCAGACATATTGCGAATAGAGAGAAATATTTGGATACGATGGTCTTTTCCTTGGAATACAACACTTAATGTACAAAGTACACAAGTACAAAGCAAGGGACAGCACATACGACTGACTGCTTTATAGATGACCAGCTGAAGGTATCCTCTTAACAGTTGCACAAAATATTTAATGGCCTTATGAGGTATATTTGAGTCACATCTAGAGTAGCAACAACACCAGAATCCACATTTATTTTGGTGAAGCTCTACAAAATACTTGTGTCTATAAAGGCATCTTGGAGTTTGTAAAGTACTACTCCTGTGGAATTCTCGGATGACTTTGTGAGTTGGCCCCAAAACATCGCACATGGGAATATTTATGGACTATTTATATAAGAACTAGTGCAGGCAGTAAGAACAGTGGCCTCTTAGTACTTTTACTAATATGGGGTTTATTTATTTATTTAACATGTTTTATATAGCGCTCCCTGGACCCGGGGATATCAAGGCGCTTTACATGAGTTTTCATTGTAGTATAGAAAATATATACAATGAGGTAGTATTCAGAACCCAATGCAGAACGGCAGAAAGCAATCTAAATATTACACAATTTAAACAAACAGATTGCCAAAGGGTTAGAAATAATCAAGAGAGATTAGGCTAGAGAGAGAGGAAGGGATGTAAAAGAGGGGGAGGGGCATGGGAATGGGGAGAGGCAAGGGAGGGGGAAAGTTAAGGCGATCTTAGACAGCTATACATAGATAAACAAATTGCATGTAACAGGATTACAATGAGGTAGTATTCAAAGTCCAACAAAAGGTAAAAAAAAATAACAGCTCTAGTTTAACACCGTCACAATCCATGAGTTACAAAGGGTAGCCACAAGTCCAGAGAGAATTAGCCTAGCGTAGGAGGGAAAGCATTGAGAAGAGGGGGAAGGGGAAGTGAATAAGGGGAGGCTGAGGGGGGTGGGACGGAGGGACGGGCAGGTCCTGTAGGAAAATGCTGGAGGGGGGAGTTAGAGGGCGGAGGAAGATGACGGAGGGGGAGGACAGCAGTAGGAGGTAAGGGTGGAAAGAGTGCCCAGGGGCAGATTTAAGGACCCCAGTATTTGTTCAGCAGGAGGAGTTTGAGGTCTTTTTAGGTTTCGCCTGTCGAAAGCTGCGCACCGCACAGCTTTTCGGCGCAGGCGAAATCTAATGTTTACCGTATGTGTGTGTTGTCCCACCCTCTCTTTCCATTGGCTAGATCCATAAATGGAGGCTAGCCATTGGAAGAGAGATCTGCTCGTCATTCTGCGAGCAGATTTGTGGGCGTTCCCGCGATTTTTACTCATCCCACCCCCTTGCGCTCGTCATGCGGCGGTGGGCGGTTGTTTATTTATTTATTTTTTCAAGCTTTGTTTTCGCCATTTTTAAAGTGTCGTTTTCAGGGGTGGGTTGCACGATGTCCCGCTCTCCGTTCCTGCCCCCCCTCCCGCTGTCCGTGTGCCCGTTCCTGCCCCCCCTCCTGCTGTTCGTGTGCCCGTTCCCGCCCCCCTCCCGCTGTCCGTTCCCGCCACCCCTCCCGCTGCTTGTTCCTCTTTGCCACTGCCTTCCGTTTATGTATATACATTTGAAGTAGTAGTACTATTGTTGCTACGCATGGCACAGTTACCCCTTGACTGCTCCCGCCTTCTAACGGTCTTGATGATCCATTTTGTTATAAAATGTATCTGATGTCTTAGTAGAAATGCGGTGTTTGTAAACTGTAAGGGTGAGGCTCCATATGTGGCTGGTCGACTAAGGCAAGGTGACGTCATTTCCGGATGCAGCCTCTGCAGGGGAAGTGTGGTCGCTTGGGCACAACACCGGCGCAAGTTCATTTTGCCACAGCTGACATGACTTTCCAGTTCAGACCAGCCTCATAATAGCTTCAGAAGCTCTGCCAATAGCAGCACGTGGTGCTGACAATATTAATTAATGCTCGTCATCGTGAGCAAACAGTGCGCCATGATGTAATGGATCATGTAAAGGAAACATTTGATGTGCGCATAGCATGTGTAAGTGGTTTCAAGCAAGTATTAAGAGGGACGAACTGTGCCGACCTTGATAAATTATTTTGGCTGGCACATATTTCGCCCCGTAAGAGTGCAGTGCTTACAACCACGTACATCTTGCTGTTTTTGCCTAAAATGTGGGCTCCGCTTTCTTTTCAGCACTGTACTTAAATAGAACTATACTGCTGTCCCTTCCCCTGTTTTTTAATTTTTTTTTATTATTAATGTTTCAAAACGGGTGGGTGTGGGGGGGGGGCACGGTGGCTTTTCTGCTTTACATCTGCAAAGTGTAACTAGGTTGCAAGTTTGTCGAATGAGAGCTAAACCTGGTGATCAAAAATCGTGTTTTAATAAAGATGAGGACCTAGTAATTTCAGTCAATTGGGGGTTTTTTTTTTATAGGTAGGCAAGATATTCAGTTGCTTGAAGAACATTTGCACGAGTTCCTAATTGTGTAACCTTGATTAATAATGGGTTCTACATTCTGATTTGGCATGTCCATATTATTTCGTGGTGTAATAAAAAGGAAAGGAATTCATGCTACTGAAATTGTTGCAGAGTGCTGAGGAACATATCTAAAAGTAAGTGCCTCATTGTTTGAGACGCATTATATAGCACATACAGGGTGGGTTGAAAGGTAACCATGCATGTTAAGGTTAGCATGTAGTCCAATCATGATGAAAGAGTGCAGGCTTTATAAGTTTATTGACAAGTATGATTTTTTGTCCATATCCTTCTCCTCTTATGTGCTAGATTGTACTGACTTGTGAAGACTAACTTTTTTTTATTTATTTTTTTACAATTAACAGTTAAATATGTTTACATGTTTTATAGAAAGGTTATAGAGCTGGGAAAATCATGCAATTTCCTATTACACTGGTTAGACTTTTTAGTTTCAGTGGGCCTTGTTCTTAATTGTTTTCCACACCGTATTTATATAATTATGCATATGTATTTATTTGTACCATAGGCATCATGTGGCTAAAAAGCAACTTTACAATGCTGAGTGTCACTAGGCGACTGATAAATGGTCCCAAAGGGCAGGTTCCGAGTATGTTTGATCCACACAGACTCCCTTTGTCACTCAGCATTAATCGAGCCCGATTCTGTGATCTGGGCGGGGTTCAAGCAATTCTACATACCCTCTGTTTCTTCTGTCCGTTTTGTTAGACATGAGGTTCTGACTCGAAGAAGAAAGGGAATAACACTTTTCAGAGTGACTAGGGAGGGCTAGGGAGTGCTAGGGAGTGCAGAGTGACTAGGGAGTGCTAGGGAGTGCAGAGTGACTAGGGAGTGCTAGGGAGTGCAGAGTGACTAGGGAGTGCTATGGAGTGCTAGGGACTGCAGAGTGACTGCAGAGATTAAGCTAATGGCAATGTAAATGAAAATGCCATTTATTTATCTGTTTTCAAAACCAACACATAAATACAAATTTTGTCATTTACAATGCCAATATCTCCAACTTTTCCAAAGGCGAAACCATTGCATTGTAAATGCTTGTTTGAAGCTAGCGTGAGAGGGGTTGCAACGAAGATCTTCGGGGAGGGAGTTCCAAATGTTTCAGGTGATTCACAAAGGCAAAAAAGAGTAAGGAAAAAAGTACTCCATTAGTGCTAAGTCCCATACTCATAAAAAGTTTAGTGAAATTGTTCCACCATATTTTAAAAGATTAAGTTATGCATTCGAAGGATTTCAAGTGTTTTTACACACGTTCCTTTCCTTGTTTAAATGAGTAACATATAGAGTCGATCGGGGTTTATATAGCACCATCGTACGAAATATAACCAATTAACTATGTGTTTTGTGTGGTATTAAGGCTTTACAGATTAATGAGTTTGTCGGTCTGAAGTTCTGCTCCAACATTACTAGAAAGGACAAAGAAATATGTGCGAAGGAAGCGGTGGCAATCCTGTGAGTATTCTTTTTGAAGAGTTAGAGCAGTGATGGTTGTGGAGTTTAATTGGCGGCATTTAATATCTAATGTGACAGCATATAATGTACTAAAAAAACGTATATGTTTTCAGGTGTTTGTATCTCTTTCTTTGAGACGTTTATTTGTTGAGTTTTCATAATATTTATTAGTCGTTATGGGTCACACTGCACATTTTAGTTTCCATCATACATAAACAAGATGAAACATGAACATTTATTTACAAAAAATAAACACTTCCATCTCTCTGGAAAATGTGGTACTTCGTGTTCTTGACCGCATCCAGTCCTCTCTTACTCAAATATTCGATATGTTAAAGATAAAAAACACCTATTGGGTAATCTACAATTGCATTCATTTGGATTACTTGCTGCAGGCGAAATGACCAAGGAGAGTGTTTATGGTCGTAAGGGAGGGGTGGTCATTCCTCATCTTATAAGATATATGTGTGAGTTGTGGGTGTGTGGAGAGTATAGAGAGGGGAGGAGATAATCACACAAGATGGAGGGCTGTGATTGTAAACAAAGTGGTAGAACGAAGGGAGAAGATTAACCCCTTCCCTGCGGCGGTTTTCCGCCATGGTGCGGGGACGTAATTAGGGGGCATAACCCTTAGGGTGCTCACGACGGCCCCCGGCTGTCCTATGTCACGCTGGGCATGTGAGCAGGATGGCCGGGGGCCGTCCGAACTCCCCCAACTAATTAATTCTCCAGCGCAGGTGCGGAATTTGCGCTGCGCTGGGGAATCGGCAGTGTGCAGACAGTAATTCCGCCACGGTGCGGGGATGTAATTAGGGGGCATAACGCCTTGCGTGCTCAGGGCGGTCCCTGGCTGTCCTACATCACGCTGGGCGTGTGCGCAGGACGGCGGGGGGCCATCCGAACTCCGTCCACAAATTCATTCTCCAGCGCAGGCGCGGAATTCGTGCCGCCCTGGGGAATCGGCGGTGTTCGGAAAGGGGGCAAGAGTGATGGGGAAGCACTAGCGGCATATTTACAAGGATTTAACGCTGCGGTAGCGTCATTTTTGTTATGCTACGGCTGCTTTTTCTATCGCCATATTTACAAAGTGTTGCAAAGCCCCTTTAGCGATATTTTCACACTGCGACAATTTTTTACAACGCCATTTCCATTAGCGTGACTTACCGAAAATGACATTCAAGGTAGGTATTCCCACTGTAAAACACCAGCAAAACACACAACGCAGTATGTACAAGAATTTCCTTGTATGTTGCTAAAAATTAAAAACTGCCAATAAGTCCCATTAGGAGCAGTTTTTTACTGCTAGGAATTACCTGGTCTTGAAAAGGACGCTAATACACTTTTATAAAAGTAGAGCACTCTCAAATCATCCTTAGCAAGCTCAACTACGTCAGGGATCTTCTGCTATTGCAGCTAGGAGCACTAAGGAGACCACCCTCAGCACCTCCACAGAGGCAACGCTGGAGAAGGGAGCGGACATACTGTCAGAGGATCCCCCTCATTTACCTCAGGGAAGAGGAGGTCATAGCCAATTACAGGCTCAAGAGTGGGTCCATTTTTCACCTCCTGAACCTGATAGCACCATGTCTGCAGCCCACTTCCCAGCACTACACCAACATACTTCCGCAGACCAAGCTACTTGCTGTCCTCCACATGCTGGCATCAGGAACTTTTCAACCCACCACCGCCAGAGTGGCAGGAGTATCAAAGGCAACCTTTTCCAGGTCCCTCCCCACTGTCCTGTATGCCATTATAAGTCTTTACTTCCTCAACACTGTGCAAGAACAACTGGACAACTAGCATGTTTTTTATGCCATTGCTGGCTTCCCGCATGTGTTGGGAGCAATGCACTGTGCCCATGTTCAACCTGTGCCTCCTGCAGTAACTACACACAGGAAGCACACCTACTCCATGAATGTGCAGAGAATTGTGGACATCTGGGACTCTTCATCAACGTACTAGCAAAGTACCCTGGCAGTGTGCACGACTCATACATCGTCCAACAATCTACCAGCGTTTCCAGAATGGGACCTATGGGAATGGATTGCTTGTTGGTAAGTACAACTCTAAAACACAACAGGCCATAAGGCACTCAATCATGTAGGAAAACAATGTCAAATTGGTCATTTTTTGAATTCTACTCTGCATACATAGTTGCTGTGGCACCATTTATCTGCAAACATATAAAGCTAAAGTACAACATATAGTTAATACGTTGACACTCACTAAGCCAGTATGGCCCACATAAACCAGTCTAATGGGATGAGGGACTGTCATCTATCATGATGCTATGGTGGAGCATATGCCCATTTCATGTCAACCTGGTAATGTAAAAGATGTCTGCAGAACATTGCAAAGTGGTACCACCCCCTTTTGTACCACTGCAGAACATTGCAAGGCATACTAGGTATGAAGTATGGCAGGCCACTACAAAGGTCATCACACAGTGTACAATAGTCACTATTGTATACCATGGACAATGTGCTATCCCTTCCCAGTCAAGAATAATGTAGGCCACAACATGATTACACACATCCAATTTACACGGACCATGTGATAGAGTGCATGTGGTGTGCCACCCTACGGAATTACAAACGTGGATACATAAGCCTAGGGCTCATTCTCATCTAGTCTATGATTAGGACCAGTAATCTGTAGCGCACATTGTAAGAGGGAGAACCAGAGATTTCATGACAATGTTTTTGGAATCTATAATACCTAACCGAACGTTATGTCCAGACAACAAGGTGACACATGCACAATGGTTCAACTGTGGCTTCTTGTTTTTCCAAAAACACAATAGTGTCATTAATTGAACATAGAATAGCATGGATGTTGTGCATGTCAAAGAAAATCACATACCACCACTTCACTTTGTATGCAGGTTAGATCAGCCTTTTCCACAATCATCGTTGTGCAGTGGCATAAAATAACTTGTGGATCCATGTGCACATCTACTTCTTTTCTAAAACACTCAAGTAACAATACATCATTATGATCAGGTACAAACAGACATTGAGAAAGCAAGGCATTTCCTGTGTAAACTCTGTATACCACAAGTCATTACCATGGCCAAGAGGAGAGATGACATAACGCACTTCTGTGAGATTGCAAAACATGGACATACAGTAGTACTGCAATAGTTACTCTCAACAATGCAGCAGTACATCCTAAATCAAAGATACACATCATATCCAATGTGCACAACATGTAAAGAATTGTGGTGACTGAATCACCACAGCTCTCATCCAATGGGCAAGACTGTGCAACAAGGTGCCCCCTCATACACACACCACATCCCCTATCATAGCTAACAACTAACGTTTCCAAGGGCATATTGTGAGTGTTATAGAGCAAATCTGCACTGCTAATGCCAGTGCAGACACACAATAAATAGATCCCAATTACGGTCAAAGCTATGGCCTACACTGCCCCCAAAGTGTCTTGCATGGCAGTGCACACAGTCTACTTGTGCAAAGGTTCTGTTCAACCTCACAGCACATCTACTAACTTCTGTATAGTGTCCCCACAGTGGACACTGTGCACCACCATGTGTGGATGAACATCTCACAGGTTAACATACATTCACTTTCATGTCCATGCCTCACATATAGAAACATGTAGAAGCATTAAAAAATTGCAACACAAACGTGTGCCAGAAGAAAGAAACTTCTACAGTTACTGCCATGTGTCATGTGATTGTAAGGATGAGGATTCACAATTTGGAATGGTACCCATATAGCCACACAAGCAAAGCTTGTTAGACAACTACCTAAGAAATTTTAAAGTGCGCGTTGCCATTGGTGACTAATCAAATCCTACAAGGCATTGGCATTTAGCTGAATCTCAAGAAATGGAGGTATCAAAGGGAACAACGCATATGCCTGTGTAGTAATGTGTAAGCTATTACCAATTGACACTTGTATTTATTTGATGCTGTTTCATGGCATGTACATGATCGTGAGCAAGGTGAATGTAGAAAGCTGGACACTGGACACAATGGTGACTAATGTACTTCTCACCCACATCATGAATGCAGACTAATGTAACACTTTTTACCAGCTGACCAAGGGTATGCACTGATGCCTTGGGTGATGGCACCACTCAAGAATCCACCAACCAAGGCACAGATGGCCTACAATGTAGCTGTGGCTGCACCAGGTCAATTGTGGAACATACTTTTGGTGTCCTCAAGCCCCATTTTCGTTGTCTGGATGTATCTGGCGGATGAATGCTATACTCCCCACACCTGATCAGCAAAATTATTCTTGTATGGTGTATCCTCTACAACATACGTGTACAGACAAATGTACCATTGCCAGAAGACAATGTTGATCCAGAAAATCCAGAGGACGGAGAGAAAGAAGAAGAGGAGCCAAAGCAACCTGCTAGTACAGTAGCAGCAACACGGCGGAGGGGTGCAATCATCTCAAATTTCTTTACAGACTGACATATTAATTAAATCATAACATCAAAATGTAGTAAATTGATGAATATGAGTATGTATATAAATAAACATTCACAAACATTTTATTTTGTAAGCATTGTTATAATATTTGCACATTACACTTCTGGCATACTGTTGTTGATCCACTCATGTCTTTTGCACAGGCCAATCATCTAGCAGAGTACACGATACTAGTTATAACTTAACCTGGTATTAGAAAAACCGAAGTGCATGTCAACTACAAAATGCAGATGGGGCACCATTAGGAACTATTAATATCTTGGTATATTGTGCCCTATACAGCACCAGGTACATCACTGATTACAGTTTAGGAGTCCAGATATCGTGCATCCATTGCATAGGTGTATCTGGGGGCAGGCTGCTGTTCTCACTGCCAATGGTGTGTAACATTATCTTGGTGTGCTGCATCTTACATAAAATATGTGTGCGGACAAATGTTCCATGGCTACATGACAATAGTGACCAGCATCACCTGGAAGATGGGGAAGCTGAAGAAGAAAACGATAATGTAGCAAGACCAACTGTTGCTGCAATACAGTTGAAGGACATCATTCACCAATTATTCACATAATGTCAGGTGTTGCAGATGATACTTCCACTAAACCTCACACGTGTCACTGTAACTATAGGTTGATAAATGTTTTGAAATGCAAACACTGTGTATGACTCATCTTTCCACACATTACTAAGCTTAAACTGCCATACAAAACTCAGCGCAAACACTGAAACTTAGGTTATTTATGTGATAACTGCGAAAGCCACAGCGTTCACTAAGTTGTACCTAGGCCAAATAGGATAACAATGCAATGATAACGTGTGGATGTCTTATGGCCACCATTATGAGTGTGCAATGGCACACAAATGTGGTAACAGGTGCTATCCTCATCACAGCACTCTTACTGTATGTTTCAATCCACAAAAAAACTGATGCAAGTCTTATGAGTAGAGTGTGTCAGGGATCCCAACAAGCATGCCCAATACATGCAAGGTGACATACAATTAATTACACCCTCAAAGTCAAATACAGTGTGGTTTGAAATTCCCCAAAACAAATTGTACCACAATGCAGATGCATCACCTAGACCGAAAATGTAAAACAACCAATTGAAACATTGATAGGTTAATGGATGTAATTCAGGTACTAGTTAGCAACTACATCTGTAAACATATCCATATATTTCCCTGCATAGTTAAACACAAATAAGAGCATGAACTCCAAGGACATAGTCATGTCACATACTATTGCGTGTCACCAGGAATCTGCACAACACACATAAACACATACAAATTTCATATGGGTGTCATATCTTTCTATGCTACCATCTCCTCACACACCCATGCACATATGGGCCCACAAACATAATGGCACATCAGCAACTATTGCAACAGCATGCAGGACACAAATCTATATTTTCCCTATGTAAAAAGACATGTCTAATCTGTGAAAAATACTTTATTTACAAATGATACCGCCAATAGAACTGAACTTTTAGTGACGTTTTGGTGGCGATCTCCCCTTCTCCTGATTTACAAAGTGGTGTTAAGCCACTTAACATGGCTAAATGCTGCATTGAAATGTAGGCACGTGTACATTCTCCACTTAGTGTGAAAGGGAGGTGCAATGGGTGTTGCAGGGGGTCTTCCAATGCAAATTACATAACCTCATAATACTTCCCTAGATTTTCAAATCTGAGGCTGCGCAAAAAATATGTAATAGCTCTGAGAAGGAGGCTTAAGAAGGGTGATACAAGGATAAATCATTGCATTTTCCTTGTAGTTTGCTCTTACAATGTGTGATGCATGCTGCTGCACTCACTGGAACAGGAAATTGCCAGAATAGTTAGGGGTAATCTATGAGGAAAGGTTTGAGGGTGGTGGTGTGCAAAAATTGGTAACACTGCCCCCTGTCTTGTCTTAACATACAGGGATAAGCCATATATACCATATTTACTGTGCTGCCCTGTGCCTACCCTTGCGCTGGTTCAAACATTTCTGGGCAGTGCCAGCACAGGTACACTTATGCTATGTTGCAAGGGTGACTGCCCTGCATGAGTGTTTTTTTTTGTGCATGAAGAGACAACTTCCAGCACAATAATATCTAGAAAGGGGAATTGTCTTATACATGCAGAATGCAGCACACATGTAATGAGCAGAAACTCAGGAGAACTCAACCCATTACTCCTAGTTTTGCCTGTCTAACGTAGCCTTTCAGAGGTTTCAAAGTTGCCACATCCCCAGATGTGTAAATCTGGGGATGTGTCAAAACCTATGGATGTTCTGGCGGAACATCCAACCCAACACCAACTTCCCACCCCTTTGCTGTAGCGGACTGCTGTGGTAAGGGTAATATGAACAAGGTGCCGTTAATTCACGTTAAGTGGCTTAGTGCCACCCAGTAAATATGGGGATGGCTTTAACATCACCAGACAATGAAAGTGTAGATTGTGTACACCTTGTTATGAATTTTATCCGAAACACTTTTCTTATATTCAACTATGTTGCGTGCACTTACCTGTGCATATGTGTTAAATGCTAAAAGGGGCCTAGTGCCACACGGGCATGCATGTATAACAAACTAAAAACATCAATAACATAATCCAGTTGTGCCAAAGCCCAACTCTAGCCTGGCTGATGACGGCTGGTTAGCCAGAAACCGGTCAGGAGCTAATTTTTAAACGTTTTTTGAGCGGAAAGGTGTCGCAGGAGTTTGCAAGACTTGTAAAGACGTGAAATCCCTGATTGAGATAAGGAATTGCTCATCATTATACTTGAGGCTTGGCTCATCTTTTCATTGTTTACAAATCATTGGCCCCTGAAGAAGGGACAAGCAGTCCCGAAATGCATTGGGCTTTGGCACAACTGGATTATGTTATTGATGTTTTTCAGTTTGTAACACATGCATCATTATGATTTAATGACTTAATACAATTGCATGATCCATGGAAATAATTTTGAAAAGATAAAATAATAATGATTAAATGGAATATATGTATTTGAAAAACAATTTATGAATTGTAATAATTGTATGTAAATCAGATTAGATAGTAGTATGTACCACAAAAGCTGTGCACGAGTGAGACCAGGTAGCCCATGTGGCACTAGGCCCCTTTTGGCATTTAACATCACCAGCGCACAAACAAAAGTGACGCTCCGCTGGCGTTTGTGCCTTGTACGCATGCCCCCAAATTCTTGGCACAAGGAGTAAATGTTTGGTTGTCACATATGTGTGTGTCTCCCCCCCAAGACAGTGGTACACACCTTACTAGAATGGGGTAAGTACTTGCCACATATATCGGCACACATACAACATATGGAATACAGTACAACATGTAAAATTGCATGCATTGCCAATCAAACGGTGTGATGTATGGGGCAGCATGAATCTGTGAAGGATTTCATGTTGGGAGCCTAGTCACATATTTAGCCAATGACATTCGACCAAAGTAAGCCACATACACAACATATGTCACATATGTCACATGCCATTGCCACAGACTGTTGCCAGGCATGCAACAGCCACAAAAATGGTACAATTACAGTCCAAATTCCATTTATCACAGGGAGTGATGTAAGCATGTATCCTGTACCCAGGAATTGTTCTGTACATTTTCACTTTCACTTTTCCTCACAATGTTACTGTCCTTTGAGCTTTGTGGTTGTGTCTGGAGGTGTTTGCTGATTGTCATGTACAACACAACCTGCATTGAGGATGTTATGTGTGTTACTAGCTGTTGTAGTCAGCTAATTTGTGACAACACATTATACATCACATTATACATCATAAATCTGCTACATGATGGGACTCAAGGGGACATTGATGCCTTCAAGGACCCCCACACCACTGGTGAGTCCCTTGTTTGATCCTCAAATGTGTTTTTTTGTGATGACTGATCTTGGATAGTGTTGATCCCACACTGTGTGTGCATGACATGGATATTACCTCACCCACAATGAGGCATATTCATGAGACAATGTTGGAGCGTGGAGCTGCTGCAAAATTTGTTGCGCTGCACCACAATATTTTGTGACCATAGTGATGCCCCGTAGGTACTATGCCACGGGGGCACCCCTGCATTTTCCCAAGCACCGGTGTCATATTTAGCTACCTAGCGCCAACACGGGCACCCTTGCACCATAGTGCATTGGTGTAGGCAGCTAAATATGACACCGGTGCTTGGGAAAATGCATCAGTGCCCCGTATTATTGTAAATTCCTTTCTTCCATGCATTTTCCGAATGTTGTAGCACATCATCATCAGTATTGGCATGACTCCACACTCGACAATTCTGCTGCAAAAAATACCTCGGTATATGTTTATAAACAGATAATCAGTACTATGTCACCCATTGGGCCCATCCTTCAACATTACAAATGATGCTATAACCCGATGGTGCACCTACAGATCTGGAGTCTGTGTTTACTTGTCGCACCATGTACCGCAATGGGTGTAGTGCTCTGAAGTCAACAGCAACAGCCATTGATAACCCCTAGGCAAATATGCCTGCTTGGTAGTGTAGCATGTGCACATGGAAGCATTTGACCACAGTGGATGGCTAGACATTATTTACAACACATGATGTAGGCCATTGTGACTGAGGGAGTATGGTAACCTTGTGAAGTTCCTGTAGCACTATCACCTTGCCACAGGTCTATCTGACATCTGCCTCTGCATCTGTGTTTCACAGTGTAGAGACAGGCAACACAATACAAAAAGTGATGTTGGTGTTGTCCATGGCTGGGCTGGGGTGCCATGTACACACTGGCAGGCTATGGGGATCACTGAGGATTAGAGCATTACAGTTACACTGGTCAGTGACAGTGATTGATACAATGAGCATGTCTTAGACACATGCAGGGAAATGTTGTATACCTGATGGTTAGATGACTGGTCCACCCCGGACCTACAACAGGCTGGAATCGAGATTTGTATTATTGTACATTATAATAACATAACATGTGTATTTTTGTAAAGCGCACTTTCATCACTACGGGTATCTTGGCCCTGAATAACAGATGTTTGTTGTTACCCAACTCAATGGTACTCATTTTATCGACCTCAGATGGTTGAAAGGCTGAGTGGACCCGCCGGGATTTGAACCTGTGACCATGAGGTTGAACACAGGCCCCTGCAGTAGACGCATTAGTTCACTGAGCCATTAACCACCCTTCCCACCATTGCACCTTGTATTACTTCCCATGTGTGCAGTTTTATTTAGCAATGTGGGACGCCAAGCTGCCTTGTGACATACAAGTACTCATGCTTCTAGTAGATTAGTACAGGATGAACCCTGGAAATGTAGCTATGAAGACAAATCAGACTATGCAGTGCATTGTAGTTGGCAGATGAGTGACTTTTGTACAGTTGAAACACTTTGGCGCTTAGTTGTATGCCCCTACAACACCCAGTGCATCCTATAAGTATGAGGAAAAGTCATGACCTGGGGGCGCAAAGGGCCTGTAAATCAGTCTCCTTATATACGTTACCCTGGTGGACTCAGTCTGATTATATGTTTATGTCATTTTTTTCACTTAGTAGACCATCCACTGATGCTGTGGAGCTCTGCCATTGCTATGTGCTATTCCGTTCATTACACTAAAGGTCTGATTTAGTAGTTGTGAGTTGACATTGACTACACATGTGAGTGGTGCCACCAAGTTTCAAGTTGTAAAAAGTTGTAACAGACTGTTACCTTCCTGTTGTTGTAAACCTGAGATGTGATGGACTAGTTACCCATTGTTGTTTGTCCAGTTTTTAACATCTTGTCATGTGATGTTTTTCTTACAGACAACATGACACCTGAAACGGCCAAAGCCTCCAAGCTTCGTATGGACAGGTATCGCCATGTCCAGAGGTTTGCCAAGGGTGCAGACTAAGAATATTGATGTAAAAATATCGACTTACACAATTATCGAGGTAAATATATCGTGGGTCAGAAATATCGTCAGACAAAATATCGTGGTCAAAAATATCGATTTTAGGTAAGTAATATTGATGTAAAAAATATCGAAGTGTTTAATATCATTTATAAAAATATAGTTGTTACAAATATCAATTTTTTATTAATGTTATGTAATTTAGTATATATTTTATATGTGTGTGATGCTTGTTTTTTGGTATAAGAATTATTTGTATTTTTAATAACATTTTAGTAGTTATTAAAAAAACAAATTATTGAATTTTGTGTTTTTAGTTCCGTAGCGGGTAGAGGGTTTATAGGGGAATAGAGTGGGAAGTAATTTAATTATATTACATTTATTGATTATTTATAGTAGTTGTTATATTTTTATAATTTGAAATTTGCATTTTTAGTTCCGTAGCTGGTTGTGGGTTTATAGGGGAATAGGGTGGGAGGTAATTTATTTATATTAAATGTATCGAATAATTTGTATTTATTAATATTTGTTTAATTGTGATGGTATAGTGTTAAATGTGTACATTAATTCATAATTGTTTAATAATTAGTTGTGAATTAATTTCAATTAATGAATTAGTAATTAACTATAGTAATTGTGTAATTAATTTTAGATGTGTGTTGTGGTGTTTATAGGTGTAAATGGTGTGGAGGAATTGATTTTTAAGTGATGAATTAATAATTATTTGTTAATTCATTATGGTAATTGTGTAATTCATTTTAGGTGAGTGTTGTGGATATTATAGTGTTAAAGAATGTGTACTCAATGAATGTTTACTATCTTTTTATTATTAATATATTTTAAATTAATTATGTTAGTTATGGAAATAATTTTAAATAAAAACATGGATATCTTTTTTTATTGGTGTGGTTTTATAGGGTAGGAAATCAAATAAATACAATGATGTTTTAAATAATTTGTTTGTTTGTGAATATTTGCTCCTTTTCAATAAATATTGTTTATTTACTATTATGTTTTAGTCATATTTGTACCTTTTTGTTATATGTAATTAACATTATATTATGTGCTTTTTATGTTTAATATATTTGATTGTATATTTTAAAAATATTGTTTATTTATTTTTAAGATTATTAATTTTTTTTAATTGTTTGAATGTTCATAGTAATTTTTGTTTGTCTCCTATCCAATAGTTTCCTTCCTGTTGCACTCATTGGAGTGGGAATAGTCATTTTACCCCTCCGCTATCAAATACTTTCCCTACTGTTGCACTCACTGGAGTGGCAATAGTAATTTTTACCCTTCCACTATCCAGCACTTTCCCTACTGTTGCACTCACTGGAGTGGGAATCATAATTTTTACCCCTCCGCTATCCAATATTTTCCCTACTGTTGCACTCACTGGAGTGGGAATAGTAACCTTTACCCTTTCACTATCCAGCACTTTCCCTACTTTGCACTCACTGGAGTGGGAATAATAAACTTTACCCCTACCCCATCCAACACTTTCCCTACTGTTGCACTCTTTGGAGTGGGAATAGAAATATTTATCGCTATCCAACATTTTCCCTACAGTTGTATTTATTGTATTGTGAAATGTACATTTTAATTTTGTTTTAATAGTTTAATAATTTAATTAATTATAGAATGTTTTTACATTTTAAATTATTGATATATGTACATATTTTATTGTTATATTATTTAAAAGTTGAAAAATTAAATAAAGATAATAGTTAATAAATTATTTTAAATATATGTATATGTATAAATTATGTTTGCGTGTTTATATTTTTTTAAATGAGTTTAATTTTTATGTTTCGTTAAAATGTATATTAAATTTAATTCATATTTTATAATTTTAATATATATCATTTTACTTTATTTATATTTTTTATTGATATTTTTTACATCTATATTTTTAACTTCGATATTTTTGATTCAATATTTTTGTACTTACCTGTTTAAGGAAGATCCAGTATTCTGGACTTCGGTACTTACTGCAGTCTTTAGTTCTGTTTGCAACAAGGGAGTGCCAAAGTCTTGACGCTCATAGGTCATTGTGCCTATGTTTAAAAAAGGTAGCGTGCATGACCCCAAATGTTATCGGCCAATATCCCTTTCGGATTCTTCCGTCAAAATTATTGGTAGAGTTGCGCTAGATCGCCTACTGGACTGGATTAATGCATACCACATATTGGCCTCCAGCCAGTATGGCTTTAAGAAGGAACTAGGCACAATCGAACAGTGCCTTAATCTTCAACTTATTTTGGCCAAATATACATTTGCAAAGGCGACTTTCACTCATCTGGCTTTTATGGACTGACCAGTGCGTTTGACTATGTCTCATGCTCTAAGCTGTGGGACATTTTATTAAACATCGGAGTCAATGTGGGCCTGGTCTCTTTACTGAGGCTTCTTCATCACGCTCTTTCTGCTTCAGTGACGTATGGCAATGCCGGGGAGTGTTCAGAGCTGTTTAACATCAAGTGTGGGGTGCGCCAAGGCTGTGTCCTTGCCCCAATCTTATTTCTCCTCTACACAAATGAATTGGAGAACACCTTGGTTTCAGTTGGGGCTGATGTCCCACAAGTGGAGAAAAAGGCCGTGACAGCGCTTCTTTATGCGGATGACACAGTACTTCTGGCAAGGACTTTGAATAGCCTAAAAAAACTCATTGCCAGTTATGTCTGTTTTATGAAAGAGCTGGGGCCAAACTATAAGAAAACTTTTATAATGATTTGTGGCCCCAAAAATACCAAATCACGCTGCTTGAATGTGGAGGGCAAGAGGCTAGAGAGGGTTAGTTCCTTCCCATATTTAGGTTTGGAATTCGAGGAAGGCTGTACATGGAATACCTGCATAAAAATAGAATATTACGCTATACGCGAGCAGTTGGGACCACCTTCTCCCTTGTAATGTCTATAGGTAAAAAGCTCATTGCCCCAAATTTAGAGATGTATAATCGTAAATGCATACCGATCTTAACATACAGCATGGGTATTTGGGGATGTAGGGATGTGCATGCTACACAGACCGAAGAGAATAGATTTTGTCGCAGAGTTTTAAGATGTGGCCCATTGTATCCACCGAGGATGCAAAGCTTTTGAATTTGGTACACCGGCTTTCGTCACTGCCTCTAGGGCAGGATATGGTGTAAATACCAACATGAGTTTCCTCTGCGACAGCACTCTTTCCTTTAGAATCGCCATCAGCACTGCAGTCAAAACTTTTTCCACAGCGGAAAATCACATTTCAGCCGAAGTGTACAGGTGTGACTTGTAAGCAATAGGTACTGTGTCACCTTCATTAAAAGTTATGTATGTGAAACCAACCACGCCTGGCACAATTCTTATTTCCAGGTTAGTGTGGTTGTCACGAGTCAGTAAGAACTTAGGGGTCGATTACGATGGCGGGCGGACGCACTGGCAAAAGGGACAGCCCGCAATATGTGCGGCAGTCCCGCTATACAATTTACGATGCGCCCGCCACACTGGCGGGCGCATCCCGTATTTTTGCATTGCGGCAGGCTGTGCTGCAAGCAGCACCTACCACATTGTAGAACTACATGTTGTGCATATGAATGTACAACGTGACAGGCACCGTGCGGTGCCTGCCACCTTGTGCATGCAAATGCAGGGGGGTACCATAGGTATCCCCCATGTGCAGCTCCCCACCCCCTGGGGCCCACAACGGGCCGCCAAAGGCATTCTCCGCCTGTCTTGTTGCAGAGTGATCTCAGCCAAAAAAGACAGGCATCATAATGCCCACGGCGGTGCCTGCACGGCACCGCAAAAATGCCCCTATTGTACCGGGTCCCGCAAGGTGGGCGGAAAAGGACCTCCTTGCGGGACCACGGCGGACGGTCTTTCCGTCCGCCGCGGTAAATTTCACATTCCCCCTGTCATCCTAATTTGGCGGTGGGAATTTTCAGGTTGATGGCGGGCGGATCACCACCGCCAGGCCATCAACCGCCAGGCCATCAACGGCTAACATAAGCAGGCGTATGATTACAAATAATACGATCAGCAGTGTTACAATTCAATAAAACACCATGGGAGAAATCATGTTATAATGATACTGGAAACAGGTCTTATAGTGCCTTATGTACCACCCTCCCCTGCTAGGAACTAGATTTTATAATAATAATAGAAGGTCTCTTAGGCTTGAATGGGGAACCCCATACCTCCAGGATCAGCAGAAGTGAATCACATCAGGATCAGAAAAGCTCTCTCTCTCTGGAAAAGGATTTTCTCCAAGATCCCTAATCATGCATGAAGTGCAATATTAAAGGTGCTAGAATTTCAGTTAGCTGCAGTTGTGTGCATGTTGTGTCTAGAGCGTGGGCCGATAAGCCCAAATAACAGCTTACATTGTTATGATAACCTTGGAGGCTTCTACACACACTGTACAGACAGAGGTCGTGATGTAAGTCTAGGGTTGTTGAAATAGGCCGTTCTCATGTGAAGAAATTCAAGCAGTCTAACTTACAACAACAGTTGCATGCAGTGTTGTGTGCAAAAGCTGCAAAATGGCGTTTAAACGTCTAATAAGCTTATGCTAACATAGCAATGTGTGCAAGCAAGGCCCTGCCTTCACAACACCATTGCCCCAAATTTAGAGGTATTTGGGGATGTAAGGATCTGCATGCTATACAGACCGAAGAGAATACATTTTGTCGCAGAGTTTTAGGAGTTCCCCCTCATCGCCACATTTCTCTCTCCATCTGGAGCTTGGTCTTGACTATGTACAGGATACTATAAACGCAGCGCCTTTAGCCACCTGGTGCTCCATTTGGGCTAACGAAGAAGCTGAACTAAACCGGGCAATCATTAGAGACTGTTTAAGTTGTTCCCGAGGCCTTTCTATCCCTTGGCTACAATATATTGAATTTTGCCTCATTGATCTTGTTTGCATTTCTCTGTTTGAGCACCTAGAATCACCTGGCAAAGGGGACTGACAGAGGGTGTTGGATAGCTTCGGAAAACACGGAGAATCTTCTAGGGAAGTGTTCGACGTATCCAAACCCTCTGTCAGAGATTATTGCCTTATTCAAGATCCTCCTATTATTGCCCCGTATCTTTTATATGTAAATAATATGCATGAAAGGAACTTAGGGGTCGATTATGATGGCGGACGGACCTGCGTCCGTCCGCCACCCCCGAGGTGGAGGGACCGTCCGCAGGGGCAGCGGCGTTTCCTCCATTGCAATTAGCATGTGACTGCCACCCTGGCGGTCAAATCCTGTATCTTTAACATTGCGGCGGGTGCTGGTGTAAGCAGCACCCGCCGCAAAGTTAAAAATGCATGCTGTGCATTTGCATGCACAAAGCGGCAGGCACCGCACGGTGCCTGCTGCATTGTGCATGCAACTGCAGGGGGGTACCATAGATACCCCCCATGTGCACCCCCCGACCCCCCTTCACCCTGGGGGCCCGCAACGGGCCCCCAAAGCAAGGACCGTATGCCTTTTCGTGGCGGCATTGCCGCCACAGAAATGCATAGCCCCCACCACATCCTAATATGGATGGCGGTGTCTGATAGACACCGCCACCATATTAGAGCTTTTCTGCCGCGGTCTTCACGTCCGCCACGGTCTCCCCCGCCATTGTAATATGGCGGGGGGAAATAGGTGGCGGACGGGCAAGGATGGTGGACAGATCGCCACCGCCTGCATGACGGTGGTGATCCGTCCGCCATCCTAATTGACCCCTTATTGAGGAGAAATAGGCTGGGGTCTTTTCGCTGGTTGATGTGTTTCCCCCTGGCCAGTATTCTTTTGTAACTATTGCCCTTGCAATGAACATTCGAGCCAAAGCATTTTACATTTTGTCTTTTTTTGACAATTTTAGCTTCCTTTCACCAGGAAAATGTTATTACCACTTTTATGCAGGTATAAGTTTTCTAAATGTAAAGCGGCCTTGTATTTTTTAATGCAACTTAATGACTGACATTCGCTTTGCTCCAATTTACATTTACGGATGGCAAAATTGGAGCATAAAATGGTCATGAAGGGAGCACTGGGCCTTCCATTGTGAATGCCTCACCTGAATGGAGGCCTTATCCTGTCTCCCAAATCCTGTTCTTAGTTCGAGCTAGACAGCGCAGCTGTCTCTTCATGACCTGCTGTAATCGGTCTGTAGGCATCAAGTCCATCCACTTTCTGGACATTGCTTTTCATTTGTCTATGTCAGTGTCCTTCAAAAATCCCTGCTTGTTAGTGGTCAGTTCTGCCTCTTTGTCCCTCCTTTCTCTCTTCTGTTCCTCCCACAGAGCAGGGACTTAGTACTGTCTCATTCCGCTATGGTTCTTTATCTGTTTTTGGGGGATTCTTTTTTCCTTGGTTTCCTGATCTGTTACTGTGTGCCTGTGTTTATCTTCAGCACCTTAGCTGCTTATATTTAAATATAGAATTCTTCCTCCCACCGCCTGTTAATACCACAGTTGTGTTACTGCTGCATTTTTTCATGCTGCCTCCCCCACCGTGGCTTGTGCTCCATTACCTGAGTTTTTTTTATTAGGCTTTTTGCACTATTCGATCTCCACCGACAGTTGGGCTTATTCTATTAGGATATTTGCTTGGTTTGGGCTTCCTTTTAAGGGGGATTGGGCTTTTGTTTTTGGTATCGCCTGCAAAGGGTTTGCATCCCACCCCCTCTCTTTCCTGGCGTTTCATTGGTTCCTGTGTGGGCCACTTACTTTCCCTCCAGTTCTATTGACTGTAGTATATTTTCCTGCATTGGCCAATGCTTGTTTAATTTATCTTTAATTTACATTACCCCTCAGCTGCTTTTTATGTACATTTGTATAATTATATAGTGTGAGTACGAGGTGATTACGTGATTTGACCAGATTCACAGGCTGTTGACCTGCCACTGAGGCTCAAACACTGACTTGCAGGTCACGAGTCGGCAGCTGTGATGCAGCCCTCATTGGAGGAGGGGGCGAAGTTGGAGCAGGAGCAGGGCTGCTATGTGGGTTGTTTCGATCAGTGTTAGTCTCCTTTGCTCTGTGAGATCCCATTCAGTAACATTCTATGAGCCGAGCACTAACTACTCCGTTACTAAGCAGTGCTGATTGCTCGCTGCACTATCATTGTAGAAAAACCTGTATTTAATGCCCTAATTAAACTCTGGACATAAACTAACTAGTCGCCAGTTTTAAGAAAACAGCACCACTGCTGCAGTAATAACATTTGAGTAGTAAAGCCAGCGTGACTGCTTCTTGAATTATCCCAGCAGCCTGTGTTAACCGCATGCGCGCTAAGAGTTTTTCAAAAACCCGCGGTTCATGACGAGCTCAGCTCGTCATGAGTGTACGAGAGGCGTAACTCATGACGAGCTGAGGTCCAGGGAAGACATGGCTTGGCAGTTCGGGCTGGACTGTTCCCATGAGGCACAGGGTCAGACTGATTTGCATATGGCCATTTCTGAACTGGGGTGGGGGAGTGAGCTAAAGAACGGTGATGGATTAAACCCAGATCAGTTGACTGGGGGTGAGTGTTTGTATTGTCAACGCTCCGTCCATCACCACCTTTGGTTTTTCTTTGCGTCGCTCTTGTACCACATTAGATGGTGCAAGAGCGACGCAAAGCAGGTCATAAATAGGCCACCTCATTTATTTGTGTCGCTCATGCACCACGTTGTGAAGTGAAAGAGCAATGCAAAGGGGCTCAGTAAATATGCCCCCTATTGTATGTGACCCTCATTTTCTCAGGCTCCTTTCAATGCATTTTTCATCATCATCTTCAGTGTTTTGTATTTTACAAACATGAAAATGCTGTTGGCCAATGGCTTCTTGAGCATTTCCGCAAATTCTTTGAAACTACTCAAGACACATGAAAGTTTAAGTGAAGTGCTCCGAACGCAATCTTAGACGTAACTGTACACCTCCTCAAAAAGGGCATCCCTTCCAAAGGAGACATTTGATTCATATTTTAGGCTTTATTCTAGGAAGAACCCCTAATGGTAGAACCAGGTATCACCATTCACCCCGAAGGAGTCCTACATTGCAGCATTTTCCATTAGCAGAGCTAAAAATACAGAAAGAATAACGTTTTCTGGTGTGCTGAATTATTGTTGTATTGTGTGCTGTGCTGTCCAAGAAGGTTTATTACAAGAAACAACGGTCCTGTGGTAACAAGTATTTTGAAAACAGCGATTAAATATAGACTACAATGAGTTCTATATATGTATTTCCAACGCCCAGCCGGACAAGGAATTTTATTTCAGTCAATCTTTGAGTATAAAATGAAAGGAATAGAAGCACAGACAAATATAAGTGGGCACAATCCTGTACCCAACAATCGTTGTTTTCAAAATCCTTGTTAGCACAGGACCATTGTTTCTTGTAATAATTGATACCCGCTACCTATCGGGTTCCCTTGTTTGTAAATCATATAGTCCAAGAAGGTTTAGCAGGGTATCTGCTGCAAAGCAATATTGATCTCTTGTTTATGTAAAAACTTTTTTAATCCAGGGGTAATACACTGATGTGGTAACAATGAACTGGTGCATTATTACCCCTAGGTGTAGTGTCACTGAGAAAATAAATATGATAAATTGTGAGGTACTACAGGTATAAATGCAACACCTAAAGCATGATTTAGAGTTCTGTAGTCATTGAAAATCCCCCAGTTTCAGAATAAATTATAAATAAAGAGTAGAATGCACCAGCTGAATTTCACCTGTCATAGTGAATTCTGCTGCATAGAGCTTCCTACAGAAATTGGAGGGTGTTCGGTTATCCAGAGTGCCAAGCCCTATTGTAACATGCTATCACATTTTTTACACTGTATTCCGACTAGCCTTTGCCGGTTGTAATGTCCGTCATGTAAATGAATATATTACCACAATTGAATGGAAGAGTAGAATTGTGCACTCTCATCATTACTGCACATTATTACCATTGCAGTGAGACTTTATTTGTGCCTTCATCACTGGCTTGATTACATCACCCTCTGTAGGCCTCGCAGTGCAATTGTCTTTTTCTGTTTTGACCAAGGATAAACATTCTGCTTGACAAATGTTCAGACCACAATAAAGTTGCTATTATGCTAAACAGCAGAACGGAGTCAGGACTGGCACGACTTTAAGGTCATTGAAAGTACCTGCATTCTGGTGCTACCACAAATGGCCACAAGGGGGCTCTAGGTTGTAAATAAAGACCTAAAATTGGATTTTTCACTAGCAGGGCGTCAGTGCCCAAATAGCTAACATTATTTTACATGGGCTCTAAAAATCTTTGCACAGGGAGTGTAGTGGGGGAGGGCAACAGACAAATAGAGTAATAACATTAAAAACAAATGTAAAAACATAACGGAGATAATGGGGCTTTGGGGGCGGCCAACCGATGGGAGGCTTGCACCCCCGGCGTTTTTCGGCCGCTTGGTGCAGCCTGAGCCCAATGGGCTCTTTTTGGGCTGGAAGCCGGGGGGCTAATTAACTGGCCACTTTTTAAACTGGGTCACTGTTTTTGGTAAGGTGACACTGCAGCCGGTGGGGGAAGAAACAGAAGGGTTTTTGTGTAAAATTCCCTCCTTCCCATCCTGGAGAAGAGGGGGTTTCTTTGTTCTGTTGGAGTACAATTATAGGTTATTTTGTTGAGCACACGTGCACTGGGGCGGGGGGGAAGCACTGTATTGGTTGTCGCTTGAAGCAGATGCATGGTGTCTGGTAGCTAGGTTTTTACATGTTTACAGTTTACTTTATGGCTGGGAACAAGTTACTCCTGGAGCAGGTAATAGGGTTAAATAGGAGATACTTAGGTAGATCTTTAGAGAAGTAGAGAAGAGGTTACAGGGTTAAAGTTCAACAGGTAATGACTGTGTTGGGGTTTTTTAAATAGTTGCAAAGAAAGGAGAAGGTGGGGAAACCTTAGGGTGAGGGAGGAGGATATGTTGGTGAATTAATATATAGCGAGGTGTAGTTTTATACGGCAAAGGCCAAGGTAATGTTTTGTGAGTTGCACCTGTCTTCAATAAAGCAGCTTTTTCACACATCAAGAGAGTCTTGGTGGTCTGTGCTGCTTCTTTGAGGCCAAATATGGTGTAAAAGAAAACGTCCCCCTCAAATAAAAGATGGGACACCTGTGGATATTTTTGGGCTGAAACCTGTGGTTGACAAGTTTTAATGTGATTATTAGTGAACTAATTGTTAGCGTTTTAAACTATAAATCGTTGTGCGGGGGTCGGGGGGTGCTTGGTGAGCTGGGAAATTAACTGTGATATGCCAATTATTTGTGATTTGATTCAATATGCCAATAAAAACAGTTTTAAACTATAAATCGTGGTCTGTGCCCCTCTGTGTTATTTATAGTTGTGGCATTGAATGCCCTTGCTTAACATTCATTCTTTGTTTTTTTGACTAGCAGTTGCAGTGGAGAGGACTATTTGAAATTGCAAGGCATCAAGGTGTCTACCTGGGATCTGTGGTACAATCACGTGGCTCTTGCAAGCCTCTCCCTGATTTTTCTCACAATTGCATTTCTGAAATTATACTTCATGAAGAAGACTTTGTAAGCTTTACGTCAATAAATAAGTGAAACACATTGCTTGCTTGATTATTGTTTGATTTCGGTTGTTTGTGACTTTCAAGATATTTTCTAAAATTTCAGGTAAAGTAAGGATGGCTGCCTCTCCAAATGCGCCGTATATTTAACATCTCTTCGGGGTGTTGCCCTAATGCGGGAGTTAAACTGCTTGAAGAGTGCCAAGCAGAGCAGACTTGCCATGTTCGGATTCCAGCTGCTTGCTCTATCGGAGAATCTTCCCCCACACATGCGCTCCTAGCAACCTCTAGCACCGCCTTCCCCCAGTTTGGTTCATGAGCCTATTGGGGATCCGTACTCTGAGGTAGACGTTGCACTGGTGAGGTGAAGAGGGTGGGGCCTGACCTCCCGCACCAATAAAATATTAGTTTCTGATTTGCACATCTTTCAGTTTTTCCACAGTTACAATTCCAAAGTAATATTGTAGTGGGATGCAAGCAAAGTGTTTCTTCTGTAAAACTCCAAATTTGCTATTCCCATGAGAATGAGCAGTCACTTCGAGAACAGACGTCAGGCCTGATTATGAGTTTGGTGGTGTGGGAGTGGAACGGTGTTAGAATTGGGGGTCTCTGGTTGGCGCAGGTAGGTACTTGTGCCAAGCAGGGACCCTCTCCTCTAGTTAGGGCAAGGGAATTACCCTCTTAAAATAACCCCTGCTCACCCTCTAGGTGGCGTGGCGCGAGCAGTCAAGGCTAGTTTCAGAGGCGATGTAAGTTAAGCATTTGTGACCACATACAGTAACCCAGTGACAACACCATAAATGGACACCACACAAGGTTTTGTATCAAAAATAAGTTATACTTTATATAGAGTTATCACAAGACCAATAAACAACAAAAAGAATCCACAGTACTATCAAATTTCAAGAGTTCTGGTTAAAACGGTGTAAATCAAAGTTCTGTGCGAATCGGTAGTCTTGCCCGGCTACAGCGTGCTGAAAGAACACAGTCTAACAAATCCAGCAGGCCGCAGCGGGCCGGGCCCACTCAAATGTCGACAGACTCAAACACAGTACCTTTTCCTTTGGGCGGCCGGCATGGATGTACGAGCCGGTTCCGGTGTTCGTCGCGGTGTAAAAAAAGAAAGCGTTGCAGGTCACGGTATCCCTTCCGTCGCGGTGCAGGCTACGGCTCGTTGACGGCGTCTGTGAGCTCAGAGCTTGCCTTATTCGGGGCGGACGTTGCTCGTTGCGGTGCTTCCAGCTTTACGGTGCGGCATTCGAGCCGGAGTTCAGGAGCTGGCGTCGGTCAGTCCGGACAGCGGTGCGAGTCAGACGGTGCATCGCGAAGTGTGCGAGGCGGTGTCTAACTCCGGTGCGGTCACAGGACTCGAAGTCAGCAGCAGTGACCGCGTCGGTCAGACCAGTTCGATTCGGTGTAGCGAGGCGTTGCAAGTTGCGGTGTCCTTCCAGTCGCGGTGCAGGCTACGGCTCATTGACGGCATCGAGACGGAGTCGGTGAGCACAGAGCTTGCGTTGTTCGAGGCGGACGTTGCTCAGTGCAGTGCCAACAGGCCGGTCGTAAGAGTCGGTCACAGGTCCCTGCCTCTATAGCCACTGTAATAGTAGCAATTCACAAAGGCTGGTGAAGTCCATTGGTCCTGGGACTTCGGTCAGGGGGCAAGCTCTCTTCCAAGCCCTTGGAGATCTTTTTAGCACAAGTTGAAAAGCAAAGGTAAAATCCACAAAGTCCTTTCTCCTCTCTAGGCAGCCAGGCAACATCTGCAGCCCAATCCCCCAAGCAGCACTTCAACTTGGGAATAGTCTCTCCTCAGTTTCTTCAGGTTCCTTCTCCTCAGCAGAGGTTTCTTCTTGTTAATTCCAGGAGTGATCTAATTTCTTGGGATCAGGGTCCCAATATTTATACCCCAAAATCCTTTGTTCTCTGAGGGGAGAGGGGCCTGTGCCTAGTCCAAACTAGTTCTGAAGCACTCTGTTTACCAGATTTCTCCTTTCCTTTCACAGCACAGGGCAGGCACATCAGACGCCCCACAGGAGGTGGAGCCAGCATTGTGGAAGGCAAGTACAGTCCTGGAGCACTTTGTTGACAGTCTTCCTTCTCTTCTTTCAGTGTGCAGGGCAGAGACATTAGACGCACCACACGGGGTTGGAGCCAGCACTGTGGGGGGCGGGCATAGTCCTATTCAGGTCCCAGGTGCAACTCCTCCCTCCCATCTAGATGCAGATCTCTCTATTCACCACTGGGCTGTCTCATTCTGTCTCCTGGAATCCCCCTGCCCTGTCACTCAAACTTCAGACAAGGAATACACAACCTAGTAGAGGCAGGCTGAAGTGGTTAGGCAAGCAAATACCTACTTTCTAAAAGTGGTATTTGCAAACACAGAATATTAAAATAAACTTCACTATAAGATGCATTTTATTATTCTGAGTCCAGGCATACTAAACTCGAATTTCTACCATGTTCTCTGAGTCTGTTTTATAATGAATTATAAACATGTAATAATCTAGCAGCCCATTCTGGCCTATGGAGAACAGGTAGCCTTGCAATAGTGAAAAACGAAAATGGCTGTAATTCACTATTAGGCCATGCCACACACATCAGGGCTTGTCCTACCTTGTACTTACAATGCACCCTGCCCGTGGCCTACCATAGGGGTGACTAATATGAAGTCAAGGGAAGGTTCAGGGATTGGCAAGTGGATGCACTTGCCCAGTCAGCATGACAGTACCAGACTGCATGCAGGCTCTGCAATGGCAGACCTTAGACACATTTTACCAGGCCGCTTCTGTGGGTGGCACAACCAGTGCTGCAAGCCCACTAGCAGCATTTGGATCACACGCCCTGGGCACACTCAGTGCACTGTACTAGGGTCTGACAGTAAACCAAACATCCAATCATGGAACCACTAATCAATACATCATTTTACAGTAGGGAGAACTTTAGCACGTGAGTCCCGTGTTCTCCATGCCACTGGAATCAAGCTATCCAGGCTGATGAGGGCTGAAAGCCCGAAACCGGTCCTTGGATGCTTGTTTCCAGTCCAGGGAGGACCTGGCTTGGCAGTGCGGGCTGGACTGTTCCCATGGGGCACAGGGTCAAGACTGATTTGCATATGGCTGGGTTCAAACTGGAAAGGCATGGTGAGCAAAAAAACGATGGATTTAGGCCCAGATCTCTGTACTGGGGTGAATGTATGACATTGTTCTGCATTCTGTCCATCACCTGTTGTTTTTGCTCTTTTGTTTTATAGGTGGAAGTGAGGTGCCAGTGGGTCTATTATTCAAAACAAAGGTGATTTTTTACAATAGCCTGATATGCACACATCTGTTGTTTGATTTTAAACAGTTTGATGAGTTTACTACTAGGCAAATACATCTTTGTCTTGTACAGTAGGTTGACGTAGCTTTTGCCTAACAGAAGAATCTTTTGAAGTAAGATCAGGGAAGGTGGACTTCTAGATGGCATCCAACACAATATGTATCTTCAGCTCTAATAATGGCTGAAGGGGTGGTCATAACTTTCAGGTATGGGTTTGTGTTCCAATATACTCATATGCTACGGATATTGGGCATTGTATATGTTAGTCAAGGAAAGACACTACAGGGCTTTATTATGAGTTTGGCGGTGCAGTAGTGGGACCGCCCTGCTCCAGCACTGCCAAACCCAGGTACAAACCGCCCGCCCACCAGGAGGTTTCTCCTCTCTGGCGGGTGGTTCTTTGACGTACCCAGGGTGGTGCCTATGAAATAGACACCGTAATGGGAACATCAACGGCACTACTTGCACGGCATGGACTGCTGTAGTCCATGCTGTTCATGCACACAGAGGGGAACATGTTGCGTCCCCCTGTGTGCAACCACAAGGCATAAGGCACAAGGGGGCCCTGTAGGGCCCCCTTTGTTTTCGAACTGCCACATGTTTCATGGTGTTGCACCGCCATGAAAACTCATAATATGCTTGGCTGGGGCCGCAGCAGCCCTCTCATGCATATTGCAGCCTCAATACCGCCTCGCCACATCCCTGGTGGCTGCAGTGGTCCGCCGCCCTGGTCATAATGGGGCGCTCAGAAGACCGCCACCACTGCGCCCCTGCGAGTGTGGTGGTACCTGGACTGCCAAACTCGCAATAAAGCCCACAGTGAGTGAGATGACTATAGCTGCAGTGTGCCCCAAAATTAATCCGTTTTTTAATTGGCTTCCTACAGAATCTGACATTGTTATGGGGAATGTGGTCGTAGAGAGTGACATTCATTTAATTGCAGATAGAAAATAGGACAAATTATTGAATAGGAGTATTGGCATGACCATTAAAGCCAGGGGACACAAATGCAAAATAACATACCTGGGTTTGGTGTATATTTGAATGAAGGGACTGGTGCATTTGGTAGTATCAGATACCTGCATACTTTGAAAAGAACGTACAACATGTTCTACACAAATGCTATTTCACATTAACTGTTTCTTGACACCTGATGTTTTGTGAATCTGTTGGTAATGGTTTTGGTGTATGCTTCTTAAATTCTGGCTGTGGGACTGTGCTGATCTGGGCTAATCTCTGCTCACATGTAATGAGATGACTTCCTAGATAGAGCTTCAGGCATCAACATTGTTATACCTATTGATTTGTACAGCTTGTTTGGAGACATGTTCTGCCTCGAGTGGAACTAAGGGCTACTGTTTGTAGTTGTAGATTGGCCTGTTTGTAGTCTTAAAGACTAGTTCTACCGAACTTATTTTGAAACTAATTGAAATAACATGGCTCCCACTGCTACAAAATAGTATATTTCATTGTGGTCAATTTCAAATATGCAAAGTTGCACTAGGTACACCAAAAAGGTTTGAAAATGGTAAAGTGAAAATCCAGGAATTTGAAAGTTCGTTCTTTATATTCATTTTAACTAGGTAATTATGTAATCGAAATCCACTCACTCCAGTCACGACTTGATTCGAGATGGATTACCCCCTGCAATGGTCTGTAGACTCGATTCGATACCTCGCTTTCGGACTCCACACGGACTCGGAGATTGTATTCCTAGAGAATTATGGCACTGCAGTCGCTAAACTGGAGGATGACATTGAAACTTGGATCAAATTGCCCTTGTCCTTAATAGGCAGAGTCTCCATCATGAAAATGGTGGTACTTCCAAGATTCCTGTTCCTCTTCGCCAACATTCCAATAGTTCTGCCGCGCTCCTTCTTCGCCAGAGTAAATTCATTATTGATACGATTGGCG
Source organism: Lissotriton helveticus (assembly GCF_964261635.1). Taxonomy (NCBI): domain Eukaryota; kingdom Metazoa; phylum Chordata; class Amphibia; order Caudata; family Salamandridae; genus Lissotriton; species Lissotriton helveticus. Next base: position 1,250,081,208 of record NC_136059.1, on the reverse strand, counting down.
TGGGCGGGCAAACAGGCGAGATTTTGCCATACCACCTTGGAGGACCGGGGAGCACCTGATCTCGAGTTATATTATAGAGCGGCACAAGTGGCGCATGCTCATAGTTGGATCCATGGAGCAACCGACACACCGTTTCTCCACATTGAAAAGCTTTTTACTGACCCTCTCCCTCTTCCAGCACGATTTTTGAACTGGTAGTCCGCAGAACGGGTATTTTGGACTCCCTCAACTCCACACGGCATGCTTGGCACTGCCTATTACAATTGCATCCCGGGCGCTGTAGTATTCCCCAGAGATGTCAGTTGTGTGGATGATATGGCTGCCCCTTGCTCGCTGCACGCGTTGAATATTACGAAGGCGGGAGACTTGTTTGCTGGCGGAATTGCAAAGTCGAGGGACGAGGTCACGGACAATACAGAAGTTGCCCCCTTACTGCAACGCTTTCAGTTCTACAGAACGCGCAGGGCGCTACATCAGCATTTGGGGGAAGATACGAAAGAACCCTCGGAGGTGCTAGAACTGTTGTACATCATCAAAACTAAGTGACCCCGGAAAATTGTCTCAAACACTTACAAGCTGGCGATGTCTCACAGAGCCAACCAGTACACTAAGACTCGACTGGCCCGGCAAAGGGACCTAGAGGTGCCTATTGATGACGTCATGTGGTACTACTGTTGCTTCAACACAAGATACATCTCACTACATGGTAAACATAGGCTTATTCACTTTAAATACATCAACAGAATATACTATACACCAGACAGATTGCATAAATATAGGTAGTGGGAGGACGCAACCTGCGACAGGTGTCATTCGCCGATAGCAGATTTTATGCACTTGGTGTGGAGCTGCATGGGGGTGTCTGATTTTTGGGGTAAGGTCTTTAATGAGTTAAGTTCCATAGTGGGCCTGGAGTTGTCCCTGGAACCTGAGGTGGCACTGCTAGGTTATTCCAAATCACTGCCCAAGGCGATACGCAGGCTTGCTGACATGGGGCTTCTATTGGCAAAGCGCAGAGTAGCAATGTGCTGGATGAGGGGCCCCCTCCCTACGTTAAAACAGTGGTCGCATGACGTGCTATATTGCTGCATGCAATCGGAGAATTTCAACGAACTGCTCCCTCCCCGGAGCAGGCCGAAGAATTTCTGGGGGCTTTACAATACATACCTACTCACTAGGGAGGAGGGTTCGTCTACCGAGACGGAGATAGACACAGGAGACAACGCGAATACTCCAACTCCGTAGTGCACAGCTAGGATACACTAATGCGGAACGCACATACACCTTTGAGGGTAGAGAGGCTCTCGGATTTATAGTCACCTTATTACTGGGCCCGAAGTACAAGTACTGACAGTACTGGCGACAATACGCAGGAGGAAGAATGTGGTCAGCTGGAGTTGTGCCTTGGATAGACGCAGAATGTATGCTTTCCTGACAGTAGCAAACTACGTTTACAGTACTAAGTTTGATATACATTCATGTTTCTTTATGATTATAGATACACAAAAGACGTACACTATTGAATACTGCAAATGATCCTCATAATATGTGGCGCTGCCTTCCCATTGGGCTGTTGGCAACAAAGCTGTGTACAGTGTATCTTCCCAATAAGCCGCCGGCCCCAAGGTTGTAGGCGTGTGGCTGTGTATCTCAGTGTCAACTCTTAACAATAAAATTGTTTAAAAAAAAAAAATGTAATCGAATGCCCTTGTGGCAAGCAATACATTAGGAACAGTGCTTAATGTGTACAGTGTACCTAAGTTTGCTGGTCCTCGGAATTGGCACTTAGGGGCTGATTACGATGGCGGACAGACTTCAGACCGTCTGCCATCGTTTCGTATTTGGGACCGCACGCCTATAAGGCTGCAGTCCCACAGTATGAATTACGATGCAACCGCCACAGAGGTGGTCGCATTGCCCAAGTTTTGCATTGTGGCGGGTGCTGCTGTATGCAGCACCCGCTGCAATGCAAAAAAGGGACAATTTACACATCCCTGCACTACATGGCAGCCACCATGTGGTGCCTGCCACATGGTGCAGGGATATGTAGGGGGGTACCTATGGTGCTGTGTCTGGTGGCCAGGGTGTAAGAGGGGCCCGCTACATGCCCCCAAAGTCCCTTTCCACCTGCCTGTTCATGGCGGGTTAACCCCGCCATGTTCCGGTTCAGGGAGGACCTAGCTTAGCAGTTCTGACTGGACTGTTCCTACAGGAGCAGAGTCAAGACTGAGTTGGATATACCTGGGTCCAAACTGAGGTGGCTTTGGCTGTCCTTGGTGCTGAATGGGAGTTGTGGCATGACGTGCAGAATAACAATGGATTGGGATGCGGCCTCGAGTGATCACCAGCGGCTGAGAGGAATTGAAGCATTCAATCCATCACCGTTTTGTATACTTACTGCACTGTTCAATCTCCAAGCATGAAGGTAGAGATTGAGAATGTCTGGGTGCAGAACCCTGCCTTGTTGGTGCGACAGCAGGTCCTCCCATAGGGGCAGCCTGATCAGAATGCCAGGAGTTCTGGATACCAAAAACTTCATGTCCAATCCGGAGCCGCTAGGGTGACTTGGTCCCACGCAGTCCTGATGTTCTTGAGAACTCAATGTAGGAGTAATAGTGATGGAAAAGCCTACAGCAGTCCCAAGTTCCAGTCAAGGCAGATCACGTCTCCAAGCGAGAGACACCTTGAAATCTGAAATGTGCAGACGTACTGACATTGCATGTTCTTGGTATCAGCAAATAGATCAAGCCATGCTTCACCCCATTCACAGATGAGGCCTTGCATTACCTCCAGGTGTAATTGCCACTCGTTATCCGCTAAGCACCCATGGCTAAGTTTGCCCACCCTGGCGTTCAAAGAGCCTGACAGGTGGCTCACCCACAGGATAATGCACTGATGGTCCAGCCAGTTCCAGAGGCAAGCTCCTCCTTGAATAGGGTCTGAGACTCCACCCGCCTTGTTTGTTGCAATTTCATATAGCGGTGGTGTTGACCGTGAACACCTAAACCAGCCTCCCCTCTATGGCATGGAGTAAAGCTTTAAGCGTCAAGATGATGGCCCTTAGCTCCAGAAGGTTGATGTGGAACCAGGACCCCGCTGGAGACCAGAGCCCTCTGATCTTCACCTCTCCCTAATGGATGCCCCAACCCAGAGGCGATGCATCGTTCACCACTGTCAGTTCTGGGTGGGGTAGGGAGAGAGGTCTGTCGCTGACTTAAAGGCAGTCCAGCAACCACCACGGCAAGTCTTTCGCAGTATCCTCCAAAATTTGAATGTGGTTGGAAGGTCCCCTTAATGTTGGTCCAACTGGGACTTCAGATCCTGCTGAATAGCCCACATATGCCCCATGGCGTGCCCGACCAGCAGGATAGGGAAGGTTATCAGTCCCAGCAGCCTCAGGGTTGACCTGACTGAAATCCAGGACCGAGGTTGAAAGATCGGAATCATAGCCTGCATGTCCTAGACTCTTTCCCCGGGGAAAGGTGCAAAACCAAACTGTGACCAGAATGGCTCAGATGCAGAGAAGTGTCTGAGAAGGAGTCAAGTGTGACACTGGCATGTCGATAGTGAACCCCAAAGATGACAGGAGGCTCACTGTGGTCTGGAGGTGGTTGACAGCTGCCTGGGATGAGCCCACCTTCAACTGCCAGTCATTGAGGTAGGAGAAGACTGGCATCCCTGACCTCCTAAGATGTGCCGCCACCAACGTCATCACTTTTGTGAATACCCAGGGGGCACTTGAGAGATCAAAGGGAAACACAGATCTGAACATTTTCCAGCATCAACAGCAAGTACTGCCGATGGGCCTGCATCTCAGGTATATGGAACTAGGTGTCCTGTGGTTCCAACACCACAACTCAGTCCTCAGGGTCCAGGGCAGACAAGATACAGCCCAGGGTGAGCATTTTTAATTTCTCCTCCTTGAAGAAGGTGTTGCGAGGGTGCAGGTCTAGAATTGGCTGAAGGCCTCCATCCTTCTTGGACATCAGAAAGTAGCAGCAATAACAACCACATCCTACTTCTGGTACTGGCAACCTCTTAACAGCCCCTCTGGCCAAAAAGGTTTACACTTCCTGCCATAAAATGGAGAGATGGACCTCTGTCAGTAGCTGGGAGAATGGTGGAAGAGCAGAGGAGAAGAGAGGATGGATAAGGAGCATCCACTGTGAATAATATGAAGGACTCACCTGTCCTATGTCATTGCCTGCCAATTCAGGAAGAATAGGTGGGTTCTGCCACCCACAGGATGGGTGTGCTCCTGTATGGGCACGCTAAAGAGATTTGGCAGGTGAGCCGCAGGGAGAGAGGTAGACTGAGCAGCCCAATGGACTTGGTCACAGGGGTAGCAGCACCACGTCCTAGATCGCAAAACTGCTAGATTCCTTGTGGAGACTCTATGGGCTGATGTGAATCTGCAAAAAGAGAGGTGGAACTGTTGTAGTTGGTGAGGTGGGGCAGACAGGCCCAGAGAGCGCGTGCAGGAGCATTGCTCTCTTTAAAACACTCTAGTGTGGAATCAGCCTTTTCCCCAAACAGGTGAGTTCCATCGAAGGACATGTCCAACAGGGAGAACTGAACATCACCTGAGAACACACATGGCAGCAAAGAGCAACACTGGTACAGATGGCCCGTCCAATGGAATCAGTGGTGCCCAGCCCACAACGAATTGCTAACTTGCCCGCATCACAAACATTTGGAACCACCTGAGCAAGAACAGGCCGAAGATCTTCGGGCACACCAGGGAGGATTTGTTGCATGTGTCCCAACAAGCAGCTGGCTTTAACTGATCAAGGGGCCAGACTGGTAGAGGAAAATACTTGTTTTCCAAATGTTCCCACCCACTTAGGTCCCTGTTGGGGGAAGAGTGGCCAAAAAGGGGTTGGAGTTAGACTTGATTGTGGAGGCTTTCACCACTAGACATTCGGAAGAAGGGATGAGAGAGAAAAGCAGGATCACTTGGATGATGCATTTGAGACATTAGCCATTCACCAAACTATTGAACTTTCAGCTTACCTTTGTACACTGCCCTTCCGTCTCCCAGTTATTCCTCAGTCACCCTCAGTTTGTCAACAAAGAGATTCCAAAACCTCCAAATGGCTCTCGTCACTCGCAGATAGCGCTCCAAGTCTTGACATCTGATCCTACGTGGCCCAGAGCCATAGGTTTTGGATCGCTAGGTGTGACATTTTTATAATTTCAGTGTAATTATGAGTGACATTTCAACGACTATGAGTGACACTCTCTTGCAAGCAAAATCAAGCAATGAAGACAAGGGAAACATATAAATATCCGAAATTACACCCATTTGAGCAACAAGAAACTCCAAGAAGATCTTAAAACTGCTACAAAGTACGGGAAATTGAGGCAGTCACCTAGTGCCCTTGTAACCTAAAAGGCCCCAACACAACATCATCTATGAATAGTGAGTTACATCATAAATGCAGGTCTTGCCTGTCTCCTTAATGAGCCCCCACTCTGTAAAGCAGCCGCCTAATCACGCCGGTCTTCCATTAACACGTAGGACACACACTCAAGGTGGCTGGTACTTACTTGTTTAACACTTTGCAGCAGGCAGCGTGAATGTGTCGGCAACCCAACATGCCCTCCTAATATTACCGAATGTTTGTCCCCGATGTAGCTCCATTGGTCAGTGTGTATTATTTCCATAAGGCGCAATGCAAGTCTATCAGCCAAGATATTCACATATATTTTGATTGCTGGCATTAGGGCCAAGGCTGGGAATGACAAATGGATTAAATTGCTGAAAACCTTTGACATTCTCGCATTCCAGGAAACGTGGGACTTATCGAACAGTTTTTCCTTGGATGGGTACAGACACTTCTTTATCCCTGCTACTAGTGGTGGGGCAGGAAGACCAAAGGGGGGCTTATTAACTTTGTTTAAAACTTACCTAAAAGGTGTGCTAACACAGTATAATGCAGGCTCCCCAAATTGTATGATTGTTGAATTGAATCCTCTTTCTTTTTCAAAAATGTTATTCATTAATTTTTATAAGTCTAGTCCTAATGAATGTACTAGGCATAATTTGGATATAATTGAATCTTTTTTGTCAGACTATAGAACCAAAGTAAACGATTTTGAAATAATTCTTTTGGGCGATTTCAATATCCATCCCTGCAACGAGCCATGCGCCAGTTTCTTAGCAGAGGGGCCACCTCACTCGATAGTAATGCACTTTGAGCATTCCAATAGGGGGGAGGCACTTGAAAATTACTTGGAAGCATGGAACTTATATGAGTCAAGCTGTGGGGAGGTTGGAAGTAGAATTCCTACTTTTAAGGGAAATGGCGACGGTACTGTAATTGATTATATTTTTATGACGTGTCAAATTTTAGCTAAGGTGGTTAGCTATAGCACTTTGGTCTCAGTATTTAGCGACCACAACCCAGTAGTAGCAGAGGTGCTGTCTATGGCTATTTTAACTCGCAGGGGGCTAGGGGTGATTGGAGGTCAAGATGTGGTCGTAAAGGATCAGGGCCGTAGATTGAAATGGTCAAGTGTTGTTCCAGAGGATGTTTCGCAGTCTGTCATGGATAGAGCAGAAAGCGATGTGGCTCACTGGTTAGAGGCGGCAGACCCGGGAGCAGAGGACGGCCCGGGACCAGGGTTCAATTCCCGACGCGGCAGGGTCTTGGACCAGGGTCATCGGACTCGATAATTCTCGCCTCGGTGCCTACTCTAACTAGGGATCACACTCAGCAACTCTGGGCATTAGCTTGCCTCATCTCCACAACGGCCCCCCACATACGCCGGGGATGCCTGGTTTCACCTTGGAGATGCCCAGTAGGGACCATATCACAGGGAAAGCCAGGACGGGTTCACCAGCGGTCTACAGCGCAGAGATACTCCTTCGGGAGTCGATTCTAGCGCTTTAGAAACCCACAATCAATCAATCAATTACCTGCTTAGAATCAAGGGCATCAAACCTCCAAGTAGTAACTGCCTTTGACAATATCTGTAAACATATTAACAGTAGTCTTACATCTAGTAAAAAATTGTCTAGGCCTACGGGGAGAAAATGGTTTGACCGTGCATGTTCTAGGGCGCATGCTGATTTGCTTAAGGCCCTTAAAGCCACCCCAAAAGATCGCCCACTAATATCCATATTAAGATCTACCTATAAGAAAGTCATACTAACCAGGAAAAAGGAGATAAAAGACAATGCTTGGTTGCAACTACTTGATCCTGAGGTTATTAAAAACAGCGCTGAGTTTTGGAAGGTAGTTAATCAGCCATTCTTTTCAAACGAGGATATTTCTTCCCTCGAATCCAACATCCCGGATGATGATTGGATTAATCATTTTGAAAAGATATACTCTAGCGCACTCAATGAGGACTTGCCAAATTCATCCCTTTACACTCTGGAGGTCCCCGGTGTAGTTTTTGAGGTCTCTGAAGTCGAGAGGGCAATTGAACAGACAATAAAAAACAAGGCCCCTGGCCCAGATGGGGTCCCAGCCGACTTCTTTAAAAGTGACCCAAAACTGTGGTCTAGGGTTCTGTGCAGGGTCTTCAACGTTTTGAGCCAGAATAGCATCCCTGCTTCCTGGAAGGAGTCTGTAATCATCCCAGTCTTTAAGAAGGGTAGTAGGGTTGACCCAGCGTGTTATCGCCCGATATCCCTTATTGATTCATCAGTGAAAATCTTGGGGCGGGTCATTCTCTATAGATTACAGACGTGGCTTGATGTTAGAGGGGTTCTATCCAATATGCAATACGGCTTCAGATCTAAGCGTGGTACCTTGGATCAGTGCCTAAACCTGCAGTTACTAGTGGACAAATACACCAGGGCCAAAAATGGTTCGATGTACTTGGGGTTTATGGACCTATCTTCGGCCTTCGACCTCGTGAACCGTACTAAACTTTGGCACATCCTGGTTGATCTAGGGCTTGACCGTGCTCTTGTGAACCTGTTGGCGGACCTTCACTCAGGCCTTTTGGCTTCAGTTAGGGTTAGTTCAGACGGGTGACGCACCAGTCATTTTAAATCTAAAAGAGGGGTGAGGCAGGGGTGCATTCTGGCCCCTCTGCTGTTCACAGTTTACATTAATGCCCTTGAACCTGTGCTTAGGGAAGCGACCCCTGATATACCGCGCATAGGGGAGACTTACCGGTCCTCCTGTACGCGGATGACGCTGTGCTTTTGTCACGTACAGGGGTCGGGCTCCAACGGTTATTAGACACCTTTGCTCTATTCATGAATTCCCTAGACCTTAAAATAAATGCTAAAAAATCACAAATAACGATCACGGGAGGTGGCTCTAGGTGTAAGAGAGTGAAAAGTTTTTATTGTTGTAAGGAAGAACTATGCAGAGTGTCCACATTTCCTTACTTGGGGATCATTTTTGAGGATAAAGGAAGCTGGGGTCCACAAATAAAAAATAGAAACAGCGCCCTTGTAAGAACATCGTCGGCTATTATGGGCTTTAGCAGAAGATTGGGGGCAAGGCCAATCCCAGCCCTCATGAACATTTATAAAGCCAAGTGCCTGTCTGTCGCCACCTATGGCTGTTCTTTATGGGGCTATGGTCCGACAGACTGTCTTCAGTCACAGAGAATACCTTTTTTAGATCAGTCCTGTCTGTGCCCCATTCTACGCCATCTTACTCTATCCATTCTGAGTTGGGGGCTGGTTTCATAACAGACATAATCAGAGTGGCCCCTTTAATTATGTGGCTTAAGACTTGGCTGAACGATGAACTGTCCCTTAATCGGTCTATCTTCAAAGATTGTCTCTCACTTGATAATGTACATAAAATTAAGTGGCTGACTTATGTAAAAAAAATGGGTTTAACGTACTGGGGAGACCTGAGCTCTTTTCCTCACCGGAAATAATTACACATAAAGACATTGCCATAACCACAAGGGATATGCATACGAGGTTGTCCTCAGTAAGAGAGGAAAAGGAGCTCATAAAACCAACTGTAAGAGCTAACCTTTTGGTTGCCAATCTCCCTGGTCCAGAATTTTACCTTACCTTGGTCAACCGCCCCTTTCATAGGTTCCTTTTAACTCGCTTCCGTTTAAACATGATACATTTGATATTAGGTCAATATCCAACATGGTGTAAGCCTGAACAATCATTACCTTGTTCCTGAGATAATTTTTCTTTGCAGGACACTATGCACTTCATGATGTTTTGTGGTCATTTCATAGAGGAGAGGAGAAAGTTTCTTGTGCCTGTTCTTAAAAAGGCAGGGTTTTATCAAGTTAGGCCAGCACTCCTTTACCTGCAGCTACTAAATAACCCTAGTGTCATCTTCCATGTAGCCAGTTACTTGGTGGGTGCTGTGCGTTCAAAGAACAGGCTCATGGGAAACGCGAGATTGACTATATCCTTATGAAGTTTGCATCTTGTTATACAAAGGATACCGTGTATTGGAAGTAATGACAACGGAGGAGAGATCAATTTATATTGTGATAAATGTTGATTTTATGAAACTAGTGATGTATTTTTAAATTTTACTCCTTTTCTTGCTTTTAACATGATTGTCTTTTAAGAAAAATCACTGAAGTATATTTTAAACCTTGAATGATGTGTGCTTTGTTTTGTATGAATTATTGATACTGTATATTTATTGTACTGCGCCTTTTTTTGATATTGATTTATCGAAATAAAGTATTTTGACTGACTGACTGACATATATTTTGATGTCAAAGTACAATAATGGTATTTATCTGTATGATAATCGTTTCATAGGAGATCTCCACCTGGATTATGCAGGACTGTAATATCAGGATCTTACATGGTTTGAGTCGCTGTCCTCTTATTGCCATGTTTTGAAACACCTGTGACAATTTTGGTGCTATTTAGGTCATAAACATTTTATAGAATTCTTACAAACCTATCTGGAAAATGGTATTTCAAATAATTATGGCAATTTGTGTCTCTTTTGTTGTAAAAGGCTCAGTCAATTCAATTCAATTCAATAATCCTTTATTCGGTATTTAAAAAACACCATAAAAGTACATGTTTATACAACTTTAAAAACAATTAAAATACAATTCATAATCCTCACCAGCCCACCACAGGTTCCAAGAAGACAGTTGGCGGAGAATACCTTCAACCCAGCCCTCTTGTGTTCCTTAGCCTTAAAGCTACCTTGATGAAATTTATAATACAAAACAGCGTTTGAGGATCATTAGCCCTTTGCAAGAATAATAGAGCAACCTTAGCATGTCTCAACGTAGCCTGTTTTAAAATACCTACTAAAAAATTGCACCTGGCTGAAGCATAAAATGGACATAGTAATACAAAATGAAAAGGTATCCTGCGGAGACCGATTGCCGCAGCCGCAGAAACCCTTCTGCTCAACAGTTAAAGTAAAACCTGGAGGATCAGCCAGTAGATGATGTAAAAGGTTGAGCCTAAAACGAGTGATTAAAAATCTATCCTGCGCATTAAACATAAGAGCGAGATAAGGTTCCATGCCCTCCCCAGTCTTTACCATACTATAAGCGCAGACTGTTGGTTTGGCTCCTTCCACTGCTGCTCTACGAGAGACTGCCTAGTCCAGGAAAATTCTCTTGACTCTGCATTTATCTTGAGGTATAATTTCCATTGGTTTTATAAAAAGATCTTTGCAGCCAATTCCCTCAAGCGATGTCTTCACGTACTTTAACCATGGAATGCTCATTCCTTTAACCCTATCGAGGCAATCTCTGATAATTTGTCTACTCAGGTCTGCCTCTGTATTGGTCCAGATCTTGAGCCAAGCCATAAGGGGTCTAACCTTTACCAGATCCTCAATATATACCCTGCCCAGTTCCTCATGAATAATATGGGCAGGTATGCTTTGTGGGGTTTTAAGCACTTTTCTAAGATATTTATTCTCCTCCATATGTAGCTGGTGGGCATTTGCAAAACCCCAAACTTCAGACTCGTAAACCACTTTTGAACAACATATTGAGCTATAAAGATTCATTATTTGTTCCGGTGACCACCGACCCAGCCTGCGCCCATAATTCATTATAGCACCAGTCGAGGTCACTAACGTGGTACACCGCTCTTCAATTAGTGTTTTAAAGTTTGAGAGCCCATCAAATAACAGGCCAAGATAGGAAAAAGTCTGTACCTGCCCTATTTTGTGTGCGCCTATTTTGTGGGAAAACTTCTTGCAAGGTTTAGTTCCAGCCAACATGACATAGGACTTGGTCAGGTTTGCCGATAAATCTAGGGTGTCCATAAAACTAACAAACCCATCTATCAAACACTGAATTCCTTTAGGAGTGTGGGCTAATAGTACCGCGTCGTCTGCGTACAGCAGCACTGGAACGGGCCTGGTCCCTAGTCTTGGGCAATCCACCTTTAGTTTACCTAATGCCTGATCTAGGTTGTTAATGTACAGGGAGAACAAGAATGGGGTTAGAATACATCCCTGTCTGACCCCACTAGTGCAGGGGAAAGGTGCCGTGGTTCCCCCCTCCAGATTATATCGCACTTTAGAGGAAGTATTCCAGTGCAGAGCTCTGAGAATGTTTACCAGACCCTGATCAACCCCCAATCTGTTCATCAGGGCCCACAGCTTCTCTCTATTAACAGGATCGAATGCTGCAGTAAGGTCCATAAACCCTAGCTATACTGCTTCATTACTGGAGATAGTGTATTTCGCCACCAGTAGATAAAGGTTCAAACACTGGTCCGTCGTCGACCTGCCTACCCTAAACCCATATTGGGCATCAGTAATGATTTGATGTTCATCGGCCCAGTCCATAAGGCGCGTTAAGACAACTCGGCCCAGGACTTTAGCTGACATATCAAATAGTGATAAAGGTTGGTAACACTGGGGATTATCCCTGTTCCCTTTTTTAAAAATGGGCACTATTGTTGCCGATGACCATGACTGCAGAAGGCCAGTTGCGACCGCCGCATTTATCACCCTTGTAAGGATAGGGGCCCACAGTTCCACATGGCTTAAGAAGAGATCCGGTGGGATACCGTCTGGTCCAGGAGCATTATTTCGTGTTAGGCCCTGAGTACCCACTACAATTTCCTCCAGAGTGAATACTGTTGAGGAAACCCACTGGCAACCCCTCCCAACGTCCTGACTATTCTCATCCGTGTGGTTGTACAAGCCTTTGAAATGGTCATACCATTGTTCTGGCAGGATGGTTGTACCAATTTCAGGGGTATTTGCATCCGGGAAACACGAATTATTTATTATTTTCCAGAATGCAGTCGCATCCCTTCTGACTGCTGTGTCCCTTAAGTCTTCCCATGCTTGTGATTGAAGGGAGATCTTCCTACTTTTAATCGCCTTTTTATATGCAGTCCTGCACTGCGCAATTCTTAACTTGTCCCATGGAGAGTTTTCAAACTAATTTTTAAATCTTTCTGAGCCAGCGAGCAGTCTTTATCAAACCTTCTGGGGGTGGTGTGTGCCCTCCCCTGCGTGGTGGACTTTAATAGACTATCAGTTGCGCCACTGACTCAAATGCCTCTACCACGGAGTGCCCCTCCACGGATAGGTCTAGGCACTTCCCAATCGGTTCTTTCCCTCTATCCAATAGGGATTTATAAAAGGCATCCCCATGGATTTTAGACCGTCTAAGTCGTCTACCCTGATCTGCTACCTTCTCGATACTCCCTGCCACCACCCCTCTCCTTACTTTTCTAGGGGGGAGTTCTATTATCTCGAGAGCTAGAGGATTGTGGTCACTGAATACACTCCACTCAATCTCGACCCCTCTTATCCAGTCCTTAAATAAACTAGAAACCACAACATAATCTATAAACGAGCTGCACCCTCTACCCTTGAAGGTTGGGTTAACAGCACCTTCCCTGCCGATGACAATCAGATCAATGGTATGTTCCAGGGCGTGGCTTTTCAGGACCCTACCTAATTCCAACCCCTCACTTGTGTGTTAAAATGCGGAACTTCCTCCACTGGGCAGCGTGACCAATCTTCGTCAATAGGTAATAAGTCAGTGCACAAGTGGCAATTAAAATCACCCACTATTACCACAAACGGGGCCACCGCCCCCTTCCTCAAAGCTATCTCAGCACTAAGTCTATTATTTAGTTCACCTATTAGAGAACCATTCCCCTTAGCTGCTACAGCATTATACAGATTGATTAATATGACATTTAACCCATTTGTATGGAACCCAAGAGCCTGCATATTATTTGTGGTCCAGTTTAAATTGGTCCACACTCCCTCCATCTGCAGGTCCACAAATATCAATAGTCCTCCCATGGCTCTCCCAGACACTGATTTCTGTGCTGGCACAGAGAAACACTTGTACCCCGCTAAGTGGAAGGGACTGCAGTCTACCGCCCAGGTTTCCTGCAGACAGATGACCTGGAACCCGGTGATGTACTCACTCCATTCCTGGTTATCAAATTTGGCAGACAGCCCAGCTATATTCCACGATACTAGTTTAAACCCCCTGTGGGTTTGTCTCTCTGTGGGATGAAGTGTGACAGGGAGCTTATCAGTTATTCTTTCACCATTTAAACCATCCTTTAACCTTGAGGGATTATGTTGGATCACTGGCCGGTGGGGAGACCGAAGAGTCTGATCTGACCCTAATATGTCCTCCCTCCCTGTTGGCCTGGCCGGAGGCCCGGCTGAGTGTCCTAAAACAGGAAAAGCAACAATGGGACCGGAAGGACTCACAGCAGGGTACTCCGTTGTTAAGGAGACCTCCTCTAATTATGGTAAATTCGAGGTGTCACACTGGTGCCTCAGCTGGGGGCCCCCTCTTAGTATATCCTCATAGCCAATGGACGCCTTCCATACGGGATGAGGGGATAGGAATGCGGACTGGGGGATATCAGGAAAACAACCCTCTGCCTGTAAGATGTTCTTGGAGAGATCTGTTACTCTTTAGTCAATCCAGCTCCTCTAGTGATGTTAGGGGGTCGAATCTATTCCTCAGACTCAATGCACCCCGATTTCCCGGAAATACACCTGGCATTGGGTGATAGGGACCGATCCCGTCATTGGGGCTATCAATTCTTCTTTAATAATCGGGGCCTAGGCCGTGACTCAGACCTCCCATCCAATAAAAGTAACCCAAGGGCAATGGTATTATATTACTTAATAGGTTTGCAGGCCCCCCTCTTAGAATGGGGTCGACTACTCTATGGTCCCTGAAGTTTACTACCACACAGTCACCAGTGATGTCCTTGTGCCTACTCCCCAACCAGTTCACCCTCAAACAGGATTTCCGCTTGTTCCTCCCTGAGAGCGGCCTATTCTTATTCAGCCAGAACGTTGTTTTGTTCTTTAGTTCAACATATGATTCTATACAGTCTGGCTTCAGCTCTGGTACCCCCCGTAAGAATAACTATGTATGGGGATGCTTCTGGGGGTAAATTTATACATGGTGGTTTATTGATATTCGCCTCGGCGTGTGGCCCTCCTGGTTGGTACAGGTCTGGAACGGTCCGCGTGTAGGTTAGTGCTTGCGGGATAATGATTGGTGGGTCGGTGATTACCTTCTCTGTGCTTGGGGTACTTCTATCTGGGACACTACTGCTATGTGGATGTTGGGGGATTAGAGGCAATGTTGGACCCTGAGTGGAGATTGTTTGCCCAACTGGGGGTCTACTAGATTGTACTGCGGGCGAGTTCACAGAGATGGTCTCAGGCGCGTTGGGGTTAGCTACTGTGTGAGAGGGTATATTGCCACCCACGCCCCCCCTTGTTTTCAATAGGGTTACCACTTTATCTAATCGACTCACAATTAGTTTCATCTGCGTGTTGATAAGCTGCTCAAAGTGACTTTGCAGGTCAGTAATCAGTTGGGACGCCCAGCTAAGGAATGCTTGTGATTGCGGCATATGCCCCATATTTTCCCCTGCTTCTACACTGATTGCTCCAATCGGGGCAGGACTAGTTTTGCCCTTTCTGCGCCTGAGTTTCCTTAGGCTAGCCCCCTTTTCCTTAACAATAGGTTCCTTTCCCCTAGCTTTGGGTTTCTCATTGCCATCCTTAATCGCTATCTGGGCACAAGGGGTCTCCAATGCTGGTGACGCTAATAAATTATGTGGGGGGGTAGTGGTAACATGGGTCTCGGGCTCTTGGGACATGGAGGCGAGATCAATTTGCGGGGTTAGCGATAAGCGTCTTTCGGTACGCTCGATTTCGCTAGATACCGCTCCAATAGCTTTTCGCAACATACTGTCAATTGCCGTGGGCTGTACAGACGTAGGGGGGCACGTTCCCTTTTGTTTGGTCACAGAACGGGAGTTAGGTGAGGTGTTATGACCCAATTTGGATGACCTTGTTTGCACAGTACTAGCCATTGTGTTAAAGGCCTACCCGACAAAAATGACTACAATGTGCACCCAACCAAGATGCAGCTCCAAACCACAATGACAGTTTATATGACGGATCAGACCCACCCCGACTGAACAATTTTTCAAAACCGCCCACCTCCCCTGTTAGTGTTGAGAGCAAAAGGTTTTGGGCTGATGGCCCAGTCCAGTCACTCACAGTCAATAGAGACGGGACCTGCCTCACCCTCAGTGTTTCTAGGAGCTGTTATCGGGGGGGCCCAGCCCAGCCTCTGCCACAGACTGCCCGCCCTTTGCCCAGGCTTAGCCCGGCGCCCGCCCGCGCACTTCCCGCGTGGCGGGGAGAACTGGTCGGTTAAATCCTTCCGGTCACAGAGGGGAGGGGCAAGTTGACAGGTGATAGCCCCGCTGCGTCCTGGGTCTCGCAGTTCCTTTCAGGCACCCCACAGGCTTCTGGTTCAGTGCGAAGCGCCTCCCGCGGAGCGGGAGATGCGAGAAGTTTATGAAGCCAGCGGCCACGGGGGGAGGGGCAAGTTAAAAAAATTGATACTTGTATAGCGAACTACTCACCCGCAAGGGTCTCAAGGCGCTTGCACGAATACCGCTGTGGAACCCATCTTGGCTTTCCCTGTGAGGTGTCCACTCCTGGGCACCCCCAAGGTGGAGGCCAGGCATCCTTAGCGTTGTGGGGGCCGTTGTGGAGATTAAGCAAGCTATTGCCCAGAGTTGCAGAGTGGGACTCGATGATTGGAATAGGCACCGAGGCGAGAATGATCAGGTCCGTGGAATTTTGAGCCCAAGACCCGCCGAGGTGGGGAATTGAAACCTGGTCCCGGGCTAGACCTCTGCATCAGGGTCTGCCGCTCTAACCATTGAGCCACATTGACAGGTGATAGCCCTGCTGCGTCCTGGGTCTCGCAGTTTCTTTCAGGCACCCCACAGGCTTCTGGTTCAGTGCGAAGCGTCTCATTTTTTTCTTTTTGGTCCGAGAAGTTGAGCACCTGCACCATTTCCTGAAAGAGTTTGCCTTTCTCCTTGCCTTCAACAACCAAATACTCCAGTAGACAAAATCAGCTCCAGTTCACAAAATCAGCTCTTTGTTTCTTGTAGCCTGCAAACATTTTACTAATAAGGTGTGCACTTGTTACTTACCATGTCCGTTTAGTTTCATTTTCAGCTACCAGGGTACATTCAAGGCAGCAGCCAGGCTTCTCACGCTGCGAGCCACTGACCCCCGCGGGCGAAAACCATTTTGGTTTGCCACCCGCCTCCTTAGTTCACTCCAGGATGGCCAGCTGTCCGGAGTCAGTTGTCTGCCTGTTCAGTGTGACAGAGTCTGTCCTGACAGCCCGGGGCTTTGCATATTAAAATGGATTTACCACGGGCAGCGGCCATATGCCTGAGCCACAGTGCGGGCGGCGGGGTTGATGCGAGCAGCAGCAGCGCTGCTTAACCAATGCCATGATTGTGGCCCGGGTGGTGCACCTGCAAACCCAGCCGCTCACAAACTCCTCGCTGGCAGCAGGACGGGGGGAAACATCCATTACAACACAGTCATTACAACGACCTACCTTTACAACGCAACTGCCTTTACATCACGACATTACACTGCACGCCATAACAAAGCACGTCACTACAACACATGTCATTACAACGCATACCATTACATAAAACGCATTCTAAGGTAAGTAATGGAGATTTTTTAGCATTAGGGTGGGTATGGGTTTTGGGGTCCATGAGAATAGTCATTTTTACCCCTACACTATCCAACAATTTCCCTACTGTTGCACACACTGGACTGGGAATAGTTATATTTACCCTTACACTAACCAACACTTACTCTACTTTTGCCCTAAAAGTATTATGCGTTGTAATGGTATGCGTTGTAATGGAATGCGTTGTAATGGTAGTTTTTGAAAATGCATTGTAATGGCATGCGTTGTAAAAATATGCAATGTAATGGTATATGCGATGTAAAGACTGTGTTGTAATTGCATGCGTCCAGATTTATTACAACCGGACTATCTAGCAGTGACGCTGTGGGAATCAAGATACATTGTAGCAGAGCAGTGAGCTGCCTGCCAGTGGCCCGTAGCTCAACTGTGAGCGCACCAAGCCTGCACCAGCAGCGCATGCAGGTCACGGGTGACGCACTGATAGCTGCCACACTACTCAGCTTTAGGCAGCATTTTAGCAGACACATAATTTGGCATGCATCATATGCATGACAATGCATTTCAGTGCGGTGATGAGGAGAACCATATTGAAATGAGTTAGTCTAACGCCTGATAAGTGGCACTTGGCAGGGCTGCAGAGCTTTTCTATCAAGACATCCATCACCTGGCCCTTCCATACCTAGTCATTGCAGATTCCTGGCAGGACTTCAGGCTTTCTAGCAGGCACACAGAGGCCATCAGAAAGGTCATAGAAAATGTGGTCTGCTTTCAGACACTCCCAGTGCACCCTCAAACTCCTGGAACTGGTCCTTAGAGAGCCCCAGTAAACTATCAGAGACTTTAAGGCTCCGTCAAGAGTCAGAAAAGTGCAGTTGGTCATTAGATACCTGAGCCAGTAACACCTTAAGACACCCCAACTAGTCATATGGTCGTCATAAGGTCCTAGCAGATGGTGTACAGTGACACTCAGCCTGCCTTGAGAAATCTTCACCAGGACCTCAGAGATTCTCAGCCAGCGCGGGGGCACGTTCATTCGGCCTCCAGACATCCCTACCCTCAGTCAAAAAGACATGAGCGACCCTCAGAGACCACAAATAAGCCACTAGTCTGGCCCTTCCATTTACCCTTACAAACACCCAGCTGTCCCTCAGGTTGACTTCAGAAACCATCAGATGAAATTAAACAATCCAGACCTGCTCTCAGAGACCCTTGGTGAACATTTCACACACTCCATCTACCACTCAGAAGTGTAAGCTTGCTCTCAAATGCCATCAAACTGCACTCAGTCTCTGCTGGTCCTTAAAAACTCCCCTCGGTCATCAAATGACCAGATACCTCCAGGATCCACTTGAGACCCTCAGATACCTTCAGGATCCATTTGAGACCCTCTCCATGTCTTCAGATGGGATGGATCCAGCTACTCCTTATACTCCCCCAGCCAGCCCTCAAAGATCCACAGCAGTTCCTCAAAAGACTCGTCACACACTCAACCGGCTCACAATGCTCTCCACCAAACAAAATAAGCTGACATTCAGAGAGCGTCATTAAGCTTTCAGGCATCCCCACTTTGTTCTTAGACACCCCTTTAGGAGGCCTCATGCACCCTTAGATATCAGGCTCGCAACTGGAAAAAATCTCCTGATCGTCAGTGACTGTGGAGGGATACTGCCTGTTTTATCTTCTCCAGTGAACTCAAGATCAGGGGAAGATCAAAGGGGTAATTGGTGTCACAATGTGTCTCAAAATCCCAGCAGACATTTTCAAACAATGGAACATTCTAGAATGCTTTTTTGTGATTATTAGTGATGTAGGACTGGGGAAAGAGAACTGCTTTTTTCTCTTCACTGGATGACTCCTTTAATGACCCGCTGCCCTGCAAACTCTGATAGCCAAATAAAGAATTAAGGCAGCTAGACGTAAAAGCTGCAATACCCTACAACTTACAGAAATGGCCTAGAAATGGCCCACAGGGCTTCCAGGAGCTAAATCAAGAAATCATTATGAAGGTCCACCTTTGAGCCTAAAAACCTTGTCTGGGAAGGAAAACGTGACCAATGGTCAGGCACAATACTGACACAACAACAGTGGAGTGACAATGAAAGGAAAAGTGCTGGTGGAAATAACACAACTTTTTTAGGGTTCCTAGAATCATTTTCTGAAACCTAACACAGAAAAAAGCAGAGGTTCCAGTTAGCGCTGGATGAAAGCTCTAGTGTGTAGCAAAAGAGTCACCTATCTGACTGGGGCAGGGTAAGAAGAGGGTGAGGCAAGACAATCATGTAAGATGGATCGGGCCCCCTCCTCCATCCCAAATAGCCCTTGATTTTCCCTGACAGCTTACTCGACAGCCCTTGGGGCAATATTACGCGTCAATCCAGAATCTGAAAAATTGATACCCAGGCTAAAAACTCAAAACATGAATGCTGTGGCGCCACATTTGTTCCTACTAATCCACCTGTGAATCATAGCAAAATTCAAATGAAACACAACATTCCGGCGGGCTCATGGCAAAAATCCGCCAAATGTAGACACACTCAGGACACAAATCAGGAATGTACTTTTTTAATATTCAACTTAAACTTTTGTACAGCTCATACATCTGAAATGATAATGTTACAAAAAACTGTATATAAATTAAATATCACTTCATTCAGTATCTACAACTCACGGACCCTATCCTTTTTTATTTAGTTCCCAGTATCCTGGTCGAGTACAAAATAGATCTCAAATTAGTCAATTTTCACAAAGTTCTTGGTTAGTGAAAAGCACCATCTTAATGGTCAGCAAGGGGGTTTGAGGTGCGCTTTGTTAGCCTTTAACATTATAAAACACATGTTATTCCAAACTACTGATACAAGGTGTCAAGTGCAAGGAGAGGTTTAATTACAAAAAATGATTAAGGCATTTATTTATATAAATAAGGCTGCATAGTCACATATAGCAATGTGCCCTGAGATTTAAACTCTTAAATCAAGAGAGTACTCACTCTTTCTGTTAATTTTCACAGATTTGGCAATTAACATAATGAGGCAACAAAACGGATATTGGGTGTAAGGCAGAAACTTCTAACACACTTGGCATACAGCCTACATTGACAAACACGCTCAGCCCTTTCAAAAGGCTGCAATACAACATGTCCGGTGCTTGGCCTTAAGTTAACTTCTTCATGAAGAGCAGCTTCAGATATGCAATGGTGAGAAATATCAGTGTCATGCATGCCAAGGCCAGGTGGTTCTGCCACAGACCCCATGAACTGTAGTCAATGCCCTGCTGATTTAAGTAATCTTCTCCGGTGCATCTGGAAGTCAACAGAGAAACAAGCGCGTTAACAACCCATTTCCGCTTCGTGGCGCACTGTTTAAATATGGCACGCTGGTGTACGTTATCACATTTAAATCGCATTTAACATACGGATCAAGCAGAGGGTTAAGAAAATAAATCACTGCATGTTAAGTGCTTATTAAGCTGTAGAAACTAGCAGACGTCAATTATTTGCAAACAAGCAGCATATTGGCATGTTAAAACACGTGCTGACTGAAATGACGCGCTACGTGTTGACAAATCACGTGCTGTTATTTTTTTCACGTATATGAATCTAGTTAGGGGATTTTTCCATTTAATACACTCTTAATACTATTCATGTATAGCTTGGCCAAAGTCAAGAAACTTTGGCAGAGCCAATAGGTCTGGTGTAGGCAGTCGACTTTGTTTGACTTTGCCAATGCTTGTTTTGTTAACAAATTTTTTTTGTAAACGTTTCTTCCAAAACCCAGTTGAAAATCGTTGGTTGTGCATGTGGCGACCCTTTTGAATGGCTTTTTGTAATAAAAATGTCCAAAATCCGAATGGCTTTTTGTAATAAAAATGTCCAAAATCCATCCATGGGACAATCTGATTTTTATCAAAATATAAACCATTCAAAAATAGTCGGCCATGTATGCAGACCCATTCACACTCAGGAATATAATTCGCATTTCCTTCTTAGGAAAAAAGTAATGAGTTAAGCAAGTGATGAGCACTTATTAAGAGATGTAAATGACCTGATAGCAGTACTGGAGGAGCAGCCGGGCCTTTGGCAAAAAAATAAAACAAATAAATAAAAAGTAAACAACATTTTGTTTACAGCCAACATAAAGAATTATGAACGTGATGTGAGCATATGAAGTAACACGAGCAGCCTTTTAGCAGTCCTGGGGAACCAACCAAACCCTCGCCAAAATTAAAAAGAAAACAATAAAGCAAAAGTGATTACAAAAAATTACATAAAAAAAATACACAAGGGTCGTGGCAAAACGCGAATGGAGTGAGATGTATAAAGCTGGGTCTCCGCTCCACCGCGTCCTGTTAAAGCTGTTAATCCAGCCACCGGGTCCGCTAGATAACTCGCTTGGCGGAGGAGAGGGCATAGGCACTCCAGGCCCTGGAGAAGACACCCCGCTGTGCTCGGGGGCTCAGAATCGCACAACCCCTCTCCGGCGAACCTCTCCACCGCCATCTTGGGAGGAGGGCGCTGTTGTGGCGATTTCGTCGGGCAGCGGCTCTTGGCCTGGAGGTCGCGGCTGCCTGGGCAGTGCAGCGGAGGAACCCGTGTGCTGGACTCCATCTGCTGTGGAACACTTGAGACACCAGGGAGCGGAGCTGTGATTTGCAGCCTCCCTGGAGTTCCGTAATACTACACCCTGGGCTGGTCACGCTGAGGCCGAGAGGGGTAGCTGCAGTCCCCCGGGGCACTGGCGCAGTGAACTGTGATGTGTGCCTTCTCTGGAGGTGCTTTTGGGACTGAAGGAGTGGCCCCACTGTAATTGGGGGCCTTGTCCTCCGTGATCTACCTGCGACATGACCTGCCGCTGCCATCTTTCAGCAGAAGCACTGCTGCGGTGTGATTCATGGGTGCAGCCATAGGAATGGCGGTTGTGGCAGCTGAGACGGTGAGGCCCACGGGATAGGTCCTGCATACTGGAGGGGACCTGACTCTCCCGAAGTCTGTGACTAATACTCCACTGTATCGCTGCATGCTGAATCTGTGACACCCTTGCGGCGGGGTAGACTACACACCCTCGGAGTTCTGGTGCAGGGAGAGCTGACGAACGCCTGCGCCTTGTGCTGCCTTTACCGGGGAGGAGAGACATGGATGGATCGGCTCCCTGCAACAAACCATCACCACCTATGTCACTGTCTCTCTCTCCTCTGGAGCCGCTCCTCGTAGGGTTTGGATTTGAGCCAGTCTCCCTCCCCGCTGCTTGGGTGCTGTGCTCCGTACTCACGCCCTGGCTGGAGCTGGGGGCCCTGCTGGACTGGGAAGTAGATCGGTAAGAGCTCTGTGGACAGGGGGGGGGCCTTCCACTAGCCTTTTCGATCCTGAGACTCGCTGTGAGAGCTGGTGGTGGTGGGGGGGGGGGGGGGAAGCTCTGAATGATCTGCCGTTGCTGAGCCCATTTGCGGAGTGCTACGTTTTGAGTTTGGCCCCCAACAGATCTTGTCCAGAGTTCTGGTTGAGAGCAATGTGAATGTTGGTCCTCTAACCGACCCCACCTGGTTCTTACAGACCCACTGAGCAAGCTGCAAGTACAGGGGATAGCTACGCAAACTGGTATTGAGGCAGTGCTCCAGGGGGACTGGATGACTGCTGCTGAACTGTCCTGAGGCACCACAGAGTGGATAGTCTTGCCGGGGATAGGATAACTCCCCTTAAGCGAGGCCTGGCTGGGAACTGCTGGGTTGGTGGTCGCATCCAAACTCCCCTGCCATTCTCCTGGCCTGCTGTTGGGGTCGAACTTTGTACTTAGAGATAAAATAGACCCTGTTGTGCTACTCACCGACAGCTCATCAAAACCTGGGGGACGACCCATCTTGACTGCCTGGGACGCTGACACAGTTATCTATTTCGCCATGCCTCCTAAAAATAAAGCCAACAAAGACTCCGATACTGCTTCCTCCCGAGACAACACGGTAACGTCCCTATGGTCCAAAACCAATGCACAGATACAGGAAGCCCCTTTTCTTTTACTTACTGCACCAGAAAAGGCCAGCTCGGAAGTGCCAATTACTCTGGCTTTCATGGCGTCATTTCTCCAAGAAATTAAAGATGAAATTGGATCCCTTAAGCAAGATTTCAAAGCTGGGTTGCAGGACATTCGACGGGGGGTCACGGAGATCGGTGGAAGGATAGATGACCTTGAGCGCACCATGGACGCTAGATCAGAAGACCACGAAATTCTATGGAGGAAAATGGCGGATCAAAACATAGCTCTACAGCTGAAGCAGGAGGATCTCGAAAACCACTGTAGGCGAAACAACCTGCGAATCAAGGGAGTCCCCTTGGGAGCGGAAGGAAAGGACATCACGGCTTACACTGCAGATCTCCTGCAGGCCATTAGAGAGAATGAAGAAGCCTCTCCCCCTATGCTTGATAGAGCCCATCTTGTCTCAGGCCCTCGCAATCAGCCCGACTTCATCCCAGACATACTTACACGGGTTCACTTCTTTACCAACAAAGAAGCGATTCTGAAAAAGGTTCAGAGTCAAGTCTCTTTCGTTCAATGGTCTCTCACTCCTGATCTTTCATGACTTAGCGCCGGCTAAGCTCCGAAGGAGGAAAAACTACAAATCGGTCACAGACAAGCTCAGAGATCTCAATATCAAATATCAGTGGGGCCACGCATTCGCCCTGATGTTTACCTGGGAGGGTAAACGAGGCACTCTTCGTTCACTGAGAGAAGCAAAACTGCTCTTACAGCTACCGCCGGAATCTGAGGGGGATGATCTACCGTCTCCTCGAGGGCGCCCGGGTGTACCCCTACGTCCGGAATGGTCTACTGTTATGCTGCCTAAGTACAAGCGATGCCTGCAGGAATCTTGACAGTGCAAACAGGAAATCATCAGTCACATTCACTCCCTGAGTGATTTTTCTCTGCAGTCTCGCTCACCGGACCATAAGGACTAAAACGTCCTGGGAGCATCCAATCTCTTACGCTTTTTGCAGCTTATCTTTGCGTTCAAATGTGAGCATTTGACGTAAACTTTGGATACAACTGCCCCAGCCTCACTTGTGCCCCAACGAGAGCTGATCTATTGCAAGAGCGCACATTTAACCCCCGGAACTCACTCACTATGGGGGTGAGCCTTTAGACACTACTATAATTAGTCTTGGCGTGGACCCCCTTGGAGATGACCTGGTGGAGGGTGACTCTTTCGTTTACTTTGTCTTGCCACAGGCCGATGGAAGAGGGGACCCACAAACTTCTTTGCAACTGCCACCCACCCTTCCTCAGAGTCCCTCTAAAGAGTGACTTCTCCTGAATGGCCCTTCTTATGGATGTTGGGCTGTTCCTGGTAGACTCTGACATTGCATGGCCCAGTTGGCCATTTGTTGGTGTGTTTTTTGCCTTTCTTTCTACCCTATTCCTTTGTTCCCCTCTCCTGGATCCGCTGCTGCTGGAGAGATGGGGTCTGGGGGAATTCAATCTTGGTTCTTGAGGGATTGCAGGGAGGTACTCTGCCCGTTCAATAGCTTGTGATGGGCTTCCAGCCACATAGCTTTGTTATGGGGCTCAGGGAGGGGAGTTTATACACCCATAGTGTTGATGTAAGGGCTGTTGCGGGCGAACCACCTTTTTGGACTTAGTATGACCAACCCTATTCAGTTTCTTTCACTAAATGTTAAGGGGCTCAACTCCCCCAATAAGAGACATACAACCTGGAGATATTTAGTCCAACAAGACCCTGATGTCCTCTTCCTGCAAGAGACTCATTTGCTGTCCTCTGACACTCGCCTTATGTCCCACCCCAAATATCCTACTTTTTTTAAAAGTCCAAATGTCTTGGGGTTGGCTGTCTCTGACCCTCGTAAACCTATATGCCCCCAATCAAAATTAGGATGCATTTTTACACCTACACCATGGCGATCTCTTGCACGATGCCGATTATACTTGGGGGGGACTTTAATTTGGTATGGAACCCAGAATGGGATCGCACGGCACAAGCGTATCAAAGCGATGGGGCTATGTCTGCAACGCTAAAAAACACTATTACGAACTTAGGTTTAGTTGACACATGGAGACATTTGCACCCTGACTCCAAGGACTACTCTTTTTTTGTCTCACGCACACCAGTCATATTCTCGTATTGATTATTACTTTCTCTCTCTC
This sequence comes from Lissotriton helveticus, assembly GCF_964261635.1. Taxonomy (NCBI): domain Eukaryota; kingdom Metazoa; phylum Chordata; class Amphibia; order Caudata; family Salamandridae; genus Lissotriton; species Lissotriton helveticus. Next base: position 1,250,056,120 of record NC_136059.1, on the reverse strand, counting down.
CCTCTATTCCATGCACTAGTCGGCGCGGAGATATCTGATATCTCCTTATCTGATCATGAGCATGTCTCGATATCTTTACAAACCCAACCCTCAGAGAGTCCCTACCTAGATGGAAATTGCCTCCTCAGCTCCTCCGGGAAGCTGTTGATGTGGCGGATGTTCGAAGGAAGATTGAGGCCTTTTTTGTCGCAATCGACCTTACTGACACCTCCGAGGCCATCCAGTGTGAAACTTTTAAGGCCACCAACTGTGGTCTTATTTCATCTATATCTATAGCTAGAACCTGTGATTCCCGATTACTGGAGACCTCTCTTTCCATGGACATTAAAGCCTTAGAACGAAAAGATCACTTAAGACCATCTCTCCGCAATAAACGGCTACTCGCTGATCTATGAGGTCAACTGCGTTTACAACGCACTAATAAGGCGGAGAGACTCCTGCTTGCCCTTAAACAGAAATTCTACACTGGGGACAAGGTTGGGGCATGCTTAGTGTGATGCCTTCGACCTTGAACCACGAGATCACATGTCGCCAAACTTATACGTCCGGGTGGTACATGGGCTATTTCGGAGTCTGATAAATGTTTGGTACTATCAAATTTTTATAGGGAACTTTATGCAGATACACCCTGCACTTTTGAGGCAGACACTGATTTTTTTGACTCTTGCTCTTGGGACTCTATCAATCAATCAGAGTACTTGTAAAGCGCGCTAACTACACGTGAGGGTCTCAAGGAGCTAAGGGGGGGCAGGGGGGGTGCCGGCACTGCTCAAAGAGCCAGGTCTTGAGGAGTCTTCTGAAGGCGAGTAGGTCTTGGGTCTGCCGTAGGTAGGTAGGGAGGGTGTTCCAGGTCTTGGCGGCGAGGTAGGAGAAGGATCTGCCGCCCGAGGTCGTTCGTTGGATGCGAGGGACAGCGGCGAGGCTGGCAGAGCGGAGCTGGCGGGTGTGGAAGCAGAGTCTGTTGTTCAGGTAGGCTGGTCCGGTGTTGTGGAGTGCTTTGTGTGCGTGGGTGAGGAGCTTGAAGGTGATCCTCTTGTCGACAGGGAGCCAGTGTAGGTCTCTCAGGTGGGGGGTGATGTGGCTGCGGCAGGGGACGTTGACGATCAGTCGGGCGGAGGCATTTTGGATGCGTTGTAGTCATTGTAGGTGTTTGGCTGGGATTCCTGCGTAGAGTGTGTTGCCGTAGTCCAGTCTGCTGCTGACGAGGGCCCGTGTCACCATTCTTCTTGTTTCGGTCAGGATCCACTTGTAGATTCTGCGAAGCATGCGGAGGGTGTTGTAGCAGGAGGAGGAGACGGCGTTGACCTGTTTAGACATGGAGAGGGAGGAGTCGAGGATGAATCCTAGGTTGCGTGCATGGTCGGTGGGTGTCGGTGCTGTTCCCAGTGTGGTCGGCCACCAGGAGTCGTCCCAGGCTGAGGGGGTGGATCCGAGGATGAGTACCTCCGTCTTGTACGAGTTTAGGTTCAATTGACTCTCATCATGTGAGACTGATGGAAGATCCCTAAAAACACACAAAGAAATTGCGAAGGACCAGAAACAGCTTCCAATGGGTAAGACTCCGGGCCCCGACGGTCTTCAAGTAACCTTCTACCAGGTTTTTTATTCCCAGCTTCGCGATCACATGCTGCATCTTTTCAATAGTTTCACGGACATCTCGGGCCATACCCCAACAATGTCTGAAGCGGAGATAGTACTTGCCCCGAAACCAGGAAAGGACCACTCCCTGCCTTCCTCCTACCGCCCCATTGCCCTTTTAAACACTGATGCCAAGATTTATAAGAAAATCCTGGGGAATCTTCTGGAGCTTCATCTTCCGGGTCTCATGAACACTGACCAGGTAGGGTTTATCCATCATCGCCAGGGGGCAGACAACATTCGCCGGATAGCGCATCTTGTGGAAAAAGCATGATATAGGAATATACCTGCTTGCTTGGTGTCCCTTGAGGCTGGGAAAGCCTTTGATCGGGTGGATTGACAATTCCTTAAAGAGGTCCTACGGGAAGTGGGGTTGGGCCCCGTCATGGTTTCTAGATTGACGGCGCCCTATGCGCGATCCACCACTCTCATTCGCCTTAACGGACGTCTCACTGCTCCCATTCCGATCTACCGCGGCACCAGGCAGTGCTGCCCGCTATCCCCTTTATTGTTTGCCTTGGTAGTGGAACCCCTGGCCATCGCCATCTGATGCGACCAGACAATTCAGGGTATTCCTATGGTGGTCTATGACCATAAAATCTCCCTCTTAGCAGACAACCTCCTCCTCTCCCTCTCCTCCCCGGCTACTTCCCTTCTAGAGTTAGCTACGCTCCAGCGTTTGTTTGAGGATGTGTCGGGATTTCAGATTAATCTCGCCAAATCTCATGCCCTTAATCTTACTCTTCCAGCCTTGGAGGTCCAGGATTTGCAAGACCTGATCCTGTTACAGAGGTCTGACAAGTCAATACGATATTTGGGATTAGACTTGACTCCCTCGCTTTCATCCTGGACCTCAGCTAACTGGCCTAAATATAGAGGTGCCATTCCGGAAGAATTGCGTAGGTGGAGAGGCCTTCCCTTGCATGGTTAGGACGTATTAACACTATATAAATGTCGCTTCTCCCTAAGATTTTATATTTATTTCAATCCCTTCCCACTCCAATTCAGCACTCTGATATCTTGTCTCTTCAACTTGATTTTACCAATTTTATATGGGGAAAATTCCGGCCGCGCTTCTCTAATAAGATTCTGATGCTACTGCAAGACCGGGGCGGACTGGCATCTCCTAACCTTTTGGAGTACTAGAGGGCCTGCCATCTCCGGTACATATCGGAGAGGGTAGTTTGCAAGAGTGAAAAACATTGGTTCCATATGGACCGAGCAGTATCCTGTAGACCCTTGTGGGACCTGGCTCGGCTCCCTTGCGGGGCCTGTCCCCGTAGTGCATACATAGCCACCCCCAGGAAAACAGTCCTAGAGATATGGGATAAATTAGCGGTCTCTCGGGGTCTGACTACATTACCCTCCCCTTACACTCCTATAGTTCACAATCCCATGTTCCCCCCTGCAATGCAATCTCAAACATTTAGTGCGTGGTCAGATGGTGAATGTCGGGTCATTCAGGATCTGTCCAAGGCGACAAACTCCTACCTTTGAACAATCTAGGCAAGCTTTTCACCTTATGGAGGGGGCTTGGCTGCAATATTATCGGATGCGCCACCGGCTAATCTCCCAGGCTTACACCCAAGGAGCTACTAGACAACTCACTGCTTTTGAATCCCTAGTTCGCAAATTTGGGGGGTCGAAGGGTCTGATGTCCCACACTTACACTGTCTTACAGCACTCGCATCTACCCACTCCCCATACATATCAGACACGATGGGCTTCGAAGTTAGGTAATGACATATCCCCAGAGAGCTGGGACCGATTGTGGCGGGACCATCCTGAAGGTATAGCATAGCACTCTGCAACGCGAATCGGCATATAAACTCAAGATGCGATGGTACTTCACCCCACCCGACTACAACAAATGTTTCCAAACTTCCCCCCGACGAACTGGAGATACCAAGGTGACAGAGGGGACTTTATTCATATAAGGTACGGTTGCCCGAGCCTCACAATGTTTTGGAAAGAGATTCTTACCCATATCAAGGATGTAGTAGGCTTTCCTATTCCTTCCTCTCCGACAGTTACCTTATTGGGCATTAGGCCCTTGACATTGACTGCTATGACGTAGATGGACTGGCAACGTACATGGACTGGCACCTGATTTTACACATTAGGAGCTGCTAGGGAGTCCATAGCCTTATTCTAGAAGAAACCACACCCTCCCCCTGTAGCCACATGGTTTCCCTGCTTATGGCATGTCTTAGTCCTTGAACTACTTACTGCCCGTAGCATCCACAAGGATGCTAAATTCACCTGCACCTGGCAGCCGCTTATACACTATTTCTCCAAGATTGAATATTCCCATCTGGTCCCCCCTCGATTAAGAGCTTTGCAATTATTCGACAACCCTCTAGAACCTTACTTTAGGGGTCGGCAGCCGGAATCTGCAATGCTGTCAACTTTTTTGTTTTTCCCAAGTTTTTATTAAGGAAGTTACAACACAACAGTACAATACAGGATAGAAGTTCTGTGCTAAGACGCAGAGTAGCAAGGTACATTCCATGATAGTCATATCAAGTACAGTGAGCGGCAAAATGTCAGCAATAAAATCTTGAAACAATATCCTGGCAGTGCGGGGGGCCAGAAGCGCAGGGACAACCGGGAAGAAAACAGTAAGGAGCTCGGCACAGACCAGCACCGGCCGGCTGCCTCGGGCCAAAGGCCAGCAGGGAGCGCGGGAGAGGCAATGTCAAGAGGGACCCATCGACAGCAAAGGCACTGGGGAGGAGCAGAAAGGGGGTCACGCACTGGCCATCTCCGCGGGCACAGGGCCGGCGGGGAGCGCAGGGGAGGCAGCTCCGCTAGGAGAGGAGCGGGAAAGGAGATAGGCGACTAGGGGGCCCCAAATAACGACAGGTCGAAATCTAGCAGGCAACAGGCCCCAAAATTCAGAAAGGAGCGTCTGACAGCGGGAGGCATCCTCCAACCAACTCGTAACCGCAGGGGCAGGCCGACGGCCCCAACACATAGCAACCCTGCGCCTGACCAGCACCAAGAGCATCAAAATCAGCCGGCACAAAGCGTCAGGGCAAGGTTTAACGAAGCCGAGAAGACAGAGAAGGGGGTCCGGACGAACTGCTGGCAGTGCTGTCACCTTGAGAGAAGAAGCTTCACCTCTCTCCCTCTTACGAGGCACCTGTTTCCCCCAACGCCAAAATAATTTCAGCTCATCCTCTCTTTCCCCCCTCCCTGATGAGTGTTTGTTTTCCCCCTATCTGTTTTAAAATTGTAGATGCCCCCCTTTGGTCTAGGGACCAGAATATTCCAACGATTAGAGGACAGTGCGCGTGCATAGGGGCACCAAACATAGCCTGACACTTGCCATTCAATCGCTGTGACAGCGGTAGAGCCCCATATAATTCTTGGATTACTGAGTGCTTTGCTTGGACTTTTTCTGAGATGAGGAGTCTATCAGGATAGTCTGTGAAGGGATGGTAACACACTACTCCTTTCTCATTTCAGTTTGTCTTTAAGTTGATGACCTGGGGGGGGTGATGAATGGGATGCGCTCTGTCTTAAACGTTTTTACAGAAGCACTGTGCTATTTAAAATGGATTGTGGTCTTATTCTGATGTTCTTGGACAGGGATATAGGACTTCAACCTGTTTAGTTTTCGTTGTCTGTTATATATTTTCAATAAACCGATTTAAAACATAAAAAATACACACACTGAGCCAGTAGTCGTTGGCACAGAGTAGAACACATTTTTCTGTGGAAAGTCTACATAAGGGAAACCAGTGGCTGAAGAGGGCTGACCCTATGTGGCATTTTGTGGTGCTAGAAGAAAAATGTGAGTGACAAAACTACGGCCAAAGGATGAAGATGGTTATAACCAGCTGATTATTGGGTGCATTATTTTCGTGTGTGTGTGGGATGGGGTGTGCCCGTGTGTTTGTGTGAGTGTGTGTGTAATTCCACCAGAATGAAAGCGCCTAATCAAAATAATAAAAATGTAGTTTCTTGCACGTCCGCAGGTCATAACATGTCTGCATTGCAGCATGAATGTGTCCTACAATTAATTGTGCCTGGTGTGCATGTTGTTCTTCACACACCCGTAAAAAGTCTGTAGAATGTAGTGTAGATTATTTTCATAACAAAGTGCAACCTATGCCAGGACAGAAACGGAAGAGGATTTCCCCCATGAAAGACTGAAAAAGAAAAGGTTACGGTTAAAGTGGCAAAATATGTCTGGTATTTCTGGACACTGCGTGGTCCTTTAGCTGTTTAGCATTGGACGTCCATCCAAAAACATGTTATAACCATCTCAAGATTAATTTTTATGCGTGGTCACGCACTGTGGGTATCTTTCAAATTTTTTTGTTAGGATTTAACAAAATACACCCAAAGATGCCATCCCAGATCAGCAGTGTGCATCTGCAGCGACCATCACCACCAATGAGGAATAGTTCAGGCACACTTACCATTCATAAAACATGCTTATTTTATTTTGGTGTAAATCAGTTCGGTAGTTTTTGAGATAGTCCGTTTAAAAAAGGTGCTTAGCAGGATTTAAAGGGTGAAAACATTTGTGTATATGTGCTATTTAAACGCTTGAGTATCTTCTGTCAATCACATTTTGAATTTTTCTGCATAATGGATACATGGCTGGAATAGGGCTGAACATTTTATTTTTCGGCCATCTTGAAATTCATGAGTCAGCGCTGAACCAAGAGTTTCCCCAATGAAAAACAAGCATTTGCAATGCAATCGGTCTCGCCTTTGGGACGTTATATGTATTTAGCTATGCAGCACATTAGCCTGGGCACTGAAACATCTACTATTCTTCAACATGGTGGGAAAGTAAGCACCAAACTGCGTGACATGCCAGGTATGAGAACACATGGAGAGAAATATTGCTTTTCAGCGGGAAAGGGTATAGTCCAAAGCTCTGTTTTTAATATAAAATCATGGCCTTTGGTGGTCACATCATTGAATATACAAGATTTGAAAAAAATATTGTCTATGAGTGCTCATGGAAGACAATTTCTATGGACTGGAATCTAGAGAATGCTTAAGTGATTCTGGTATTTTACTGACTTCTGCTGGTCGTTTTCTATCAAGAAAGTTAAATAGAGGAAGTTGCCAGAAATTTTTTAAAAAGGAAGTCCCTCAACATAAAGAAATTCTGGTATTTTACTGACCTCTACTGATAGTTTTCTATCAAGACAGTTAAATAGAGGCAGTTGAACAGAAATAAAGTCCCTAAGCGGAAGCAGACAAGTCCTAGGGCTGATCTCCAGAGCCCACAAAGTACATATATATATAAGAATATACTAATGTATATACAAGAGGTCTCGAATGCTCGACCTAATAAGAGGCACAGAGAATGGCGTCTGCTATGGGACGGGGGATTAGCAGCCCAAAGTCACATATACCAGGCTTGCACCCCAGGGGAGACTCTGTGTGATGTAACTTTCATGATGGTCCTGGGGTAAACTGCAACATAAAAGGATATCCAAAGGAAAGCTCAAGAACATGCGTGAAATTATACTAGAACAATGAGCGGCAGTAAATATATTTTCCTGTGTTTAAGATAGCAGTGAAAAACAACATTCCTTTTCAGATTACATTACCTGTACTTCTATTAATTTATTTAGTTAGTCAGAGTATTTATACAGCACAAGGCAAGCCAAATAGGCAGCAAAGTGCTACACAATCAATTCAAAATGCTCTGAAGTACAACATTTCACATTAATGGCCATGATGTCAACAGCATTGTGGTCAGGATGAATGTGGGGCACCCATATAGAAATAGCCATGTTTCTGTAATGTACAGCACTTATTGAGGTCTATGGATTTAAAGTCTGGAGTGGCACAATGGGGAAAAAATAGAAATGCTGCCAGAATAACGAGCAGTTGCTGTGATTAATTTAAGCATTCTACCCATCAATTTTCCACCCATCACTTTTTTGTTTCTCTCACTGCAATGGCCGAAGTGCTATGGAAACGCCAATAAAGGCGAGAGGATGTGGTGCAGCGGCCAGAGCTTTTCGACTCGGGACCTGGTGTTCCGGGTTCAATTCTCAGCACTGGTGCAACATCCTGTGATTCTGGGCAAATCACTTAATTTCCCCGTGTTCATAGACAGCGCCTTGATATCCTCACAGGTGATACGCAGTGCTATATAAATCCACAAAGTACCTAATACATGGGTCTGATACCTCTCTGTGCCAGTGGACATGTACTCCAGCTTATTGACGAAGCCCACCCAGGGTAAAACCAGTAAGATGTTGCTTGTGTTGCCATTCAGACATGACATGGCCAGGCAGCTTGGCTAGGCTGGACTGATCCTATTGAAGCACGACAAGGCTGACTTGCATATGGTTGATTTCTGTCCAGAGTGGCAGAGTGAGCAAAAGAACAATATTACATCCATCAGCATTGCTTTTTTGTTTTTCTCAGTGTAATTACACTAATGGTGACCATCACATGGAACAATACACAAAGTGATTTTTTTTTTATTGTGCACTTATTGATCGATGTTAAATACTACTGAAAGTGTTAGAACATTACAACAACCTTAGAAGAATGAAAGGCTGACTTTTAAATTGCGAGCATTCAGCTTGCAAGCAAATACATTTAGTGACCGCATACTTCGCTGAATTCATGTACCACTAATTTAAATAGAGTCCTTCAGGTGGCACAAGGGTCTCGCCAACAAAACACATCAACCCATTGTGGAATCTTTCTAGAACAGCAACATGTGTCCTGCAGGTTACGCAGTTGCTTTGAGTTGCTTCAAACTTGTAATCAGCAGATTACAAATTTATCTCTGCAGCAAATACAATAGCCACCTGAGCTATGTTACCAGTACTATATCTTAAAACTGGAGAAACAAAGATCTCTGCGGCAGGTAGCTTATTCACCAAGCTTTCAGCAATTAGAGACTATGAGACCCCTAAAGTAAGCTAGAACATGTTTACTACACAGTTATCCTTGTTGAAAATTTCTTTAATGGCCGATCAAGAAAAATGGACTCATATGTACCAACAGATTGTAGTCTGGCTATCATTGGCTCTGCCCCTTAAGGATCCACCCTTCTGTGCCTCACATCCTTTTTGCCGGCCCAGCAATATGAGGGTCCCAGAGTACGTTTTTCATTAACCATACAGCAACTTTTTATCATTAACTTTTTTTCAGAGCAAATTGCAAAATATAAAATATGTATATTTTGGCAAATCATGCAGACTCATTTAAACGAGCTATATACTTAAGTTTTATTTTATATTTATTGGCAGATGTGTCGTTCCTATTAATGGTTTAAATATGAGTTGACCTAAGTACAAATACTCCATTTATGTTGGCTACTAATACATGACATGATAGAGCACTGCAGGCTGGTCAAGCCATACACACATCTGGAGAAGTGAACTTTGTTTACTTCAGACCCTCCATGGCCCAGACCTGCATCCCGTCATCACCTCATGCAGGAGGATGTCTGCTCCCGATCATGAATAAATCCCATGAATGTACATAATTACTGCATTGAATTCAAGCCTTCGAGATTGTCCCATCCCCTTCGCTAAGTCAAGAAGATTAATGATTGTCTACCTGGAATGACCTCTTTACTGGACCCAAGTGATGAGCACATTAATATGCAAAGCATAGTGCTCTTTGAAATTCTATATTCTTTCAACCTTTGAGAACCAGCTCTCAGAGACATGAGTCTGACCCCTCCAGGGGGTGTTTATTTCCCAGGTACTGAGAAGGAATCTTATTGTTTCATGAATGAAGCAGCGGAAGTGCAAGGCTCTAAATATTAATTTATGCATAATTATAAAAATCTGTGCATTGACTTAGACAATAATAGCCTGCTTTGTGTTACTAATATACTGTGTATTTTTCTACATGTCTGCCTGCCCCTGAAGCTGGCAAGCAGCTGGTCTGCATGTAGCTGCATGGAAACAGCATGTCAAGTGTGGGACCTGCAGTCTGTTTTGGCTTCTTTGCAAACAGCACCTCTCATGTAGAATCAAGGGAGTGCATACTTATGTAGCAAAGACAGCAAGACTACAACTTCCAGAAGGCAGAGTATTCGGACTTGCTGGAAGTGCTGCATGGCATGAAGCAACTTCTGAGCACCGAGCGCCTGTCAGGATCATCTCTAAAGGACAGGTGGAGGTGAAGCGGAGTCCATCACATGTTAGCACCATGCATCACCACTGATAGGCTGACAGGAGTCAGCAATACTCATTCACAACCAGAATTCCCTGTAAAATGTCAGTGGAGCTGTATAAGTGTTAAACACTACACATGACAGACGTCTGGTAGCGCTGGGTCACATTCAGACTATGTGCTAGAATCACATCTGAAAGGCCTGTTGGGCTGAGCAGGGTAAATGCAAATGTAAATGTCCAGTATTTGCAAAGCGTAAACAATTACCCGAGTGTGTCAAGGCGCTGGGGGCCACTGGGCTGATCTGCCGTCGGGGATCGAACTATGATCTCCCTGGTCCCGGAGGCAGCCACCCAGGCCGCAGCGCCACACCTCTTCCCTTGTCACTCACGCGTCAGGCAATGAAAGGGCAGCAGATGTGGTGCAAAGACAATCAAATCCCAAATACCCTTATATCACTGATTGACTCTTTCACAGCACAATGCATCATATGACTGCAATGAGTTGAACATAAAAAACAGAACACCCTCAGAAGGAGAAAAGGCGGACAGGCTCAGTGGACTCACTGGGGATGTAACCTGTGACCCTGGGGTCAAACACAGAGCCCTGTAACAGATGCAGTGGTTCACTAAGCTACCAACCGTGGCTTCACGTATACAAAATAAAACAACGCCTAAAATACATATTTTACTCCTACAAGGGTGGAGCTCAGAGACGTTTTAGTCTAAAACCTTCAGTGTCACCTCACCTCAAGGATTTTTGAAGTGCATATTTTTTGGCCGCTTATTTGGGACAACTATGAACTTCTTAATCGTTTTCATCTAATTAAACCCTCCTGATTGGTGAGTTTTAGAGAGTTGAGGAAAAGTCGAGGGGCAGAGAAACGAGCAATATAAATGTCAGCGGCAGAATTGGTTTAATTTACATTTTACAGCTAAGTTACCCCAACTTCTCTCCCTGCCCTCCCCTCACGAACCTCCCCCTACTTAAATACACACAAAGCCCCTCCGCAGGCCTAGAAAGGAAACAGCTTGAACCTCTGTTTATCCCCGTGGCTTCTCTGTGGATTCTGCAAGATGCGGAGAGTCATTTATCAAGCAGGCCCCGGTCAGAGGCACTACGGGGGCCAGCTGCCTGTCTGGAGGGCCCTCAGTGCTGCAGCGTGTGCACGGGGGAAGACGCCGATCGCCACGTCTCCGCCATGCTGCCCAAAAGTGCTGACATGACGTGTGCGGCTGACGTTGATGGATCAGCTGCTGTCTCTTTTCCTGTCCCGCTGCAAAGAGTGCGGAGAGCGAGGGGGAGACACAAAGGCAGTCGAGAGATTGACTCCTTTGTCAGGGGCTTTGCAGTTTTATGGGAAAGATAAAGCTGCTGTTCGGGGTGGTACAGATGGGACCAGCTTGGTGCAGTGTCTCATGCTGCTGAGAATCGAGTGAGGCAACGCCCATACGGTGCCCGTGGTCACGCTGCCAAGGGGCGTACAGTATGGCCATGGGGCACGCAACCCCGTAACTATGCCGGATTATTTATCGGATTCGGATAGGATGAAAAACAAGCATTTGCAATGCAAGAGCATTTATGCGAGACCTCTTGAATTGCAAAAGGGAGTGCGGGTGGGCGTAGTTAAGGCACGAACAATAGGAGTGGGAGGGGGCGGGAGAGAAGGCACGGACAGCGGGAGGGGTGGCAGGACACAAAGTAGTGCTCCGGAAATATGCAGTAAAGGGGCCAATAGCCATGGAAGGAGACATGGCTGCCATAAGGAGGCTGTAGCAGCCCTTAAACCAATCACAAGGCAGCATTTAGAAAGGCCAAAGTTACAAGCCAATGAAAAAGTGGGTGGGGCTTCCCTCACCTATAGTGTATACTGCATGCCTCGCAAAGTGAGTAGCGCATGCGCTGCATCGCTAGGCAAGACCTAAAAATTAAGGCCCTAATCAGGGAATCTAAGGGAGCACTCCAACGGCAGCAAAAGTATAGCGAGTCAGAGGGTGTCCATTGCAAGTCCTGGATTATGCAAACACCCCACTCACTCATATCAGCACATAGATTCACAATCAGAGTTTGAAAGAGGCGCTCCAATAACAGTAACAATAAAATTTGGCAGAGGGTGTCCAACACAGGTCCCGGTTTAAGCACACATCTCACTTACCCATATCAGCCTTCATGCCACAATTCGGGCTTGAGGGAGTGCTCCAATGAAAGCAACAGAACAGTGTGAAGGAGTGGTTCTATCTTATGCACACACCCCACTCACCCACATCAGCACTCGGGCCACAATCGGGGATTTGAGGGAGTGCTCCAACTGTAGCAAAATCAGTGAGGCTGAGGGTGTGCAAACACATTCCAGGCTTACACACACACCCCACTTACCTATATCAGTACTCATGGTCACAATCAAAGATTTGAGGGAGCATTACTATGGCAGCAAACGCTTAGTCAAGTGGAGGGTGTACCCAACAGTACAGTGTGGGATTGAACCAATCACAGAGATAAGAGAACAATGGATTGGAGATAGGAGGACAACGGACAGAAAGGAGCAGTGAGAACAATATTTGTCCCGCACATGTGCATGAAAGCTAAAAGTTAGAAAAGAGCTGAAGGTGCTCAAAATATTGAGGGCTGCTAGGGTGAAGGGAGGAGAGTTTTTAAGAGGGGACAGCAATGTGTACTACATGAGGGAAAACAGCATTTGCCACGCAGTCTTTATCACACAGGTATGGTTTTTTTTTAAATAACATACAGGTTCAGGGATGAGTAGAGGTATGGGGAGATATGGGTGATTTTAGAGTTTATGGGTGGGAGGAGATATAGGGATGTAAGGGTGATTTAAGGGTTCAGAGATGGGTAGAGGGAAAGAAAGGTAAGGGTGATTTCATACCAGATAGTCCTACTGGCATCCCTCCGGGGCCTGGATGAGAGATCCCAGGACTGCACTCACACCAGCATATGGCAGTCCAAGCCACATAATCACCACCAGGCCTAGGAGAATGGCAGGGGGAACCAGTACAATTCCCTCTCTCTGTGGCAGGTCACAACGCCGCCCCTCACGTTCTCCCAAGCTTGTGGTGGGCACTCACGCTATCCAGGCTCCTACAGAGAGGCCGCCACTGTGTGGTAACTCCAGCTATCTCCAACCCTCAGTCTCACATCGGCAGCAGGGAGGCTTGACGGCAGCCCCAAGCCTGGAGTCACTCACCAGGCCAGTCACACTCCAGGTCTCATCTCGTGGCAGCCGTCTTTCACGGGGCATCAGCCGCGCCTCTTAGACTTTCTGCTGTAGTCAGCTGGCAAGGCCAATCTCGTTCCTCTTGGGGCCTCTGAATAGGGGCAGAGGGAGCCTACCTGACCTGCAATGGATGTAGATTCCGATGCAGGAGGGTAGTACTGTTACACCTAGGGTAAAGGTCAGGTTAATGCTATGGCTGGCGGAGCCTTGCTAAGCGGCAGCCATCTTGCTGCCGGTCTCTCTGGCGCCCCCAGGGGAAAGAGTTCTAGCACTACTTTTATCATATGCCACTGACCCATCATATCCAGGTTTTCATGTGTGTTTCCCTTCTTTTATGGAATGAATCTGTGGTAATGATCACAGTCAAGAATGGATATGCAAGAGTTCTGCTCAGTGTCACATTCTATGTATTATTTATGTTGACAAGCAGTTGATCGTTAAAGCTCCCCAAATTCCTGGGCCCACTAACTTGTCAGCTATTCATGGACTGACCTCATCTGAAGGTCTGTGCGTGGTATCAAACGAATGCATGAAGCAAATAATGTCAATAATCAAACTATAACCATCACTGTCAGAGACTGAACTGAAAAATGGGTAATGCTAGGCTTGGGAAAAGCAGTTAGATTATCCACTTTCTGAATAAAGAATAGAGATTAATCCTCAATTAGAATAAAAAACGTCAACATTAAGGAGCTTATAATGCAACTCTAAGCGACTTCGCATACATCGATATTTAAACCGTTATATAATTTCGGATTCTACATATTGTAATGTACTTACTTTCCATCCATCTTGATATCATATTGTAAGTCAAAGAAAAAGATCTTTGAGAAAACATCTTGTGTCCAAAAACGTATTTTTTTGTGTCACTTTTGTTGGGAAAACGGACTTAAAAAGCTTCCCCTGTTAGTGGGCAAATTGTCGCACTATCAAAGAAACATTTATATTTGTTTACACGTGCAACCATAGAATGCCCAATACATTTCCAGCCATTGAGGTGGGGACAGTGTGAGGGAATAATGTTTTTAAAAGTGGCAGACAAATCTAGATTTGTCAGAGGCACTGCTTCGATCACAGCTCTGGGTCAGTGGGCAGGCTGTGAACTTTTAAATTATGCCCTAATTCTTTTAACGCATAGTTGTTCAGGTAACAAGGGCTATTTTCATTGCTCAAAGCGCGTATTAGATGTATGATGAATGCAAATTAGTATGATGGGACATCTGTCTTTTTTGGTTGATGTCCTTTCACTGTCCTTGTAACGAGGCCCTTAGTTACTTGGAAACTGAATACATAACATGCTTGATATAGTACAATGAAAAAGTGCACTCACATATTCAAAGGACTGGATGCAGCGCTGCAATTCTCATTGATGCTTCGCATAACCACTGAGACGTTGGGGCAAAAATCTAATCCAGTAAACTCATTAACCTGTAGTGCCTTGTAGAAAGAAAAAAAACAAATGTATTCCGTGAATAACTCGAGTTTATTAAATTAATTAAATAGTTACATTTATATAGGACATTTACAGAGATCAATTGATAGAGAAAGCATGACATCAATTTATATAGGTGAGAAGGCAAAACAATCCTTGAAGAATTCTGGCCAAATTATGCTAAATCTAAGTAAGACAGCTTTACAAATCCCTTCAATGGGTCATGGTATCGGTGCAGTTATAGTCAGGAAATTGTGTAAGAGAGGAATGTAAGGTTCTACAGGAGTAGAGAGAACTAGGGGATCCCGAAAAGTGAACGTGAGATGCTGACTTTTAGGCAAGTAAATTCAGGAGCCAAATTCTAACTATAAAACAGATGTTGCCAAGGCCAAAAGTTCTAGCATTAGCTTCATACGTATTGGCTTTGCGGAAAGTTTTTATTTGTAATACAGTTTGGTATCAGTTTACTATTGAAACAAAGCAAAATGATACATATCTTGAAGCATTAAACGTATGAACAATTATAACAAAGAGCACTCTAAGATGGCCATCCGTGCTTGCATGTGAGTGCGGATGCATAGGCATTCGTCTTGTAATGGTGCTAATAAGCATAGTAATTGAGGAATAATTCCATCTAGAATACAAAGATCACTTCAAATACCTTCTACAACTAATTACACAAATAAAAGAATTCCAAAGTAAATTAATTCATGTAGTGATTGTCCCACACGCAAATAAAAGTCAAGTGAAGGCCAACATATATATTTTAATGATATGTTAATAAAACTTTGCAAAAACAAAAAATGGTACGTACAGAATTAATTTAAATGAGTTTAATATTGAAAACAATATATATTTATTTTTACATTTGGAAATGTTATTACGTCCATTTATCATAAAATATGTATTAGCTGTGTGTGTGTGTGTGTATATATATATATATATATATATATATATATATATATATATATACATATATATATATATATATATATATATACATATACATATATATATATGCATTAAATAAAATGTATATATATTTTGAAAAGTCAAAATACATTAATTAATTGTAACATTATTTCTTATGGGGTTCTATTTCAAGTCCTTGTCTCTATTGTAATGTAAAGGACAGTGTTGCAATCACAGTGATTGGCCATGTGTGGTGTTTGGGTCCTTTTTAGGTCTTGTGTAAGGCAGCGCATGCTCTGCATGTGCTGTCTCAGCGAGACCTAAAGTAATCTGTATGTTGGCTTAACCTCCATGTAATTTGTTTTTCCTCTTGCGATTGGTTTACCTGTGGCATTGCTTTCGTTATCTTGCTTTCTGTTGGCTGTTGAACCTATGCTAACTTCCGTGTATTCCCGAAGCAGCAGTGCCTAACTACAGTTCTCCTCCACTCTGCTGTGACTTGTTTTAATTGCCTGCAGTGTACCCCCTCCGTCTGCTAACTGGAGTCTCTCCTTTGTGGGATTAGCCTCTGTAACTAGAGCGGCAGCGCCGCGCTTTATGGTTGCTATAAATCACCTCATCTCCCCGTGGCTTTGCTTTGACACAATGGCAACACCAATGCAATCACACAAGCAAGATCTTGTAGCCCTGTGGGATGGCTATGGCGCTGTCTGGTGCTGAGGTGGCGGTCAGCCAGGTCTCCGTCAGGAAGGCGACGTCGGGGGCGGTGGAGTCTAGGAGGTCCCAGAGTTCGATGGCGTGTATGCGAGCGGAGCGAGTGTTGAGGAGGATGCAGCGGAGGTGGTTGGGCTCTCTGGTTGGTGGTTTGGTGGGCTGGATGCTGGTGAATCTGCAGTTCCGGCAGGCGAAGGGCCCTTGGGTGCGCTTCGGGGTGGCCTGGTAGCAGGGGTGGTCTTGTTCGGTGTTGAGTGCGTGGAGGGTGCTGGAGTCGTAGTACAGTCTGGTGTTGGGGGGGTGCGGGGTCCAGGGTTCCTGGCGCTGGGTGCAGTCCAGGCGCAGACGGGCTTACCTTTGGCGCGCCAGCGGTGCGCGCGCGTCCGCTGCGCAGCCTCCATAAGAGGCGAAGTGGGAGGGAGGGGCAGCTGGGAGGCGGGAGCGGGGCGGCCAATGGGCGAGGGCGGGGATACAGAAGGAAAAAGGGGGCGGGGCCGCGAGGGAGCACAGACGGAAAGCAGGGAGCGGGGGGGAGGGGCACAGAGGGCAGGGGCGCGAAGGAAGCGCCTGAAAAATACAGTAAAGCAGTAAACAAAAGCTAAATACAGTCACCAATAGCAGATTACAGGGAAGAAACGCAGGCAAAAGAAAGGTGGCAGTAACGGGGGCACAACAGCGGCGAACCCTCGGCAGCACTCGGGCGCCTAGGGAGACGTGCGGCGTGGGGAGTGACCTGTGGTCAGTGGTTGGCACCTCACTGGTGCCAACCACTATACTGAAGTTCGCAGGTTAACATATCCATAGTTTTACTGTTCAATTGCTATAAAATCTTATAATATGCTATAGTGTGCACTTTCTTTCTTTATTTAATTACCCCAGTGCAAACAAAAAACATAAATAAAAAACATTGCTACAATGCCAATAGCTCCAACTCCAACAAATGCGAGACCTAGTGCATTGCAAATGCTTGTTTGGTTGTAGACATTTAAAATGCAGTTTGTGAAGCAAGGGGCTTACTCTTTTGCAGGTGTCTGTTCCTCTCTAAACCCCCCGTCAACCCCCCTCCAACATCCCTCCCATTTATTAGTAAGTATTCACTATTGTCCAGTCACTTCACGGGTCCCTCCCAAATCTACTGCTACATTTGTATTTCCTTGTAGAAAAGATAGAAGAGGTGGAAATTTCCATTGTAGGTTTGTGTATTGCATTTTGTAGTAAACAGTGATACTTTACATACTACAAAATGCAGTTTGCGAATCAAGACCAATATGGGTTTTGTGGTTGAGTTGAATTTCCTTAAGTTTTTTCACGACTCTCTCTTTGGATCATTCTTGATATGGATCCCATTAAATATAAACACTTTAAGCCATCTAGTCAAAAGTGTTTAGTAGCTGGTGCAGGAAGTTCATTTTTTAATCTTAATTTATAGAATCATCTAATTTCACATTTACTTTTCTTACAAGTGGTAGCAAATGAGTCTGCAGTATCAACATGTAAGTAGTTTCTGTGTTTTCTGCCACTCAACACAACTTTTTAAATATGCACACCGTTTTGCCCAGGTTACCCATTGTCAGGTGTAAACGCCTCTTTTCCTTTATAAGGTTTAAATCTTTAGTTGGCCAAGAATACCTCTTAATCTAATGGAAGGGGATTTTCCATTCACATACCAATTAACCAAATAATTAATCTTGCCTGTGTATTATTCCAGTCTTTCTACAAGACAACCAAAACCCTTCTAGAGTTACCATATGTATGAAACTTTGTGTTATCCCTTTAGCATGTGATAGTAAATGATGCAGCAGTCCTAGCCAAAACTGCTTTCTACGTATCAGCTGCAATTAACACAGGGATTTGAATGGAATTAGTGTGGATAGTCCCTCAGTCTGTGAGTGGTGCAATGAAAATGATGTGAACCAAGACAATATTTGTTTTCTCTGTATGTTTTTCGTAGTCGGGGTGCTGACACTCAGTACATTGATTATTACTAAGCATATTAATGACATTGCAAGGGTTTAGTGTCATGAAGGATGAAACATAGCGTATGTCCCACACATATATATATATATTTTTTTTTTGGGTGCTCCCTTGTGTCTGGACGCAGCTATACCTCTAATGAGAGTGAAACAGGTGACAGGGGTTGCTTTTGAGCCTTCTAGGTTGCCTTGGATGATATTTTACCAATCCAGTAAAACTGTGGCTGGAGTGGTAAAAGGTTTTTGTCATTTTACAGCCGGCATGGATAGCACTTTGCTAATCCTATGCTTAAAGGTTTTGAAGTATGAATGGCAATGTCCCTTTCTAGCTCGGCATAGATGGAACTGTGCTAATCCTACGCTTAAAAACGTTGCTAGAAAAACATACATTTGAAGTGAGAAGATTTAGAGTGTCGCTGGTGTTGCAGGGTCCTTTATGTAGGAGTTGATTGCCATCTAAATTCGGGAACTACCAAGAGTTTCCTGCTTCCTATTTTGCATATATGTGTGTGTGTGTGTGTGTGTGTGTATATATATATATCATTACCATAGCCATGCCCTTAAACCAAGTAGCCCAAGCTAACACCCAGTCACAGTTATTCAAGATACAGGACTACCCTAGCTTGACCAAGGTAGCTTATCCGTGTACATGGCTGGTGTTCTAAAAGTCAATGTCAGACATCAACATTTTGCCTCATTTTAGCTTATGATGGAAAGGACCCCAAGCAAAAGTATTCATATCTTGCACACCTTCCACTAAGCTGACTAGCAAGAGAGCAAAGCATTTCTGAGATACTGTGTCAGCCACCCATTGCAAGCTAATAATGCATCCATCACAGATAAACCTTCAAACAATATATCCATTATTTCTATATTAAACCCCCTAAATGAAGTTCCAACCAGGACCTTAATTTGATAGTCCGGTATCATTACTACTAGTTTATGGCAATTACAACTTCTTTTATCGCAATGCACAGACAAGTATTTCACTTACTGTAAGTCCATATCGTGGGATACTGAAGTATTTCAGCCAGTTCAACCAATCCATCACACTGGGCAAATTAACCAGGAGCCCGGAGAATATCTGTCATGAAGAAAAAATGAAGGTTCAAAAATTACTGCATATGTTCCTGCGCTGAATACACCCAATCCAAAAACATTCTACTGAGCTAAGGTATGTAAAAGTAACTCAACACAGGTCAATGGAACACCATGAGTGAAACTGCAATCACCATCTTAGGTCAGAAGGAGGACCACATTTTTTAGGTATGTTTCTACTCTGCTTGGTGCTTATATTCCCTAATTTTCATTGTCAACATAGCTATATGACTCTCACTCCTGGCATATGAATCACTTTTATTATGCACTGTACTTTTTCTGGCTTATGGGGCTAGGCCCATGCCCTATACATGCCCCAATAAATAACTATCTTTTATAAGTTGTTGAATTTTTCATGCAAGCATAAGAAAAAGAAAGAGTTTATGATTGGGGTTTCACTGGCACATGTAGTTGGAAATATGTTTACAGCGACTTATAAAACCTAAGATACAGAGCATATTGTGGTCCCAGTGGAAGCAAGATACACACTCTTGATCAGCTCTTCCAAAATGGCGATTTTACGCCGTTTGCACACATACAGGAGGAGTTTGACCTTCCTATATCACAAATGTGGAGAAACACCCAAGTACAGCACCGCCTGAGAAAACGCCTCGGTCCGCACCCTTGGACATTGCCGATCTCCACAGTGGCATCATACCTTCACATGTGGGGTAAACACAGCAGGGTGATATAGGGGATATATGGGCAGGGTGATATAGGGGATATATGGGGTACTATATTCTCACCTTTTTTCATGACCCCTATCGCGAGCTCTCTGTGACAGATGGCGAGCTCGGCTATCAGTAACTTCCGAGTAGGACGAACAGGAGGAGGCCCTAGAGGCCCTGGACAGAGGTACCAGAGAGACGCGACTGAAGTTGTGCCTTTTCAAAGTCCTACATGACTGGCACTGGACGCCAATGAACTTAACAGAGCAGGCTTACTCCCGCACGCAGACTGCGGGAAATGTACAAACAAACACTGTGACACAACGCATATCATTTGCGAATGCTCATCGATACAATACTTCTGGTCCTACGTCGGCCAGGTCCTGGGGGGCCTCTATGCTCCCGAATCTCCCGCCTACTCCCTCTGCTCTTCTCCTTCATGATCTGCAGCACTCAGCAGAGATGTCCAGACCACAACGACGTCTCTTTCACAAGGCAATAGCCAAAGCTTAATTAGGTGTTCTCTGGCAGTGGAAGTCACAGACGCGGCCCTCACAGGAGGCCTGGCTGGGGGCTATGATTCACATTGCCTCCCATGAACGAGTCATCTATAACCTACCAGACCAATCTGAAGTGTTCCTACAGATGTGGGCCCCCTTCTTGTGCATGGAGGACGATGAGGTGGGAGGACATGCCCCTCCCCACACGAGCCATGCACCTCCTTCTATTCTGCTATGTTCTATAACGTACACCCCTCCCCCTCTCCAGGACCTCCCTCTTGCCAAACCCAACCCCCTCCCCTTATTCTTTTTCTCCTTGGTCCGGCTCCATACCCCGCCTTGCCCTGCCCCCTACCCCGCCCGGCCACGCAGAGGTGCATACCGCCATATCCGTAATGAAAGGGGCCACCCGCCCATCATACGACCCAGGAACGAGATAACTGCAGTGGCCATGTAATCCCATAAACCACGCCGCACCCCCTCCACATACCCACTTTTCCACCCTCTATTGCCTGCACCTAGGCTTGCACTCTACACACTCTCACCACTGCCAATGGACACCGCACCAACAAAAGTATAAACAGACGATACCTACCGCTGACACCACCCCCACCCCATCTGTATGCACCACTACACATTCAGTCTCTTCATCCCCGTGACAACATGAGGCTCAAGGTCACCTGTTGTCGCGGGGATCAGGAGATTGAATGTGTAGTGGTGCATACAGATGGGGTGGGGGTGGGGGTGGTGGGAACCCTTGTTCCCCCTATCGCTGCTTTTGTAACTGGGTCGCCCTCTCGGGAGCGAACGGCCCCCTTACTCCCACTGAACCTCGGGACAGTGGTCACTCGGGAGATCCCAGGGGGGTGCGGGGGTGGGATGATCCGACCTCGGGGACTTGGATGACGAGCGACTGGTGACACTTCACCTACTAGGGAACATGAGGGTCGCCGGATCACGCAATCTTAAACCCAATTTCATCTAAGCCACTTTGGGGAAGGTGCAGAGGAGCAAGCAGCAGTGGGCGCACCACCTGCGCTTTTCCCCCTAAGAGCTTGCGCCCTCCCGATCATGAAAGGAGCTCCATCCCCCCTCCACCTCCACCTCCCCATACCCCCTCTCCTTTAGGTCTACCTACTCTCTTTATTTGTTAATATTGAACGAAACTCCTTCATGTTAAATATTGCATATAGTTCTTGTCAGTAAAGAATGGAGGAAATATCTCCGAACTGTTTAACTTCCTTGTATCTTTAATAAAAAAATTGCACACATTTTTTAAAGATACTACCAGAGGCTAAACTGATTTTTGGGAGGATAAGACTTGGGTACATAGAAAGTATGTTTAGTCTTTTCTGCAGACGACTAAAGAGGCAAATGAAAGAGTCATTGGCAAATCGTTCTAAAGTTAGTCCCATAATCTGTAAATTTTCTGTCTCCATCATCCCCAGAAATCTACTTTTGATTTCCGAAAGTCTCTTGTTTAAGAATGCAGATGAAATTAGATTTCTAACAGACTTCTATAAGCTGCAACACCTTTTGTCACAAACGGTTCTGAGACCGGGAAGTGAAAAATGACTTTTCAAGAGATATTGACATAATCCAAAACCTACCCTGATAACAGCGTGTTGTGCCTTTTGTAACTTCCCATCCTCTTATCCAGGCATCAAATAATTTTACTGGTAAGTGTAAACCAATCAGGAGCTATCCTGACTGAAACAGCATGCACCTCTGGGATTACAGAGATAATTTTCCTCTGATTTTGATGCAGAACATGCATTTTTACCAACCAGTTAATTGTCAGGGTCATTATCGGATATTTTATTTTTTATCAAAGGTGATCTTGTGACTTTTTTCTCTGGCCACCTGGGGTTCCTTCAAGGCAGTACTTAATTTGAGCCAGTGGTTGCTGGTGGGGCCTTCCCATTTCTAGGGTTATGTTTCCTCAACAACCTTTGAGTTTAAAAAGGCCAGGTCCTTTTTAAACTCACTCTCTTGCATTCACCTCTGACCCTCCCTCTCACTACTCTTGCACCACACCTAGCATCACATTATTAGTGCTCCCGCGTAATCGCAGGTGGTAGCAGGCCCCATCCCGCAGTGAGGCGGGAAGACCCCTATGATGAAGCATGACACCAAGGGCCCTTTTGGTGTGTGAGGGGTATTTAAGCAAACACAGCGTGCATCCAACCATTGTAGGATACTCACTTTCCATAACACAGTGATTAACATACTTGAATGTACCCCCTTTTAGGGGTGATCCTTTTGTTTTGTAAATGCAAATGTTTTTGTAAATGTTTTTGAGCTTGTAAAGCGCACTGCTACCCATCCATAGGTCTCCTGGCGCTGTATAACTCTGGGGAACCCGTCCTGGCTTTCCCTGTGGGATGGTCCCTTGCTGGGAGTCCCTAAGGTGGAGCCAGGCATCCCCGGAATTGGTGGGGCCGTTGTGGAGATTAGGCAAGCTAATGCCCAGAGTTGCCGAGTGGAACCCCTGATTAGAGTAAGCACCGAAGCGAGAATTATCGAGTCCGCTGACCAAGGTCCACGACCCTGCCGCGTCGGGAATTGAACCCTGGTCCCGGGCCGACTTCTGCTCTCGGGCCTGCTTGCCTCTAACCAGTGAGCCACACTACTGTGTACCAACTCTCCAACCTTATCTTTCTATACATGTAAGGTAGGCCCAAGGTACCCCCATGGGCAGGGTGCAGTGTATGAGAAAGGTAGGACATGTACTGGTGTGTGTGACATGCCCTGATAGTGAAATACTGTGTATTTTACTTTTTCCCTATTGAAAGGCTTTGACTCTTCGCCTTTCTCACACAACCTGCACATGTGCACTTCTCCTTCTCTCTCTTTTCTGAGCAACCGTCTATTGGTATACTTTTGACATTTGTACTTTTTATGTACTTTGCCATATCTTTGAAGAAAGAGAAATTTAAAAACAGAGAACATAAATAAAATCTTATCTACAAAATACAGTATTTGTGTCTTTCTCTGGTGTGTTGGTAAGAGAATATATTTCTCTTGTGTATATCTCTGTGAAAACTTGGCCATTTGATGTGAAAATTCACAGCCTTTTACGGTTTCCCCTTGTTTGGCTCCTTCAAAAAAAGGGATGCGGGGACTGTAGCGGCGACATCCTTGTTCAGAAGTGCAATGGCAACAGCTCCAACTGCGACACTCTTCTCCCACGATGCGTGAAGCTTCCGCGCAATGTGACAACTACAGCGGCGACATCCTTATTCAGAAATGCGACGGCAGCAGCTCGACGGCGGTGCGCTTCTGGGGGATGCGAGGCACTTCCTTCGATGCGGTGCAGTGCAGCAGTTCCAGCGGCGACACCCTTGTTCAGAAGTGCGACGGCAGTCACAGCGACATGCTTCTACCTCGATGCGAGACTCTTCTCTCGATGCGGTGCAGTGCGACAACTCCAGCGGCGACACCCTTGTTCAGAAGTGCGACGGCAGGCAGTAGCGATGGCGACACGCTTCCTCTTCGTTGCGGCACGCTTCTTTCGATGCGGTGCAGTGCGACGACTCCAGTGGCGGCACCCTTGTTCAGAAGTGTGACGCAGCAGCTGCGACAGCGACAAGCTTTAATATCGTTGCGTCGCGCTTCCAGCTCCTTGCGACACGCAGTCCCTCAGAAGGCCCAAAACAGCAGCAGGCACTTCCACAAGAACTCTGGGGAGCTGGGGAGTGAAGTCTGTTGTCCCTGAGACTTCAGCAGGAGGCAAGCTCTTTTCCAAGCCCTTGAAGATCCTTCACAAGTTGAAAGCAAAGTACACAAAGTTCCTTTCTCCTTCCTTTGGCAGTAAGGCAACCACTGCAGGCCAATCCCCCAAGCAGCACTTCACCTTGGGAATAGTCTCTCATCAGTTTCTTCAGGTTCCTCTCCTCAGTAAAGGTTTCTTCTTGTAGTCCAAAGTGATATAATTTCTTGGGATCAGGGTCCCAATATTTATACCCCAAAATCCTTTGTTCTTTGAGGGGAGAGGGGCCTTTGCCCAGTCCAAATCAGTTCTGAAGCACTCTGTTTACCAGACTTCTCCTTTCCTTTCACAGTGCAGGGCAGGCACATCAGACACCCCACAGGAGGTGGAGCCAGCCTTGTGGAAGGCAAGTACAGTCCTAAAGCCCTTTGTTTACAGGACTCATTCTCTTCTCTCAGTGTGCAGAGCAGAGACATCAGCCGCTCCCCAGGAGGTGGAGCCAGCATTTTGGAAGGCAGGCACAGCCCTATTCAAGGTTCAGGTGCAACTCCTCCCTCCCAACTAGATGCAGATCTATATATTCACCACTGGACTGACTCATCCTGTCTCTTGGAATCCCCCAGCCCTGTCACTCACAAAACCAGAAAAAGGAATACACAACCTAACAGAGGCAGGCTTTGGAAGGTTAGGCAAGCAAACACCTACTTTCTAAAAATGGTATTTGCAAACACAGAATGTTAAAACCAACTTCACTAAAAGATGTATTTTATCATTCTGAGTTCAGGCATACTAAACTCGAATTTCTACCATGTTCTCTGAGACAGTTAGGATTATAAACATGTAATAATCTAATAGCCCATTCTGGCCTATGGAGAACAGGTAGCCTTGTAATAGTGAAAAACGAAAATGGCTGTAATTCACTATTAGGACATGCCACACACATCAGGGCTTGTCCTACCTTATACTTACAATGCACCCTGACCTTGGGCCTACCATAGGGGTGACTGATATGAAGAAAACTGAAGGTTTAGGGACTGGCATGGGGGTGCACTTGCCCAGTCAGCATGACAGTTCCAGACTGCACACAGGCTCTGCAATGGCAGACCTTAAACACATTTTACAAGGCTGCTTCTGTGGGTGGCACAAACAGTGTGTGATGGAACGGCCCGTAAACCCCTCCCCGAGGACCAAAACCCCCCTATCATGCCTTGTCCTACACCCCCGGGACTGAGTTTAACTCACCGAAACGCCACCGCCGAGACAGGACGCCGAGCAACCTCCATCACCAACGAAACCCCGCCCTTCTCTCTCCCACAGGAGCCAACCCGAGCAACAGGAAGGGAGGAACCATACCAAGCTGACCCCGGAAGTCCCGCCCCCCTGGCAGAGTCAGCACAGGATAAAAGCCCGGAGTCAGCACAACAAGTCGTCGGAGTTTCGTGGCAGGACCCTCTGGCTGGAGACGGAGAAGGTGACCAGACGTGCGAGGAAGAAGTGTGGACGGAGGAGTGGTGGAGTCCCTTGGAGGTGGCTGGAGAGCGGCCGTAACTCAGAGGAGAGTTACGGCGGACCGCGTGAGTGCCTTTTGCCTCCTTTATCCCTACTCACTAGGAGTTCGTGTTAAAGTCCCTGTATATATACCCTCTCTCCATAGTCACACTCCCCATGCACTGTATTATAGTCACACTGCCCGTGCACTGTATTATACGTATATAGCACTTCACTGTAGAAAGCCCTTTCGGTACTCGCACACCCCACCCCAGCACCCTCTCTATTACCCTGACCTGTGTTCCTTATTCCCAGTACCGTCCTTCCCACACTGTCCGTTTCCGACCCCGCTCTTGCACTACCCGGGTGAAGGTGTACTGTTGAGACTCTCTGTCTACTCGATCAGACTAACGGTCCCTTGTTTGTTTCCTCTCTTCCGGTCCTCCTGGGAGCCTCCCCGTCATCGGAATACATTCGGATCGTCCGCGGACATCAAGAAGAGAAGAAGCAGCGCCTCTGTCTTCATCGCCTGGTGCTATACCTTGGACCTGTTGGGACTATCTGTGCTGTACATCAGTAATAAAAACCGAATATTGCCAACTATATACGGCCTCCTCGCCTGCTTTTCCGGCCCGCTACACTCACTCCACGACACAGTGCTACAGGCCCACCAGCAGCATTTGGATTTACACGCCCTGGGCACACTCAGTGCACTAGACTAGGGTCTGACAAGTAAACCAAATAGCCAAACATGGAACCACTGATTAATACATCAATTTACAATAGGGAGCACTTGCACTGTGGCACTGAATAGCAGTGGCACAGTGCCCAAAGCATCTAATACCAGCAAAAACACATGAGGCAACAGAAAAAATGGAAGGGAGACTCATGCCAATGATGCCAGGTCTAACACACCCTTATTTCTAGCAATCCCTAAACCACAAAATCACCCTTATCTGCCCTTTTACTTCTCCTGAACCCTAAAATCGCACTTACTTATCTTTGCCTCTACTCACCACTTTGCCCCAAAATCACCCTTAACTTCCTCTATCTCTACTCGCCCCTGAACCCTAAAGTCATCCTTACCTTCCTTTACCTCTACCCACCCCATAAACCTAAAATCACCTTTACCTCTACTGACCCCTAACCTGTAATTCACCCATACCTCCCATTACCTCTACCCACTCCTTACCATAAAAACACACTTTCCTCGCTTCACCTCTACCCCGAACCTTAAAATCAACCTTACCTCAGTTCCCCCACCCACCTCAAACCTTAAAATCACTGCTACCTCCCTTGGCTTCTACCCATCCTGCACTCTAAAATAATCCTCAACCCCTTTACCCACCCCATAACCTTAAAATCACCATTGCCTCCCTTTACCTCTCCCACCACTTTACCCTAAAATCACCCTTAACTCCCTTTATCTCTACCCGCCCGAAACCCTAAAGTGAACCTTTCCTTCCTTTTGCTCTACCCAACCCCATACCCTAAAATCACCCTTACCTTCCTTCTAGGTTGCAGACCAAAAATAAGTTCATTAACAATAATAGTTCAAGCAGTCTTGAAAAGATGGTATTTTAAATTTTCAATCGCTGCACACAGACACTGGAGTGAAAAAATTAATTTGTTGCAGAGTAATTAAAACTGGTTCAATAGCAACATAATACAAACATTTAAGATCATAATCCTATCAATGGAGGGGCAGCATTTCACAAACCAAAACTAAAATAATTTTAGACTTCATTGCAGTTTAGCCTAAACCTGTACCCACCTTTAAACCTTAAAATCCCACTTAAGTCTTTTTAGCTCTGCCCACCGCTGAATGCTAAAATAACCCTTAGCTCCTTTAACTCTATCCACCGCTAAACCAAAAATCACCCTAACCTCCTTTTACGTCTTCCCACCCTGAACCTAACATCACCCTTACCTTCCTTTACCAACCCCTAAATTCTAAAATTACCCTTACCTCCCTTTACCTCTACCTACTCCTGAACCTCAAAGTCTACTTCACCTTTCTTTACTTCTACCCATGCCTGAACCCTAAAATTACTCTTACCCCCTTTACTTGTACCCACCCCATAAACCTTAATTCACCATTACCTCTCTTTACCTCCACCCACCCCTGAACCCTAAAATCAACCGTACCTCCTTTGACCTCTACCCACCCTGAACCATAAAATCCCTCTTAGCATGTTTTACCTCTACCCAACCTGAACCCTAAAATCACCCTTACCTCCCTTTTTCTTCACCCACCCGAATCCTACATTCACTCTTATCTCCTGTTACTTCTATTCACCCCAAACACTAAAATCACCCTTATCTCCTTTTACCTCTACCTACCCCTGAACTCTAAAATCATTCTTACCTTCCTTTACTTCTACCCACCACTAAACCCTAAAAACACCCTAACTTCCCTTAACCTCTACCCATCCCTAAACCACAAAATCACTCTTATCTCCCTTTAACTACCCCTGAACCCTACAACCATCCTTAACCTCCCTTTACCCACACCTGAACCCTAAATTCACCTCTACCTCCCTTTACCTCTACCCACCGAATCATTAAATCACCCATACCTCCATTTATCTCTACCCAACCAAATCCTAAATTCACCTTAGCTCCCTTTACCTCTAGCCACCGCAAACCCTAAATTCACGCTTAGCTCCCTTTACCTCTATTTACCCCTGAACCCTAAAATCACCCTTACCTCCTTTTACCTCTACCCACCTCTAAACCCTAAAAATCACCCTTACATCTCTTTACCTCTTCCCACCGCCAAACCGTAAATCAGCCTAACCTCCCTTTACCTCTACCTACCCCTAAACCCCAAATCACCCTCGCCTTCCTAACCTCTACCCATCCCCAAACCCTAAAATCCACTTTACCTCTACCAACCCCTGAGCCCCAAAATCACCTTCACCTTCCTTACCTCTGCCCATCCCAAAATCCTAAATTCTCCCTTACCTCTTTTTACCTCTATCCACCCCTAAACACTAAACTCCCTTTACATCTACCCACTGTGAACCCTAAAATCAACCTTACTTCTGTCTACTCCTGAACCCTAAAATCACCTTTACCACACTTTACCTCAACCCACCCCTTACCCCAAGTCAACCTTCCTTCCTTCATGTCTACTCTCCCTGGATACCTAAAATTTCTTATGCCTCCCTTTATTCACTACCGAACCCTGAATTCACCCTTCCCTCTCTTTACCTCTGCCTACCGCAAACCCTAAAATCAACCTTACTTCCCTTTGCCTCTACCCACGCCTGAATCCTAAAATCAACCTTACCTCTGTTTACCTCTACTGTTGTGTAGTTCCATTATTACCCATGCAGGGCCTGCGCGTTAGGATAACATAAACTGTAGGATTGGTGGCAGACTAACTCTGATCACCCCCACCGTGTATGTTAGCCATTTGCATTAGCTAGCTCACAGTGCCACTATAATATCCTCTTATCGGGGAGAGAATAGTTTATGGCAACCTTAGAACATGACAACCCTGATCCCTCAGGATCCTGGAAACAATGTACTACTTTTTGCTCAGTCACCTATGCTCACTTACTTCGTCTCAGAGAGTTACACAGAAGAAACAGTTGGGCGTGTTACAATTAGGATTTATTGCACAGTTGTTCTTCTAGTGTATAATATATGTGTTATATCAACCGTAAGCCAGTAGCAGAGATATGTGATCAGCAGTACAGTGAATACAGCTGAAGTCCCTTTCCTCGTTCCTGGAGTTACACCATCTACTCCAGGAGCGCCAGGCGGGGTTTCGTGCACACCACAGCACCGAGTTGGTGATGCTCTTGGTGCTGGATGAGCTAAGAGGTATGGCTGACAGTAAGAAACCGAGCGCCCTGATACTTTTAGACCTGTCGGCGGCGTTCGACACTGTCAGCCATTCCCTGCTATTGGACAGACTGGCCGCTTTTTGGGATAGGGGGTCGGATCCATCAATGGCTCCAATCCTTTCTGACTGGCAGGACCCAGAGGATTCAACTAGGGGATGCCATCTCTGAGGTGAGTATCCTGGAGTGCGGAGTCCCTCAGGGCTCCGCATTATATCCACTACTTTTCAACCTCTACCTCCAACCCCTGATTGACTCTTTAGCGAACATGGGTTATCGTGTATTTAATTATGCTGACGACACCCAGTTGCTACTGAGTATTGACAACACGACCCAGGCACAAATTAGTGCTCAGAACATTCTTAGACATACGGTTGGTTGGATGACGGCAAACCTGTTGAAAATAAATCCGGAAAAAACGGAGGTTCTGGTGGTTTCCACCTTAGCCTCACCCTGGAGTGACCTTTATTGGCCCCAGGAATTAGGCCCCTCACCGATACCGTGTCATAAAGTAAAAAGTCTCGGTATCAAGATTGACAATGAGTTGTCAATGGCCAGCCAGATCTCCTCAGTAGTAGGGTTGTGTACTGGGTTGATCAGACAGCTGCGAAAGTTGGCCCCTCTCCTCTCCTTTTCCGCACTCTGTATGTTGGTCTCTGCTACCATCGTTTCGAGGCTGGATTATGGGAATGCCCTCTATCTTGGCCTGCCTAAAACCTTGATTAACAGGTTGCAGGTGGTCCTTAATGATGCGGTACGTTTGATTTTCAAGCTACCCAGAAGATCTCACGCCTCTCCTTTACTGCTCAAGCTACATTGGCTTCCCATTGAGCAGAGGGTGGAGTTTCAGAGCTTGTGCACGGCACACAAGGCTATCTACGGGCAAGCCCCTGCCTATATTAAAGAACGCCTGAAAGTGTACACCCATAAGCGAGTTTTGAGGTCCGCTGAGTCCCAGCTCTTGGTCTGCCCTCGTTACAAGCTAAAAACTAAAGGAGGGAGATGCTTTTCGGTTCTGGTCCCTCAGACTTGGAATAAGTTACCAGAATCACTTCGGAAAGAAGCGAATCTCCTGCGCTTCAGGAAGCTGTTAAAAACCTTCTTATTTAGGGAGGCTCTCGGCTCAGCTAGATAAGTGGTGTTGTAGGCCTCCTCTTGTCCTCTTTCACTGTGGTTTTGTTATCTGGTCTTGAGCGCCTAGAGACCTGTAGGTGAGTTGGCGCTATAGAAAACTAAGTTAACAATAACAATAACAACAATATAAAAGTATTGGACAGTCCACCATTTTTCAATAGTCATGAACACATACATGGATATAAAATGCATGATGAAAGAAAGTGCGTACTCCTACGATGCCTACCTAGATGTACCTAAGTGTACCTAGCATGTGAGTAGGTGTGAAGCCAAGAATCCCGCTAGGTTTAGTCTAACCCCATTACCTGAAGCAAAAGAGTGTGGGACCCTGTCCTGGTCTCGAGTTGGACACCCCGCAAGGGATGTTTAGACCACTGTCAGCTGGAGCATCTGCATTCAGAAGCCTCAGCGCCTCTGGTCAGTGTGTCGGCCTGGAAGTCTCAGTTCCCTCTAACTAATACTAGCAAGAGGTGCTGTATTTATACAGAAAAGTATCTAGGGTTCCTTTGTCCCTTGTTTCTTGTGTTAGCCATTGTTGGAATTGAGGATGACGTATAGGGTGAACGTTGTACGTAGATATTATGCAGGTGGATGTAGCCACAGCCTGGTTTCCAAAAACCCTTATGAATATTCATTCATACTGTGTCAGTCTAATGATGAAGTCATAGAACTCTATTGTTCAGGGAAACCCTCCTTCTGCGCCCAGAACTAGAACTAGGTAAAGGTTCAATCCTAAAAGGCTTGTTACAGTGTAGTGTAGGGGAGGTAATGTAGATGAAAGGGTATGATGTTACCCAGGCCTGTATTAGGGTACCTATATGAAACATAACACTACCCACCCCAAACCCTAAAATCACACTTACCTCCCTTTTTCTCTACCCACCCGAACCCTAAATTCACCCTTATCTCCCTTTACCTTTTTGCTCCCTTGAAGCCTAACATCACTTTCCCTCTCTCTACTCCTACCCACAGCTAAACCCTAAAATCACCCTTGCTTCTTGTTACCTCTATCCACTGCCAAAACCCTAAAATCACTCTTCACTCCCTTTACCTCTATCCATCCCTAAACCTTAAAATCCAATTTTATTTAAAATAACATCAAATGTATTTTGTTATACAAAAGTGCTTCCCTGCAATGGTAATGACTGCATGGTAAGGGTCCTGCGTAGTACAGGCAGTTCCCCCTCTGGCAGGAATATTCCTGTCCACTCTTTAAACACTCTCCTGCCTTCATCCTAGTGCCACTAAAGGTTTTGGGGGCACTTTTGGTTGTTTTCTGCCCTTCGATATGTTTGGTGGACACCTTCAACTCTTTCACAATTTATCCCCTCCTCACCCTATATTTTGTGTCTCGCCTGAGACAGTGCATGCACTGGTTATGGCTCTGTGCTATCCTGTATATCCACCAGTCCTTTTCATTAGCTGTGCCACCCAGGAGGCATATAGTGGGTGATATAAATGGGGATTCTGGTTGGCTAGGTTAAGCACCTAAGCCAGGCAGAACCCAGCACTCTTCTCAGGGCAAGGGAGCTACACACCCAAGATAACCCCTACTCATCCCCATGGTAGCTTAGCAGAGCAGTCAGGCTTATCCCAGAGGCAATGTATAAAGCTTTTGCGCAACATACACACGCACACACCAGTGACACATTAGGCACACCACAAAAAGAGACTCCCCACAAGGTTATATAAAAATATCATTTGTATTATACATAAAACACACTAGTCCAAAACCAAGCGTTTCCTGCACCTCCGCTGCCCTCTCCTGTTGTTCAAAGGCCATGAGGAAAGTACAGTGCTGCATGCGCTGTGGGGCAATCAAAGCGTTCCTTGCGTGCTTTCACTTGAAATTTGAGGGGGGAAGAACACAGCGATCCTCCCGTTTTGTAATGAAGCGCTCAACTCACGCTTACTTTGAAACTGAAAGGTAAAAGGGCAGTCCAGTCCTTTCTTCTCCAGGCAGGAGTAACCAATGCTGGCGGACTTACACCTCGCAAGTCAGGGGCAGCGCTCCTCACACAGCTTCTGCAGCTTTCCTCCCAGGCAGGTTTACTTTTCTTGAATTCTTTTATCTCCCTGAGACTTCCAACATGAGGCCAGCACTCACATGCCCTTGAAGATTTCTTCATAAGCAGGATACCCCAGCAGGTCAAAAAGAGACAGCCTTTTTCCTTCACCACAGACAGAAGTAGCAACTGCGGGCCAGCGCTCCCCACACAGCTGTTCTGCTCTTCTTGTCAGGTTCCTCTTGTTTCTTGAAGTAATCTAAAGTCCTGGGGTTTAAGGTCTCATACTTATACTCCATTTTGTCATTGTTCTCTTTGCTGTAAGGGTCTCTGAGCCCATTCCAAACAAGTCCTGTCCTCCTTGGTGCAGCATGACTACAGGGGGTAGAGACTACATTGTGCGAAGGAGACACAGTTTTCTCAGGTGCTAGCGAAACTCCTCATATCACTCTAACTGCAGATCAGGTCTATTAAGTCCAGCGATGAGTGACCCAGGCAAGGAAAGGTACATCTCAACCCCGCTTGTGACTGACTAGAGTGAATGCACATTCCCAGCTCCTGTCACTCCAACACCAGGTGCTGAATACACAGTCAGAGGCACACAGAATGGTAAAGCAAGACAATGCGAACCGAGAACTTCTTGCATCCCCGGAGAAGCGTGCCGCATCTGGAAGATCTTCATGTCTTTATTTCTTTGTACTTGAACTTTGCCGCATTGCCCTCGCTGCAACATTGCTTGCCGTGGAAGCGCAACGCAACCTAAGGTACATTGACGCAAAGTGTCGCATCTGAAGAACTGAACTAAACTAAGCTAAAACTACCATCTTAAAGTACCAGTATTGTGTATTTTGTCGTTTACGGTCTTGTGGTAAATCTATATAAAGTATACTTATTTTGATATAAAACTTTGTGTGGTGTCCATTTGTAGTGTTGTCACTGGGTTACTGTATGTGGTCACAAATGCTTTACACACTGCCTCTGAAATAAGCCTGTCTGCTCGTGCCAAGCTACCAAGGGGGTGAGCAGGGGTAATTTTGGAGTGTAATCCCATTATCCTGACTAGAGGCAAGGGTCCCTATTTGTCACAAGTACCTACCTGTGCCAACTAGAGACCCTAAAATCTAACTGGGTGGTTTTTGACTTATGGGTAGATAGAGGTAAAGGGAGATAAGGGTGATTTTAGGATTCAGGGGTAGGAAGAGGTAAAGAGAAAAACTGATGATTTTAGGGTTTGGGGTGGATAGAGATAAAGCAAGCTAAGGGCAAATTTATGGTTCGGTGAGTAGAAATAAAGGGAGGTAAGGGTGATTTATGGTTCAGGGTGGGTAGAGGTAAAGAAAGGTAAGTTTGATTTTAGGGTTCGGATTGGATAGTTGATGGTTGATTTAAGGTTTGGAGGTGGGTAGAGGTAGGTAGAGGTAAAGGGAGGTAAAGGTGATATTATTGTAAAGGTTAAAGGAGTTAGAGATTAAAAACAAAATTGAAAACGTCCTCTAAATTATAAAAGGGTTAACCAACAAATAAGTAAATGTGTCCCAGCAGGAAACATTAATTCAGAAAAACACATACTTGTATGGTAACAAAGAAAGGGGGCATGTTTACTACTTCATTGTCGATTAAAGAGACAGGTGTCCAAAAGGTCTGTTTTAGACATTGGTCTTGTGCTACTTGTTTGCATTCAGTTCTTGGAAATACAAGAAAAGGGAGCTCCAACTTTGAGTATAGGTTTGTCTTCACGTTCTCTCAGAAATAAATACTCAATTAATGTTTAGAAAATGTTACATTTTAAAGTGTCAGGACTAAATATATTTGCTTCAAGTGGTAAGAGTCTAATTTTGATGGGTAGAGTGACTAGGTTTATGGATATAGGAAAAAAACATTTGGTTGGAAGTTTTAGAAATGTTATAATTGTAACATGTATAATATATGGTTTTAGCTAAACTGCAATAAAGTCTAAAATTATTTCAGTTTTGGTTTGAGAAATGCTGCCCCTCTATTGATAAGATTATGATCTTAAATGTTTGTATTATGTTGCTATTGTACCACTTTTAATTACTCAACAACAAATTAATTTCCTCACTCCGGGGTCTGTTTGCTGCGATTGGCTATTTTAAAGTACAAACTTTTCAAGACTGCTTGAACTGTTTATTAATGTGCTTCTTTTTGGTCTGCAACATCCATTCAGGCTTCAATGTAACACTGCAGCTCGCAAGTCACTGACCTAAACCAACGTACTTTTTTTTTTTTCTTAATGCGTCCAACATTCATTACACGCAGGTGAGACTTTCCATCATTTGGGATAAAAGAAACAGAGTGACGACCCACTCGGGCCACGGGGTAAAACCTGTACCTACTTCATTATGAAAAAGTACAACAAAAATGGCCAAAGCATTCAGTCTGTTGAGAACTTACAAGCATGAAGACAAAGCTGATGGTGATGAGGAGGTTAGCCACAGCGACCACACTCTGTCCTGCAGCAATAGCAAGCGCCATTGATGTTGCGGTGTAGGAGACCAACATAAGTGTAAAAATCATGATAAAGAACGGTCCTGCTTCTTCTTTGAAACCTAAAAAATAGGATATTAATAACACAATGTTAGTCCCTCTTGGTCATTTTATCAGTACTAATGAATATTCTATTTGGCAATGGTACACCACCATCCTGGAACAAGTAGCAGCCAGATAAAGGGACCATCGTATTGCAATGCAGAGAATTGTTTAGAAAAGAGAACATTTCGAATGTAAAGATATCAAAGGAAAGAAAATATTTAAATTAATGGCAGGCTCTCCTCCTTCTATACACCCCCTCACCCCCCATTTGCAAACACTGTTGGAATCCCCACCTCAAACCCATTTCTCCTTCGCTAATCCTTGCAGGCATAAACTTCAGCCATGCTCTCTCTCATTGGCTCTTTCTTGTATGGTACACCAGTGGACCTGGTTTTCCCCACAGGGCTCTTTTTCCCAGGAGCGTACAGCAACCCTCTGCGCCGCGGGCCCAATCCTCTAGGGGGCCATTGAACACTTCAAAGGGGCCCCAATCAGCCCAAAATGAATGAGTATATGGGAGACTCGTGGACCCCTCATCACATTCTGTTGCAAGGCACCGTCATTTTGCGTTATGTCACTGCTTTCTCCTAGAGAACCTAACACCTTTCTATTCTAGCTCTCACCAGGCCCCACTGTGCCCCAAGTCTGAGTGACAAGCTGTAGTGGTTTCTTCATCTTTTACACCTAGACTGTTGATGCACAAACTGTAGGGAAGTCACACCCAGGAACTGCCAGCTGGACACTGCATTGGCCAAAGATTAGCTGAGGCTTAATTTGCAAACAAAAAGCGTTCTGATAGTGGATGGCAACCCTGTTTTAAGGTTCTGGCCAAATGATATGGGGTTCCTTCCTACCTCCATTATCAGAGTTTGTGATCTAGGTTGCAGATTTGTCTATGATCTGTCCTCAGCCCTCCAAGCAATCAAAAGAGCTGTTGTCACTGTCCCTTCCCTAAGGGTAACGAACCATAGGCATTTTCTCCCGGCGGCCTAGTCAATCCAGGACAGAGTGTAAACATATGTCCAGGAGTAAAAACGAAACAAGCATTTGCAATGCAATAGGCCTCGTATTTACGCAAGTTTAAGCTATTGGCATTGTAAATTACAATGCCTTTTATTTATGTTTTAAAAACCAAAACATAAATTAAAGACATTGTCATTTACAATGCCAATAGGGCAAACTTGCGTAAATGCGAGATCTATTGCATTGCAAATGCATGTTAATAATATGCTTATCTGTTTCTGAGAACAAACCCTATGCATATGGTATTAAGTCACTTCCTGCAATTGTGCAGCACTTAGAATGTACATGTCATCGCACATACACGATCATATTCTGTGGTTATTTTTTGGGAGCGACGCAATACCAGTCGACTACTCTTTTTATAATGCCTGGCTGAAAAAGATGCATGCTAGATAAAGGCTTACATGACAAAATGTAATATTGGTTTAGAGAAACGGAATCAAGTTGAGGATGTGCCGGAATAGGCGTTGAAAGGAAACACAAAAAGAGATAACACGTTTTTTTGGGAATAGGTGCCTTTGCTGCATAGCATTAGCAGTGTTACACTAAAGCAAAGAAGGGACACAGACCTAGACCTGGTGGGAGATGCATGAACCTTATCTGAAAAGGTAAAGCACGGCGTGCTGCTGCTTTCAAAACCAGCTGAAGCAACGCAAGTCGTGCCTGCAGTAAGAGAAACTCATTAAAGGAAATAGCGCTTACAGACCAAATAACACGTGCCGTGTAACAACCAAAGTAAAAGGGCCAGTCCTCATGGAAGGTTACAAATGAAGACAAGGCGGTACTAAGGAGGGACTAACAAGCCTATTTACGACTCAGAAGTCAGCATTTAAGAAGGACAATGACACAAGCCAATGAAAAATATGGGCGGAGAGTTTGTGGTGCGGCAAGTACATACTGCAATACGGCATGCCCCGCTGCAGCGCATGAGCTGCCCAAGCTCGACCTAAAAATGAGACCTGTATATTTACGTACGATGATTCCTACTTAGCCTGGGGATATGCTGAAAATCTGATATAGATCTGGTGTCTTCTGGACCTAATTTGGACCATCAATCTAGAAACTCAGCTGCACGTTCCTTGACATCATCTAGACTGGATTATGAGAATACCTTTTATATGGGTCACCTCAGGTATCTAAACAATTGATTGCAGTTATTACAAAAACAGCCAGCACACATTTTAATATAAATGACAGCCTGGGGGACATAGTTCCAAAAATCTGACAAACTTGTACTTGCTACCTAAAAACAATCTAGGATCATCCTTTCTCAAAGTCAAATTTAATAAACCCCTTCCAAATCCTTCCGCTTCGACTAGAGCAAAAGGAAGAAATCTTTTGAAAAAACGAAGAATACCGAATACCAGAAAAGGCAAAATAGGAAACAGCCTTCCTTCAGCGTAAAATAAATCTACAGAAAATCTAGTAAAGCTGTTTCCAGGGAAAAACTAAAAAACATAATAGTTTTACAAGAAGGGGAATTTTATGTTATTATTATATACACAGGAACGGATCTCATTTAAATTCACTTATTTAAAGACAATGAGGGACAGTCTACCAGTGGCAAAATGGTCTCAAAGAAGGTGGAATAAATATTAATAGTTATTCGATGCCTCATTTAGCAAGTGGGCCAAAAAAGATATTGAACAAGAACTTTAGCCACAGTTAAAAAATATATGTATTCTATATTTTTTAATAGATGGCACTAGTCTGCATTAAGATCTTACATGTTTGCTCCAATGCCCCGATGTGTGTTGGTGTGTTCATATGGAAGGGGAACGTTATTAGCTGTGCGGTGAGCCTGAGGAAGGTATACCTTATTTGGAATGAATTGTTGGGCTGGACCCAAATGGAACTGATTAAGAATTTTTTACCAGATTCTTTGTTAGATCATTTTGCATTTCAAATAGGACTTAAAACAAGGTTACCTTTGATGCACATCATTATGTGAACTGATTGCACAGTGGACAGGTAGAGAAAAAAAATCTGCAGTTCTGATTAACTACCTGTGGTCGAATCTACAAGTGGCACTAACAAGGATGGAAAAAGGTGAATAGCTGAGTAAGGGAGAAAGGCATGGAACATTTCAAGCCTGAGATGGGAACAAAGAAGGCTCGCCTAGAGGTATGTTATTGTGGCTGATCCAAAGTCACCATGGACAAATACTGTGGACAAGGCAGTGCGATGGCATGCTGCTCTTGACTTTTAAACTGCTGTCAGAGTGTCTGAGTTACAAGTAATGTGACCAACAGTGTGTACTGCATAACCCAACAGGCTTCCTTGCCATTTTGTTTCTCATGTTTTATTTCCATTTAATGCCTACGCTGAATTTTATGCAATGGCAAACCATATTCATGTAACACCGTGTGGAGTGACGTGGGACAGTACATGCACTACATGAATAAATAGAAACACGTAAATATTTATTTAATAACAGGAATACGTAGAAAACTGGTATGCTGTGTCTATGAAAAGAGCTGCGAGATTTCTTATACTGAAAGACGGGTTTGCAAAGTATTATTCATAGCTGTAGTGGCTGTACGCCTATCCAGTTGTGCATTTCATTCTGTATCTATTTCTCCTTGTGTTGTATGTGCTGTAGGCCTTCTGTAGAGCAGCAGTTGAGATCCAGATGACTTGAAGAATGACAGCTCAGGGTTCATGCTCATAAAGCTACTGATTTAACCATCATCTGATGAGGACAACCTCAACCCAGTGGCGACCTGTCAGAGTTGTGCCTCCTTGAACTGTCATATTTCATTGTTACGGACTACGGGAGAAGTTTGACTTCATCACTAATTTGTGAGTGTGAGCGGACTATTATCTTAATTGTTTGCCTGCTTTTTGGATCACATGCTTGTTTGTACTAATTAAGGTTTGCAGATGTTTGGCATGCAAATCAAAAGGTCCCTGTGAGGAGGGCATTATAGAGCATTCCTGTGTGCTTACTATAACCTGACATTAATGACTGTCTAGCTTGGTGGGAATTCATGCTTACCCGACCAACTGAGAACTGAGTGTGGGCTATTTTGCTTCCATGCAATGACCATATCTTCCCTGAAATCCTTCAGTGCAAGGACAGTCTGGATTATGTGACGTAACACGCATGTACGCAGCATGCTGATACAACATTAGTATTATTATAATAAACATTAATAGAACGCTCGATTACCTCAAAGGCGTACTGGTGCTAAGCAATGGTCATTTACATACTCAGTTACAGACTGAACAGCCAAGTCCTAAGCAGCTTCCTGAACTGACTAAGATTAGAGACTCGCCTTAGAGGTAAAAAGGGTAGCTATACCATAGGTGAGAGGGGCTGGCATTGAGGGTACAGGAACCCTGATCTGAACTCAAGCAAATATCGAACTCCTGTCTTTAGTTCACAGAGAAAATCTGCTTAAAGACCATTGACATGTTCTTAGCTTTGCACCTTTTTCACAGTCTACAAGCTAGCGATACTACTACATGTTTAGACAAAGGAAATCGGATGCATGACATTAAATAATAGGATCTTTAACAATGTTATATACCTTTGTTCCTCTCCTGACTAGATGACGCTTCAACTACTTGGACATTTATAAACTCCAGGATGCAAGTGTAGAAATAACAAGTACTGGCAAAGCCAATCGATATAAAAACAATGCACAACTCTTGGGTGTGCTAATGCTTTTTGCCAATGTGTTATGCATCGACAAGAAGAAAAATAAATATTATTGCTGATGCTGATCCGCATCTGCAATAAAAAGCAAGATGAAGTGTTCATGACATATATAGATTACTAAAGTATGAAACGTACCTGGTTGTTGTAGTTGCCATAGCAAAATTCTTGTTTGCTATGTGGTGCAAGCGTAGATGGTTAGTGAAATGTACGGACTAGGAATTAGCGTGTGTCGCCCTCCTAATGGTGAATTTCCTGATACCAAAAGGTTTTAATTGATGTTCTAATTTTCTAATTTTTATCCTAGCTTATTTATCTTTTTAAAGAAAACTTAAATGTATACTATTTTTAAGCTGATTTTAAAGACTGTTATTTATTTGTTTCTCCCCAAAAGCCACCTAGGGTCAAATTTAAGTCGGGGAGCTTTCTTTTTCTCCAAGGGTTTAAATGTGTATAAATAATTATTGAAACTGATGACACCTTGTAAAAAGCTATCTTATGCCTTTTGTTAAAAGTATGTTATCTGTTATTGTGCTTTTATTGCAGTATTGCAGAAATAAAGTTTGTTGACTGACTGACTGATATATAAGCGCAAATGTGTCACCACATTTGCACCCACATAGGGCATGATACGGCAGCTATTTTTATTTTTATTTACAGTACTAAGACAACGGGGCTTATTTCGGAGCAGTAAATGAGAAAACTTGAGAAAGTACCCGGTAAGGCACCAAATTTCTAATATATGGCATTACATCATGCAGGCATTACAACGCAAGTAATTACAACGACTTGCGTTGGAGGGCGATGGGCTTAGGAATAGTATGATTTACTATTCCAACTCCAGTTTCTACGTACAGTAGGGAAGGTGTTGGAATAGTAAATCATACTATTCCTTAGGTTAGAGCGCCATCTACTGCAATTCACTGTAATGACTTTCGTTGTAAAGTATTAACCGATGTTTCCCCCAAACTTCAGCTACTGGGCTCTTCCAAATAAAAGTTAAAAATGCGATGGGGTAGTGAGGGAAATACAGAGTGGTGGGAGCAGGAACAAGG
Organism: Lissotriton helveticus; assembly: GCF_964261635.1. NCBI lineage: Eukaryota > Metazoa > Chordata > Amphibia > Caudata > Salamandridae > Lissotriton > Lissotriton helveticus. The sequence goes on along the minus strand of NC_136059.1, from coordinate 1,250,015,346 downwards.
GAGGAGTAAGGGTTAAACATGAAAAAATATGCAAATGAGGAAAGCAGTGGAATAGCTGTTGGGGTAGTAGGTGAGAAGCAACAAAGAGAGTGAGGGGGTTAGGATATGGGAAGCAGCAAACAAGAGAAAAAAAATACAGACACTGCCATAGAGCTAGAAGAAAAAGTCAATAGTAGTTCCCTCACTGCAAGCAACAGAAGAACACAAGTCATCCAATCAGAACCTAGTAAAGAAGCAATACTCATGAAGTGAGACAGCCGAAGAATAGGAAAGAAAGCTAACAAATGAGAATATGCAAGACAAGAAAGCCATCCAATCAGAAGCAAGGGGATAACTGAAAGCCCTATATAGGTGAGATCTGTCAGAAGAAGAGAAAAACATTTCTGAAATCAATTCTTCCTGGAAATTCGGTCTGAACACAGTAAAGACTCATAGCCCGCTGCCAAGGGCTATACCAGTTTTTCGTGTTAAAAAGACTTTATTGAATTCAATACAAACTACATATCAACCAAATACAAGAACAATATTGATAAACCAAAATGAATATGCGGTACTAGAAATCTATAAGAAAAACCATATAAAGTATGTATGCATTATTGAGAAGGGGAGATGGAAGGAGAGAAGTGAGAATGTGCCACTCAAAGCTCATCTGTTCATAATGTACAATTACTATGATTACCACTTAGCACATATCTTAACAAATGTGATAGTGATAAACCAAATATTTTACCTGTATCTTCTGAGAATTTTCATCCTCCATGAAATTTATTTGTCTTTCTTTTAAACTTGAATTACTTGATTAGATATGTTAAAATGCAATTGTTATTTATATGAAATTATATTTGAGGCAACTTGATGTCATTATTGTTACTATTGATGATTCATAATGTGGCTATACCAGTTTTTAAAGCCGCTGAACCCGAGTATGAGGCTAGGAAGAGGGCCTTTAACAACCGGTATAGGCCATAGCAGAATGGCTATAAGGCTATTAGAATATTCCACCCACTGATAGTCAAATGTTCAAAATTAAAAAAGGAGAAACATTAAGACAAACATTGGAATGTTGGAGCAGAAGGCTTACACCTTCCATTGGAAGGCCAGAGCTACTCCATTGTCTTCAATGGAGCTCTCAACATTCCAATGTTCTAATATGGCATAGAAAATGCTAGTGTATATGGATACAACATAGGCTCATTTTATACATAACATACTACATTAGATACTCACCAATCATGAAATAAATGATACAGGTGAAGATGATGGCCGGCAGAGTTCTCATGGGTATTAAATCAGCCAGCAACTTTGAGAAAAAATACGCCGACAGTCTATAATACCCACTGATGTACTCATGTCTAAAGACAAAATAAAAAAACAACTGTTGTAGTTCATATCAACAGAAAACGTTTCTAAAGTAATATATGTTCTCACAAGGTTCCCCAGAAAGCCTTACACATCAGTGACAGCGCAAAATCATGAACAGGAATGCACTGAGTAATTTAGTGATATATTCTAACTTTAAAAGGAAGCAGGAAAACAAAGTGCCCATTGCGAGGTCATTGCCATTGGGGCACTTTGGCACCAGAGGCGAGGTACAGTTTTGTCGTTCTAGGACGCCCCACCTCCCTTTAGGAAAAAGCTCAAGGCATGGTTGTTCCCCCAGTAGCTCCCCAATAGGGTTATTCACTTCTTTCTTTGTTAGCAACTCTCAATCCGCGCTGGGAAGCCCTAGGGCAGCTCTGCTTTTAACAAACACCTAAATATAAACACTTTCCCTCATACTTTGTGCATGAAAATCGTGTGTTCATGCTCCCGTTTCTTTCAGTTACATTTTGTGGTGAGTTGCAAGAGATATTGAAACGAATGAAGGCTTTTAAAGCTGGCAAGGAGGCTTGAACACTGACTGAATCATTTGCTGCTGACATCTGTGTGTTT